>NC_071393.1:30122204-30745979 GCF_022682495.2 Desmodus rotundus
GAGGCTGAGATTCATTTATTTGACTTCATTTCAAAGCATCAGGGCTAGCGGTGTCTATTTATTCTAGAGAAGGGAAAAACTTAACCCCAACCAGTGCCCTTGCTCTCTCGGTGGTAGAGTAACACAGCGCTGATGGCTCCCAGGGAAACCCTGCCGGTCCTGCGGTGTGTCCTGGTCTGTCAACGGGCTGAAGGAAGGGACTGGTTTAACGCTGTCTAACTGAAGCAGAAAAACTTCCTTTTCCTTTTGTACTAGAAAAATGAAACTCTTTCCAGAAGTTAAGGCAAGAGCCATCACACATTGCTGAATTGTACTCATGAAGGTTTGAAGACATGGCAAAAGTTCTTAAGCATTTAGGAGAATTGTACTGAACGTGATTAATAGCCAGTTCACAGTAGGTTACGATTTCTTTCTCAAAATAATGATTTGTTAGTGGGGGACTTTCATAGTTTCCTCTGGAACCTCATTCCCCGTGGAGGTGCACCACAGACCCCCAGGGAGAAGAAGCAGCTCTCACTAAAAGTTCATTTTTAAATCAAACGGAAGAATTGGCAGTTTTCTAAATTCTAATTGGTATCAACCATGTTTGCACTTCTGAGGTAATTATCAAAATCAGAGACGCCACAATGTTGTGTGTTTTAAATCTTGAATTTCTTTGTATCTCCAATAAAGGAAGTCAGTGGTTGCAAGAATTGAATGGATCTTCTAATAAACTGAATTGAATCAAGGGTAGAAAATCTAAGTAATAAAATGAAAAATAACCAGATACACAGGAATGCGAGAGTGAACAGAACAGAGCCGTATTTGATTTTCCTGTGAGCCCTCTCGTGGCTATAAACAAAGGGGCAGAGGTCTAAAGTGCCGAGGGTCCCACAAAGGGCTGAGGGCTATAGCATGCATAATTAATTTTGGAAAAGATTTTCTGCAAAAAAATAGAGTTGGAATTGCATTTTTGAAATAATAAACTTTAATGAGGTTTAATTTGCACAGAATAAAATGCAATCATTTTAAGTACAAAGTTCAATTAGTTTTGACAGATGTATACCCCTGTGACACTACCACTTTAAGAGTTAGAATGTTCTCAGCACCCCAAAAACTTCCTCTTGGCCCATTTTCAGTTCGTCTACTTCAATGTCCTCTCTCCCGCCCCAGCCACCACTGATCTGATTTCTATGTCTTTAGATGATTCTTGCTTTTATATAAAGATTCATCCACATTGTTGAGTATGAAAGAGTTCATTCCTTAATTGCTAAGTAGTATTCCACTGCATGAATTTACCACACCTTATTTATTCATTTACTAGTTGGTGAGCTTTTGGGTTATTTCATTTTAATTGTTATAAATAAATAAAGCTTTGATAAACACTCATGTAGGAATCTTTTTGTGAGCATGTTTTTCATTATTTTGGGTGAATGACTAACAGGAAATTTCCTGAGAATGAGGTAAGTATATGTTGAAGTTTTAAGAAGAATCAAATTGTTCTCCAAATGAGATTGAACCATTTTACAGTCCCATCAACAAATGTATGAGAGGTCTAGTTGATCCACATTTCACCAACATTTGTTATTGTCAATAAAAAAAAAAGATATAGGGATAAAATTTTCTCATTATTAATTTAATTGGCATTTCTGTGATGACTAGTAATATTGAGCAAATTTTCGAGTGCTTATTGCCTCCTCATATATCATTTATGATGAATTAGTTTAAATCTTTTATCCATTAAAAAAATTAGATCAATTTTCTTTCATTATTGTCATAAAAGTATTTTTAAATTGTGTTTTTAATTATACTTTACATTCAACATTATTTTGTATCAGTTTCAAATGTACAGCACAGTGACAATCACATACTTTACACAGTGTTCCCCTGATATTTCAAGCATGCATCTGGCAACATACATAATCATTACAATATCACTGACTATATTTTCTATGTTGTACTTTTAATCCTTGTGAATACTTAGTAACTAGCAGTCTGTTCTTCTCAATCCCTTCGCCATTTTCACCCAGTTCCCCAACCCCCTTACCCTCTGGCAACCATCAGTCTGTTCTCTGTGTGTATGAGTCTGTTTCAGTTTTGCTTGTTTCTTTAGTTTTTTCTTTAGATTCTGCATGTAAGTGAAATCACATGGTATTTGTCTTTGTCAGACTTATTTCACTTAGTGAATACCTTCTAGGTCCATCCATGCTTTCACAAATGGTAAGATTTCATTCTTTTTTATGACTGAGTAATATTTCATTGTGTATATGTACCACCACTTTTTTATCCACTTCTCTGTTGTTCGGTGCTTGTGTTGCTTCCATATCTTGGCTATTGTAAATAATGCTGCAGTAAACATAGGGTGCATATTTCTTTTGAATTAGCATTTTCAGTTTTTTTAGAATATATACTCAGAAGTGGAATCGCTGGGGCATAAGGCAGTTTCATTTTAATTTTTTGAGGAACCTCCACCCTGTTTTCCACAGTGGCTACACCAATCTGCATTTCCCGTAGCAGTGCACAAGAGTTCTCTTTCTCCACATCCTTGCCAGCACTTGTTGTTTGTAGATTTATTGATAATAGCCATTCTGACAGATGTGAGGTAACATATCATTGTGGACTTAACTTGCATTTTTCTGATGACCGATGATGTTGAGCATCTTTTCATATGTCCATTGGCCATCTGTGTGTCCTCTTTAGGGAAATTTGTCTCTTCAGGTCCTCTGCCCACTTTTTAATTGAATTGTTTGTATTTTTTTGTTGTTGAGTAAGCTCAGTTCTTTATAAATTCTGGGTATGAATTCCTTGTCAGATATATCATTGGCAAATATCTTCTCCCATTCAGTAAGTTGCCTTTTTGCTTTGTTGAAGATTTCCTTTGCTGTGCAAGAACTTTGTAGTTTGATGTAGTTCCATTTGTTTATTTTTCTTTGGTTTTCCTTGCCTGAGGAGATATATCAGAAAAAAATGTTGCTAAGAGCAATGCCAAAGATTGTACTGCCTATGTTTTCGTCTAGCATTTTTATGGCTTCAAGTCTTAACATTTTTAGATCTTTAATACACCTTGAGTGTTTTTTGGTATATGGGGTAAGAAAGTGGTCTAGTTGGATTTTTTTTGCATGCATCTGTCCAAATTTTCCCAACATCATCTCTTAAATAGATTGTCTTTACCCCATTGTATGTTCTTCCCTCCTTTGTCAAATAATAATTGACATGTAGGTGTGGGCTTATTTCTGGGTTCTATATTTTATTTCATTGACCTGTATGTCCGTATTTATGGCAGTACCACACTGTTTTGATTACTGTGGCCTTGCGGTATAGATGTTATCAGGTAGTGTGATACCTCCAACTGTGGTGTTTCTTTTTTCAATATTGCTGTGGCTATTTGGGGTCTTTTGTGAATTCATATTTTTGAATTATTTGTTCTATTTTGTAAAAAAATCATTGGCATTTTGATTAGAATTGCATTGAATCCATAGACTGCTTTGGGTAGTATGGACATTTTAATGATGTTAATTCTTCCTATCCATGAACATGGTATATACTTCCATTTATTTGTATCTTCTTCAATTTCTTCTTCAATGTATTACAGTTTTTTCAGTATAGATCTACCAAGACGTGATCTGCTTGGGGAGGACAGGCTGGCTTATCTCTCAGAGGAGAAGAGCCCGGAGCAACTTCTTCCTTGGGCTTTTATTTAGTTTAGCTTGCATAGGGATAGTATCAAAGAAAGGAGATATGGTTCACAGATAACATTCCTGGGATCACTTTTGAGTCAGGGTCTGGTGGACAGAGTGGCACCAATTGGCCATAAAACCTGGGAAACAAACTTGTTTTGTGCTTGGACCCTAAACATTTATTATACATTAACTTGAGGGCATTCTTTCTTTTCTTTTTTTTTTTTTTAAAGATTTTATTTATTTTTAGAGAGAGGGGAAGGAAGGGAGAAAGAGAGGGAGAGAAACATCAATGCGTGGTTGCCTCTCACCTGGTCCCCACTGGGGACCTGGCCTGCAACCCAGGCATGTGCCCTGACTGGGAATCTAACTGGCGACCCTCTAGTTTGCAGCCCGTGCTCAATCCACTGAGCCACACCAGCCAGGGCGAGGGTTTCTTAACAAAGCAGGTTTGACAGGATTTAATGCATTCTTTCTCAGGCCTGATCACCCGGGAAACTGCCTGTTCTAGAACAAGGCTGCACCCGCCTCTGGCATTGTTTCAGGCCTGAGTCAGGCACAGAAGCAAGGAAGCCTAGAGATTGGGAGGCTTTTTACAGATAGAACGAGGACTCAGGCTATGACAAAGCTGAGGGGTGAGGGTCTTTTGCCCCTTCTCTTTAGTCCCCTAAGCCCTTCCTGATGGCCCCTTTGCGACTGTGCCTATCTTACTTAGGTTGTTCCTTCCTTGAGGTATCTTACCCGTCACTGATTATCCAGCCATCTTCCAGGGGCCAAGCAGGGTGAAGTGAAGGGGGCAGAGGCTGTGCCCCTTCCGGGAGGGTAAATTTTGTCTCCTTAGTGGCTTACAGTCCCGAGGTCTCTTTACTTAGCCCCAGCCCTAGGACCTTCTCGCCTGTTGGCGAGGCTACAGTTCCTGAAACCAGGCAGGATGGTTCCCAACATTTATTTTGTGTTTTGTTACCTTACTGAATTCATTCACCAGATTAGTAGCTTTTTGGTGGAATCTTTAGGATTCTCTCTATATAGTATCATGTCTAAAAAAGAGTTGTTATGTGTATTTTGTCTAGCTTTTTTACTCCCATTTGCAGTGGGAGTATTACTTTAGTAGAATTACTTTGCTTTGGTTGTTTATTAAATTCTTTCAAAATATTGAAATGGAAATTTGAAAATGCAGTGGTCCCCAGAAAATGATTTATTCAGAATTGAAGAGACTTGAGATAGTTCAAAAACAGCCACTGGTGTCACAATAATAAGAGGCGTAATTTCTCCGTTGAAAATAAGGGAAGAGACTTCTCTTTCCTTTTCTTGGAGTATTTACTGTAGAAAGCTTCTCATTCTCAGTTCTTTCTTTGTCTTTTTGAAATGTTCATGAATATGTTAGAAGTTTCATCATTAATATTATTGATATTATTTTCTTGTCATCTCACAGAGCTTCCCTGATCAAATATTCTGCTTTCTTTGGCAGCTACCCCTCCCTTCCCCAGCCAAGTTGACTCCTTTCCCTCTCCCATCAGAAGACACAGCTCTCTATTTTAGAAACAAAACTTTGATCACCCAGCTGTTGAATTTATTTTATTGCAAAATTTCTTAAGTAATATATAATTTCACCTTATTTCTTTGTCTGTCTTTAGTTTCCTGAGATTTGGCTGTTATTTCATAATTTTATTGAATTTACATACTGATGATCATTCCTAAATTTTATTATTTTTCAAATCAAATGAATTTTCTTAGTGCTCGTTTTAAATCATAGAGATCTTCTTAGTACACATAAATGTGTAGTAGTCAATGACATTGACTGCCTTCTGTTTGGAAATCTCTCGTTGCCTGCCTTTTATGACAGCGATACTCTGTCTTCTCTCTTTGTCCAGCGATACTCTGTCTTCTCTCTTTGTCCCTTCTCCTTGTCTTCTATTCTTAAAGAGAGGTTCTCCATTTTTCTTAACTTATTCTTTCTTTTGTGTAAAGCCAGTCAGTCCCAATAAGGACAAAAATATTTCTAACTGGATATCTTGGTTTTTTAAATTAATTAATTTATTTTTATTCAGTTACAATTGTCTGCATTTTCTGGATATCTCGTTTAAATGAGAATTTTTTAGGTCCATGTATGGGATGAGATAGTAACATCCTTCTGGATTTTTCTATATGTTTTGATTAGACCATCTTTTTGTTATATATTATTCAGAAAGCTCCTCATCTATTCTGTAACATTCGGATGTACATTTAAATCAGATTGCTAAATCATATATATTGATGTAACTCAGGTGTGGGATTTCGAATGGGAAGCAATGCTTACCCACAATTGCAATATTTATAAATATATTTAGAGTTTGAGGAGGTTCCTGAATGAAGTGAATTACAGGGAAGCATTCTGTAAACTGAGAAAACATCAGATATGTGAGAGAGATCTGTAAGGTAGGGTTGGCTTATCAGCAGGACAATTTTTAGAGAAGACAGTGATGCTTTGGTACAGGATGGAGCTCTGTTTGTTCACTCTCCCGACCCAGCAATCTCTCCACGTCCTGTCCGTGTTTTCTCCTGCAGTGTCTGTGTGCTCCCGAGATGAGACGGCTGGAGTGAAATGGACAACTTCGTGTTGAGGGAACTAAATGCCCTGAGGAATTGTTCCTAGAAATCCTCCCCAGGCTGACTCACCTGGGCATTGTGACCTGAAAGAACAGGACTGGAGTATTTTCCAGAATATGTGGTGTAAAGACAAATGCAAGTACAAAAAGAAGAGGCTTAATTCTCCCTTGTTGAAAATAAGGGGAGAGACTTTTTTTCTTTTTCCTTGGACTATTTACTTTAGAAAACTTCTCATTGTAACTTTGTATTTTTGAAACATGCATGAATATTTTTTAGAAGCTAAAAGAGCCTTTTGCCAGCTTTATGACCCAGGAATATCTCAAGAACCTGTAAACATCAGCGAGCACTCCACCTCAGTTTTTGTGGGAGCCCGTGTTCCTTGGGTGCCTTGCTCCAAGTTGCAAAACCATCTCCTGTCATAAAGAAATGAGAAGACTGTTTTTCCTCTGGATAAAGCCAATCAGCTAACAGAGATGGTAACTCCAACTACCGGGTAAATCCAGGATGAACTGTGTGTGACAAATGGTGCTGTTGAATCCTCTTACTTGAGGACTAGTTACTGTCTACCTTGAAAGCATGTATGAAAACTTGTGCTTGGTTATAGAAAAGGGTGAGATTTACTTCTGTCTTTGCAAGCTCTTAGTGGATTGCCTGTTAATAAGTATCACATTCTGGTTTAATGCTTATTTAATATGAAAAGTATTTTTTGTCTTGACTGCCTTTGTGGAGAGGTTTTCTGGTGTGGGAGATTTTCTTTTAATTGTATTTCCCCGACAGTAAGTAACAGAGGAGAAACAAAATTTAACATGTTCAGAGCCCAGAGTGGGCAGAGTGGGAAGTGAGTCTGTGAAAATTTTTTCTCCTCACTGATATGTGAAACGGGAAGCAGGCAGTTGCGTTGATGCCTATTCAAAGCAGAAGCTCTGCTGCCCGGTGTACACTCAGTGATGTAGTACGTGCAATTACAGAGCGCTGTAGAGGTTTACCGCAACGTTGACAAAACCGTATACATTCATTTATTACAAATAAGGTGTTATGAAGCTAAAGTGACTTCTCTAAAACAAATACATTAAAAGTACATTCTCAGTTCACTGTGTTAGAGGAAATCTAAGTTAACTTTTCGCTTTCTTTACAGAAAATGATATTACAAAATCACTGTATAAACAAAACTGTGCGGCTAAAACACAGGAACGTCACCTAATAAAATAGTGTGTTTTGTTGATTTTTCTATAATATTTTTCAGTTTTTGATTGCATTGACATTAAGTAGTATATTAGTTGCAAATGTACAACATAGTTTTTAGACATTTATATAAATTACGAGTTGATCATTTTCATTAAGTCTAGTAACCATCTGACACCATATATAGTTATTACAATATTACTGGCTATATTCCCGGTGCTGTATTTTACGTTCCCATGACTGTTTACCAGTATGTACGGTAATTGGTACACCTTAATCCCTCCTTTTTTTCCCCCATCTATCTCCCCAACCACTTTCCCATCTGGCAACCATCAGTCTGTTGTCTGTATATATGAGTTTGTTTCTGTTTTCGTTGTTTATTTATTTTGCTTTTTAGATTCCACATAAAGTGAAATCTAATGCTACTTATCGTTCTCTGCGTTAAGTATTTCACTTAGCATAAAAGCCTCTAGGTCCATCTCTGCAGGTGCAAATGGCAAGATTTCATACTTCCTTATGGCCCAGTATTGTTCCGTTGTATATATGTTCTACTGGCTTCTTCACCAGTCACCATTGATGGACACATAGGTGGCTTCCATATTTTGGCTATGTAAATGATGCTGCAATGAACATAGGGATGCATGTATCTTTTTTTATCAGTGTTTTGGATTTCTTTGAATAAATGCCCAGAAATTGAATTGCTGAATCATAACATAGTTGTATTTTTAATTTTTTGAGGAAACTTCATATTGTTTTCCACAGTGGCTGCACCAATTGCATCCCCACCAACAGTGCATGAGGGTTCCCTTTTCTCCACATCCTCACCAACACTGGTTGTTAATTTATTGATGATAGCCATTTGACAGGTGTGAGGTGGTATCTCATTGTGGTTTTAATTTGCATTTCAATGATGATTAGTGATGTTGAGCATCTTCTCATATGTCTACTGGCCATCTGTATGTCCTCTTTGGACATAGAGAAATGTCTATTCAGATACTTTGCTCATTTTTTAAAAGATTTTATTTATTTATTTTTAGAGAGGGGAAGGGAAGGAGAAAGAGAGGGAGAGAAACATCAATGTTCGGTCACCTCTTGAGCGCTCCCCACTAGGGACCTGGCCGGCAACCCAGGCATGTGCCCTAACTGGGAATCAAACTGGCGACCCTTTGGTTCTCAGGCCGGTGCTCAATCCACTGAGCCACACCAGCCAGGGCTGCTCATTTTTAATTGGATTTTTTTTTTTTTTTTGGCATTGAGTTGTATGAGTTCTTCATAAAATTTGGATATTAGCCCTTTATTGGACATATCCTTGGTGAATATCTTCTCTCATTTGGTAAATTCTCTTTTTATTTTGCTGATGGTTTCCTTTGCTGTGCAAAAATCTTTTAATTTGATACAGTACCATTTGTTTATTTTTCCTGTTGTTTCCCTTGTCCTAGAAGACATATCCCTCCCACCCCCAAAATGGTAAGAACAATGTCAAAGAGTTTACTGCCTATGTTTTATTCTAGGAGTTTTATTGTTGTAAGTCTTACATTTAAGTCTTGAATCCATTTTGAGTTTATGTTTATATTGTATAAGAAAGTGGCCTGGTTTCATTTTTTTTGCATGTATCTGTCCAGTACTTCCAACACCATCTAATGAAGAGATGTTTATTAACCCATTATATATTTTTGCCTCCTTTGTCATAGATTACGTTACTATATAAGTGTGAGTCTATTCCTGGGCTCTCTATTCTGTTCCATTGATCTGTATGTCTGGTTTTATGTTAATGCCATATGTTTTGATTACACTTGTAGTATAGTTTGATGTCAGGTAGTGCGATATCTCCAACTCTGTTCTCAAGATTGCTGTGGCTATTCAGGATCTCATGTGATTCCATATAAATTTTAGAATTTTAGTTTATTCTAGTTCTGTGAAAAATGCCATTGGTAATTGGATGGGATTGCATTCAATATATAGGTTGCTTTGGGTATTATAGACATAATAACTATGTTAAATTTTCCTATTCATGAGCAGGGTATATGTTTCCATTTACTTTATATCTTTTTTCAATTTTTTCTTGAATGTCTTATGATTTTCTGAATACAGGCATTTTACAGCTTTGATTAAATTTATTCCTAAGTATTTTATTTTTATTCAATGCAATTATTAATGAGGTTTTCTTGCTTTCTCTTTGTGATAGTTTGTTATTGGTGTATAAAAATGCAACCTATTTCTGAATATTAATTTTGTATCATGCTATTTCACTGAATTTATTTATTAGTTCTATTTTTTGGTGGAATCTTTACATTCTCTCTATATAGACTATGTCATCTCCAAATAATAACAGTTTTACTTCTCCCTTTCCAGTTTGGATGCTTTTTATTTCTTCTTCTTGTCTGATTATTGTGGCTAAAACTTCCAATACTATGCTGAGTAAAAGTGGTGAAAGTGGACATGCTTTTCTGGTTCCTGATCTTCAGAAAAAAGCTTTTAACTGTTGAGTGTGATGTTAGCTGTGGGTTTGCCATATGTGGCCTTTATTATGTAGAGGTATGTTTTCTCTGTTCTACCTGTGCTGATAGTTTTTATCATAAATGGATGCTGAATTTTGTCAAATGCTTTTTTATATTTATTGATACAATCATATGATTTTTTTATCTTTCATTTTGTCTATGTGGTATATCATGTTAATCAATTTGCAAATACTGAGTTAACCTTGAATCCCAGTAATACATCTCACTCGATCATTTTATATATATATATATATATACACACACACACATATATAAGTATATTTAATCGATTATGCTATTACAGTTGTCCCAATTTTTTCCCTTTGCCCCCCTCCACTGGGTACCCCCTTCCCTCCAGCAATCCTTCCCTGTAGTCCATGTCTGTGGGTCATGCATGTAAGTTCCTTGGCTTCTCCCTTTCCTGTACTATTTTTAATATTCCCCTGTCTATTTTGTTCTTACCAATTATGCTTCTTGATACATACACCCTTTCCCCCTGTCTCCTCCTTCTCCCTCCAGCTGATAACCCTGTAAATGATCCCCGTACCTATGATTCTGTTCCTGTTCTGGTGGTTTGCTTGGTTTCTTTGTTTTTGGTTTTGTTTTTATTTTTTAGATTCAGTTGTTGATAGTTGTGAGTTTGTTGTCTTTTTAATGTTCATAGTTTTGATCTTCTTCTTTTTCTTAAATAAATCCCTTTAACATTTCATGTAATAATGGGTTGGTAACGATGAAATCCTTTAGCTTTACCTTGTCTGGGAAGCACTTTATCTGCCCTTCCATTCTAACTGACATCTTTGCTGGATATAGTAATCTTGGTTGTAGGTCTTTGCCTTTTATCATTTTGAATACTTCTTGCCAGCCCCTTCTTGCTTGTAAGGTTTCTTTTGAGAAATTAGCTGGCAGTCTTATGGGAACTCCTTTGTAGGTGACTCTCTTGTAAGATTCTATCTTTATCTTTAACCCTCGGCATTTTAATTATGATGTGTCTTGGTGTGGTTCTCTTTGGGTCCAACTTGATTGGGACTCTCTGTGCTTCCTGAACTTTCATGTCTGTTTCCTTCACCAAATTAGGGAAATTTTCATTATTTTTTCCAATAGATTTCCAATTTCTTGCCCTTTCTCTTCTCCTTATGGCACCCCTATGATGTGAATGTTGGACCTCTTGAAATTGTCCCAGAGTCTGCTTCTACTACCCTCATTTTTTTGGATTCTTTTTTCTTTTTGTTGTTCTGCATGGCTGATTTTTGCTTTCTTTTGTTCCAAATCATTGATTTGATTCTTGGCTTAACCCACTCTACTGTTGTTCCCCTGTAAATTGTTCTTTATTTCAATTAGTGAATCCATCGTTTCTGACTGGACCATTTTTATGCTGCTGAGGTCTTCACTAAGTTCCTTGAACATCCTTATAACCAGAGTTTTGAACTCTGCATCTGATAGATTGCTTATACCCATTTTGTTTAGTTCTTTTTCTGGAGTTTTTATCTGTTCTTTCATTAAGGCCATGTTTGTCTCTTCATTTTGGGAGGCTCTCTGTGTTTGTTTCTGTGTATTAGGTAGAGCTACTGTGATTCCATGTCTTGGTAGTGTAGCCTAATGTCATAGATGTGCTGTAGTGTCCAGTGGCACAGCCTCCCCTATCACCCAAGCAGGGTATGTGAGGTGCACCCTTCGTGTGGGCTGAGTGAGTACACCCTCCTCTTGTAATTGAGACTTGGTTGCTGTTAGCAGACCAATGGGAAGGATTTACCCAGGCCAATCAGCTGCAAAGAGGGGCTGTGACCACTTAACACCAACCTTGGCCCTCCGTGGAGGATCAGCTTTGCAGGGGCAGGATGGTGGTTCTCCAATGTGGTCTGTAGCTGTGCACTCGGTGCACTGTTCCTGGGTGGTGCAGGCCAAGGTCAGCCCCCATCCTGTGTTTTTTCCCAGGGACGCCCTGCATGAGCTATAAAGCAGTCTGAGCAGTCTGCTACTTGTGCCGGGCTTGGAGATTCCTAGGTGAAGCCAAGCTGTGAAACTAATCTGGCTGCTGCTAGTGCCTGTCCTGGAGCTCCCAGAAGCCAGCTATTATTTGTTTGATAGGATTTAGGAAGTTGTGATACAAGAGCCTGTCATTCACATGGAAAAGCAGCTTAGGTGGGCCCATAAGTTGGGTGGGGAAGAGTCTCTAGGGATCTCCAACGTGGGTCAAACAGTGTTAGCCAGGTTGATGGAGTCTCAAACATGCCGCCAGCCTGCTGGCTCTGTGGCTTTGTGGGGGGAGGGCTCACCAAAGGGACAATGGCCTTTGCTTGTCCCAATGCCAGAGACTTCAGCCTCTCCCAGTATGCCACTGGTGCCCTTCAAGCTGCCACCCCAGTGCTAGAGCTCAGAGGGAGTGAGTCTGAGTAGGTGAGTCCCTGTGTGTGTTCTTTAAGAGGAACTGCTTGGGGCTCCAGATGTTTCTTCCACTGACTCAATTCCTGCTGGTTTTTGCAGCCAGGAGTTATGGGGATGTATGTTCCTGGCATTGGAACCCCGGGCTGGAGGCCTGGTGTGGGGCTGGGACTCCTTGATCCTGATATATCCCTCCCAAATTTTTATCCACCACATGTGGGTGAGAGGCTGGCCCGATTCCATATATGTGCCCCTCCGGTCTTGATGGATGTGGTCTCTTTAATTCTGTAGTTATCAGACTTCCATTCAACTTGATTTCTGAAGGTTCTGACTGATGGTTGTTCTATGTTTTAGTTGTAACTTTGATGTGGTTGTGCAAAGTGGTGAGCCATATCTGCCTATGCTGCCATCTTGACTGGAAGCTCTATATATCTTTTTAATATATTGCTGAATATGATTTGCTAATATTTCGTTGAGGATTTTCGCATCTTTCTTCATCAGGGTTATTGGCCTAAAATTTTTAAACATCTTTGTCTGGTTTTAGAATCAGGTAATGCTCACCTGGTAAATAAGCTTGGGAGCCTTCTGTCCTCTTCAATTTTTTTATATAGTTTGAGAAGGATTGGTGTTACTTCTTCTTTGAATGTTTGGTAAAATGCACCTGTGAAGCCATTTGGTCCATGACTCTTGCTTCTTGGAAATTTTTTGATTACTGCTTCAATTTCATTAGTTGTAATTGGTCTGTTCAGATTTTGTGTCTCTTCTTGACTTAGTCTTAGAAGATTGTGTGTTTCCAGCAGTTTATCCATTTCTTCCAGTTTGTTCAATTTGTTGGCATAAAATATTTGTAGTGTTTCTCATACTCCTTTGTATTTCTGTAGTGTCAGTCATTTGTTCTCTCTGATTTTATTTTTTGGGGTCCTCTGTTTTTATTTTGATGAGTCTGGTTAAAGATATGTCAGTTTTGTTTTCAAAGAAGCAGCTCTTGGTTACATTAATCTTTTATATATATTTTTAGCCTCTATTTCTTTTACTCAGTTCTGATCTTTATTATTTTCCTTCTTCTACTCACTTTGGTCTTTGTTCTTCTTTTTCTATTTCTTTTAGGTGTAAGGTTAGATTGTTTGTTTAAAAGTTTTTTGTTGCTTGGGGTAGGTAGGCCTGTTTGCTGGATTTCTGTGTTATAACTGCTTTTGCTGTTTTCTTGTTACATAGATTTGGGGTCATTGTGTTTTCATTTTCATTTGTCTCAAGCTATCTTTTGATTTCTTTTTTCCTTTCATTGTAAACCCATTCCTGGTTTATTTAGCATGTTATTTAGCCTCCACATGTTTGTGTATTTTTTGGTTTTCTTCTTGTATGAGATTTTTAGTTTTAGCAGTGTTAAATGTGTTTAGTTTTTTTAAATCTGAGAAATTCTTTATTTTTCTTTCAATTCTAAATTATAGCCCAGATAGGTACAGTAATGTTGATTGTAGGTCCCTGCTTTTATCACTTTGAATATTTTGTGTCACTTCATTCAGGTCTGTGAAGTTTCTATTGAAAAATCAGCTGACACTCCACTGGGAGCTCCACTGTACACAACTAACTGCTTTTCTTTGGCTACTTTTGAGATTCTTTTTTACATTAAATTTTTGGCATTTTAATTATTATATATCTTGGTAAGGGCCTTTTTGGGTTCTTCTTGTTTGGGACTCTGCACTTCCCGGACTCATGTTTATTTTCTTCACCAGATTAGGGAAGTTTTTTTTTATTATTTCTTCAAATAGGTTTTCAATTCTTTCCTCCCTTTCTCTTCTTCTTCTAGTACCCCTATCATGCAAATGTTGTTACTCTTGATGTTGTCCCAGAACTATCTTAAACTATCTTTTTTATAAATTTTATAATTTTTTATCATTTTAATAATTATTTTAAAACCACTTTTCCCATTTGGTGTTTTCTACTACCTGTCTTCCAGATCACTAATCAATACTTTGCTTCATGTAATCTGATTTTGGTTCCCTCTAATGTTTTTTTTTTTTTTTAATTTCAGTTACTGTATTCTTCATTTCTAACTGATCCTATTTTATGTTTTATATCTTCATTTTTGTGTTTTCTATTTTTTTGGTTAAAGTTCTTATGACTTCATCTACTTTCCCCCTACGTTCATTCAGCATCATTATAACCAATGTTTTGACCTTTGCATCTGGTAGGTTGTTTTTCTTCATGTTGCTTAGTTCTTTTTCTGGAGTTTGATCCTGTTCTTTCATTTGGACATGTTTCTCTGCCTCCTCATTTTGAGTGACTCTCTGTGTTTGTTTCTGTGTAGTAGATAAATCTGCGAAATCTCTCATTCTGGCAGAGTGGCCCAATGTTGTTGATGTCCTGTGGAGCTCAGCGGTGCAGTCTTCCTGTTCACGCAAGCTGGGTGCTCCAGAGGTGTCCCTGCGAGTTATATATATTCTTCTCTTGTTGTTGAGCCATGAGTGCTGTTGGCATTTAAGTGGCTAGAACTGACCCTCAGGCTGCCTGGCTGTGAGGACTGGCTGTGACTACAGCAGATAAAATATTTTGCAAGGTCTGAATCCAGAGAGTAGGATTTGCCTTTGCAGAGCTCTGGTGCCTGCTGAGCTCACCTATTGGGTGTGTCTTCTTTTGGAGCTGGTTGGGTGGTGCTCTGGTGTGTTCTGAATCTTGCAACTAGGTGTGTCATTCTTGGGGCCTCTTGTGAGGGACTCTGGTACTGGTCAAGTTCAGCAGATGCCTGTGCCAAGCCCGGGCCACCTGGGAGGACCTAAAAAGTGATCTGCATTTGATTGCTGCCTATGCTGAGTTTGGAGGTGTCTGGGAGAGTATGGGCTGCAAACTGAGGCAGCTTACCACTAGTTCTGGGCTTAGGCCACTTAGCAGGGGCACCCCAAGTTCAGCTGCTGCATTTTTGGTGTTTGTGGGTCTTTGAGATATTTTACGAAAGTCTGAAATGCAAGCCAAGGGAAGCCACTTGTATGGAAAAGCCCTTGAAGAGGTTTGGGCTGGGCATGTGAATTAGGCGGGGCGGGGTATGAGGGAATCTTGAGCAGGATGAACCATGTTAGGCAGGTTAGTGGAGAGCTCAGGTTTGGCACCTGCCTGTGCTTGTCGGCTGGGTGGGAAGAGAGCTCAACAAAGGAACGGTGGCATCTGTCAGCACTTTTGTCCCTGAAGAGACCTGCTCTGACCTCTGCACCTGCAGCTCTCATGCTGTACCTAGCTAATTCAGCACCTCCCCCTATGTACCTGCTGCTTTTCAAGCTGCTGCCCCAGAACTGGAGCTCAGAGTGAGCAAGTTGGTGAGCAGATAAGTCTGTGTGTGGGCCCATGAGAAGAATGCCTGGGACGTCAACATTCCCTAGTCTCATTCAGCCACAGCCTTTTCTGACTTTTATAGCCAGATGTTTTAGGGATTTCTGTTCTCCCTATTGGAGCTCTGGGCTGAGAAGCCTGGGGTGGGGCTAGGACCTCTTGACCCTTGGGGATGGGGTACGGGGAGCCTCTGCAGCTGAGATATTTCTCCCATTTCTGAACTGCCAGACCATGGTTGTGGGACATGCCTGTTCTGTGTCTCTGCCCCTCATACTAGTCTCCATGTGGCTTCCTCTTTATATGCGTAGTTGTAGGAATTTTGTTCTGCTAGTCTTCAGGTGGTTCTCAATGATGGTTGTTCTGTAATTTAGTTGTAATTTTGACATGGTCCTAGTTAGCATAGCATTTTTTTTTCTCTTCCATCTTGACCAGAAGTCCTCTTTTGTTGATTTTTGAAATTGCAATTTCTTGTGATTTTCTCCCTTATTTAAAATACATACTATTTTTTGTACCTAATCTGTTCTAGGAAAATAATTTTTGTTAGAGTTTCCTCTGAGTGGGCATCCATCACTAAGAAAACATCTTGGTTCTTTCTAGCTATTAAAACACAAAGTGCCATCTTTTGTTGTTTTGGAACCCAGGTGCCTGAGCGTGGCTGGTGAAATTTTTGGGTTTGGAGAAAAATTTAGGTACAGCAATTAGAAATGGTATGTAGAATCAGAAGCAAGTTAGGAAATTTCCCAGTGCTCTTTTAAAAGTGAGATTAGCTTCTTACCACATTTATAGATATTTGGAACATTATTCTAATGTGTCAATTTGCTGTTCAATGAAGATTCATCTGAGCTTCCAAATTCAAGTGCAAAATTTTTAGTTGACCCAAGTCAGAAGGGAGTGTGAATTTCTCAAAGTAGAAGATAAGATGAAGAATTTTTCTCAATTGAAAAAAACAAAATAAAGGTAATGATAATCAAGGCAAACATTTGCATAGTGCTTACTGATTGCCAGGTATTCTTCTAAGTGCTCTTACAAGTGCTAAGTTTTTGTAATCTTTGCAATAACCCAGTGAGGTAATGTTACTATTATCATTTCACTTTATAGATGAGGATACAGAAACAAAGAATGGTGAAGTAAATTGACCGAAGTCCTACAGCTAGTAAATAACAGAGTTTAACCCCCAGAAACACGGATTTAGAGTTTTAGATTGAAAAAACAGCATTCCTTGAGGAAGAAGTAATGTAAAAACAACTACAAAGTGGTGCCGTGTCATAGAAAAAAACGTTCTTGGCTTCTGCATGCTTCTTTTTTACAGAGAGATAATCCTCTTCAGATGCCTTGCTTCATCTCATTCCCATGACCCAATCTGACCTGCAGCAGGACAGACGGAAGATCCTAAAATCAAGTGGTTTAGGTTCTTGTTTCAGTAAATTCTGGAGATTGAGGTTTTGTCTGGATCCTGAGATCCAGAATGTTTCTTTGCTCCCCAACCTTCCACCAACCCAAAGTGATATTTATAACAGCTGGGCTTCTCCTCGATCCCCTCCCAGGGTTGGAGTCTTTCTCTAGCACCATCCTGGTAGCTGGAAATTTTACTACTGGTTGATTATCTACCTCACAGGTGTGGCAAACACAAGGCCCATGGGCTGAATCTGGCCTTCCACTTTGTTTTATTGGCCCAGCACCTTGTTTCTATCTGGAGGTAGTGCCGAGCTCTCACTTAACTGTTAAGGAGTAGTAACATTTATACTGTCCTAAAATTACATTCGGCCCTTTGAAGGCATCTGCAGGCAGATGTGGTCCCCAGTGAAAATGAGTTTGACACCCTAATCTACCTGGATGCTACATGCCTACCTGTTTTGCTCCTTAGTATTACCTGTCTCAGATTCTCTCTTATGGTCTATTCGTACTTTTTGAGATCTTTTGAAATTTTATTTTGTTTCATCTGTCATTTTTTTAAAGATTCTATTTATTTTTAGAGAGGGGAAAGGAAGGAGAAAGAGAGGTAAAGAAACATCAATGTTCAGTTGCCTCTCGTTCACGCCCCACTGGGGACCTGGCCTGCAACCCAGGCATGTGCCCTAGACTGGGAATCAAACCAGTGACCCTTTGGTTTGCAGGCTTGTGCTCAATCCACTGACCACAACAGCTAGGGCCATCTGTCATTCTTTCAAAGGATATGTTAATTGCTGAAATCAGATTCCTCCTAGACTATTCTTTCTGCTGCAAATAACCAGAAATCACCACTATTTTCTGGTGTCTGGCAGAAAAAGTAAATAAGATAAATATTAGCTAATGTGTATATATATATACACACACACACACACATATACATTATAATAATTATATATAATTGTTATGTTACAAATTATAATATTATATAAATATTAGCTATATATATATATAGTAAAATGGCTTGAAACCACAGTAATCTATATAAACCAGACATTTATAACATTTATAGAATGCTTATAATTTCCTATTTCCAAATTACATAACTGTAGTTAATTTTACAACTTTGTAAGGGAAATGAGGCCCTAAGTGAATATTTCTATAAGATATAAATCTAGCCCTGGCTGCTCTGGCTCATTGGATTGAGCACTGGCCTGTGAACTGAAAGGTTGCAGGTTCAATTCCCAGTCAGGGCACATGCCTGGGTTGCAGGCCAGGTCCCCGGTTGAGGGCCTTATGAGAGGCAACCACTATCTCTCACATACTGATGTTTCTATCCCTCTCTTTCTCCCTCCCTCTCTCTGAAAATAAATAAATAAAATCTGTAAAAAAAAAAATAGGAATCTGGTGTAATTTCATAATACAAGTTCTGGCTAGAAAGTATCCAGCCACATACCTTGAAAAAAAGAGACATTTATGGAAGTAGATACAAGATACAAAAAACATTGTACATAGGACAATGACTCCTCAGTTCCCTTCAAAGTAGGCACCTTGGGACCTCACACAGTTCTCCCAGTTGCTATCAGCTGCCCTGGTATATTTTCCTGAATCTCATCAATGGTCTGAAATCTCTTCCCTTTCAAAGTAATTTTAGTTTTGGGAAAAGTTGCCAAATCTGGGTGGCAGAGGGGTTGAGTCACCTGGCTGATTTGGTGTTTTGCCAAAAAACTACATGAGATGTGATGTATGTGCCGGCATGTTGTCATGATGGAGCTGCCAATCATTAATTGCCCATAGCTGAGGCCTTCCAAATCATCTGAGTAGTTTCCACGGAGGAATGATCAAGCTTATGAAAAATTTGATGCAGATTCGTTGCTCTATTCACTCGGTCACTTTGAATGTGACGGCCACACAGTACATGTGCTCACTCAATGGTGTCTACTGACCCCACTGACTAGTACAGAGAAGTTGTCATTGTTCACACATGTGCATTCCAGTCCACGCTCCTTGGCTGCTGGGTTACATCGATGTTGTGCAAACTGTTCTCATTATGTTAACAATGGCTGGACTTTTTCTGGATAGACCTCGTATGTAACCATTAGGCACAAGTGATCTTTTCATATTTTTGTTTTGAACCATCACTTGTAGTTTTAAATTTTCTTGTGCTATAATTTGGGCACAAGTAGACAAAATCTTGGGCAAACTCAGTGTAAATGGTGACAGTTAGAATCCATGAATTTATTATAGTGGTTGAGGATACCACTATTTTCTTCTGTAGCAAGGTAACCAGGGATTTCCTTACCTGAAGTCAGACTATGAAATGTTACAGGCATAAAAATTTAGCAGTGGCAAGGTGGCCACCTGATCAAAATCTCTCCATGTCATTATCTCCTTGCAAATCCACCACTGGAGAGTAATTGGTTTTGGTTTTGGATTATTCTGAGTCTTTTATAGTTCTTTAAGTTCAAACATCTAAAAGGATCGATAACAAAGTTATTATTTGCAAATACACTAATGAGGATGTTATCAGTTGGTTAGGAAAAATGAGTGAGTTGAGTTGACGGCAGTGGAGTGTGAGCCAGGGCTGTGAGAGGGACCCTGAGTGATAAGAACGTGAACTTTCAATGTAAGAAATGTCCAGGCCTGTCCAAGAGTTTTTATGAGTTCATTTCAGCCAAATCGATGGCAATTGCCATGAAGCAAAGCCCCCACGGTTTGAGAAAATGCTCCAGAAAATGGCAGTTTTACACTTTATTTTATATACTACAATCAAAAGATGAGGCATCAGGAAATCCATTGGTTGCAGATCAGGGAGGTAAGAGAAAGGGAAGAAGGGAACTTCTTTTACATAGGTGAGTACAGGACAGTTAACCAGTCAACAAGTAGCAAGATAATAACGAGGGGATTTGCGGGGCCTGCTCCTGTGCTTTGAGGGGTCTGGGAAGAGGGAACCTGACATTCCAAAGGCGTGTGATCATAGATGCAAAACGACCACAGACAGGCTCAGGTAGGACAAGGACTGACTCCTGTCGGAAGACTCTAGCCCGGGGTCTGACTGCCCACTGCAACTTATTTTTAGTCAGAAAGCTTTCACTTCAGACCGGTGTCCTATGTGCTTATTTTCAGTCTGTTTGAAAGGCCGCCACGGAGACCACCAGTCAGGTTTAGGAAGGGGCCCCTTTTCATCCACAATTTTACAAATTTTAAAAAATTTGTGGGAAATTTTTGAAGAATCACTCCTGGCTACACTATTTTTTGATACTATATTCCTATTACATATGTGAGTAAATTGGGCTCCAACCCTAAATTTCTAGAGAACCAAGACTCAAACAGGTGAACTTTTTTCTTTTTATTTGCCTCAGAACCAAAGCTTAACCATTATTAATGTCAGTTTCCCCATAGATATAAAAAGTATTTTTATTTTATCAGTTCATGTGGTGCCTGGTATCTGCCCTGCTTGCAAGGCTCTCTTCTTCATCAAGCTGTGTCTCACCCACCACGAAGGCTCTACAAACTTGAAGACTCCACTTCACATTCATTTTCTTCACAAAATTGTCCTAACTGCAGTGTTCGTGAAACAGGACTTAGTAAGTAGGCACAAAGGTCTTCTAAGTAAAGTGTTCCATGTGGTGACAACCTGGATGAACATAGAGCCTTTGTCAAGTCATTAAAAACGATCATTTTTTGGTTCAGTAAACATGCGCTCTGCAGTAATTTAAGCCTTCCTCAAGGAGCGGCAGAATGAGCCAGGTTTCTGGAGGATGCACTGAGTAAGTTCAGGCAAAGCATCCAGAGTTGTCTTAAAATGTTTAAGAAAGTAATAAAATAAATTAAAATAAAGTAAAAATAAAATGAGAAGAAGAAGGCCAGACCATCGGGGGATGCATGAAGGTGGAATGTCCGAGAATGGAAGGAGAAGCCCTCACTGCAGCAGCGATAACGCCTCCTGTCGAATTAAATGTAATTTGAAAACAAATAAACTGTAGTGTAAAATTATTTACATAACAGAAGGATTCTGCTATAGCCCCAAATTCTCAATGGTTTTAAATGAGATATGAGAATGACCTGGGAAATATGTCTCTATGGCAAGTCTTCCTTGTTATATTTTTACAGAAAAAAATCTGACTTGTCAACTTTTTATGGCTCATTTAACCCTTTTTGGTTTCATTTTTTGAGGGTTGTGGCAATAAAACTGCCACCCTCCCTGTCGAATTAATGGGTAAACGTGCACAACACCTCTGGGATCAGGAAGCAAGGCAATGGCAGCAGCAGCAGGAGCAGCAGGAGCAGCAAGGGCAACTCTTCCCCCCTCCCCCCTTCCTGAGATGAGGAAACTGCCCCTGCCATCCCTAATCCTGTCTAGTTAGAGTCCCTAAAGTACATGAGACATTGAGTAACTTCTATAAACTACTGGCTCCCTAACAAAACCAACTTTGTCTCTAGTTTCTAGTCTTTGCACTGTATAAAGACATGTGATGGCTTTTTTAAAAAGTTTATTTATTTTTCAGTTACAGTTTACACTCATTATTACTCCATTAGTTTCAGGTGTATAGCATACTGGTTAGACAATCATATGGTTTACACAGCTGTCGCCCTGATATTGCCAGGACCCACCTGGCACCACACATGGTTATTACAATATTATTCACTCGATTCCCTGTGCTGTACTTTACATCCCCATGACTATTTTGTAAGTATGAATTTGTCATTCTTAATCCCTCCACCTTTTCACCCAGTCCCCAAACCCTCTTCTTTGATCATCATCAGTCTGTTCTCTGTATCTGTGAGACTGTTTCCATTTCTTTAGTTGTTTATATTGTTCTTTAGATTTCACACATAAGTGTATCATATGGTATTTGTTTTTCTCTGACCGGCTTCACTTAGCTTAATACCCTTTAGATCCATCTATGCTGTTGCAAATGGTAAGATTTCATTCTTTTCTTTAAGGCTGAGTAATTTTCGGTTGTATACATGTACCACAGCTGTTTTATCCACTTGTCTGTTGACAGGCACTTGGGTTGCTTCCACAGCTTGACGATTATAAATAATGTTGGAATGAACATAGGGGTGCATATATTTTTTTCAATGAGTATTTTGGGTTTCTTTGTATATACACCCAAAAGTAGAATTGCTGGGTCATAGGCACTTGATTTTTAATTTTTAAAAATATTCTCACCTGAGGATATTTTTAAAAATGATTTCAGAGATAGGAAGTGGGGTGGAGAGAGAGAGAAAGAAGGAAAGAAAGAGAAACACTGGTTGGTCACTTCCCATATGTGCCAGCTGGGGATGGAATATGCAGCCTAGGTATGTGCCCTGACTGGGAATCAAACTTGCAAACTGTTGGTTCATGAGATGATGCGCCAAGCAAGTGAGCCACCTAGCCAGGGCCCATTTTTCATTTTTAGAAAAACCTTCACACGGTTTTCCACAGTGGCTGCATCAGTCTACGTTCCAACCAACAGTGCACGAGGGTTCCCTTTTCTCCACATCCTCGCCATTGCTTGTTTGTTGATTTATTGATGATCACTATTCTGACAGGTGTGAGGTAATATCTCACTGTGGCATTAATTTGCATTTCTTTTATTTTTTATTTTTTATTTAATTGTTGTTCAAGTACAGTTTGTCTCCATTTTACCCGCTCCCCCCAACCCCAGCCATCCCCACTCCCCACCCTTGATCCTACCCCTATTCGGTTTTGTCTTTGTGTCCTTTGTACATATTCTTGAAAACTGCCCTCTCCCGCCTTTCCCCCCCACTATTCCCTCCCACCTCCCTTCTGGTTACTGTCAGTTTGTTCTTAATTTCAATGTCCCTAGTTATATTTTGTTTGCCTGTTTGTTTTGTTGATTAGGTTCCTGTTAAAGGTGAGATCATACGGTATTTGTCTTTCACTGCCTGGCTTATTTCACTTAGCATAATGCTGTCTAGTTCCATCCATGCTGTCGCAAAGGGTAGGAGCTCTTTCTTTTTCTCTGCTCTGTAGTATTCCATTGTGTAAATATACCATAGTTTTTTGATCCACTCATTTACTGATGGACACTTAGGTTGCTTCCAGCACTTGGCTATTGTAAATTTTTCTGCTATGAACATTGGGGTGCATAGAATCTTTTGAATTGGAGTTTCAGGGTTCTTAGGATATAATCCCAGCAGTGGAATTGCTGGGTCAAAAGGCAGTTCCATTTTTAGTTTTCTGAGGAAATTCCATACTATTTTCCACAGTGGCTGCACCAGTCTGCATTCCCACCAACAGTGTACTAGGGTTCCATTTTCTCCACATCCTCTCTAGCACTTGTTGTTTGTTGATTTGCTTATGATGGCCATTCTGACCGGTATGAGGTGGTATCTCATTGTGGTTTTGATTTGCATCTCTCTGATGGCTAGTGATGCTGAGCATCCTTTCCTATGTCTCTGGGCCCTCTTTGAGCTCCTTGTCTGGATGCTCTAGATTTGCCCTTTCTTCGGTTCATGTGGGCTCTCTTGTTGTACTTGGGTTTTCACCTATTGGTGGTTCATTTGTTGGTGGGTTCTCTTCTCCAGCAGGTATGCTGATGTTCACAGCTCTCACCTAATCTTGTATGTGATCAGTGGCAGGGGGAAGGCAAAAGGGATTAAGACAGCAGGAGAGTATTCTATGGGATTTTAAGTACCAACAAGTAGAGAAAAGATAGGAGATCCTTTGGATAAGTATAATATTAACTGTGATATTTCACCCAACTAGCCACTTTTTACAAAAGGTGAAAAAGAGATAAGACTCTTGTTAGAAGGGAAAAGGATTGTGAGCTGATTCCAGAAAATAGAGGGCTTGTGCAAGGTTAGATTATGAGATATAGTGAGAGTAAAGGATAGAAAATAGGCACAGTGTGTGAGAGAATAGAGATAACCACGACAGTAGTAAAGTTCCAGAAGATAGTGAAATGGGCCAAGATCAGGGAGGGGTGCTGTATAGTATTAACATAATATGGAACAACAGTTATTTACAATAATACTGGGACAACAATAATATCACAAGAAATACAGGATTTGAATAACAAGAATAGAAAGTGCATGAGCAAGAGTAGTGTGCTATGGAGACATGAGTGAAGTGAAAGAAGGAAAATTAAAATACATATGAAAGAGAAAAAGAATGAGGACAATCAGTCAAATAATGCAATTAAACAAAGAGATAAAGTGAAGAAAACTAAGCAGAAAGAAGAGGAATAGGAAAACCCTAATAAAATAAAAGATGTAAAAATAATGCAAAAGTAATAATAATACAAGTCAACAATAAAATCAGATTGTCTGTTTCTCAGTTGTTGGGGTTAGCCTTGTGTCCCCTCTTTGGATCTCTGTCTCTGGACCTTTCACAGCTCCAGGTCTTACTGTCTTACTTGGGGGAAGAAGAAAAATAAAAAGGAAAGAAAAAAAAAAAGAGGGGAAAAAAAGCTGCCTGCTGACTTTAAACTCGCCAAGCAAGTTCTGCTGGTCTTCCTGGATGCCAGAGGCAGAGGGGGGCTGGGCTTCACTTTTCTCCCTTCCTGTGGGTTTGTGAGGATGGGAGCCAGGTCTGGGAGCCCGGTCTGGGCCGCAATATTCACAGTTGCCCAGCCTCCAGCCCAGGTCCTCCGTGCGCTGCTGGGCCCTCACTGTCCATCTGTGCCAGGCCGGTGCCTTTAATCCACCAGTTGTGCTGCTGTCCATGTGGTATGCCTCCTCCTTGCTCTTTGTGAGCCCACCGTGGCCCGAGCCCACCAAAGCATGAGCCAGCCGAGGTGCTCGAGAGTTCCTTAAACAGAGGCTGAGAGCCTTTTTTTTTTAGTAAAAGCCTCATGTTTAAGCCTGCTGTTCTTAACAAGCGTCTGGCCTTTCACACAGCCCAACTTCCTAACCAGACTGCAGACTATCAGGGTCCCACACGGCCCAACTCTTCTCCCTTCTCCAGGTGTCACCCGGCTCCCCAGTTTCTCTGTAATGACCTAGCCAGCGTCCACACCCAGTGGGTGTACACCGACTCAGTGTGTCTCCCACTTCGTCTTTATTCCCCCAGCGACTTCAAGCATCCAGGTCCCTCCTGGTGCTGCGCTGCCCTCCCTGCTCTGGTAGGGGAGGGAGCTGGTGATCCAGGATCCTGTGGCAGGCCCTGGGCCGGGGGCCGCAGCAGCCTTGGTCCCCATGCAGGTCCCAGGGACCTTACTGTCCCAACGCAATCTCCTTACTGTCTATTTTTCAATGTCCTCTACAATTTTGGCCTCCAACCTTCATTTCACATAAGCTGGGATTCCATTGGCTGTTCACTCTGTTGCTCAGAAGATCGGCTAGGTGTTCCACTTGTGCGCAGGGGGAAGCGGGCTCCACTCCCACCTACCTCGCTGCCATCTTTTCTTTCGCAATTTGCATTCCTTTGATGATCAGTGATGTTGAGCATCTTTTTATGTCTATTGGAGAAGAGTCTATTCAGGTCCTCTGCCTGTTTTTAATTGGATTGTTTGTTTGTTTTATTTGGTATTAAGTAGAATAGGTTCTTTATAAGTTTTGGATATTAACCCCTTATTGTATGTGTCATTGGCAGATGTGTTCTCCCTTTTCAATTTGTTGGTTTCCTTTGCTGTGCAAGCTTTTTGGTTTGATGTATTCCATTTGTTTATATTTTCTTTTGTTTCCTTTGTCCAAGAACATATAACAAAATAATTTTCTAAGAGAAATGTCAGAGATTTTACTATGTATGTTTTCTTCTAGGATTTTTATGGTTTTGAGTCTTATATTTAAGCCCTGAATCTATTTTGAGTAAGAAATGGTCTAATTTTATTTTTTGCATGTATCTTTTTAAATTTTCTAACACCATTTCTTGAATAGATTATCTTTACCCCATTGTATGTTCTTGTCCCCTATGTCAAATATTAATTGACCATATAGATGTGGGTTTATTTCTGTGCTTTCTATTTTGTTTCATTGATCTATGTCTCTGCTTTTATGTCAGTACCAGGGTGTTTTGGTTACTATAGCTTTGTAGTATGGTTTGATATTAGGTAGCATGATACTTCCAACTTGGTTTTTCTTTTACAAGATTTCTGTGGCTGTTCAAGGTCTTTTGTGGTTCCATACGAATTTTTGGGTTATTTGTTCTAGTTCTGTGAAATACACCATTGGTATTTAATAGCAATTGCATTGAATTTGATGATTACTTTGGATAGTGTGGACATTTTAACAATATTAGTACCTTTTGTCCATGAGCACAGTATGTATTTCCATTTATTTACATCTTTAATTTATTTCTTCAGTCTCTTGTAATGTTCCAAGTACAGGCCCTTTATTTCCTTAGTTGAATTTATTTCTAGGATTTTTTTTGATGTAATTGTACATGAGGTTGTTGTCTTAGTTTCCTTTTTTGTTAGTTCATTAGTGGTGTATAAAAATGCAATTGATTTCTGAATATTTAGTTTGTATCCTGCTACTTCACTGAGTCCATTTATCAGTTTTAGTGGAATCTTTAGGATTCTCTATGTACAGTACCATGTCATCTGCAAATAATGGCAGTTTTTCTTCTTCCTTTCCAATTTGTATGCTTCTTGTCTGGTTGCTGTGTCTGTAACAGGGTGCAGCCAGCCCCTGCTACTCCCCGTGACCAAAAAGGGATTTGTAACAGGGTCCAGAACTCAGGATATCCAGGAAATATTAAAAATATATAGATGTCCTCACCCCCACAAGTCTGAACCGGGGAATGGGGCACAGGGAGCAGGGCCATTGAGAGTGATTTTGATTATCAAGAGTTTTGCAAATAACCTCAGGCATGGTCATTTAACATATCTATAACTTTTGGTTAGTTTCATAGATATGTTAAGTAGCTGTGGCCTTGCTTTGAGTCAGGGTGATGGGAATGACTTCCACCCCTGACATAACTGGGAGGCCCCTGGTAACAGTGCCTATGTGAGAGCTTGGAGGTGGTTGGCTCCACCCCATAGGGCCTGGACTTACCATATTTTTCGGACTATAAGATGCACTCCCCCCAAATTTGTGAGGAAAATGGGGGTGCATCTTATAGTCCAAGTGTAGCTTACCTGGCTCACTGCAGGGGCACTGCGGTAGACTGGGATTTGTTTTTTTTTTCCCTATTTTCCTCCTCTATAACCTAGGTATGCCTATAGTCCAAAAAACATGGTACTTTGGCACCCCAGAAAAGCTGGAAAAATACGGAAATGCTGTCAGGTATAGTCGATTGTTAGAGGAGTCTGAAATGGGGATGCAGAGGAAGATTTGCTCTGGGATTTAAGCCCAGGCATGGCAGCCTTGCAGGCTGGAATCATGCAGTTTTGGGTGGAACCATGCGGTTTGGGGGGCCAACTCTGTGGCTTTGGGGCTCCCTTAACCACAGGGATTAGGAAGCAGGAAAGTAAAGTGTAGCAGCGATGCAGAGCTCTCTCTTGGCAGTTTGGAAGAATGCAGAAGAGATGTTGCAGGAAGGAAAGGCATGAAAGGACTCTCACTGGTGGGCCAGGAGAAGGTGCCACATGGGTTTGGATTGAGAAGTGGAAATTGCGGCAGTGACACGGATGTTGGTGCTGGAACCAGGGTGGGCTCCCTGAGCCATAGACTCCTATTTCTTTTCCTGAGATACCCTACCCCTGACTGGCCTGACTGGGCAAAGAGGGGCAGGAAGGACTGTGTGTGTTTGTGGGTCTTTGTTAATGTTCTTAACAAAGACATTAAGTCATTACTTTAAGTCTGTGTAACTTTTGAATAAATAGTTCCTTTCCTTTTCACCAAACTCTGGTATTGAAAGCCATAATTCCCTGGCAGTGGGCAAGGCGAACCTAGTACAGGGGACCCCGGGAGAGGGGGTCCATTGGGTAATTGTATCTTGTCCCCCCCATGGGTTCACTTTGTAACATGCCTGTAATTTCCAGTGCAATGCTGAATAAAAGTGGTGAAGGGGTACCCCTGGTTTGTTTCTGATCTTAAGGACACCACTTTTAGTTTTCCTTCAGTGAGTGTGGTGTCAGCTGTGGGTTTGTGTATGGCCTGTATCATGTTGAGGAATACTCTCTGTATTCCCACATTGCTGTGAATTTTTATCATAAGTGGATATTAATATGTCAGATACTTTTTCTGCATGTATTCCCATAGTCATATTTTTAAAATCTTTTATGTTGTTTATGTGATGTATCACATTAATTGATTTATGGATATTAAACCAATCATGCATTCCAGGAATAAATCTCACCTGATCATGGTGTGTGATCTTTTTAATGTAATGTTGGACTTGATTTGTTAATATTTTGTTTAGGATATTTGCATCTATGTACATCAGGGATATTGACCTATAATTTTCTTTCTTTGTGTGTTTTTTATCTGTTTTGAAGTTAGGATAATGAAGGCCTCATAACAATGAACTTGAGAGCCTAGGGAATTTTTTGAAATAGTTTGAGAAATAGAGGTAGTAATTCTTCTTTGAATGTTTGGTAAAATTCCGCTTTGAAGCGCTCCCTTCCAGGACTTTGGTTTTGGGGGGAGTTTTTTATATTACTGCTTTGATTTCATTAGTTGTAATCGGTCTGTTCAGATTTTCTGTTTTTTCTTCATTCAGTTTCAGAAGATTGTATGTTTCTAGGAATTTATTAATTTCTTCCAGATTGTCCAGTTTTTTGGCACATTGTTGTTCCTTCTAATATATATTTTTATTCCTTTGTACTTTTGAGGTGGCAGTCATCAATTTTTTTCTTTCTGATTTTATTTATTTGGATCTTCTCTCTTTTTCTTGATTACTCTGGTTAAAGGTTTATCAATCTTGTTTATTTTTTTTAAAGCAGCTCTTTTCTTAATCTTTTGTATTTTTTTAGACTCTGTTTAATGTGTTTCTGCTCTGATTTTTATTATTTTTTTCTGTTACTGTTGGCCGTCCTTCAGAGTGCGCACCTGGCTGTCCTCTTCAGAGGGGCAGGCCTTGCAGGGGCTGTGCAGGGAATGTGGCCACACTAGGATCCAGGGGGGCCCACAAATTCCAACCGGCTTCCCTGGATGTACAGGTGCTGTGGCCAGCATTGTTAGGTGGGTTGTGGAATCTCCAGGCTTTTTTTTACTTTATTTTTGGTTTTGATGACAGAGAGAGAGAGAGAGAGAGAAACATTGATTTATTGTTTTACTTATTTATGCATTCATTGGTTGCTTCTGTATTTGCCCTGACTGGTGATTGAACCTACAGCCTTGGCATATCAGGATGACTCTCTAACTATGAGCTACCCAGCCAGGATCTAGGTTTCTTGATAGCAGGTCCTGCAGTTCCTCCCAACCCCCTTCACTCAACCTGATAATTCACCGTCGGGAGTGCCAGGGGAGTCTCTCCCATTGGCCAGGATGGTACAGGGGGAGGTTCTTACACCAAGTACTCCAAAAATGAATGGACATCTCTGTGTGTGTCTCTCTACCCCTTCTTTCCTTTGCCCTCCCTTCCTATCTCTCAAATCAATAGTAAAAAAAGATGAATGGATAGAGCCCAAGTGTGCCAAAATCTAGCAAGAGAATTGGATAGAAAACACACCCACCCCTCCCAATCCCCATAAGAGCCCATGGGCTTGAGCAGGAAGGTGAGATGCTCTTTGAGAGGAGAGTCCACCGGTCTCCCAGGTGCGGCGTCTAAAGAAATCTCTTTCCTTTTGTACCGGCGTCTGTCTCATGAGTTTGACTTTTGTTGTGGCCAACAGCCAAACCTGTGTTGTTTTGGTTTCACTTCTTTCTAGTCACTTTGGGCTTTGTTTGTTGTAGTTTTTCAAGGTGTTTTGGGTGTAAGCTTAGATTGTTTATTTGAGATTTTTCTTGATTCTTGGGGTAGGCCTGTATTGCTATAAATTGTGATCTTAGAACTACTTTTACTGTGTCCCGTAGATTTGGGTGGTGGTGTTTCCATTTTCATTTGTGTCAAGGTGTCTTTTGATTTTTTTTTAATCTTACTTTTAACCCATTTGTTGTTTAGCAACATGTTATTTAGCTTCTATGTGTTAGTGTGTTTTGTCTTTTATTTTTTGTAATTGATTTCCAGTTTCATACCAGTGACCGAAGAAGTTGCTTGATGTGATTTCAATCTTCTTAAATTTATCGAGACTTGTTTGGTGTTCATACAGGTGGTCTATAGTGGAAAATGTTTCACGTGCACTTGAAAAATATATATATTCTGCTGGTTTTGAGTAAAATGCTCTGCAAATATCAATTAAGTCTATCTTGTTTATTGTGTTTCTTAAGGCCACTGTTTTCTTGGAGATTCACCTTCTGGGAGATCTATCCATTGATGTCAGTAGGCTGACCTGACCCCAATACCCTACTGTAACTGTATGACTGTTTATCTCTTTGTTTATGTCCATTAATATTCGCTTTATGTATTTATGTGTTCTTATACTGGGTGATTGATTTTTGCATCATTATGTAATGTCCTTTCTTGTCTGTTATTACAGCATTTGTTTTAAAGTCCATTTTATCTGACATAAGTATTGACAAAAGGATGCTACCCCATCCTTTTTTGTTTGTTTCTGTTTGCATGAAATACCTTTTTTCATCCCTTTACTTTCCATATGTGTGTCTTTCATTCTGAGGTAGGTGTCTTTTAAACAGCATATATATAGATGATGTTTTCTTAACCATTCTGCTACCCTACGTGTTTTGATCAGGGCCTTTAAGCCATTGGCATTTAAAGTGATTGTTGATAAGTATGTAGTTATTGTCATTTTATCATTTCCAATTATGTTTCACTTTTTTTCTTTCCTTAAAGAAGTCCTTTTTTTTCAATACTGGTTTAGTGGTAACCTGCCTTATGTTAATTTAATCATCATTCCAGGCAAAGAACATAGAAGGGTAGAAGAAAATTTTTTCCTCTTCTATCATACATATTTTTCTATTTTACTTTTGTCTTTCTTTTTTTCTAAAACTACTCTTATCCCTATGAACCCTTTGGTGCATCCTTCTGAAAATGTTTCCTTGCTTATTAATTTGCATACTAACATATGAGATCATAAGATGTATATTTTCCTCCTATTTTTACTGTTATTAAAATGTTTTTATATTTATCTTGATCTTTAATATTTTTATTTTTACAAATAGAATAACAAGATTGGAGCTATTGTGACCAAACCTATACAGTATGTATTTTTAGTAGATAATGTCAGAATACATTTCAAAAATACTGGAGCAAGTTTTCTTTTTTATAGCAATTTGGATTTGTGATTTTTTAAATTTTTTTACTCATTATAGCTTGCATTAGTTTTTATCAATTTTAACAAAAACTTTTACAGTTTCATTTTGTTTTAACATCTTTATTCACACTGGATGTTCCTTAGACAAAGGTTATCTTATTTTCTTTAAAAAATTTTTTTGAAGTATATTTTAATGATTATGCTATTACAGTTTTCCCAATTTCTTCCCCTTTTTTCCCCTTCCACCTTGCCCCACTCAACCCTCCAGCATTCTCACCCTCGCCTTAGTTCATGTCCATGGGTTGTACATATAAGTTCTTTGAGTTCTCTGTTTCCTATACTATTTTTGACCTCTCCCCATCTATCTAATGCTTACCAATTATGCTTCTTTCCTGCACCTTTCCCCCCCATTCCTTCCTTCTCCCTCCCCACTGAAATCTCTCCATTGTGATGTCCATTTCTCTGATTTTGTTCCTTTTCTACTTGTCTGCTCAGTTTTTTGTTTTCGTTGTTTGTCTTTTCTTTTAGGTTCATTTGCTGATAGTTGTGAGTTTGTTGTCATTTTACTGTTCATATTTTTGATCTTCCTTTTCTTAGATAAGTCCCTTTACAACATTTCATATAATAATGGCTTGGTGATGATGAACTCCTTTAACTTGACCTTATCTGGGAAGCACTTTATCTGCCCTTCCATTCTAAATGAAAGCTTTGCTGGATAGAGTCATCTTGGATGTAGGTCCTTGCCTTTCATGACTTGGAATACTTCTTTCCAGCCCCTTCTTGCCTGCAAGGTTTCTTTTAAGAAATCAGGTGATAGTCTAATGAGAACTCCTTTGTAGGTAACTGTCTCCTTTTCTCTTGCTGCTTTTAAGATTCTCTCTTTATCTTTAATCTTGGGTAACTTAATGATGACGTGCCTTGGTGTGTTCCTCTTTGGATCCAACTTAGGGCTTCCTGGACTTCCTAGAAGTCTATTTCGTTTGTCAGATGGGGAAGTTTTCCTTCATTATTTGTTCAAATAAGTTTTCGATTTCTTGCTGTTCTTCTCCTTCAGGCACCCCTATAATTTGGATATTGGAATGTTTAAAGTTGTCCCAGAGATTCCTCAGCCTCTCTTCATTTTTTTGAATTCTTGTTTCTTCATTCAGTTGGGTGTTTATTTCTTCCTTTTGTTCCAAATCATTGCTTTGAGTCCTGGTTTCCTTCCTGTCACTGTTGGTTCCCTGCATATTTTGTATTTCATTGTATTTCATTTTGAGTATCTTTCATTTTTTTCATTTTTTAATCAAGCTCAATCAGTTTTGTGAGCATTTTGATTACTAGGGCTTTAAATTCTCCATCAGATAGGTTGTCTCTCCCCTCATTGCTTAGCTCTCTTTCTGAAGCTTTGCTCTTTTCTTTCATTTGGGCCCTATTTGCCTCAGCGCACCTGTCTGGTTTTACCGTTTGACTGTTTTTTTTTAATTCCTTGGTTGTTGGAGCTCCATGCAGTTTGATTTTCTGGCACTTCTGCTTGTTTATTGTCTTATTTTCTATTAGATGAGTATTATACAGTCTTATTTACTGGACAATTTATTTACCCCCTTTAATAGAATTGAATTAGTATATGTATCACAATGATGCAATTAAAGACTAGTCATTCATTCGACAAATATTTATTGAATATTTAGCATGTGCAATGCTCTCTTTAGGTGCTGGCAATTCAGGAAACAAAACAATCCAGTCAACACTTGGGCCAGTTTCTGAACTATATTTTGTAACCATGATTAACCTTTTATATTTCTGTGGCAGTAACATACACTTATCTGTTTACTGTATTTCTTTTAAAATTTTTTGGTATTTTAAATTGCTGTTCCAAAGTGTTCATGTCAAAAAAAAAGGGGAATTTTCACATTTATTTATTTTGTTCTTCCTCTTTAAGAAAATTAATTACATATGGTCTAAATATTAAAAAGTGCACAGTAAAGTAATAAATATACATAAACATGTTTAAGAGATGTTAACATTTTACCATGTTTTCTTTAGATATTTGTAATGAAAAACCATATTTTCTGTTGCCAGACAGGGGACTGGCCCAGAGCAGGTCAGGCTCAGGCCAGCCTGTCGTGTGTGGTTCTTGACTTGGTGTAGGAAAGATTTCACCACACAGTCCAGGTGTTTCTGAGAGCATGTCTGTTAAGACTGGCCACAGTGAAACAGGGAAGGGCTTGGGGTAGAAGCAGCACCTACCCTCTCAGATGCCAATTCTAAGCAGTAGGTCCCAGGGTTAACCACAACTTCTGTCTAATTTGGCTGCAAATCAGAGGTTCTGTGACTCCCTCCTTAGATTTGATTAATTTGCTAGAGCAGGTCCTGTGACTCAGGGAAATATCGAGTTGGCCAAAAAGGTTGTTTGTTTTTTTCTGTACGATGGCTCTAGTAGCACTTAGTTGTGTTTAGCTTAATTTGAAACAATTTTGTTAGATGGTATTGTGACAGCTGTCATATCAGTGTGCATTTAAAAAATCTTATCAAAATTGGTGAATTTTTATATAGCCATTTTAATATTAAAGATGGAAGAAGATATGCAACATTTTCAGCATATTATGCCTTATTATTTCAAGAAAGGTAAAAACTCAACTGAAATGCAAAGAAAGATTTGTGCAGATATGGTGGAGGTGCTGTGACTGATTGAAACTGTCAAAAGTGGTTGGTGAAGTTTTGTGCTGCAGATTTCTCGCTGGACGATGCTGCACCGTTCGGTAGACCAGTTGAAGTTGATGGTGATCGAATGGAGACATTAATTGAGAACAAGCAACGTTATACAATATGGGAGATAGCCAACATACTCAAAATATCCAAATCAATGAAGCTATTGGTGAAAATGAAAAATGTGTCTTTTATTTTATGGAAAAAAAACTAAACAGACTTTTTGGCCAACCCAATAGTTATTTAATGTTCACCAGTTTATTAAAATATATGATAAATGTTACTGATAAATAGTCAGGCACAGATACCAAAGGTGAGGTCTGGGAGGCTCCCAAGTGCAGGAGCTTCTGGTCCTTTGGAACTGGGGCGCATCTTCCAGTATGTGGATGTGCGCACCCACCTGAGACCTTTCCAAATTCCATACTATTTGGACTTACACGTAGGCTTCATCATATGAGCACAATCAGTTATTGGCTCATTTCCAGCTCCTTCCTCATCTCCGGAGGATTCCAAGCTTCTAATTCTGGCTTTGTCTTTCTGGTGACCTGCTCCCATAGGGAGCCATTAAGAGCTCACCCAGAATTTCCATAATAATATAAAAGATGTTCCTAGAGCTTTTACCATTTAGAAATGTATAAGGGTCTTAGGAACCCTTTGTCAGAGTTGGGGGGCAAAAACAAATATTAGAACAAGACATGCTCTTATCACTTAGAAAATTACAAAGGTTTAGGAACTCTGCCAGGAGCCAGGGGCAGGGACCAACACCTACATTTTTTATTATCTCACAACATGTTTCTTCTAGAGAGAGAAGAACACTGCAGGTAGTGCTAACGCTTCACTCTTCCCTTTCTGCTGCCCTTGTTAGAGGAACTACTTTTCAAAACTTGGTATCAGTCCAATGCACATTTTAATATTTTTGTTGATATATATCCATAAGTAATACACACTGTTGTTTATTGTGTTTGAATTTAAAAGTTTTTCAGGATTACACAGCTCATGTTATAATGAAAATTATTGCACCCACTCAGTCTTTATGTCTTGTGCAGAGTGTTTCTGTGGTTACGATATCTTGAGGTGGGTATGCCTGGGCTTAGGTTGCTATAGACTGAATGCTTGTTTCCTTTCCGTACTTCCTGTGTTCAAACCCTCACCCCCCAATGTAATGGCATTAGGAAGTGGGGCCTTGGGAGGTAAGTTATGAGAACTGAGCCATTGTGAGTAGGGGTAGGGCCCTTAGAAAAGAGACTCCATAGAGTTCCCTTCGTCATCTACCATGTGAGAGAACAGCAAGAAGACTGCTGTTCGTGAACCAGGAAGCAACATCTCAGCAGACACTGAATCTACAGATGCCTTGATCTCAGAATTCTCAGCCTCCAGAACCATGAGAAAGAAATGTTTGCTGTTTAAGCCAGCCAGTCTGTGGCATTCTGTTACAGCCGCCCCAGTGCACGAAGACATAGGTGTTTATTTTTTCATGATCACTATTGAATTTAACATCTTAAGGGAGAAGAAACATAGACACCTTAGAAATATAAGATATATAACCTTATAGTTAAAAAAAAAAGCAAAAATCTTTACAAAAGTACAAGGCACCACTAACGCGAGTTAGCAGAGTCTATAAACAGCAGAACCAGGCTCATAAAGACTTTGGTATTAAACTATCAGATTTATCCATTCCCCCAAATATGTTTAGTGTGTGTTTTTTTAAATTAGTGGTATAAAACAACAAAAGTTCAACTGAGTTGATTTTGAAAGTCTAATTGACCCTACTGAACAACTATGCATCTGCCTACCACATAGCAAATAGAAAAGAGCTCCCTCTAACTGCAGAAAATGAAAGGGTTTTTTTTTTTTTTTTAAAGACAGGAAAGGAAAAAAAGAAATTATTAGCAAAAACAATGCATTATTTGTACTTCTTAATCCCTTTCACATTTTTCAGCCTTCTCTCCAAACCTCCACAAATTGCCAGTTATAAAAATAGTCACCAGGATGTAAAGTGCAGCACAGGAATAGTATACAGTCAATACTATTGTATTAACTAGGTATTGTGTCAGATGGGTTCTAGACTTACTGGAATGATCACTTTTAAGGTGTATAAATGTCTCATCGCTATGTTGTATACCTGAAACTAACATAACATTGTATCTCAACCCTCACTGAAAAATAAATTTTAAAAAATGCGTTGTTTTAGGCAAGATACCCTCCTACCTAGAATGGAATGTGGTCTCTCAGCATATTTCTTAGCGTTAACCAGCAAATTCCAGGATGGCTGTTAAAAGTCACATTCCTGGGAAAGACTAAAACTGTAACTGGGGCCCTGTCTGGTGTAGGTCTCAGTTGCCTGGTTATCATTCCGCAAAGCAAAAGTGATAGGGGACTCAAGAGTTGGAAAATTTTAGTTTAAGGTAAAAGGTTATGAGCCTAAGTAAGTAAGGTATATGTTAAAGCTTTTGTTTCAGAAACTACAGATAAGGCCCGTCTGGGCGGGCTCCTGGGAAAACACTGACCTACTGGGGCATTGCTAAAGATTACCGCCTGGGGACAAGTCAGAGGCATCCGGAAGGACCTTTGTGTTCCAGGGAGAGACAGATGACCACCACACCTGGGAGCAGCTAACTACCCAGGACAGGAATGTTGCAGCTTTTTTCACCTAGTCCTCCCTGAATTTCAAAGCCCTCACCGAACCTTGTTTATTCCCTGTTGTAAAAAGTCTGGCCTGGAAAGAGAAGGGAAGATGGTCTGTTCAGGTATGAACCCACCATCTTCTCAGATTCCCGACCATCTGAATAAAGCGCCCATAGAGATTCAATCGCTGCCATTGCCTGTTGGGTTTGGTAGTGACAGGCAGCCCGAACGTTGGTGTCTTTTCCGGTTTCAAAAGGTTGCCGGTTTGACTCCTAGTCAGGGCACATGCCTGGGCTGGGGGGCCTGTTCCCACTTGGGGGGCTGTGAGAGGCAACAGGTTGATGTTTCTCTCACACATCAATACTTCTCTCTCCTTTCCCATCTCTCCAAAACTAAATAATTTTTTTTTAAACCTATAATTCGGTTAGATATTAAGTGTAGGTGTGCTAATGCAAGGCCTTAACACAAGTGACTCCATTTTGGGCTTATTGTCTTTTTTATTTTATCTTTTTAACAGTGGGAATCAAAGACATGAGTAAAGATCCAGAGACAATAAACAGTCAAGTAGATTTGAAGACATAGATGAGTTTTATAGAAAAGCAATTAAGGAAGTTAATGGTTGAGTTAAATAAGAGGTTAATAAAGTTGAAGAGATTGGTGAATTTGAAGACAGATAGGAAGGAAGAAATTACTTAGAATGGAGAGATGCATTATTCCAAAGAAATGGAAATCAGGAAAACTATATAAAAGACATAAAGGCCAGGTAATAAACGTTGTAGGTTTGGGGGCCTTCTGCTCTCTGTCACAGTAGCTCACCTCTGCTGTTGTAGCCCGGAAGCATCCACAGACAGTTTGTAAACTGGTGTGGCTGTGTCCAGCAATAATTTTTACAGAACCAGGTGGCTCACAGTGGGCTCAGGGGCATGCTAACCCTTAAGCTAGAATGTTCTGACAACCATTTAATTGTAATTGTAAATTGAGAGAATCAAGAGAATAAGGGTTGAATACATTAAAATACATTTTAATTAAATATCTAAGTTTAGGATTTAAAAAATATGAAGTTTTCTGCATAACAATAGTACATAAGCCAGGAGCGTTGTGGAGGTAAAGTATTCTAAAGTCTTCGTATTGTTAAGGAGGGAAGAAATATTGGTTAATTTAGACATTTTAAATTGCACTTAAAAATTTCAGGGGTTCCCTACTGACAAAAATAGGAATCAAGTCTAACAACTTTCATAACAGTAAATGGGAAAAATGAAGAACCAAAAACCAAAGCAAAACAAAACCTAACTCAGAACAAAGAAGGAAAAGTAAAAAGAAGCACCGAAACAGTAGGACAATGGCTAATGAAGACAGAAGCAGAAATAGATTCAAATATGTCAACACTTTAAAGAAGTGTAAATGAATTAAATGCTTTCATTAAGAAATATAGAACGTCAAACTAGATTTAAAAAAAAGAAACATATGCCCTGACCAGTGTGTCTCAGTTGGTTGAGCATCATGCCATAAAGCAAAAAGTCACTGGTTCCATTCCCTGTCAGGGCACAAGCCTGGGTTGTGGGTTTGGTCCCCAGTAGGGGTGCGTTGGAGAGGCAATCAATCAGTGTTTCTCTCTTACATCAATGTTTCTCTCCCTCTCTTTTTCCCTCCTTCCCCTCTCTCTAAAAATAAATAAATTTTTAAGAAAGAGAAACATACGTACTACATGACATTTCCAGAAATACACCTAAAATATAAGGACAAAGAAAAGTCAAAGTAAAAGCATAAAAAGTGACATTCCAGGCAAATATAAAACAAAAGAAAGCAGGCGTAGCCTGATGACTGTCAGATAAAGTAAAATTTAAGGCAAATGTGTAATTATAGGTAAAGTGTGACACTGTATTCACACTTTAATTCACCAGAAGATAGATTCAATAGGATTCTAAAGTTTCATGCACCAAATGAAATACCTCCAAATTATATAAATGAAACTAGAGAGAGTATAAAAAGATATTGATAAATTGATTATTATAATGATATTTTAACACATCTCTCAATAACTTATAGATCAAGAAAAAAGTTGTAAGATTATAGAACACTGGAATAATACAACCACATGCCTGACTTAACAAATGTATATAAAATTCTCCACCCCCCGCCCCACATAGGGAATATATATTCTTTTCACACACTTATAGTACATTTACAAAGAACATAAATCATTAAAAATATTTTTAAAATCAGGATCATACTTGATCACAACTTCTCAGACTACAATAAAATTAAATGAGAAGGAAATATTTAATGATAAAACATAATTAAAAAATCCTCCTGTACAGGAAATTTAAAAATCACACTTCTAATAAAAAGGTGGGGGAAAAATCATACTGTGTATTTGAAATTAAGTCATATATATTAGATTAATATAGACTAATACGTGACTTTTGATTCTCCACCAACATGCAGTACCAGAAAGCACTTGGTGTCTCTAGAGGTACATGAGTTCACAACAAAAGACAAACAAAGAAAAGTAAAACTTAACACCACATACCAGCTGATATAGAATTAATGATTGAACAAGAATTTTAAAATATGCAAAATATGAGTACTCACAGAAAACCAGAAGGTGGTAAAAAAATAAAAGAAAAACAACAAAAAAATCACAAACATAAACCAAATAGGAAATGTTAGTTTGTAAAATGTAGTATCAAAGTAAATGTAATAAATTAGTGAATATGTGTAACTAAAGAACCATGAACGAGTTGGAAGATCACATTGAGAATTCTTTAGAAGGCAATAAGAAAGGATAGCAAGATATATTAAAAGAAAGCTAAAAGACACAGTAGAGTTTCAATAAGGAGAAAAAAATGTACAGAGATTATATTTGAGGAAAAATGGAGACTTATTTCCCAGAATTAGAAAAAAAAAGAAAGATTGCTATGGGAAGGGCCATGGAGTGCCAAACAGAAGGGAACATTGAAACAGGATCCCTGTGCCACATGTCCTATAGAGAGGACTTCCAGGTAAAGACCACAATGTGAAAAAAGTAAAATAAGCAAAACTGTGAGGCTAATAGAAAATAGAGGAATGACTTTGTAATCTGGGGAAGACTGCTTTTGTTTTGATGTTTAAGTTAAAAATAAGGCAAAATGGATAAATTTGTGCTGCTGTTATGGGAGAAACTCAATTCTTGATGACACAGTAAAGAATTACAGGTTACAAAGTCTATTAGCAAAGTTTATTAGTGCTAAGTTCTCAGATGAGACAACAAGCCTAGCTAAGGTGGGTGTGAAAGGCAAGAGCTTGGGTAGCAAAAGCAAAGGTAGCAAGAGCAAGGGTGGCCAGAGCCTGGGTGGCGAGAGATAGAGAGAGAGAGAGAGATCCAGAGAGAGAGAGATCCTTTGTTTTGAGGACTGATACAGTTGGTGGGATTGGGTTGAAGAAGTTACATGTGGACAGACAGGTAAAGGTGGTGACAGCTTTCCGGTGGTTGGGGGAGGATGTGACTACCCAAATGAAGGTATGTGTGGGGGTCTGTTAGCCTCAACCCTTATCTTGCTCCAGACTCCATTTGTTCATTTTGTATATGACAGGAGACAGGCAATTAACCAAAATTGTTCTATGGGGTCTTTCTCTGGGCACTGTGGACCCCCTCCCCTTCCCCCTTCTGGCCTTGGGATGAATACACAGTCTCTAGGTTTCCTTTTCCCAGCTAGAGGAAAGGACACACTCAGACTTTCAAGAGCTCCCCTCCTCCAGCACTATCACAGTTTTGCTTGTGTTGTTGGAACACTTGGCAATAGTATCAGACCAGGCTCAGGACTCCTGAGTGAGTGGGTGGGACATGTCTTCCTTTGCTTCTAGCCTCCTGTATGAAGTTCTTTGTTAAACTGTAATGGTGAGGGCCCTGCCTTTATGTCCCATCTTGCTGCTCATTCCTAGCTACTGCCTAACACAACTTCAAAATGAAGGATTTCTTGTCAACAATGTGCACTAAGGGCAAATTGAACTTACAAATGACAGACTGGGAGAAGATATTTGCAACACCTAAAAATCAACAAGAATATAACAGAGACCCCAACAGAAAAATGAGCTGAAAAATAAGAACATATACTTTACAGGAAAGTTAAAGAAGAACATGCATATAAAGATACTGTTAACTTGATGAGTAATCAGGGAAATGGAAAGTAAAGTGAGAGTAGATAGGAAAATTGTTGTAAAGCAGATTGTAGATTATTAAACCTCAGGAGAAATGGAGGATTAGATATACATGTAAAGACTTGCCTGTATCCATGAAATATAGTTCTCAGTGAAAACAGGAAAAGAAGTACAATATGGCATATGAAATAATGTAGTTTATGTAAATTAAAAATATGGATGCTGTCAAAGTAAAAATGTGCAAAGTTAAACAGGCAAGGAAAACTACTCAAGGCTATCACAGTGGGGAGAGCGGACAGAACCCAGTCTGGCTGAACTCTGTTGAGAGACATGGTGGAAGGGATTTGAGCAGTAGGGTGAGCTCGTGCAAAGAGACCAGGAGCCCAGGAGTCTTTGGAGGGCGGTTGATCAATGGCGTATGTCAAGCATGTGGAGTAATTTCTGAGTTTGCAGATGTTTTTCCTGTGATGAGGCCGTCTGTGTTTGGCAGCTGGCTTTCACTGAAATTTGGCTTCTACCTTTTCACACAGAATGGGAGCTGGGGAAGCCATGTTCCTTGATAAATACATTTTGAAGGGATAGCTCCCAGGTCCTTGAGAAAGACATTCCTAAGTTGTAAAACTGGCAAAAGGCTTTTATGAAGATTTATGCCTTAAAAGGGACAGAGAAAAATATACAATTAAAGTTTTCTTAAATAATTACTCTACAAAAAGGAGGCTGGAGTTAGGATGAGGTAGCCCCACCCCAATCTCTGCTTTCCTCCAGCCCCTAAAGTTTAGTTAAGCTGAGGAGAACATAAAAGTCATCTTGGTCAACAACCAACAATAACACATTATACAAGAAATCATACAAATAATTGGTGCTTGTGGGTGGAAGTAAAGAATGGTGGTGTGGAATAGGAATAAAAGACTAGACAGATGAGGGCCTTGCCTAGGCCAATGCTGGTAGCATGTTTTACCTGAGGTATGTGGTCCTTGAACTTGCTCCAGTTGAGGGCCAAACAATAGGGAAAGGGAGTGTGGATCAAAAAGGGGTTCTACAGAAAGTGGCCTCGCAGGGCGATCTGGTCATAAGTCCACTCACCAGGCAGGTCATGGTGGGTAGGCTTGCCCCATGCATACACCATTTTTAGTAAGAGGTTTGCCTTTGTCTTACACAGACGCTGTCCATTGCTTTTTTGCATCTAGGTTAACACACCTTTGAAGTAAGCATAACCACTCTCAAGGAAACACATAATCTTTGAACTATTCTGTAATCAAATCCTCACCTTGCTGTCCTCCCACATTCATGTAATCTTACCTTTTTTCCTTAATCTCAAATGTATCAAGGGAAGTGCAAAACCGTTATTTTTCAGAGCGTTTCATGTGTTGCTTTCTGGCAATTTTCAGTTTTGGCTCAAAAATCCTTTACAGTTTGAACATTCTTCTATCAACAAAAGGTAGGAAGAGGCTAAAAAAAAAGGTACAACAACAAAACCCCCAAACAACCTAGTGCTTCCTGGTCAACTGGGAAGGCTCCGTGGTGCTTTGCCATCAGGTTATCTGTCCTGCTTCAGACCGTCAGGATACACTGGTTCTCCAATTTCTCAGTGACTAGCAGCACAGTCCACTTTAAAAATGGAAGTTCCCTAGGGTTGCTTGCTCCTTTCTGACTCAAGTTCTTAGTAGTGCTCATAACCTTTGATATTTGACACAATGCGCATCGTAAACCCCGAGTTCTTCACAGTTTGCCGTTCTGCTAGGGGCCTTGTCAAATTTCTTGGCTTAATCTCTGTACTACTCACTTGTCTTCATCATCCCATCATTTGAAAGACCCAATCAGACATGTAGGTGTTTTCCATTTGATTGATCCTGACTAAGAATAGCGAACCAGAAAGTTTTGGTGCCTTATTATGATACAGAGAGATCTCATCACGGCATTAGGGAGGAGAAGGGAGGGGCCGTAGGAGGAGGTTGCCCAAGCAATGGTAAACAGCCTAGGATGGAACTGGCTGAGAAGCTGAATGCTTCCAGAGCTCAGGCATTATGGGCCAGACCACTTAAAATAAATGAAAGGCTCTGGGGCTCTCTTCCTTGAGGATGCCTGGGTGATCATTCTGCAGCTGCCCGTGTTTCCCAAAGGATGCATTTTGGATGGGAGAAGAAACTCCAGGCACAGCCTAGGATCAGGCTGACGTGGCAGAGGGTGGCAGGGTTATTCTTCTTTGGGTGTTCCAGAGGAAACAAGCTCTGGGGCAGAAGCCTGCCCTTCTTCCAAAATTGGGTAGCTTTTGTACCTTATGTTGTTTTAGTTCATACACTCATCCTATAGAAATAAAATAATTAAAAACTAATGGGGAATTATAGAAGAACTCAGGTATTAAAGATTTTAGCCTTAATTGATAGGCTGAAGTGATTAAAGCTGTAAGTGACTATTGTATGTGGAAAGCTGTTATTCCAAAATTGTGTAGCTTTTGAATAAAGACTCCTTTATCACCAAACCTTTGCCGCTGGAATTTTGCCTAGAGGGTGGCGTTGGGCAGCAGAACCCCCCTTGTTGTTTGGTAACAATTACCTGAAGTGGGATATGCAAATAAATAGCATCAAATCTCATGGAAGCTAATTGGAAATGCAAAATATTGAGCCTTACTCAGGTCCTGGTGAATTAGAACCGTCATTTTTGACAAATTGTTTAGGTGATTTGTGTGCATGTTTAAGTTTGAGAAGCACTGTTATAGGTTTGGATAGAGCCTTGATACGGTGGAAAACACAACCACTTTATTTTATAACTGAGGCAACTGAGAAAAACAGAAATTTAGTGACTTACATGAAGCTAATGATTTAGTTTGTGGCTGGGCTATGATTTGAATCCAGGATACCAGGGTATTTTTCAAGGGCTATTTCCAAACTACAATGTAGTCTTTCATTTCCCGGTTTCCCGGAGTTAATCTTTGGTCGGCTTTGACTTCTCCAATCTGTATCAATTTGTCATCAGCCTCAGCTGTTTCTGCCAGCTGCTCTTATTTCTAGCAACCCCCGTTTCGGTCCATGTGCAGGGGACAGCTGTGTATTCTGCCTGCCAGTGCCCTTCCTGGCACCGTGCACTTCCATCATGTTCTCATGCGTGAGGAACAGAGAGCACAGTTAGACTTTCTGTCAATGTGCACTGTGGCCCAGGCCAACCACACATTTATGTCACCTGCATCTTAATGATATTTGTAGAAATGAGAATACTTTTATGAGTTTATAAAACTGGTTTCTGCGTGACTTCCTTGATACACTTGATATAGGAGACTTCTGTCTTTCAATTTCTTAAAAGTTATTCTTTGTTAAATTAATCAGGCTTTCATTCTGTGAACCTGACTCTGCTCTGAAGCCAGCACCCTTCTAGGTTAGGAGTTGAAGTACACTCCTATGTGAATTACTGATTTTTCAAATGCCATCTATTTTTAAAAAATTATCTTTAAAGCATTCCTTACTAAATTCCTGTTATCCAGTAGATAATTACATGCAATAAAAACTCGAGTTGCTCATGTTTGCTCAATATACTTCTCTCAAAAATCGAAGACTTGTGTCTCAGGGGAAATTCAATAGAAAAAGAGGCTAAGGCATATGATGCCAAATTTTCAATTTTGTGATCAGCTGTCTATAACAGTTGCAGCCTCTCCCATGAGTCCCTGGAGGTTAAGACCAAGAAAAAAGGAAACCTCTTTGTCATTGGCCTTGGAGCCCAAACTCAATGTCTTTCTTTGATGGCTGGTTCGGACAATGCGAGGCGTGCTAAGGCTCCTCTTGCCTGTGAGAGGAGGCGGATTCAGGACAAAAACTAGCTTCAATTCACATCTTAGGCTCACGCTTAATTTTTTTTTTTTTAATCTTACTGTGGTGGCATAAAGAAGCATAGAATGGATCAACATACAAAAATCAGTTGCATTTCTATTCATTAACAATAAACTATCCAAAAATAAGTTCAGTAAACCATCCATTTATAAAAGTATGAGAAAGAATATAATGCATGAACTTAACCAAGGAGGTGAAAGACGTGTGCACTAAAATCCATAAATCACAGATGAAAGAAATTAAAGACATAATAAATGGGAACACATCCATGTTTATGGATTGGGAGACCTAATATAGCCAAAATGCTTATCCTACAGGTTCAGTTTAATTTATCTACAGATTTAATACAATCCCTATCAAAATTCTAATAGCATTATTTTACATAAAGAAAAAAAATTCTAAAATTTATATGGAACCACATAAGACACCCATCAGCCAAAATAATCTTCAGAAAGAAGAACAAAGCTAGAGGCATCACAGTTCTTGTTGTCAAAAAATATTATAAAGTCACAGTAATCGAAAGCATGATATTGGTGTAAAAACATAGAGACATGTAGACCAATGGAATAGAACAGGAAGCCCAGAAATAGACCCCTACATGTACGCTCATCTGAACTTTGACAAGAGTTTAGAACACACAATGAGAAAAAATAATTTCTTAAGCAAATGCTGTTGGGAAAACCGAACATCCACATACAAAATAATAAAATTAGACTCATTTTATTTCATACACAGAAATCAGTTCAAAATGGAATATTAAGATATAAGACCTGATAAGCTGTAAAATTCCTAGAATAAAAGCATAGGGAAAAATTTCATGACGTGGGGTCGGCAATAATTTTTTAAATATGACAGCAATACTACAGGCAACAAAACTGAGAATAAACAAGTGGAACTACATCAAACTAAAAAGCGTCCGCATAGCAAAAGAAACAATCAACAGTGAAAAGACAATAAATAGAATGAGAAAATTGAGAACTATATGTCTGATAAGGGAGTATACCCAAGATACAAGGAAATCCTATAACCCAATGGCAAACACGCCCCCCACCCAAGTAACTGATTAAAAATGGGTAGAGGAACTGAATAGACATTTCTCCAAAGAAGACATAAAAATGGCTAATAGATATAAGAAAAGATACTATTACTGATCATCAAGGAAATGCAAATCAAAACCACAATGAGCTATAACCTCACATCTGTTAGAATGATTATTATTTAAAAAAATATAAGAGGTATTGGTAAGAACATGGAGAAATTGGAATCTTTGTACACGGTGGGAGAGAAGTGAAGTCACTAGGAAAAATATATGGAGCTCCCTCAAAAAATTAAAAACACAACCACCATATAATCCAGCAATCCAACTGCTGGGTGTATGTCCAAAATAATTGAAATTAAGATTTTGAAGGGATTGCTGCATCCTAACGTGTTCATTGCAGCACTCTTCACAATAGCCAAGCTATGGAAACAACCTAAATGCCCACTGATGAATGAGTAGATAAGGAATACTGGGCTGTATACATCCAGCGAAATATTATTCAGCCTCAGAAAAGAAGGCAATCTGGCCATAGGCAATGTGAGTGCACTCTCGCATTGCCATACTACTTCTTCTGCCTGGTCGAATAATCAGGTTGGCTCGAGACAGATTAACGGGAGAAATAACTGACTTTACTGTAGGTGTACACGGGGGGATCTGAGCACACGCTGGGCAGTGTCTAACGCACGTTAACCACTTTCAGACTTCCAAGGCATTCTTGACCCCTCCATTTCCAAGAATCCCAATACCTGACTCTTCTCTGTCTCCGTGTTAAGAAGGGCAGTACCATGCATGTACACAGTCCCCTAGATGTGTCGTTCACTCGGAGGACAGGTGCATGAGTTAAAAGGGATGTGAGTTCCTGCTCTTGTGTGGTCACTGGGAATTATTTGGCCTACTGGTTTCTCATGGGGAACTTCAGGCAATTTCTTTTTCGTGTATGCTTAGGTACACATTCAGCCAAAGTCTCAAGGGGACCCCTCTGCACATCTCCAGGGTTTTCTTTCTAGGCAAGTGTCTCAGCTCTGATTTTCTTCCTTGCAAACGCTAGTCACCTGGCTTCCATCGACCTTGGCTCAGTTCTGCGACTCGGGCTGGGCTCTGCTGCGTGCTCCCTCTCCAGTGACGGCCTGGAAGCAGCATTCAGGCTGTGGGGCGGGTCAGTTGGAGGGCTCACTTTGTTTCTCTTCTCTCGGTGGCCACAGCCCCACACCGCTTGTTGTCCAAGGTCTGAAAATTGTTGCTTCCTGGATTTTTGTCATTTTCTAGATGCTTAAGTCAAATGGTTAATAAAATCTCTGTTCCTCACCATGGCCCAAATCAGAACTATTAATTTCTTTATTTTTAGAATGTATTATTCACAGTCTTTTATCCTATGTCATGCTCTCTCGAATTAAAACATGACTCACATAGCGGGAGAGATCCTGTCTTGCTTACCTTTGTGTCCTCAGCACCTCCTGTGAAGTTTCGCCCAGGGCCCCAAAGAGAGAGCTGATATTTATTCAGTGATTCACTGATGAAGGTGCTTTCAACTTTATCTTCTGGTAACAACAGTATAGAAATTATTATGAAATTCACTTTGTAGACAATGAGAGTGAGGTGCAGGGAGACTGAGGAACTGGTTTGTGGTCCTCCTGGGAGTGTCAGAATGAAGATACAAGGAATGGAGATACAAAGTCTGTGCTGTATTGACTCAGTAAATGTGCCCGCCCACCGTGTCTTTTATCAAAAAGCTGACTGAGGAAGGAGATCTGAGGAAGAACGACCATGATATACACAACGGGAACCAAGCCATATAACCAAACAAAAGCTTTTTCCCCCCCAGACACAGAAAAGCCACAGGGAAGATGTGGGCCCCAATTGACTTCAGTGACTGCTGAAGGCCAGCAGATCTGGGCTTTGGTTTAACTGTTGGGCTCCCTGTGGTCAGAAAGTCGTCCTGCTTCACTGTCCACTGACCCAGGGCTCGCAGAAGGCAGAGCCCTTCGTCAGCCGTCTCCAGTCCTCCAGCAAAGCGCCTCTCCACACACGGGGGCAAACTCAGGGTTTTGTAACTAATTCAATCACTTGATGTCAACAAATTAACAGCTATAATTAAGTAGCTATGATAAGAATGATAACCATAATATTAATAATACTCCGTGTTACATGCTTTAAAAAAAATCAGGTATCAAGTACGTATAAAAACAAACTCCTGACAGTACTTAACCAAGGCTCTCCTTGAGCAGGAGCGATGGTGCACAAGTCCTAGGGAGAGCGCGCCTGGCTCTCACTGAACCCTTGGCGCTCAAACATTTGCTTGCTTCGGGCTCATCTGGAAAGCTTGTTAACACACAGACAACTGGGCTTCTTTTCCTCTGGAGTTTCAGATACAGTTGCCCTGGGGTGGTGCCTGGGAATTTTCATTTTTGACATGTTCTTATGTGCTGCTGGTTTGGGAACCAGATTTTGAGAATTAGTGTACTAAGCAAGTAATTTTTAAGCAAATCATTTGGTTTGTTTCTATTTCAGATGTTTCTTTTAAAAATACATAAATTAGCCCTGGTTGGGGGGCTCAGTTGGTTGGAGCGTCATCCTGCACACCAAAAGGGTGCAGGTTCAATTCCTGGTCAGGGCACACAGCTAGGTTGTGGGTTTGATCCCTGGTCAGGGAACGTACAGGAGGCAACTGATGGATATGTCTCTCTCATACTGATGTTTCTCTCTCTCTCTCATCTGTGTTTCTCTCTCTTCTCCCCACTTCCTCTCTCTCTAAAATCAATAAACATATCCTTGGGTGAGGATTAAAAAATATATATAAATTAGTCTTTAACTTCAAACTTGTTATGAAAAGAATTCATCCAAAGAGATCAAAATAACATTATGGATTAATCATGTATGGTTTTACTTAAGAATAAATTTTCTTACATGTAATCAATATTTATTCTTTATACGTGGCTGTGTTTAACAGTCAGTTCCTTAGCAACATGGGATTGGTGTGGCCTTGTAGCTACTTGGTTTTCAGGTCAAGTACTGCGTGCTGATGATCTTGGTTCCCCATCCTGGTGCTGGCACTGGCCTGGCAATCTGGAAGGGGAGGTTCTCAGACGATTCTGACTCAGTGGCTGGTGGCTGCAGTTCAAGAGCTTGCTTCCCTCACTCTCGCCACAGCTTGGGGGCTTGGTTCTACCTCAGTGTAACCGTCTCCCAGATATCCACAGGGCTTACACTCTCATCTCCTTCCAATCTTTACTCAAAGGTAAAGAGAAGGCTTTCTTCACTGCCTTACTTAAAATCAAACCCCCTTACACCCTATTTCCCTTCCTGCTTTATTTTTCTCTATAACATTTGTCACTGTGTAACTTTTCATACAATTTCTCTCTAAATTTTACTTATTGCACATCTCCCCACTATAATTTAAACCCACTGGAGGTACAGATTTTGTCTCTTCTGTTCAGTAGTACATTGTAGGCACTCAAGCAATATTGGGGAAATAGATGAATAAATGATTAATTTCTATTGACCTGTATACATTACATATTATATTACTTGATGATGGACTTAGTTCATTTGCTCTACTACACAGACATTGTTAAAATTATATTTATACTTTTCTTTGATCTTTTTTTACCTGAAGTTAGGTCATGAGTCCTCCCCCCCAAATTTGACTGTGTTAGCCATGTTTACCTATAATTTTCTAAATTGTGATGAATCACTCTGTACTCCAATTGTAAAACATTTTCAGACAAAAGAGTCAAAACCACCTTACCCTCAGCATTCATATAGAGATCTGCAGGGAGATGGTCCTTGGCAGGGTCCTGTAGATCTCTTAACGTGGGGAGGAGGGTATGCGTGTGTTTCCATTCCTACAGGTCCTGTCTGGCTACCAGCCAAAAGAATAAAGCCTTATCATTAGCAGAATAGACACCAAGCTCCACTACCTGGAGGCGAGAACCGATCAACTTCCAGACCAGACGGCCCAGCTGACCCTGAACAACCAGAAGGAACAAGGACACCCACAGCATAACTCTCAGGTCTGGGTCCATCAATGGAGGAGGAGGATGGGGCCTACCCCAATGACAGGAGCTGAGGCTCAGGTGCCCGCTGTGGAGGGCAACAACCCCTCGATGCCCCATAATGTTCCCTTTAGATGTGTCCCCACCACATGGGGGGACGTCAAGGCTCTTAATGCTCAAGCAAAGGTCTTATCAAACAAAAAGTGTTCCAGACCCTCCACAATAGTCTGCAATGGCCAAACCCTAAAAACTGGCTCAATGGACTGAATTTACGAGTTTGGGTCATGGCGGCCATTGGGTGCCTCCTTGTCTTAATCCTTATTTGTGTTTAACATGTATATGGAAGTTGTTTGCTCAAGATTGCATTCGGGAACAGCAAATAGTAGGTTTCACAGGCTTAACAACTACAATTGCGCTCACAAACAAAAAAGGGGAGATTGATGTTGGGAACTGCCCAGCCTGGTCTCAGATACTATAATCCCCTGTGGCGAAGGCAAAAGACCGTGGTACCATAAACCATTTAGGAGACAAAGCTTATCTTCCTGGTAGGGGCATTGCCTTTGCCCCCTTTCACTTTGCCCTACCTAGTCCCGGGCAGATGACTGGTTAGCCAATGATGGGTAAGATTCCTCAGAGGAGGGACGACCTAAGACAGGCATGGTCGTGAAGGGGCCCTCAGGGAAGGGCTTGGGGGGATATAGAAAAAGGGGGTGATGGACCCTTGCCCCTCGGCTTTGACATAGCCTGAGTCCTCAAGGACTCAGAGTTCTGTCTGCAAGGAGGCTCCTAATCTCTTGGCTATCTTACTTCCCCTCCCTGACTAAAGCCTGAAACAATGCTGGAGGTGGGTGTGGCCCTGTGCTGGAAAGGGCAGGTTCCCCAGGGAGATCAGGCCTAAGAAAGAATGCATAAAATCCTGTGAAACCTCCTTTGCTAATACCCTCAATTTAAATGATAAGGGTCCAAGCCTGAAATGAACTTGTTTCCCCAAAGTTTTATAGCCCTTTAGCCATCTGGCCCTGACTCTAAATAAGCCCTCATAGTTCTTTGAATGTTATCTATTGTTTGATCATTACTGCCTGACAATGAATGTTGGCCTTAATCTGAGAATGGGGGTCTTTGGAGCCACTGGTGGCTTACTGATTATAATAATGTTCTGTGTACTTTGATGCATTTGCAAATTATTTCCTCAGGGTTGTGTGAGAGACCAGCAAGTAGCAAGCTTTGTGGGATCCATAGCAGTCCTAACTAAAAACCAGGGAGGAAATAAGGAGACCGTTCTGCGTGGCGTGGGCCCAGCTCCCACTCAGAAAGGCCAGTGGGGAGTGAGGTCCAGCACACAGGACCCACATCCATGGATAGGTTCTCCCATGGGGAATCAGGCCTGCATTGTACCTAAGCCGCTTTGCAACTTGCTTTTTGCTAAAACTCCCTCACCCTGAATTGAGGCAGCAAATGTTTACTGCATATCTTTAAAATAACTTCCTAAAATCTATGCTAAACCTTCCAAGGATGAGTGTAACCAGCTTAACCACTTTTCTCTTTACATTTACAAATATCCTTCCTCTTTTATGTAAGTAGCAACGCCCTCTCCTTTGTTTTCTGGAACCACCTACAGCGAACCTGTGCATAGTAAATGAGGATCATCCTCAATGTAATGTGCCCAGAAAAGCAATAAAAGCCTGTCCAGGCAAGGGTCGAGGCACTCTCTTGAGAGAGTGGCCTTGCTGTCCCTTTTCCTCCACAGGGCTTGGTAGTCGGTGTGAATTTGTCCATTGCAGCCACAACAGACGGATCCACTGAGGGCTGGCATCCGCATCAGTCAGGTGCCAAGCCTCTTCTTAAGATTCACTTTGGGCCATGCATCAAAGGGGATTGTGACAATTTTCACCTCGCTGTTACCTGATATGGTTTCACACCTGGATTCATCCATCTCTGTTTATCAGTCAGTGATAAAAACTTCTGCCACCAACTCTCCTGCCAATGTTCTTGATGTCCTCACCTTGGGCCATATCAGGTAAAGCCCATCCTATCGGTCATTCCTGCTGTCCTGTGACCCCAGCCTGTCTTCACTACTCTACTCCTCCAATCAATATTTAAAAAAAGCAAACATACCTCTTGTTAGAAAAATACCAGTTTTTAATCCATGGGTTTTTGGGGTTTTTTTCATATTGCAATGCTGCTTTTATTCTTAGCCAACCTTCTTGAAAGTGTCCCTTATATTTATATGCTTCATGTCTTTATATGTATACACTATTCTACCTTCATTATTTTGGCTTTTACCCCCCAAATTAGTCATTCATGACCTGCTGCTACCAAATGCAACAAATACTTTTACTCCTTTTTTTTTTTTTTTTATCCTCACCCTAGGACATGCTTATTGATTTTAGAGAGAGAGGAAGGGAGGGAAAGAGGGAGAGAAGCATCAATGTGAGAGAGAAGCACCAATTGGTTGCCTCTCGTATGCATCTTGACTGTGAACTTTTGGTTTACAGGAGGCCGCTCCAACCAGCTGAGCCACACCAGCCAGGGTGATACTTTTACTTCTTCATTATGTTACTTGAAACGTTTCCCCCTTTGTCTTTCACCTCATTTCCTGACACCACACTCTCCTGGTTTTTCTTTCCTTTGGTTACCCATCCTTGTTCTAATTTGTGGGTTGTCTCCTTCTGTTATCCTCCTGGTGATCTCAGCCACTTCTATGACTGTAATTATCATTAATATATTTTATGATTCATTAAACTATGTTTCTAGCTATGTCTCTTTTCTAAGCTTCAAATAATGATTCAGCTGACAACTTATAATTGAATGTTCCACAGGAACTTCTAATTCAATAAAGTCTGCCACTAACCTGCCCTTCTGTTCCTTTCTCATTGCGTATTTGAACCACTCACTCAGGTTTATAGCTGGAGGCTTGATGTCACCTTTAGACTTACTTCTGCAACCCTTCCTCCACACATCATATTTCCTCGATCTGGCTAATTGGTGTGAAATTGATTCTCTTGAAATACTCAAGAGTGCCTAACAAAAAGTTAAAATACTTTTTATCCTCACGTGAGGATATGTTCATTGATTTTAAAGAGAAAGAAGGTGGGGAGAGCGAGATAGCAAAGGAGAGAGACAGAGAAAGAGAAACATCGATGTGACAGAGAAACATTGATCAGTTGCCTCTCATCTGTGCCCTGACTGGGTATGGAACCTGCAAACGAGGTATGTGCCCTGATTGGGAATCAAATCTGCAAACTTTCTGGTGTACAGGATAACATTCCAACCACCTGAGTCACCTGGCCAGGGCAGAAAATTCTTTAATTTTACATGTCTCTTTACAAATAACAATCCTTTGCTATTATTTCATTTAGAGATGGAGACATTGAGGCTCAGATAAATTGTGATATGGTCTAACTCACCTGGAAAATAAACTGATTTAGCCAAGACTAGATTTGTAGGTCTCTGAATTTCCACTAGGTAAATTTTCATGTTTTTATGGTTTGGATATACAAGATAGTTTGTGGATTACATTTTTTCTAGACATAGGCAGAATTTTCTTTCAGTTTGGTATGGTCATGGCTTGTCCTGTTGACACAGTCTTGGGTTTCTAATGTATCAGCATGACACTATATTCATGCAGAATAAGTGTTGAACATAGGAATGTTATGCGATATGGTGTGCTAAATGCTAATGTGTTTTCCTTAGTATCAAGAACATGATTCTATCCATTGCCTCTCTCAACACTTCTTTCACCTTGTCATTTCTCAAGCTATAAATGAAAGGATTCAGAAGAGGGGTCACTATTGTAATGAGGACAGCAGCTACCTTGTCAAACTCCAGTGAATAGTTCTGTTTGGGTCTCACATATACAAAGATGTTGCTCCCATAGGCAATGGAGACAACAGTGACATGAGAAGCGCAGGTATAAAAAGCTTTTTGACGACCTTGGGCTGAGGGGATGCGCAGGATGGTAGAAATGATGTAGGTGTAGGACCCAGTAGTGAAGGCCAGGGAGCTCAGGATGACAAGGGCAGATAGGAGGAAGTCTGTCTTCTCAATGAGGTGCGTATCTATACAGGCCACTTGCAGGAGAGGGGCAATGTCACAGAAAAAATGATGAATTTCTTTGTGACAATAAGGTAGCCTTGTCACAACGATGGTTGGTGCCAGCACTGACAGAAAGGCCCCCACCCAGCAGCCCAGAACCAGCAGGAGGCAGGCCCTGCTGTTCATGATGATGGGGTAGCGCAGGGGGTTGCAGATGGCCACATAGCGGTCAAAGGACATCACTGCCAGCAAGATAAACTCCACTGTCCCCAGGAAAAAATAGAAGTATGTCTGGGTGATGCAGCCAGCAAAAGATATGGTTTTCTTCTCTCCTAGGAGGCAGGCTAGCAGCTTTGGGGTAATGACAGTGGTGTATAAAATATCCAGACAGGACAGATTGCTGAGGAAGAAGTACATTGGGGTTTGCAGGCGATTATCCGTCCATATTAGGGAAATGATGACAATGTTGCCTGTTGCAGTTAATGTGTAAGTGAACAAGAGAACCGCGAAGAGGAAGGCCCGAAGCTCCGGCAGCACTGGGAAGAACGTCAGGGTGAACTCAGCCACCGTGCTCCAGTTCCCCATGGCTGGTGCTGCACAGTGGGTGTGGGCAGGGCCTCCCTTCAGGAACAAGACAAGGAAAGTCGGCCTCGAAGGTGGTTTAGTAAATGTCTGTTGGGCATGGATTGTGGAGGGTGCCTTTTACTGGGAATGACTCCTGGGATATAGTTGTTGATCTGGAAGTTGTTTCTGTGCAACCTCAGGAAAGTCCAAGTGCCACTGCCACATGACTCGTTCTGTAAAATGAAAGGATAAGATCGAATTTAAAAACAACCTTTCATTTAATGAAGTTTCTCTTCTTTTATACTTGTCCAGCTTTATCTCCCCAGCTAAAAATTTGCTTAAGTACTGACTCATACTTTAACTAGAACTTGCTATTATTTGAAGTTTACAGTCCCTAAGAGGGAAACCCTTTTAAGTACTTTGTTGCCTTTTCTATAACAAATTTGCTTTCGCTTTGGCAGTGCACATTGGAGACCTGCCATGAGTAAGAGATAAATGGACTCCTTTTTGCCAATATTTGGTGACTCCAGAGTTTCCCGTTTCTGAGGTTTTTTCCCAGAATGTACAGGTCTGTGGAAACAGAGCAGGGGTGTTTGAAAGGACCAATGTGCCATGGTTCCTACTAATCACTTCAGCAGACAAATCAAAAGGCAATAATGAATACTGGTTATTAGATTTCATCCTGTGTCCAAAACCTCTATGTTCTAATTCTCATATGATCTACCACACAACATACATGTCACACATCTGGCTGCTGATTATTTGAAAAGACAGTACAGTGTGATAAAGTCAGAAAGGTACAAAGTATATATGGGAAGGTAAAGCAGAGGGTAGTCAGCTTCCTCACTTACTTGATCAATTGAAATTATAAAGGTACATCAAGGTCATTCAGTTTGTCACTTATCCCAGTACCAGAGACATGGCTCTTTTGCACAAATTTCCCCATTTCAAGTTAAAACGACCTATTCTTTTAACTCTTACCTCAGTGCTCTCCATCTAGAGTTCACTGTGCTCCTTCTTAATAAATGAGTCATAACTGCTCCCCTCATTTTCCTTTTCCACCTCTCTTCCTATTCTTCTTTCAAGATAAAAGTTGCCTTCCTATTTCATTTTTTGTTTGTAGTTTATCCTACTACAAAAATACATTTCTTAGTGCAAAGAATGAGAAAATGCAACTGCAAAAACAAAATTGTAATCTGTAATTAAACCTGTTGGAGATACAGTGACAAGCTTTTGTGGAATATATTCCTGGGCTGTTTCAAAGTTCAAATTATATACATGTTCAGGGTGGGGCAGAAGTAGGTTTATAGTTATTCATATGGAGAATAATACAATGATTTATAAATAGTAACCCAAGAATAAACTCTGTTTTGCATTTTCACAACTGTAAATCTCCTTTTGTTCCATCCCATATATCCAAAATCATGCTAACATTGCTATGTAACTTTTCTTATTTTTCTTTTTTTTACTGCAAATATCATCTTTTCATGTCAATTAATACAAGTACATACAATCGTTTTTTTTAAAGCAGCCTTTCAAGGTATAGTTAATACGCAAAGAACTGCACATATTTCATATGTAGAAGTTGACGAGTTTGGGCACATGCAAACACCCACGATACCACCACGATCCAGGTAACAGACACGCACGCCTCCCAGTGTTGCTTTTACACAGTCATTTTTAAGGGTCTATCCTGGTTCTGTGGATGAAACCATGATATATTAGCCACTTGCTTAGTATTTGTAATTTAAATCATCAACATTTCTTACTTGTGGAGGTAATGATCAAATAAAAATTCTTACTCATCCATCTTTGTTCAGTTGTCTTATTAATTCCTTAGAATATTCTTATTTTCCTATAGGTTGTTTGTTCTCACTATTTATTTCATAATATAAAAATCCAGAAAAAGATTCAGTCTTATAATATTAGAATTCACCTTACTAGAATGGTTGATAATGTAAAATCACTTATAGATAGATTTCATGCTTCCCTGCCTGCCCCCTCCCCAGGTAATTCTTGTACATCACGCTGAAAGCTGGGTGGCTCATGCCTTAACCAGAGTAAGCTTCTGTGCTTACAAAAAAAAATTTCCTTTTATGTTCTGGACCTCAGTTTTCTTGTCTGAAAAATTACAATGTTGGACTCTACATTTATAGGGTTTCAGTTGTCACCAGTTGCTCTTCACCTTCATTCTCCACCTCAAGGATTCTAACTTCTTTTATTCCCTAGTAAACAGGTTTCCACATGATTCTGTAAGTTACTGTATAGCAGTGGCAAATTGTGAATGCAATACCAATATAATAGCATATGAAATTTCACGTGAATTTTCTGTCTGGGGCATTCTGTTGTCTGTTTTTTAAAATAATTATTTCCATAAGGTTGTTCAAAGGTAAATGCTATTTCACATCTTAAAATTCAAGTATTTGATTAATTTGAGATAGAAAACTGGGTTACAGCCCGAGATTTTACCTCTCTTAGCTTTGTCACATTAGATTAAATACTTCAGCTGAGTCATAGCTTCTTTATTTAAGAAATGAAGGTAATTATAACATTCAAAATGAGCTTCTGTGGAACTTAAATTAAAAAATATATGTGACAATATCTAATAGATTTTTACTAAAAGAAATATGGCTCCATTTAGGAGGATTGAGATGAACTTTAAGAAGATGAACAATTAGAGCTAGTTATTTATTATTTAAATAAATTAAAAAATTATGAAAAGTTTAATTTGTAACTGAGGAATATTGTTAATGTATACTGAATCTAATCCCTTCAGGCTGGCGTCTGACTCCACTAAGAATATTGACAGATCAGAGACTACACACAGAAAGATAAATTTAACAAAGTGATATATTAATAAATAAAATGTGTCAAAAAGTATACTTACATTTCACTGATTATACAGATGATGTAATATTCTCCCAACATATTTTGAATATGCAGAAATAATAAGAGGCTCAAACTTTGGTTAGGCATGAATGAATTAATTCTAAGCATTGTGTTTTGAGTTTTTTGCCCATTCTATTCCTATTTCTAGCTAACAGAAATAAGTATCTCTTAAAGATAAAAATAAACCTAACTTAGTCACTGAACTCCCTAACCCTAGTAAAAGTCACTCTGATTAGCATCCTTAGGACATCCCCATTCAGCCACTGCTTGGAGGACTTCAGTGTTGGAAAATCACTATCTTGCTTTAGTACTGGCTGAAGGAAGAGCTCTTATCTTGAATGGAACATACTGTAACTTCCAAATACACATTCATGTACTGGCCTTACAGGTGAAATATTAACCTTTTTCATCATAATGGCTTCTAGACACCTCTATGATCTAGATAACCCCCTTGCCTCACAACATCCCCATGAGTTCAATGTAACATAAATTCTAGAATCCATTTTGCTGGTAGAGAACATAGTAGTTGTGGTAAATGACTTGAAGAAATTTCAGAAATAATTCAGTCATATCTAGATTAGAGTATGTCTTCTCTAACTCCCATTAAAAAAATTTATCCTGGAAAATCACTGATTCTCAATTCTCAGGAATTTTTAATTAGTTTTTCTTTTCGGTTAATTCTGAATAATTTTAATCATTTAGTAACTGGGCTGTTTTATATATAGAATTTCATACAACTAACTCATCTACATGTGGCAGATGCAGAATCCTTCTTATGGTATCTTCACCAAGTGATGGCCCAGGGAAAGGGATGCAGAACAGTTTTTGGTATTTTATTCCACCGTGGTTACTAGAATAGTAATCTTTCCACTGGAGCTTTTGCTAAATGGTCTTGAATACTAGGAATCACTGAATTCAAAGTGACTTGAATTATTTTTAAAGTTACCCCTTCTGTTTCTCTTTACAATAAAGATTTTTTTCTTGTATGAATTTCTTTTTCCCCTAAGAGGATGAACTGTTTTTTTTCATGAGCTTATTTGCCTTAGAGGTTTAGAGGGGAATAACTCTTGGGAATATGGATCTAAAAAAGTTAATTGATTGTATTGTTATAAAAGAATTTTTATCCTGAACTACCTAATCATGGTACAAAGTTTTAGAAGGTGCAAAATAGACATATTAGGGGCTCCTTGGCAATTTCCTCAGATATTTTGCTCTATCCACTTAAAAGAGTACTTTAAAAATATATAAGAAAAGTAAAAGTAGAAAATTTTCATCATTCTTAAGTTGTTGATATAATGGAAAATATTCTCCAACGATAAATATTCTGGAGTTTTAGAGACCGTGTATCACCCCTTTTTGTATCAGCATTAATTTTTTTGGTTTATCTTCATCTGAAGACAGTTTTTCACTGCTTTCAGAGAGAGAGGGAGAAAGAGAAACATCCATGCAAGAGAGGAGCATCCACTGGTTGCCTTCCTGCACACACCCGGACTGGGGAATGAAACCACAACCTGGGTGTATGCCCTGACCGGGAACTGAACCGGCAACCCCCCCGGTTACCGGACAATGCTCCAACCAACTGAGCCACAACAGCCAGGGCAGCATCAATTTTTAAAAAGTTTTTAAAGTTCCAGGTACAACAACTTTCCTGAAGTTTCTCACTCCTGACTATTCCCTGTTCAGAAAGAGAAGGCCTGGCTTGAACTCGGCGCGGTTCAGCAGCCACTCCATTCTCCTGACTTATCTCACACAGTTGCAAGCTTGCCACGACCTTCCAGTTTTCTCATATATATTATATGTAATACATATAATTTTCAATAAAAACTTCTTTCAACATTGAACTCTTAACTAAAAACATTGTGACTTTTTATCCTAACATAAACACGACTTTCCCCTGAGGACACTGGTTCCACTGAGGCCCTTTCAAGTGAGCGCACATCTGCCCTTTCCTGGGCCGCAGGGGCGGTCACAGCAGAAGGGCAGCTCGTGGCCATTGTGGCTGTTGGCGCAGCATCATTCTGTTCCCAGGTTCCTCTTTCAAATCACTATTCCTTGGTTTCTGATAAAACTCCTCCAAGACTCATCTTATACAACCTTGTAAGCTTTCTTTTTTTCTGCCATTTGTTGCCTGAGTTTCAAGAAGTAAACAAACAACTACCATAGACTGTGCAAAAAAAATGATGGAGTTTTTTTAAATTGATTTTGAAAACATGGAAATCATTTGTGACACTTTAGTAAAGACTTTTTCAGTGGTTCATGGTCTTCTATCTCATTGTAAGCACTGCCATCATTGTGCGTTGTGGGAAACCTTAATGTCTTTGTAAACAGCTGATAAAAGATGCTAAAATTTGAATTTCTTAATCTTACTCCCCACGAATATCACCTCCCTCTCTCTTAATCATCAATTTTGTTATTATAACCTGGCTTTTTTCAACATACAAGAAATAATTTTGTTTTTTTTCCTGGATATGTTTTATTAAATTGCCTTCATATTTTTCACCGTTTTGTATTTATTTTTTAAAATGACCAATCAGAGAGTCTCAATAACAACCAATCAGAATAGTAGTTTTCTGAACAATCAAAATGTGCTTATTTCAAGTCCTTATTTGCCAATCAGGGGCCATGGGTGGGAATTTTTCTTTATTAAGTGAACTTCTCTAGGACGAGCACACTTTCAGTTTTCACCCAAAACGGAGTTTCCCCTGGTGGGGCTGTCTCACCGGATCTGCCTTACCGAGCTGCAGGGTGAGCTGCTGAGCTGTTTCATTTGAGCTGCTGAGATGCTTCCCTTGAACCGCGTCACTTGAACTGTTCTGCTTGAGCCATTCCACTTGAATGAAGTTTCTCTCTTCCCTGCACGCCAGACTGGGGACTCTTGGTGGCATCGACTTTTTGTTCACAATATGCATACACATGTATAGATACAGGTGTAGATACAGATACAGATACAGATATAGATACAGATAAATGAAATTTCTTCTTATAAGCACTCGTTGAACTACAATGTTTCTGTAAAATGTAATGTTTCAGAAACAACCTCACAACTCTTTCTCAAGTTATAGGGAAAAACCAAGTTTAATTTAGGATGCATTTTGTCCTAGGCCAGACAGGCAATGACTCATGCTCCCAAACAGTGACTCTGAAAAATTAAAACATTTTACTTAATATCAGTACATGCTCATAAATACATGAAGAGAAATCTGTAACTATAAAAGGAAAAATACAAGCAAGATCCTGCCAAGATCATCATTGTTAACATACTGCAGTAAAACTCTTTCTCTCCTGTGTTGGCCACCCTTTGGGAGAATTAATACTCAGCCTCGAGTGTTTTCCAGAGGTTGCTGTGGACTGCCGATTCTCCTGGCTACAATATGGGCATTGCTACAAAGGTCAGCTGCCGTGATGCAGCAATATATAACTTGGGTGGTGGGAATTCTTGCTCTTCCTGGGGATCAGAACCTGCCTTTACATCCACTGTTTTAACCAAAGTTAAATGTCCCTGCTGTTTATCTCAACTATGTTAGTTAACCAGATGCCTGAGTGGATTTTCCTAGTTTCTACACTGAGAAAGGACTCTCAGCCCTCATTTATGCCGTGTGCTCCTCACTGTGAGCTGAGACTTCTTGCAAGTGCTTGTGTACGGGAGAAAAAATTGTCCCTTCTTTCCTTAGAAAAGGAGAGAATTCCTTTTCTTTCTTTCTTAGATTTCCTTTGGCTAATCTAATAATTAAATTGATGTAAAACAGATTAACGGGAGAAAAAATAATTTCATAGGTATAGAATTAATTAAAATATTTTATTAATTTAAAATTAATAAAACTATGAGACTCAAAAGTTACTAAAGAAGTTTTGTAAAAAGTTACAAAAAATAAATTTGTGAATTGGCAGGACAAAGGATTTTGAGTTTTGAGTATTAAATTAGTGAGTAACACGGTTTGTTTATACAGCCTTCTCAGCCCTAAATTTCTTTTTTTTTTTTTTAACATTTTTAAATTGTTGTTCAAGTACAGTTTCCTGCCTTTCCCCCCAGCCCTCTCCACCACCCCAGCCCTCCCCACCTCCTTCTCCTGTTTCCACCCCCCACCCTTGTTATTGCCCATGTGTCCTTTATAATTGTTCCTGTAAACCCTTCACACTCCCCCCCCACCCCATTATCCTCTCCCTTCTCCCCTCTGGTCACTGTCAGCCTGTTCTCAATTTCAATGTCTTTGGTTATATTTTGCTTGCTTGTTCATTTTGTCAATTAGGTTCCTATTAAAGGTGAGATCATATGGTTTTTGTCCCTCACCGCCCGCCTTATTTCACTTAGCATAATGCTTTCCAGTTCCATCCATGCTGTCACAAAGGGTAGGAGCTCCTTCTTTCTCTCTGCCATATAGAATTCCACTGTGTAAATGTACCATCGTTTTTGATCCATTCATTACTGAGTCAGCCCTAAATTTCTGTTCTCTGGTGATGAGGGTGCCTTCTGCCCTCCTAGTACAAGGAGGGTACCTTTAACATGGGAAATTTATTTCTTGCCTTCAGAGAAAACTAAGGAGCCTCAGACTGTCTTTCTTGCATAGGCTGTTTCTCAAGTAACTTTAATTGAAAATAACTAATGTGTCACAGAGGCACACTTTGTGGCGGCGTGTCCTCTCCCCTTCACTTGCATCTTTGCTTCAATTCTCTCCTGTTTGGGACTTATGCTGTTTTTTCCTCTAATCTCATTTTTCTCCTACTCTCGTGCTTTCTTTCTATTTTTTTTTTTAATTTTCTTTTTATTCTAAAAAGAAACATAGTGAAAGTGAATGAATACTGAAGTTTTGTTTAAAAAAAGACAGGTTACTTGTCCCTTCTTTCCACTTTTTTTTTTCCTCATAGGGAATTATTTTAAATAGTTTTGACATTGTCTTCTAGTGTTGCTTTCATATTTTTAAATAAAAACATATATCCTTTAAAATTTATCAAATTTACACATTATTTCCAAGATTTCTATTGTGAAAGATTGTTGGGAACTGACCTGCCTGGTTTCAGAAGCTGTAAACCCCCTGTGGCTAAGGCTGAGTCAAAGACCTTGGGACCATAAGCCATTAAGGAGACAAAGCTTATCTCTCTGGAAGGGGCACTGCCTCTGCCTACTTTACTTTACCCTGCTTGGCCCTGAGCCTGACCAGTTAGCCAATGATGGGTAAGATTCCTCAAGGGAGGGACGACCTAAGACAGGCATGGTCACAAAGAGGCCCACAGGGAAGGACTTGAGGGGCTATAGAAAAAGAGGGTGATGGACCCTTGCCCCTAGGCTTTGACATAGCCTGAGTCCTCATTCTGTCTGCCAGAAGTCTCCTTATCTCTTGGCTGCCTTACTTCCCCTGCTGAACTTAAGCCTGAAACAATGACAGAGGGCGGTGAGGCCTTGTTCTGGAAAGGGCAGATTCCCTGGAGCGATCAGGCCTAAGAAAGAATGCATAAAATCCTGTGGAACCTGTTTTGCTAATACCCTCAATTTAAATGATAAGGGTCCAAGCCTGAAATGAGTTTGTTTCCCAAAGTTTTATAGCACTTTAGCTAACTGACCCTGACTCAGAATAAGCCCTCAGAGTTCCAAGTTTGTTATCTATTGTTTGATCCTTACTGCCTGACAATGATTGATGAGCTTTACCTGTATTCCTGTGCAAATTGAACCCAACAAAAGCCCATTGAGGAAAAGGCTCCTGGCCCTTCTCCTTTGAGAGATCGGCCACCTCTCCTCCCCAAGCAGATCAAGTCTTGGTAGACTTATTCTCATTTGTGGTGGCTGGTGGGGGGCTGGGGGGGCACTGTGGGTGGAGCCCCCCAAAAGATGAATTTTAAGTTCTTTGCTAATTTTCTTCTCCCTCCTCTATCTGCTATACAGAGATATCATAATTTTAGATTGAATAAACTGTGACTTTTTATAATACAATACTATTTTATGCTAATAATATTATTCATTATTGATCTTGGAAAGGTATAATTACTTCTCTGTTTCTGGAAAGACACTTTTACAAAATATTCTATGATTTGTAGGAACTTTTTTTAAAGAGCTATTTTAGTAAAATTAGAGGAATGTACAAAGTTTTCTCATATATTTCCTGCCCCCCCTCACACATATTCTCCCCCATCACACACATCCCCCACCAAAGTAATGCGTTTGTTACAACTAATGAACCTATATTGACACATCATTATCACACTGGCCCAAAGTTGCCTTTTGGTGGTGTACATTCCTTGGTTTTGGAGAAATGTATAATGACGTGTATCCATCATTATGGTGTCATACAAAGTATTTTATTTCCCTAAAAATCTGTGCTTCATTTATCAGTTCCTCCTTTTCCCTCCCTGCAACTCTTGATCTTTTTATTGACTCTATAGATTTTCCTCTGCCAACATGCGTTTAAGGTTTTTCCATGTTTTTTTTTTCCTGGCTTGGTAGCTCATTTCTTTTTAGCAGTGAGTGATATTCCATGGTCTGGGTATACCACAGTTTATTTATTCACTCACCTACTGAGGGAGATTTGGGTTGCCCCCGAGTTTTAGCAATTAAGTTCCATAAACATCCATGGGAAGGTTTTTGTGTGAACATAAGTTTTCAACCCATTTGGGTGAATAGGATCACTCTGGCTGAACCATATGGTAAAAGTATGGTTAGTTTGTAATAAACTGCCCCAACTATCTTCTAAAATGGCTGTATCAATTTCTAGAATTTTTCATTCAAACTGTTCAAGTACAGTTGTCTCCATTTAATTTTTCATAAATTAATAATCTAACTCTTCTGTTTCATTTACATTTTTCAGTATTATATTTTCAACTTCAAAGAATGTTTTTTTGTTCTCTAACTACATCTTTTTTATTGCAACCTATTATTTTTTATTTTGTTTTGCATTTTTGGGTGAAATGTATTCTATCTTATGAATATAATTATATATAATTTTGAAATTCTATTGCCTGTATGTTTTTTTCCTCTCCAGATTTATCTTTTTTCTTGTATTTTGCTGTGGGTTTTAATTTTCCATTTTGAGTTTCCTAGATATATCTTGGTGCTCCTTTCCCCCACTTGTTATTGAGCAAGCCACTAAAATTCTGTCTGAAACTGTGTGAATAGATTGGACTTATTGGTTGAGTGTCAGTGTGTGCAATGAGGTAGTGGATTTACTTTTACAGTATATGAGTTTTTAGTTGTAACTATCCTCAAGCTGTTTGGAGGGGATATTTAATTTCTTTAAAAACTTCCTCAAATCCTACCTAGGGAGTTTGTGCTGGCTGCTGGAATTATGGAAGCAGGGATTAGGGGGAGGAGACCAGTTATCCTACTAAAACATGCAGACTTTCAGTTAATTCCATTGTTTTCAGCCTTTCTCCTCATGTGGTATCTGGTACTTTTGAGCTTAAAAGAAAGACATTCCTGTTTCTGTTTTCTGTTGCATTAGCTGTTCTCATGTCTGCAGCTTCTCATCTTGAATCTTTCCAGAGGCAAAAGCTTTTGTCTACAGTTACAGGGGATCAAATGGAAATCTTTCTATCACCTGCCATTCCTCCAACATGTTAATGATGGACATTGTCTTTATATTTTAAGATTTTCTGAGTCGATCAAGACACTTCTCAGAGTGCTCTCCCTCCCTAGGCACTTACATCTTAGCTTAGGTTAGTTACATTCTGTCCATCAGTAAAATGGGTCTCTGTCCTCTAAATATTGTTATAACCTCCTATCACTTTAAAGAAGTCATTCTTTCATCTTTTGGCCTCCATTATTTATTTATTTATTTAAAAAAAATTATTTAGCCCTGATCACACAGCTGAGTTGGTTAGAACATCATTCCAATACATCAAGGATGGAGGTTCCATGGCCAGTCAGGTCACATACAAAAATCAACCAGTGAATGAATAAATAGGTGAGACAACAAGTCAATGTCTCTCTCTCTCTCCCTTTCATTGTCTTAAACCAGTAAGAAAAATTAAAAATTATTCAAATACAGTTGACATTCAATATTATTTTACATTAATTTTGGTGTATAGCATAGTGATTAGACATTTATATAATTTACAAAGTAATCCCTCCTATAATTCTAGTACCCACCAAGAGCCATACATAGTTATTGCAATATTATTTACTGTATTTCCTGTGCTGTACTTTACATCCCTGTGACTATTTTGTAACTACCAATTTGTACTTCTTAATTTCTTAATTTTTTCACCCAATCCCCTGACCCTCTCCTGTCTGGCCACTATCCATTTGTTTTTTGTATCTACAAGTCTGTTTTAACTCTGTTTGTTCATTTATTCTGTACTTTAGTTAAACATATAAGTAAAATTATATGGTATTTGCCTTTCTCTGATAGAATTATTTCCTTTCGTGTAATACCCTCTAGATCCATCCATGTTGTTGCAAATAGTAATGTAACAGGGGGCAGCCAAGGGGGGGCCCCAAATAGGGATTTGTAATGGGGTCCAGAACTCAGTGTCCAGGAAATATTTTTAAAAAAATTTATATAGGATGTCCTCATTCCCACAAGTCTGAGCTGGGGGATAGGACACATGGAGCAGGGCCATTGAGAGTTGGTTTGCATAGCAACAGTTTTGCAGCTAACCTCTAGAACAGTCATTTAACATACCTACAACCTTTAACTGGTGTCATGGATATGTTAAACAGCTGTGGCCATGCTTTGAGTCAGGGGAATAGGATTGACTTCCACCCATGATGTAACTGAGAGGCAACTCCCCCTGGTTACAGAGCCTGTGTAAAAGCTTGGAGATGATTGACTCCACACCACAGGGCCACACCTGCCCGGACTTAGTATGGCAGCCCAGTAAAGCTGGATGTATATGGGAATGCTGGCAGCTGTGGCCAATCGTGGGAGGAGTCGGAAATGGTATGGCAGAGGAAGATTGGTGCTGGGATTTAAATCCAGGTGTGGCAGCCATGAGGTGTCTTTTTGGGACCATGAAGCTCGGGCAGAGAACCTAGGACTTCTATTTCTTTTTCGGAGATATGGTACCCTGGACTGGGCAGAGGGGGAAGGAAGGACTGTGTGTTTGTGGGTATTCTAAAGGACTTTGGGATCTCAATGAAGACATTAAGTTATTACTCTTAAGTTTGTATAGCTCTTTAAATAAATAATCCCTTTCCTTTTTACCAATCTCTGGCATTGAGAGATGTCTTTTCCTGGCAGCAGGCAAGGCAAACCTAGTACGGGGTGGGGGACCTCCGGAGCACAAGGGTGGGTCCATTCGGTAATAGTATATCGTTCACCCCCCGCCCCCTGGTCTGTTCTGTAACAGTTACAATTGCATTCTTTTTATGGCTAATATTCCATTGTAGATGTGTACCACATCTTCTTTATCCACTTGTCTGGTGATGGCACTAGGGTTGTTTCCATATCTTGGGTAGTAAATAATGCTGCAATAAACATGGGGGTATATATATCTTTTTGAATTAGTGTTTTGTGTTTATTTGAATGAATATCCTGAAGTGGAATTGCTATGGAGAAAAGTAGTTATATTTTAATTTTTTGAGAAATGTTTGTACTGTTTTCCATAATGATTACACCAATTTACAGTTCTAGCAACAATGCATGAGAGTTCCCCTTTCTCCTCATCCTTGCCAACACTTGTTTGTTGATTTATTAATCAGCCATTCTGGCAGGTGTGAGGTGATATAATTGTATTTTTTAAAAATTAATTAATTATTTATTTTAAAAGTATATTTTATTGATTATGCTATTGTGGCTTTCCCAATTTTTTCCCCTTCTACCCCTCTCCACCCTGTACCCCCCAACCCTCCAGCATTCCCTCCCTTAGTTCATGTCCATGGGTTGTACATATAAGTTCTTTGAATTCTGTGTTTCCTATACCATTTTTGACCTCTCCTTGTCTATTTTATTCCTACCAAGTATGCTTTTTATTCCCTGTACCTTTTCCCTCTTATTCCTCCCTTCCCCTTCCCCACTGAAAACCCTCCATGTGATGTCCATTTCTATGATTCTGTTCCTGTTCTAGTTGTTTGCTTAGTTTTTGTTTTTGTTGTTTGTCTTTTCTTTTAGGTTCATTTGTTGATAGTTGTGAGATTGTTGTCATTTTACTGTTCATATTTATGACCTTCCTTTTCTTAGATAAGTCCCTTTAACATTTCATATACTAAGGGCTGGGTGATGATGAACTCCCTTAACTTGACCTTGTATGGGAAGCACTTTATCTGCTCTTCCATTCCAAATGAAAGCTTTGCTGGATAGAATAATCTTGGATGTAGGTGCTTGCCTTTCACGGCTTCAAATACTTCTTTCCAGCCCCTTTTTGCCTGCAAGGTTTCTTTTGAGAAATCAGCTGACAGCCTTATGGGAAATCCTTTGTAGGTAACTCCTTTCCTCTTGCTGCTTTTAAGATTCTCTTTATCTTTAATCTTAGGTAACTTAATAATGATGTGCCTTGGTGTGTTCCTCTTTGGGTCCAACTTCTTTGGGACTCTGGGCTTCCTGGACTTCCTGAAAGTCTACTTCCTTTGCCAGATTAGGGAAGTTTTCCTTCATTATTTGTTCAAATAAGTTTTCAATTTCTTGCTCTTGTTCATCTCCTTCTGGCACTCCTATAATTTGGATATTGGAACGTTTAAAGTTGTCCCAGAGGTTCTTAATCCTCTCCTCATTTTTTTGAATTCTTGTTTCTTCATTCTGTTCTGGTAGGATGATTATTTCTTCCTTTTGATCCAAATCATTGCTTTGAGTCCTGGTTTCCTTCCTGTCACTGTTGGTTCCCCGAATGTTTTGCTCTATTTCACTTTGGGTATCCTTCATTTGTTCTTTCATTTTGAGATCAAGCTCAGTCAGTTCTATGAGCATTTTGATTACCAGGGTTTTGAACTCTCCATCAGATAGGTTGGCTACCTCCTCACCTCTTAGCTCTCTTTCTGGAGCTTTGATCTGTTCTTTCATTTGGGCCCTGTTTGTCTCAGTGCACCTGTTAAGTTGTAAGGGGGTGGGACCTTAGGTATTCACCAGGGCAGGGCAACCTTCTTTGCTGTGCTGTGGCACTGCCTGTGGGGAGGGGCCAGAGAGGGAACAGTGCAGCTCGCTTGCTGGGCTCCAGCCCCAGTTTCCAATGAACCCTCATATGAGACTGGGAGTTTCTCCCACCCCAGCAACCCCCGCTGTAGTCCACAGTCAGCTCTAGTCTCAGTTTCCTGTTCAGCCAGCCCTGTCTGCGCAGTCTGCCACCTGCCACAGGTTCTCTACATCCACCTGTGTTACCAGTCTGGTTGTTCTGGTTGACTGTTTCTTTAATTCCTTAGTTGTCAGAGTTCCATGCAGTTTGATTTTCTGGCATTTCTGGTTGTTTATTGATTTTAGATTGGTTGTTATCCTCCTTTTGGTTGTGCGAAGAAGTGAAGGGTTTCTACCTATGCCTCCATCTGGGCCAGAACTCCACTAACTGTGGTTTTAATTTGCATCTCTCTAATGAGTAGTGACATTGAACATCTTTTCATATGTCTATTGGCCATTTGTATGTCCTGTTTAGAGACATATCTGTTCAGGTCCTCTGCCCATTTTTTAATTGAATTTTGGTTTTAGGTGTTAAGTTGTATGAGGTTTTTAATTTTTTAAAAAAAATCAACTCTGGATATAAACCCCTTATGGGATGTATCATTGGTAAATATGTTGTCCCATTTATTGGCATGTCTTTTCATTTTGTTGGTGGTTTCCTTTGCTGCACAAAATCTTTAAAGTGATATAGTTTATTCTTCCTTTTTCTTGCCCAAGGAGATAAGTCAGAAAAAATATTACTGAGAGCAGTTTCAGAGAGTTTACTGGCTATGTTTCCCTCTAGGACTCTAGGAGTTTTATGATTTTTGTCTTACATTAAGTTCCCTTTACTCTATTTTGAGTTTATTCTTGTATATGGTGTATAAAGAAGTGCTCTAGTTTTTTTTTTTTTTTTTTTTGTATTTGTCCAGCTTTCCCAGCACCACTTGTTGAATAAATTATCTTTACCTCATTGTATATTCTTGCTTATTTTGTCATAGATTAATTGACAAGATAGGCATGGGTTCATTTATGTGCTTTCTATTCTGTTTTTTTGATGTATTTTTTACAATGACAGTATCTTGCCATTTCAATTACTGTAGTCTTGTAGTATTGCTTGATTTTAGGTAGCACGATTTCCCCAATGTTTTTCTTTCTCAGGATTGCTGTAGCTATTTAGTTCTCTTAATAGTTCCATATACATTTTAGAATTATTTGCTCTATTTCTCTGAAAAGGGCCATTGGTGTTTTGATGGGGATTGCATTGAATCTATAGATTGCTTTGGATTAATAATTAACATTGTTAAAATTATAATATAAAATATTTATTATTTCTATGCATGGGCACACAACCTGCTTCCACTTCTCTGCGTTTTCTTCAGTATCTTATTTTTGAAGTACAGGTTTTTTACATCGTTGGTTAAATTTATTCCTAGCTATTTTTTGATGAGATGTAAACAAAATTGTTTTCTTCATTTCTCTTTATGAGTGTTTATTATTAGTGTATAAAAATGCAATCAATTTCTGAATATTAATTTTGTATTTTGCTGCTTTACTGAATTCATTCATTAGTTTTAGTAGTTTTTTGGTGGAATCTTTAGTGTGCTCTCTCTCTATAGTACCACATCATCTGCAAATCATGTCAGTCTTACTTCTTTCATTTTAATTTAAATGCATTTTATTTCTTTTTTCTTGTCTGATTGCTGGAGCTAGAACTTTCAATGCTATGGTGAATAAAACTGGTGATAGAGGACATTCTTTTCTTGCTTCTGATCTTAGGAGAGAGAGCTTAGTTCTTTTAGAGCCCCTGTCATCTGCTGTAGGCCCGGTAGCTGCTAGGCCCACGTGGTCACATTCTCCCAGGTGAGAGAGCACATGAACAAACGTGTGTGAGAGAGAGAAAGAGAGAGGGGAGAGAGAGAGAGAGAGAGAGAGAGAGCGCACACTCACGAGGAAGCACTCTTTATTATCTGGGATTATATTATCTTGGTGTTGGGAAGGACCTGGAACTTTTTCAAAATAACCGATTAACTTCCCAAACTTTCCAAACTTCTGATAGGTTCTCCCTCTAACCAGTCCCTTTCTGCATCTTCCGGGGTCCTGTGTCTTTTCTCCAATCCGATCCTTTTCCCAGGCCTGACTGACAGGCCTTTACAGTTACCATCTTAATTCCTATTGTGCATGTGCTTACCTTCCCTAGGTCTGGGTGAGTGGACCAGTGAGACTGAAAAGTTGGTTTTTCCTCCCTGTATGGGGAAGAAGAGGTGTGAGTCCCTTTTGTGGCAATGCTGAGATCCCCTGGATTACCTACAAATGCTACAGCTTCTTGGCAAAGTAGGCGTATGCTTTCTAGTTGATTATGCTTAATAATGTCGAGTTTCCTTTGTGCCCTTCCTTTATTAAAATGTAACTACCTATGCTAACAAATCTATTTTTAAACTGAACTCAGGATTCTTTCTTTTGAATTGTAAAATAAAATTAAAAATTATTAAATATATCTCCTGCTTTAGGAAACACCTAAATTTGACTATACTTCTAATATATATTTGTATGTAAAATTATGTTTATAAATTCTTTCCTGTATTAAAAATTAACACGTGCTTCCAAAATTTTATTAGTCAGGATTCTCCAGAGAAACAGAACGAATAGCTTATATATACAGGTGATTCTTGAACAACAAACAGCATAGGTCTGAACTGCATGGGCCCACTTATGTGTGGAGTTTTTCAGTAATACCTGTACTGTTTTCTCTCCATGGCTGGGAGTCTGTGGATGCAGAGGGCTGACTCCATGCATTGACCTATGTCAGTTTTTACAAGGGACTGGAGCATCTGCAAGTTTTGCTCTCTGCTGGGGGTCCTGGAACCAATCCCCTATCAATACTGTGGGGCAACTTAAGTTTTGGGGGAGTCAAAGTTGTAAGCAGAATTTTTACTGCATTGGGGAGTTGGTGCTCTTAACCCCCATGTCATTCAAGGGTCAACTCTGTGTGTGTGTGTGTGTGTGTGTGTGTGTAATTAAAAATGGTCTCCTGAGATTATGGAAGTTGAAAACTCTCATGGCCTGCCATCTGCAAGCTGGAGGCTCTGGAAAGCTGTGGTGTAATTCCAGTTCAAGTCTGAAGGCCTGCAAATCCGGGCAGCCCGTGGTGGTGGTGCAAATGCCAGTCCTAGGGCAGGGGATGATTGCTGTCTTAGCTTAAACAAGCAGGCAGGCAGGTGACAAATCTTTCTTGTCATTGCTGTTCCGTTCTACCAGACTCTGAAAGGACCGGAGAGCACCCAACCACACAGGGCAGGGCAATCTCCTCTAAAGAGTCTGCACATCAAATGGTAATCTTATCTGCAAACCCTCTCAGACACACCCCAAAGGCCCAGCCAAGTTTCCACATAAAATTAATCATGACAGTACCCATCATCCCACTCTTCAATATAAGTGCTTAATTGCATTGTGAGGTGTATTTTCTTTCAGTTTTAAAATGACCTTTCAAATATAAGTGACCCATGTTTAAGCTTATAAAATGTTAAAATACTGCTTCTAAAGATTAAAATGTTTGTTTCGATTTAAAGATTTTTTTTTTAATCTCCATCACTTATATGCTGTGTTATCACCATAGCAGAACCAATTCTTTTTGAACTTAGAATAAATTTACTAATAGGGTGAAACAAATTTCAAGGATGCATCCAGAGTATAGTTTCATCCAATCCAGTCATACTTCTGCTGCAAAAACAGGATGAGACATAGACAATGACGTATCTCAAAAGAAGCTGCAGAACTTTTATTCCCCAGAGCACTTGAGATCTTGCTCCCCAACATACGTCATCAGTTTTACTCAAATAAACTCTACTAAAAATTTTGTACAGGTTTAGACATTTCTCACATTGGCACCCTGAATTCTGCTTTATATCAGCAGGAAATAAAATATATTCCTGCACATGAAGAGACTATATAATTACTAATATAATTAGAGTAACTTGGTATTTTATCTGTGGGTCATATATAGTAGTTCTCTTATTTAACATGTTATTTCAAGCTCCTCTCCTCTACATTGATTGTACGGTTATATGATCACCCTTCCTTTTCAAGATCTGTATTTGGAATGGCTAAAGAAACCTAAAGTAGGTTGAGTAAAAAATTCTTAATTACTGAAAATTTTATAACTAGAAAGAGCTTACACATTATCATTTTCATAATTATCATTTTAAAAGTGAGAGACTTATTTTTTGCCAAAAACTGAAAAGGAGAAAGCATGTTGAAGAGTAGATTCCTAGTTAACTTTAAACAACATTCTGGGAGGTGGTCAGCAATCCTACGTGATATTTTTTAATAAGGGTTTTTTTAAGTTTACAGAAGAAAATCACAACTCTGAAATGTACATTACAAATACACGTAGCTACAAACACAAAAACCGCTTTTTAGTACACTTCGAGAATGAGACAAATGTCAGGTATCATTATACCACCCTGCTTTGAGTTGTTGAGATAACATCTATAAAGTGGAGCACAGGTGAGGGATGGTGAGCTGAGGTTAAACAACAAGCCACAAGAGGAGTTGAATAAAGAAGTTTATTACTTAGGTCTTGAAGGTACCTGGCATGCCTAGAGGAGCCTCGTGGTGAGGTCAAGGCATCTGAGGGCAGAGAGAGGTCTGACCTGGGCCACATGCTTTTATTAGGGCCTGTTGGTGGGGTGCTTTGGAGTTCCTGGGCTAAGTCCAGATTGCCAATTCATGACAAAAGAATGAGTTTTTGGTGTGTTGCATGCAGGCCTGCTCAAAGGGGAGCATAAAGGGAAGGCGTTGTCAGGTGGGGAACTGCTGAGCACAAGAGCTATTGGCAAAGTCATCTCAGAAACTTACATGTGCTTGTGAGTCTGTAGGCCATTATTTAGTGCATTTGCGTGAATAAGGGGCTAGTGGCAGTGTAAGGCCCCCTGCAGGCTGCTTGCCCAAACAAAGTGGATGCCAAGGCAGCAACACTATGGAGTGGCTTAGCTAAACTATTGACACAGCCACAAATAAATAATTTGGTATATTTTACTGTGATCCTTGAGAATTCTTGTGATGTAATTGGGAAGTATGTTCATGGTTGTTCTCACTGAATAATCTGTTACAACTGAGCCAGGATGAAAGAGGATGTGAGGATTAGTAAGTGGCAGGATCAATGAATTTATTGCCTAAGGCTGAGGTTCTCTGGTTGGGACGCCCTCCATTCATAGTTGGAGGAATATAACTCATCTAGCAGGTGGATATTGTTTAAAATTTTTACATGTTATTTTGTCCTGCTTCCTCTCACAGGGGAAGAGGAAGTTTAAACATTTAGTCATAGCTGAGTATAGAAAAAGTAAAAAAAACTTTTCAAGTGTCTCAAATTTTAGAACCAGTAGTTCCTGTCTTCCAATTAACCCAACTACTTAGAATCAATTTAGAAACACATATGATCTGCTATTGTAACAATGTTGATCACCATCGTAATAATCAACATCAAAGTAAAGTAGTCTATTTAAATTATTTTTCAGAGTTAATAAGGTCTTTTTGCATTTTCAGTCTCAAGGCTAGCCCAACCTTGGCCAGTCCTACTTGGCCATGATACTGAAATCATGTTGGTACCCAATTATCTCGTTTGCTCAGGATTTCCTCTTCTGTATTAATGATAGAATGGGGCTTTTGAGAAAATGAAGACTTATTTAAAAATTAAATATAGCACAAAGAAACAACTATGTTCATCTTTATGTAACAATTATTTAATAAAACCAAACAGCTAATTAAAATAGGTAGGGGAGGCGAGGGGAAGTGGAGGAGGGTATATGGGTGGGTAAGTGGTGCTGGACGGAGACTTGAGTAAGGGTGGAGAACACACAAAACAGTGTAGAGATGATGTGTTGTGGAACTGTGCACCTGAAACCTGTGCAATCTGGTTAACAAGTGTCACCCAGATAAATCAATAAAAAGGAAAAAAAAGTATGTATTTTCCAGATATTTTGCTGCTTTTCACCAGTCCTTCATACTTTGGGGCTATAAATTCTCCTGGCTGCAAGTAATGAAAGAGAGGGTTTAGAATTTAGTATTGGCTTTAAAAGCCGTACACTGTCCTCTTTTTTATTTTTACTATCCTAGATCATTAACACTAGGAATATAATTTTGGTAAGCACAATAGTGGTACCCAGTGATGCCGGTGCTCTGATCCCCAGGATCTGTGAATGTGTTACTTGGCTAAAGGGACTTGGCAGATGTCACTCAGGATATGTACCATAAGTTGGTGTTATTATCCTGAATAATTTAGCTGGGTCAAATCCAATCAAATGAGTCCTTAAAAGGTAAGAACTTTCCACAGCTGAATCAGAGAGGAAATGGAAGAAAAAGGAGGAGAGATTTGAAACATGAGACACTTGCCCACTCTTGTTGGCTTTGAAGGTGGAGAAAGGGGGCCTATGAGCCAAGGACTACAGAACCTTCCAGAGACTGGGAATGGCCCTTCACTGATAGACACCAAGAATGTAGGATGTTGGTTCTACAACTTCAAGGAACTAAGTTGTTTATATTTCTTGCCTCTTCCAGTGTATAGAGGCACATTCCTTGGTTCTGGGCCCATTCAAATTTTTTTTTAAAGATTTTATTCATTTATTTTAGAGAGGGCAAGTGTGGGAGAAAGAGAAGGAGAGAAAGGTCAATGTGTGGGTGCCTCTCACGTGCTCCTTGTTGGGGACCTGGCCTGCAACCCAGGCATGTGCTCTGACTGGGAATTGAACCATCAACCCTTTGGTTTGCAGGCTGGTGTTCAAGCCACACCAGCCAGGGCATGGTTCTGGGCCCATTCTATTGTTAAAGCCAGCAGCATAGCACCTTCCAATCCTTCTGTTTCCACTGTCACATTCAGCATTTTGCTGTGTATAATGCTCATCCATGTTTTTGTGTGCATTATACATGGGATTATTATATCCATGGTATAAAATGATTATACCCATGTGTATAATGTGCATTCTTAATTTTTCCTCAAAAATTTGGGCAAAAAATGTGTGCATTATACAGGGCAAAATATGGTACCGTCTTTTGTGTGGTAAAATCTCCCTTTACTGCCATCACAGGCTGACAGTTGATTGTAATTAGGAACCACCTGGATAATCCAAGATAATCTTCCTATCTCAAAACCTTTAATTTAATCACATCTGCAAAATCCCTTTGCTGTATATATTTTCATGTTACTTTCACAGATTTTAGGTGTTAGGACCTGGACATCTTTGGGTGTCATCACTGAGTGTACCATGAAATTTAAAGAGACAAACAGTCATATGGAGACTCTGACCCTAGAGAGAGCTAGGGAGAGATCAGAAATTTAGAGGGAAGAGGTTATCTGCCTTAGATCCTTAAGGATTTCTATTTCCTGATTCTAGTCCCTCAGCAGGTCCTGCCATTTCTTCCCTTCTGGGGTTCTGTATGACATGCTTGATTATTTTTATAATAAAAGCCCGTTTTACTTAAGCTAGCCAAATCCTAGGATATTCTTTTTTTAAGTATATTTTATTGATTATGCTATTACAGTTGTCCCATTTTTTCTCCCCTTTATTCCACTCTGCCCTGCAACTACCTCCTACCAGCATTCCCCCCCTTAGTTCATGTCCATGGGTCATACATATAAGTTCTTTGGCTTCTACATTTCCTATACTATTCTTAACCTCCCCCTGTCTATTTTGTACCTACCATTTATGCTACTTATTCTCTGTACCTTTCCCCTCTCTCTCCCCCTCCCACTCCCCTGTTGATAACCCTTCATGTGATCTCCATTTCTGTGGTTCTGTTCCTGTTCTAGTTGTTTGCTTAGTTTATTTTTGTTTTCATTTTTGGTTCAGTTGTTGAGAGTTGTGAGTTCATTGTCATTTTACTGTTCATAGTTTTGATCTTTTTCTTAGATAAGTCCCTTTAATATTTCATATAATAAAGGCTTGGTGATGATGAATTACTTTAACTTGACCTTATCTGGGGAGCACTTTATCTGCCCACCCATTCTAAATGATAGTTTTTCTGGATAGAGTTATCTTGGATATAGGTCCTTTCCTTTCATGACTTGGAATACTTCTTTCCAGCCCCTTCTTGCCTGCAAGGTTTCTTTTGAGAAATCAGCTGATAGCCTTATGGGAACTCCTTTGTAGGTAACTGTCTCCTTTTCTCTTGCTGTTTTTAAGGTTCTCTTCTTATCTTTAATCTTGAGTAATACAATTATGATGTGCCTTGGTGTGTACTTCCTTGGATCCAACTTCTTTGGAACTCTCTGAGCTTCCTGGACTGCCTGAGCTTCCTGGACTGCCTGGAAGTCTATTTCCTTTGCCAGTTTGGGTAAGTTCTCCTTTATTATATTTTCAAGTAAGTTTTCAATTTCCTGCTCTTCCTTTTCTCCTCTGGCATCCCTATGATTCATATGTTGGAACATTTAAAGTTGTCCCAGAAGTTCTGAAGCCACTCCTCATTTTTTTGAATTCTTGTTTCTTCATTCTGTTCTGATTGAATGTTTATTTCTTCCTTTTGTTTCAGATTGTTGGTCTGAGTCCTTGTTTCCTTCCCTTCATTGTTGGTTCCCTGTGTATTTTTCTTTATTTCACTTTGCATAGCTTTTACTTCTTTCTCTATTTTGCAACCATACTCAACCATTTCAGTGAGCATCCTGATTACCAGTGTTTTGAACTCGGCATCTAATAGGCTGAGTATCTCTTCATCACTTAGTTCTATTTTTGGAACCCTGGGTTGCGTGGTCTGTGTTACTCCCTAGTTGTTCCTCCTGGTTTATCCACATGCAAACGTGGGACTGCCAGCTGCTGCCTTGCCTGCCTGGTCTTCTAGCCACCACCTTGCTGCATGTCCTCTCCACCTTGGCTGCCCATCTCTGCCCTTCCTACCAGTCTGGAAGAATGTTTCCTTAACTCCCTGGTTGTCAGACTTCTATACAATTTGATTTTCTGGTGGTTTTGGCTGTTTTTTCTTTTTAAATTTTTTGTTGTCCTGATACTTATTCTTCTGTAGATGATGGCCACATTGGGCAGCTGCCACAGATGATCAGACTAGACTTCTGCCTTTATGCCCTCTGAATGATTGTTTGTCTTTTTGAACCAATTACCTCTCAGAGTCTATTCTGACTGCATCTACATCTGTCCTGATTGGCTGGTTGCCCAGATTATTTGGGCAGTTCGAGAATGCTTGGGCCTCAGAAAGAAGGGAAAACTTTCAGGTTAACTTCTGTTTACTCTCTTAAGTTTCTTCTTGTTTCATACTTCATGATACAGTGAGGTGCTAAAGTAGGCTGGAGTTTGTATACTCTAAATTTCTGCCACTCGCTAGTGCGCTAGTTTGGGGCAAGATGCTTAGCCTCTGTGAATCTCAGTTTTCTTATCTAAAATGAAGATAATATCAGCTTCTCAAGCTTGTCAAGAGGATTAAACAAGATATATATGTACATATTTAAGGATACTGTACAAACCCAGGGTTATGTTACTCCTCTTCCTTGTTGTTGTTGTTGTTGTTCTTATTATTATCATCATCATAGCATTTAGCTGTTGGGGATTAAACCAGTCACCTTGCAATATCTGTAAAGACTGAATAAGAAGTGTTCACTTTCAACTATATGTGGTTCTGTTTCTTAGACTGTCTTAGTTAAGCCTACAATAACAAAAAAACAAAAGCAAAAGCAAAAGCATAAACTATAGTCTCCACTTTACAGATGAAAAACTAAGGTTCTGATAAGCTAAGTGTAACGTGATAAAAGTTGTAAATCTAGGTTTCATATTCAGGTTTTCTGTCATTAGTTCAGTATTTTTCACTGATCCATGATTTTCTATGTGTTAGATGGTCCAACAATAGTGCTTATGATGTGTTATTTTGTCTATGGCTGAGTTGCCTCCTCTGGAGCTTGACTACCATGCTTCTTCACATCTGATGTGGCATGAAGCCTTTTCCTATCTTCCCATAGATATTTGATTTTATGGTCTTCAGACATGTCCCTCAGCACACTGAGTTCCAGCATTGAAAGTTGCCATTCTTAGCAAATACACTCTCAAATACCCCCTGTGCATTAAAGTTTCAAGTTCTCCTATACAGTAAGGACATAATTTGGTTCACCGCTTCTCGCACAACTTCCTTTACCTTTTCATTCCTGAGGCTATAAATGAAGGGGTTCAGAAGAGGGGTCACCATTGTGGTGAGGACAGCTGTCACTTTGTCAAAATCTAGTGAGTAGTCCTGGCTGGGCCTCACATACATGAAGATGTTGCTCCCATAGGCAATGGAGACGACAGTGATGTGAGAAGCGCAGGTGGAGAAGGCCTTGTGACGTCCTCGGGCTGAGGGGATGCGCAGGATGGTAGAAATGATGTAGGTGTAGGAAATGGTGGTGAGCACCAGGGAGGTCAGGAGGATGAGGGAAGATAAGAGAAAGTTTATCATCTCAATGAAATGAGTCTCAACACAGGCCGCCTGTAGCAGAGGGGCAATGTCACAAAAGAAGTGACTAATTTCTCTGTAACAGAAAGGCAATCTGGACACCACAATGGTTGGTGCCAGCACTGACAGAAAGGCCCCCACCCAGCAGCCCAGAACCAGCAGGAGGCAGACCCTGCTGTTCATGATGATGGGGTAGCGCAGGGGGTTGCAGATGGCCACATAGCGGTCAAAGGACATCACCGCCAGCAGGATAAACTCCACTGTCCCCAGGAAAAAAAAGAAGTATGTTTGGGTGATACAGCCAGCAAAAGATATGGTTTTCCTGTCTTCTAGGAGACAGGTTAAGAGCTTTGGGGTAACTGAGGTCGTGTATAAAATGTCCAAAAATGACAAATTGCTGAGGAAGAAGTACATTGGGGTGTGGAGGCGATTATCAGCCCATATTAGGGAAATGATGACAATATTTCCTATTAGAGTGAGCATGTAAGTGAACAAGAGAACCACGAAGAGGGAAATCTGAAGGCTCTGGAGCACAGGGAAGGCAGTCAGAGTAAATTCAGTCACTGTGGTCTGATTTTGCATCTCCATTGCATGTAATGCTCAGAGGGTAATGTGTCTCTGAAAAAGTAATAAAGTATAGGGATGAAAATCAGGTTAAACACATTTTTAGCTCCCAATATCAGTGATTAGATGAAGTGAAAAAGAAAACCCTTTGAGTTAAGAGTTCAGAATAAGTTGGTTTCCCCCTGCCTGGGACCCTAACGAATGTGTGGTGCCTTGGCTAAAACACTGGACTTCTTCTGACCTCAGTTTTCTCATATTTATGGTTTTGGGTTGAATGAAATTATCTCCATGCTACCATAAAACTCCAGTCTTTATGATTTTATTTTCTTTTACCCACTGCTCCTTCCCTTCTGTCTCTCACTCCTGTTGACCTATTTTCCCAGCTAAATTCTGTACCTAAGAAGAGAGACTGACTTACCTGAAAATCCTGTCGATTTGGAAAATGGAGGGAGGGAATGTTAATAAAAGTTGAGTTACTTTTTTCAAAGTTATTTCAACTTTTCAGGCAGCATCTAAATAAGAGGGCAGGAACTATGAAAATGGGCCTAGGTAGTCAAATAGAAGGGATGACTACAGGTATTCATCTCTATGAATAGATGATGAGATGATACACTTGTAGAGATGATATACAGGTATTCATCTCTGCTCACTTTTGTTACTGATACTGTGTTGGGTATCAGTATAATATCTAGATGGACTCAAGATATTTTGATGTAATAATAATTGATCTCTTTATAAGGCTACATGGTTTTTCTTTTTATTTCTTATAATGATATACATTTTTATGTGCACACTGTTAGAGAACAAGTAGGTCAATGACACATAGTTCATAGTTTGCATAACTCATTCTATGTATTTGAAAAAAGTCCTTTGGGAAATTGATCAGTATGTTTCTTCCTTGTTCCTTGTAACCCTATGTCTACAGCAGCATCCAGAGGAACAACCAACCTTTCCCCTCCCCTTCCCCAGCTGATTCTTATAGATTCTCCCCAACACATCCCTTTTATTGTATGTTCTTTTCAACCATTTTAAGATCAGCTTATTAATAGTAATGCAAAAAGAGTGGATGCACATAGGTGGTACTTGAAACTCTGAGTTTAATCTTTAAATACTTCTCAGCTTTGCTGAACACAGACACAGTGCATGGATATATGATTCAGTTGCAACACACTCTCTTTGATGTATTATTTTGAGGATAATCCTTTAGTTTTAAGTTAAAATGACCAATTTATGAACCCTGACCTAGTTTCTGTCTGTGCTTGGAACCTACCCAGCTCCTGTTTAAAGGGGTCATTTTCCTCAGACTCTGTGTCTGGGAAGAGGACTTCTTAGTTACTTTGCACGAAGGACTTTTTTTCTGAACAGATTTTCATATGATAAGTTAGCTGCGACTTTTTGGGGTCCCCGTGTTGCCTCATTATTTCTATTTAGTGTTCATTTATCCCACAGATCAAGTTAACCTTATTTTTTTAAGAAGAAAGTTTTTGTCTTTACTGTCTTCATTCTAGATAAGGAAATATTGGTTTCGTAAAATTATTTGCCATTTCTAAGTTGTAGTAAAATTTTGTGCAAATGCATGGTGGTATCACCCATCTAAGAGTAATTTTCAAATGTAACTGGAGCTGAGTAATTTGACTTGCTGTTAAATTTGTAGAACTCTATTTACTTTCTGGTAAATCCTTGGCCTCAGTTTTAACATGTATAAAGGAAAATTATCAGTCATCCATATATTCCTTTCCAGTCTACATATTGGTTTTGTTTTCGGAGAAGGCAGGCACCCTATCTGTTTCACCCCCATTTATTGAGCACGAAAGGTGTTTACTTGTTTACTAAATGAAGAAATTGGAATTTAAGGAGCTCCTCTTTTAAGCACGGGGTGCAGCTGCCCCAGGCTAAGCAATGGTAAACTCTGTGTCTTTGTGTACCAGACACAGACGTTTAGCATATTCTCTATCGTTCTGGGGTGTGTGCCACCTTTTCTCTAGTTCGTACACGGAACCTACATAGTTCGGGATTACTGTGCTGCAATATTAATGCTGGGGATGGGGAAGGGATGCAAAAACCAAGAGGCCTAATACATCAGGTCTTTCATGGTTTAGAGATGGGGAGGATCACAAGCAGGGAAAGCCTAGGATGGAAGAAATAATTTTCAATAACCGATGCATATTCCATTTCTTATGGTAATCTTCAAAATTATTACGAGGCAGTTTATTTAATCTTTTAAGTTATCAAAATACTCCAAAGGTTCTCATCTATTAAAATAGGACCATAAAATTGGTACCAGTCGGAACTCTTTCCACTGCTCCTGCACCCAGATAATAAACTTCTAAACTGATTACTATTGCACAAAAGGACATTACCCTATGTGGATGGACCACTATTAATGTTACTGGGGTCTAATATAGAAACAATGCATCATACCGTGTAAACAAATAGAGAAACGCTTTACTATTTCCTTTCATTCACCCCTTCCCACCTTCACCACTGACAGCACTGTGGGTTCTCGTGCTGCTGCCTATCAGCTCTTCCATTATTCCTCCCATTTATCCAGTTAATTGTTTTACAACATGTACATTAGTGACCTCCATTTCCTTTCCTGCCTACATGGTCTTCGATGGCCCTGAGAGGAACTTGGATCCCTCTGGGTTTGTAAAAGTTAGACAGTGTGGGACCTTCAAAAGCATTATGCCATTCTTTAACTACAAAAACCTGGGATGTCTGGACACCCATCCTGCTGTTTGCTGTGGTTGTCACAGGGTCCTGCAACTATGGGAAAAGTAGCATCAAGAGCCTTTTTCTGGCTGTATTCGGATCACATGTACTTCTTTGAGAAGAAGACATAGCATCGCTGTCCTCTGTAGAGTTTCAACTTTATGACGGTGAAAAAAATCCCTGGCTTTGTTTTAGTTTTCCTACATGATCTCCGCTCCCACGGGAGCCCATCATGTCTAGGAGGAAATGTTCTGGACAATGACAATATTGTAGAGAGCAATTTAATTGTGACCTTGCTAAGCTAAGGCTTTCAATTTTTTTTAGTATTTTTCTTCAATACCATTTCTGTGAATCTTTAAAAATTTTCATAAAATTGCACATTTGTACTTTTCAAGATTCCAGATATAGTCAGAAAAATGTTAAATAATGGAGAAAGTATAGCAGGTTTTGAAATCAGAGAACCCATGTTTTATTTCTTGTTTGGCTACTTATAGCCTTGTACTCTGTAAGAAAACTCTCAAGCATCCTGATTCTTACCTTCTTCATTTCTAAAAGGAGGAAGCCCGAATGCCTGGATCAAGGGCCAGAGACAGGGATGTAGGCCTCTTTCATGTTCCATCGATGTTTGAGAACACAGGGCTGGGGAAAGACCAACAGGAAATAACTAAGATGTGGTGAGGGAGGGCTTTAGTGATAATTTGAGATCTGTGCGGCTATAAGTAAAATGTGGAAAACTTTAATTGTAACTGAAGTACATTAAAAACACTTAGTTACATACATTAAATCTACAATATTTGACTCTGACATTATTAAAAAATTTTTGACAGAGCAGTAATCTCACTTTAATTAGTAAAATATACATGTAAACAAATTTAGTAAGAGTGATTAACATATAAATATGAATAATTACATAATAATTACATTATAAAGTATACTTAATAAAGTATATTATTACATAATGACGTATACTTACATCATATTGATTGTCGAACAGTTGGCATTTTTTTCCATTCAAATATGTTAAGAAAGTTAAACTTTGGGTATTTTTTACTAATTCATTCCATCCATTATTTCTAAAATTCTTTGATTGCTTTGGTTTTAAATTCCATATGAATCTCTCTCAGTCCTAGTCTGAGATTCGTGCCCGTATGCTATTTAACCCTGCTTTCAAAACTACACCAAGTAGTTACTCAATTTTCGCTTAGGTACTCTGTCTTTCTTCATTTGAATAAAAAACTGTCTTTTTGTAACCTCTGCTTACTTTTCCCAAGTCTTTTCTTATTCTCTTAGCAAAAATCTATGTCTTGACTTATACTAAGAATGTCTGCGCATTATGTTATCATTTCATTTTTTCTTGTACACACTTAGTGTATCTCAGTTTCAGTATATTCCTCTGAGTTTCAAGTAATATATATGCAGAGTCGCATTTTTGCTAATGGAGCGGAATGACTGGGTTTGTTGACCGATCTGGAAGTCAGACACAGCTGAATGAAGGGCAGGTCCTTGTACTTTACATCTCTGGTGAAAGTGACTGAAGCTTCCCACCTCTTAGATTTTTTTCAGTTGTAGTAACGTAATTTCCTGCCTATTCAGTGATTTTTCCATTTCTTCTGTGGCTCTGTTTAGAAACTTGGAATTATTCAGAACTATAGGATGTCAGATTAGAGGAGAAATTTAAAGGGCATATGAGCCAACCTGGTGCTAAAATATCCTGCAATGTCTCTGCCAACTTGTTCAGTGATGTTAAGCTCACTGTTTCTTGAGGCATCTTATTCTACTTTAATGGCCCTGATCGTTAGAAAAAGTTTGTGCTTGCGTTCATTGAAATGCCACTCTAAACTTTCATCACTTTGTTTAGTGACTCCTGCTCATTCGCCAGGTGTATTGTGACCTGATTTTACATGTATCCACTTTATTTAGCTTCTCCAGAAAGTAATATTACCTTGCCTGTGTTAAAGTGATTACAAAGGGATGAATTTTGATATTTAATAATTTTCTGTCCACCTGTAGAGATTTGGTTTAGAATTGCTCTTGGGACTATGGCATAAAAAGATTCATTATTATTATTGCAGTCACAGAATGTTAGGATTGGAGTAACTAATCACAGTTACAAAGTTCAGGTCTCTTGGGAGACTCTCTTGGGAGCCTATTTTATTTACTTAAAGAAAAACTTAGAGAACAGCCTCAGTGTCTCAGGGAACTATAAACTTGGAAAACAAAACTTTTTTCTGAAATGTTTATAATGTGTTGAAATATGCTTTAATCTGCTTCTTACACTGACAGTATTTATACAGATGTATATCTCTAGTTAAATATTTTAAAATCTGTTTTATTGAGATATGATTTACACACAAAAGACAGTTATAAGTGTGTATTTTTTTGAGTTTTGCCAAAGGTATACAGTCATATAACCACCACCACCTCTATAGTAATGGTTTAAAATATTTCCATTCTCTTCAAGAGTTTCCTTGTACCATTTTACCCTAAATGCTCTCCTTTCCCAGCCTCAGCCCATGACAACCACTTTGGTGTTTTCTATAAGCAAAATTCTGAATTTTTTAGAATTTTATAAATTCATTCCTACAGCATGTAGTCTTCACTCAATCTGGTGCTTTGAAATTAATCCAAGTGTTTTAGGTATTAGTAGCTTCTTCCTCTGTTAGTAAGGATTACCTACTATATGATTATATAATTATATAATATAATTTATAAATATAAAAGTTATATAATAACATAGATATATTATAGTTTTTTCACTACATAATGAACATGAGTTACTGTAATTCTGGTTTATTTTGTAATAATCTTAATCTGTCTTAATAATGTAATCAATATTTGTCTTAACACCAGTGCAGTAAATAAGATTAATTTCATTGACTTTTAATAAAACCTACAATAATACTGACATTGATAACCAAAATTTAATAATAATAATAATAATAAATTATTGGGAAATTGAATGAACAACTTTCTTTTTTTTCTTTGCCCAACGAGATGTATCAGAAAAATATTGTTAAGAGAAATGTCGGAGATTTTATTGTTTATGCTTTCTTCTAGGAGTCTTATGGTTTCAAGTCTTAGATTTAAGTCTTTAATCTATTTTGAGTTCATTCTTGTACATTTTGTAAGAAGTTGGTTTATTTTCATTTTTTTGCATGTTTATGTCCAATTTCCCTAAACCATTTATTGAATAGATTGTTTTTACCTTGTTGTATATTCTTGCTTTCTTTTTCATAGATTAATTGACCATATAGGCATGGGTTTATTTCTGGGCTCTATATTCTGTTCTATTAATCTATGTGTCTGTTTTTTGCCAGTATCAGGCTATTTTATTTGCTGTAGCCTTGTATAGTTTGATGCCAGGTAATATGATACCTTCAACTTTGTTCTTTGAGGTCTATTGTGATTCCACATAAAATTTTCAATTGTTTGTTCTAGTTCAGTGAAAAGCACCATTGGTATATTGATAGGAATTGCATTGACTATAGATAGCTTTGGGTAGTATGGACATTTTAATGATGTTAATTCTTATTCATAAGTACCATATATGCTTCCATTTATTTGTATTTTCTTCAATTTCTTTCTTCAATGTCTTACAATTTTGTACATATAGGTTTTTTACATTTTTGGTTAAATTTATTTGTAGGTATTTTATTTTTATTTTTTTGAGGCAGTTGTAAATGGGATTTATTTCTTAGTTTCATTTTTGGACAGTTGATCATTGGTGTATAACAATGCAACCAAGTTTTTACTATTAATTTTGCATTTTGATATTGAATTCATTTATAAGTTGTAGTAGTTTTTGGTGCAGTCTTTAGGGTTTGCTATATACAATATTATGTCATCTGCTACAATGACAGTTTAACCATTCTTTTTCCAATTTGCATGCTTTTTATTTCTTATTCTTGTCTGACTGCTTTGGCTAGGACTTTCAGTACTGTGTTAAGTAAAAGTGGTATAAGTGGACATCCTTGTCTTGTCCCTGAACTTATGGAAAATGCTTTTATTTTTCCTTTGTTGAGTATGATATAAGCTGTGGTTTTGTGATATATGGCCTTTATTATATTTAGTTATGTTTCCTCTATTTTCACTTTCCTTAGAGTTTTTATTATAAATGGGTGCTGGATGTTTTTAATGTTTTTCTTCCTTTGATATGATCATATAATTTTATCCTTAATTTTGTTTATGTGGTGTATCACATTAATTGATTGTATCACATTAATGAATGAATATTGTACAAACATTGCACCCCAGGATTAAACCCACTTCATCAAATTTGGTTTGCTAATATTTTGTTGAAGATTTTTTTGCATCTATGTTCATTAGGAATACTGGCCTATAATTTACACTGTAGGTAGTATTTAGATCTAGTTTTTGAATTAGGGTAATGCTGGCCTTGTAATATAAAATCAGGGATCTTCTATCTTTTTTTTTTTGAGATATTTTGGAATACTTTGAACAAGACAGGTATTAGTTTTTAAAAATCTTTGTTAAAATTTATCTGTGAAATTTTCCAAATACAGTTTATTGAATAGACCTTATTTACCCTATTGTACATTTTTTCATTCTTGATCAAATATTAACTGACCACATAGATGTGGGTATTTGTGGACCCTCTATTCTGTTCCATTGGTCTACACATGTCATTGTTGTGCCAGTATCATGCTGTTTCTTGTAGTTTTATATCAGGTCACATGATACTTTCAACTGTGTTCTACACTCTCAGGATTGCTAAGGTTATTTGAATTTTTTTGTGGTTCCATATACAAATTTGGATAATTTCTTCTAGTTTTGTAACATATACCATTACGCTTTTGACAGAAGTTGCATTAAATCTTTAAATTGCTTTGGGTAGTATGGACCCAATGATGTTAAGTTTTCCTATCCGTGAACCTGGTATATGCTTTAATTTACTTATATCTTTTTTGATTTTTTCCTTCAGTGTGTTATAATTTTCCAAACATAGATCTCTTACCTGCTTGGTTAAATTTATTCCTAGGCATTTTATTTTTGATGCAATTATAAATGGTATTATTTTACAGTTTTCCTTTCTGAGTGCTCATTATTGATGAATAAAATTTCAACCAATTTCTGAATACTAATTTTGTATCGTGTACATTACTGAATTCATTGATCAATTATAGTAGGTTTTGGTGGACTCTTAAGTGTACTCCATAAAGTCTATAATGTCATCTGCAAACAATGAGAGTTTTACTTCTACCTTTTCAGTTTGGATGCCTTTTATTCCTTCTTCTTGTCTGATTACAGTCTTCAGGACTTCTAGCACTATGTGGAATAAAACTGGTGACTGTGGACGTCCTTGGCTTGTTCCTAATCTTAAATAAAACACTTTTAATCCCCATTGACTATGATATTAGCTGTGGGTTTGTCATATATGGTTGTAGGAGACCATTCTGCGTGGTGTGGGCCCATCTCCCACTCGGAAAGGCCAGTGGAAAGCGAGGTCTGGCACACAGGACCCATGCCCACAGATATGTTCTCCTGTGGGGAATCAGGCCTGCATTGTACCTAGGCCACTTTGAGACTTGCTTTTTGCTAAAACTCCCTCACCCTGAATTGAGGCAGCAAACATTTACTGCATATCTTTAAAGTAACTTCCTAAAATCTATGCTAAACCTTCCAAAGACTAGGATAACCAGTTCAACCACTTTTCCCTTTACATTTGTAAATATCCTTCCTTTTTGATGTAATTAGCAAGGTCCTCTCCTTTGTTGTCTGTAAAGGTAACCACCTAAAGCGAACCTATGCATAGTAAATGAGGACCATCCTCAATGTAATGTGCCCAGAAAAGCAATAAAAGCCTGTCAAGGCAAGGGTCGGAGCACTCTCCCCATAAGAGAGTGGCCTTGCTGTCCCTTTTCCTCCACAGGACTCAGTAGTCCCTGTGAATTTGTCTCATCTCTGCCACAACGCTGGAGACACTGCAGGCTGGTTTCTGCATCATATAGTCTTTATTATGTTATGGTATGTTCCCTGTGTACCTTCTTTTGTGAGAGTTTTTGTCATAAAAGGGTACTGGATATTGTCAAATACTTTTTCTGCATTTATTGATACGATCATGTGATTTTTATTCTTCATTTTATTTATGTGGTGTATCACATTAATTGATTTGCAGATATATCAACTTTCATGCTCCAAATAATTCTCACTTGATCAAGGTATAGGATTCTTATAATGTATTGTTGGATTCAGTTTGGTAATATTTTGTTGAGTATTTTTGCCTTTATGCTGATTGGGGTTATTGGCGTAATGTCTTTACTTTTGGTGTAATGTCTTTATGTGGTTTTGAATTAGGATAATGCTGGCTTCCTAAAACGAGCTTTGTAATTTTCCCTCTTTATGAAGTTTTTGGAATAATTTGAGCAGGAGGGTATTCCTTCTTATCTTAATATTAGTAAAATTTACCTGTGAAGCCATTCGGTCCAGGACTTTTGTTTTCTGGGAGTTTTTTTGATTACTGCTTTGATTTCATTATTTATAATCAGTCTATTCAGATTTTCAGCTTTTAAAAATTTAGTTGTGGAAGATTGTGTCTTTATGTTGTGTCCTCTGTTCTAAGGTGGGTCTCTTGTAGGCAGCAAACATGTTCAGTCAAAAATATGTTTACAGTTGTGAGTACACAAAACACAGAGTTTATTCTTGTATTTTATGTATCATTGTGTTACTTTTATACAAACAACTATAAACCCTCTTTTGCTTTACCCTGTTTGTTTTCTTATCCATTTAGCTACCCTATGTCTTTGTGGTTCCACATAAAGTTTAGAGCATTAAAGTCATTTACATTGAAAGTGATTATTGAGAGGTATGTATTTCTTGTCACTTTATTCTTTCTAACTATGTTTCTGTTTTTTCTTTCTTCTTCATAATGAAAATTCCTTAACATTTACTTTAATGTTGGTTTGGTCATAATGAATGCCTTTAGCTTTTTCTTGTGTGGGTAGCTCTTAATTTTTTTTTCAATTTTAAATGAAAGCTTTGCGGGGTAAAGTAGTCTTGATTGTCAGCGTTTGGCTTTCATCACTTTGAATACTTTGTGCTAATCTTTTCTGGCCTGAAATGTTTATGTTGAAAAATCAGCTCACAGTCTTATAGGAGCTCCTGTGTAGGTAACTAACTGTCTTTCTTTTGCTGCTTTTAAGAATCTTTCTTTGTTTTTTACCTTTGCCATTTTGATTATGATGTGTCTTAGTGTGTGCCCCTTTGCACTCATCTTGTTTGAGACTTTCTAGGCTTCCTGAACCTGTGTGTCTTTTTTTTTATTGTTGTTCTGTTATAGTTGTCCCCATTTTTCCCCATTGCTCTTGCCAGCCCTGCCCAACCTCCACTACCAAAGACAATCTCCTCCCTGCTGTCCTTGTCCATGGGCCATTTGTACATGTTCCCCTTCTTTCCCCTGCTATCCTCTTCCCCTCTCCCCTCTGGGCCCTGTCAGTTTGTTCTTTATTTCCATGTCTCCGGGTTTTGTTTTTTTTTTCGTTTTGTTTTGTTGTTGTTTTTTCTCATTTGCTTGTTATGTTGATTAGGTTCCACTTATAGGTGAGATCATATGGTATTTGTCTTTCACTGTCTGGCTTATTTCACTTAGCATAATACTCTCCATAAACCTGTGTCTTTTTGTTTCACCATGTGAGGAAAGTCTTCAGCCATTATTTCTTCAAATAGGCTCTGTATTCCTTGCTCTCTCTCTCCCTTTTTTTTCCTGGTATTCCTATGATGAAGATGTTGTTTTGCTTCACGTTGTGCCAGAAGTTCCTTAGCCTACCCTTATTTCTCTTTTTAACTCTTTTTGCTGCTGTGATTGTGTTTTTTTGAAGACTAATTTTAAATTGCTGATTCAGTCCTTTCCTTTATTTAGCCTGCTGTTGACTATGTCTAGTGTATGCTTTATTGCAGGTATTGTAGTCTTCTTTTCTGACAGGTTCCTTTTTATGGTTTCTATGTCCTTTTTATGCTGTTGATATTATCACTATGCTTCCTGAGTGTCCTTATAATCAGTGTCGTGAACTTGGTATCTGGTAGCTTGCCTGCCTCCATTTCATTTAGTTCTTTTTTGTGGGGATTTCTCCTGTTCTTTCATTTGAGATTTGTTTCTTTGTCTCATTATTTTGGCTATTTCTCCATATTTGTTTCTGGTTATTAGTTTGATATGCTGTATCTTGGATGGTGGTTTTTTTGTAGTACGTGTCTTATGGTGCTTGGAGGCACAGTTCTTCTGATTGTTTAAGCTAGGGATGTCTTTCGTGTGTGTTGTGTGAGCCTTCCTGTTGTGTTTGAGTGTTGATTACGGTTGGCCCATTGGTATGGGTGCCCCTCTGGCTGGCTGTGAAGGTCAACCCTGAGAGCAATGTATGAGCTGCTGTGTGAGGGCTTGTTCCACCAAGCTGAATTCACCCCAACAGGGTCTAGTGTCTTCCAAGATCTCCCTGTGTGTGTGTGTGTCGCTTGTGGAGCTAATTGGGTTGTGCTCTGATGTGGTCCAAACCAAGGGTTGTGTTGGTCCTGAGGCCTCTTAGAAGGTCATCCAGTGTGAAGCAATGTCAGGCACTGCCAGTAATGGGCCCTGGGCTACAAAGCAACTCAAACTTTGTGGCTATCTCTGCTGGGCCTGGGTGTGCATGGGAGGGACCTATTTGCATACCAAGACCAGTTTCTAACATCACCATGCCCAAGGGTAGGTCAGCAAAGGCCCAAGGCTCCCTGAGATTTGCCCTCACCTATTAGCTGCCTGTTAGACTTGGTTTCTGAAAGAGCTTTTGTTGGTAAATGAGTTATGTGAGGGAAGCTCTCAGTGAGTCACCTGGAATGGGCGAGTTGTATAAACCAGATCAACAGATACTCAAACTGGGCATCAGTGCTGGATTTGATGCCACTCAGCTACAGTTTCTGAGTACACTGAGTTCAGCTGCCACTTGCTGTGTGCCCATGGACCTTTGTGTTTGGGCTGGGTCTCAAGGATTCATCAGGGTGACACCAACAGTGTTCATCAGGCCCAAAGAGACCAAGATTTGGCCATATGATAGGAGGACTTCGCATAGAAAGGTTGGCACTGGTCTCTTGTGTCTTTTGTTTTGAAATGGGTATCCTTTAGACAGCATATATATGTTTTTTTTTTATTATTATTCATTTAGCTACCCCATGTCTTTTGATTAGAGCATTTGATCCATTTACATTTAAAGTAATTATTGATAGGTACATATTTGTTGCCAATTTATTCTTTATAATTATTTTTTTTAAAGCAGTCTTTAAAAAATTTTTAGTGATACTGGTTTGGTGGTAATGAACTCCTTTGGCATTTTCTTGTCTGGGAAGCTCTTTATTTCACTCACCTTCAATTTTATTTGTTTGTTTGTTTGTTTATTTATATCTCTCTTTTTCTCTTTTGCTCAATCCCTTCACCTCCCCCAGGCTCCCAATCCCCTATCCTGCTTGACAGCTGTCAGCCTGCTCTTTATCTATGAGTCTTTGCCCTTTGCAATAGTATGAATGGACCTGGAGAGCAGATCTACCTGATATACAAAACAAGTAAAGAGAAGCAGCCAAAATGAGGATACAATGTAACATGTTTCAAACAAAAGAACAGAATAAATTCTCAGTAAAATAAATAAATGAAATGAAGGCAAACAAGCTACCAGATACAGAATTCAAAACAATGGTTATAAGTATGCTCAAAGAACTTGATGAGAACTTCAACAAAGTGGTAGCAGCATAAAAATGACAGAAAGTCAGAAATGAACACAGAATGACAATGAAGAATACACTAACAGATTCAACAACAGATTAGATGAAGCAGAGGATTGAATCAGGAGTTTGGAATACATAAAATATAAAGCATCTCACAAGCAATTAAAGCAGCAAAAAGAAAAAAAAATAATGATGACAGTCTAAGAGACCTGTGGAACAACATCAAGCATAACAACACCCATATCATAGAGATACCAAAAGGGGAAGAAAGAAAGCAAGGGATTGAGAACATACTTGAAGAAATAATGACTGAAAACTTCCCAAACCTGGTGAAGGAAAGAGACACACAAGTCCAGGAACCACAGAGAGTCCTAAACAAGATAAACTCAAAGAGGCCCATACCAAGACACATAATTATTAAAATAGCAAAGGTTAAAGACAAACAGAAAATCTTAAAAACAGCAAGAAGAAGACAGTTACCTACAAAAGAGCTCCCATAAGACTGTCAGCAGATTTTTTAACAGAAACATTTCAGGCCAAAGGGATTGACATGAAATATGCAAAGTGAAGAAAAGGAAGGACCTACAACAAAGACCACTCTATCCAGAAGGTCTATCATTTAAAATCGAAAGTGAATGTATATCTGTTTTGCTTGTTCATTATTTGGTTTGGGTTATATGTCTCACTGAGTCTCTTGCTCTTCTCCCATCTATTCCCAGACCAAGTTTTCACCTCAAAGGCTTAATCATCTCACCCCTGGCCACTGTGAATACCATGATCATTTACTAACTACCAACTCAGACTTCATTTGTATTTCTCTTCAGCAGTGTACCGGATCTTGAGTTCCATCTATGTCACATGGAAACTAAGGATGCTTAAAGTCTCAGCCCATCCTTTGCCTCACCATCCCGTTTCTTTTAGATAATTTAATGTGACCACCTGCCAGGTTGTTTTGTGGACAGCCTGGGGGCTCGCTCATCCACAAGAGGCCTAGTTGTAAAGAAGGAAGAGGTCTTCTGCTCTGTGCTTTCCCCTCAGTTTATCCTCAGAGGTAGTGTAGTAATGGAATATCAGGACACACCTCTGATCATCTGCTCCCTCTGCTTGTGTCTTCCTTTGTTTCCTCTTAGTATTTCCCTCTTTTTTCCCCTTGTGTGACCTCCTTTAGTTAAAACTCTTTGTTCTAGTGAGTTTCTCAGGCCTAAATCTTGATGTGTTAAGGGGTCATAAAGGGAAATTAAAAAAATCCTTTTTTCTCAGCCAACAACCCAATTTTATAACCACTATTACCTTGATAAATGGCTCAAAATACATTTAAAAATCAAATGAAATTTTAATTTTGCAACCTAGTAGCAATATTTCCTTTTACATGTGGCCCTCATAGTTTCTCCCACCCATGGGCCTGTGCCACCTCAGGGCGTCTCTTAGGGCCTGCTTCACCTTATCATTGCGGAGACTGAAGATGAAGGGATTTAGGAGGGGCGTGATGATACAGCTCAGGACGGAGGCTCCTTTGTTGAGCAGCATGGATTGAGACTCTGACAAGCGAATGTAGAGGAAAATGGAGCTGCCATAGACAGTGATCACCACTGTAAGGTGGGAGGCACAGGTGGAGAACGCTTTCTTCCGCTCTGCGGCTGTGGGGGCCCTGAGGACAGTGGCAAGGATGCAGGCATAGGAGACTGAGGTCAGTGCCAGAGAGCCCAATAATACTGATGTGGAGAGCACAAAAGCCACCAGCTCCAGCAGGTGAGTGTCCCCACAGGAGAGCCTCAGCAAGGGCCAACTGTCACAAAAGAAGTGGTCAATGCCATTGGGGCCACAGAAAGGTAAACTGGCCATGAGGATGGTAGGGCAAAGGACCCAGAGGAATCCAGCTAGCCAGGAGGCCAGCACTAGCTGGGAACAGACACGACCACTCATCAGGATCTCATAGTGGAGTGGTCGGCAGATTGCCAGGTAACGGTCCAGAGACATGACAGCTAAGAGGAAGAAGTCAGTGGTTCCTAGGAGGAAGTAGAGGTAGGACTGGATGATGCAGCTGGCAAATGAGATAGAGCAATCCCCTGTGAGGATGATGACAAGCATCTTGGGAACCACAACAGACACGAGCAACAGCTCCAGGAAGGACAAGTTTCTCAGGAAGAAGTACATCTGTGTGTGCAGGCGTCGATCCATCCAGCTGAGCCCAATAATCAGTAGGTTGCCTGTGGCTGTTACAATATAGGTCACCATCAACCCCAGGAACAGGAGGGACTGCAGGACATGGCCACTGGGGAAACCCAGAAGGACAAACACTGTTACCTGAGTCCAGTTTTCAGGACTCATTTCCAGTCACCTAAAAAAAATAAAATAAAAGAAAAGAAAAGATTTTCTAACTGGGTCCATAACCACCAATCATCATTTAATCAATGAAATAATAAGCACCCAACACTTTCTTACATTCTGAAAATATATTAATCTATTTTGTGCCTGCAAATGACTTACGAGGAGTAATCTTACAACATAATGACAGCAAGTAGTATACCAATGATAACATGGGTAATGGATAATACTGAGCATCAAATATGTGTGAGGAAATTTGTATGTACTATCTCCCCCTTGCAGCTATCCTGAAGGGTAGCATTTCTATTCTTATAGATATAGGCAGAATGACTGAAGAAGTGAAGAACTCTTCTATGATTAAATAGGGAGCAAGTGGTGCAGGCAGGATTTCATACCAACCTCTGTGGCTCCTATGCTCATACTGTGTCCCCTGCTCCATGTAGGCTGGGAACCAGATGAGCATTGTGGCCTTAGAGGAACACAGAAGAGTGAGGGGTTCGAGAAGACCTTACAGAATAAACGCACCATGGGCAAAATTGTTAACAGTATCAAGAGCTCTTTGTGTTTCTGGTCTTTCTGTGTTCTGGCTTAGCCTAAACTAAGAGTAAAAATCTGGGGTGTTGCATCTTTAAGATTTTATTTTTCTTAATCAGCCAGTGAGCCAATTGGGATTGGACTGTGAAATTCTTGTTCCTGGTGTAATATTTAGTAGCCTCCTGTCAATGTCAGCTCTCCCAATATTCTTATGGCATCATATGGGGAGTGAGAAGAAATGTTATGAACAGAGACAGGATACATCGACTTGCCTCTTCATCTTTTGCCTTCATTTGGAGATATGTTCATTATCCTTGGAGCTTTTGGCACCTTGTAAAATTCATTTATAAATTCTGAAGAATTGAATTTCACTGGGTATCTTGTTTCTAAGATCCCTTTCTCACATCCAGCACCAAATACTCAGAATTACAAAGATCCTACCTGCCAATTAGTGAAAATGTTGGAAACCATTCTAAGACAAAAGATTGCCAATGATCATCAAGTTACTTTGTTTAATTGACAGGGAATGCAGTGTTGAGAGCTTTGATAAAGTTTAATCCAGGCTCATGTATTACTCCAGACTTTCAGCATGAAAGATGCGATACGCATGTAATTTTTCAAGTCTGTGTGAAGGCACCTTTACAAATACTATCAGCAAATATTCCAGGGGTGAAAATCCTGGTTCTAAGGCTGAAGGAGATAGTCACTCAGGATATGCCCTGTTTCAGTCCGTTTTAGCAGGAATATGTCCTGAGATTTAAGTAGCTGTCTAATAATGGAGCTTTATTCTGCAAGCCCAGAGCCCATATCTCCAAAATCAAAGAAATACCTCAGTAGAAAAACCCAGAAAAGGGTGCTAGAGCACTATTTCAGGATAATATAATCATCTTATTGTATTTATTTTTTTAAAAAAGATTTTATTTATTTTTAGAGAGAGAAGAAGAGAAGAAACCAAGAAGGGAAACATCTCTGTGAGAGAGAAACGTCAATTGATTGCCTCTCATATGGCCCCAGTGGGGGACCTGGCCGGTGCTCCATCCACTGAGCCACACCAGCCAGGGCAGGATAACATAATCATTTTAAATAAATGAAATATATTAACTGTGGCTCTTTACAGAGTATTAGGTAAATATTATAATTTAAAGTATCTACCTGTCAAAACATTCAATATTACCCCCAGCTACTGTTATAAAATACACACACTAAAGTCTGTTACTGAGTATTCCATGCACAGTAACCTGAATAATTTCTCACCAGTTCCCAAGTAACTTTCTTAATTGTCTAGCTGTCTCTTTTATTACTCTAGATAATAACAATATAATCCTTGTGTATACATGTTTAAAATTTTGTCATTTTTAATCTCAAAGTAGGCTTGTTGACTGGCCTATTTAATGTTTAGGAAGACTTGCCTAAAGCCACACAGTTAAAAATTGTTAATGTTGTGGTTGGAAATGATTTCTCATTCCTATGCGCTTTGCACTAAAAATACTGCTTGGCCAAGGGAATTAGGTCTTTGAGGGACACACACATACACACTTTTCATGTGATCTACACAATGACTTAATTTACACAACAAAATAGCTATTATTTTTGTCCACTTTACAGTTGAGCCAACTGAAGCACAGCAAGTTTTAAAAACCTCCCAGGGAGAATTAAGATGCATGTTCATGCTTGCCTGACTGGGGCACTAGGAAATACGATTATTTGAATTTGAAACTTAAATGTACCAGGGGAAGAAAGAACATTGATTTGGAATGACATATATTATAATGACCTATAATAATAACAACTAGCATTTATTGAGTAGTTACAATGTGCCAGGAACTTTTTATTCATTTCATTGTTAAATTTCTTAGCAACTATACAAGGTAAATGTTACCTGCATTGTATAGGCAAATGAATTGAGTTAAAGATATTAAGGACCCATATCTAGTGAGTAGTGATGTTAGGGATGGGAATTATACAAAGTAACTTCAGAACCCCCACTTTTAACTACTTAGCCATAATGTCTTAGATGAGCGTGTCTGTGATTACACATTTTGATATCAACTTCCAAGTGTTACCTTACTTTATTTCCTAGTGATAGAAATTCTGCAAATGAAAATCAATTGTAGTTTATAGCGGTGATCCTGAAAAAATGAAACTCCCCGCAGGATGTGTGCTAGACTGGGTCTCATGCCCATGGCCCGCAGCTCCTCCTTCAGAGTAGGGAAGGCAGATGTTCTGGCCCATCACCAGTCCCCATCCCCGAAATCGAACTACCTTACCTGAACACACTAAAGAAACTTATCCTGCAAGTTTTATCACAGGGAATGCTGGCTCTATATCATGTAGAAAGTGAGGTATTCTGCTGGAATTGGTCTAGACCTAGAATCACAGACACCACCTACCTATTTTATCAATCCTAGTAAGCATTCCCTCTTGGCATCACACATTTGTCTTATGATCCCAAATCTGCCTGGAACTGTCAAAGCCTTCCTATCTCCGTGCTGGAAGAATGGGATGCCCCTCCCAGGCCTTAACATTAACTTGTGCTTATCAGACCCTTTCTAAGTCTTTTCATCCACGTGGGCACTTGGTTTGTAAATTGCTCCTGGGCCGGTGGAGGTGGAGGTGGGGGTGGGGGAGGTGCGTCCTTGAACCTCCTCACCTCTCATTCAGTACTCCTCTCAGGCTTCTGCTGGCCAGACCCCTCTCATCCTACTAGGAACACACTGGTTTACTTTGTTTCTCTTTTCCTCCTTTAGATACACTCCGGACATCTTGAAGTTTGACTAAATTTTGTACCTTACTAATTGTGAATCTAGGTTTACTGCATTATTTCCTGAGAGCATGGAAAACCTGCATTGGAGTTGTTTAGTTTGCTTCTTAAAAACATGGATTTCTAGGCTTTACTTATAAAAAGGCAATCATTCTCTGGGGTTAAGGCTAAGGAATATATAATATAAATTTTTAAACAATTTAGGTTATTTTTAATTAAAGTTTGCAAAATGTTGGATTTAGGAAGGAAAAAAGCATCCTGGGCAGGTTGGAATATGATTGGGAAAAATGACTGAAGTGTAGGAAAGGGCCAGGTTGTAGGTAGGCTATAGAAGAACCCTGATATGAGAGGTCTAGTTCTCTCAACTACAGACGTCACCAGCTTTTTAATGTGGTGGTAGAGCTAACTTTACGTCTGACCCAGAGCAACGATAAACCCAGGCTCCTGAATTCTCATAACACCCTGATCCCGCCGTTTCAAGTTCCAATATGCCCGTAGATATACAGAGATTACTTTTCTCAGGAGAGATTAGATTGAATTGTGGACCTTTGCTGTGTGTCAGGTACTAGGTACCAGACACAGAGTTGAATAAACTGCTGGTAGTGTAGTAAGGGTTAGACATATGCAAGTGATAAATTCCATTAGAATTAAGTTAAGGCCACAATTAAAGTAAAATCAAAGTCTCGTGGAGAGGGAGAAAGAACAGGTACAAACTTTGTTTGGGGGCAGCATGGGACATTTCCTATGGTTTGTAAAATTTAACTGAGCATTTAAGGAGGGAGGTTTGGAGTTCCAGAAGGGATGTGAGTCTCTTAGGTTTAAAGTAAACTAAAATACCAACATTTCTGAGTTTCTCAATAGGAAAATGAGATTATAGAGTATTCAATTTTTTTATCAGTCTTTCTCTGACTGGCATTTCACTTAGATTAATGCTCTCCATGTTGTCACAAATGTCAGGTTTTATTCTGTTTTATTGGCACATAAAATATACTCATAGTTATCATATAAATATATTCTTCCTTTAAGGTAGCAAGACCAGAGCATACTATTATTGAATGAAATAATGATTTAAACCTGATGGGTTTAAAGGCTCAAAGGAGCATAAGCTGAGTTGGCTCTTGAAACAAATTTAAACTTCATCTTTAGATCTTCCCCATCTTTGCTAATAGTGCCATAATATACCTATTATGTGGTATTCTTACTTTTCAGTAATTGTCAAGTAATCTTATAATATGTTAATTTAAAAATAGGTGTGAATATTTTTGAATTATTTGCCTCTTAATAAAAATAATTTTGATCCTAAAGGCTTTAAGAAATAATGACTAATACAGTTAATTGTGAAATAAATATTTTCCCTGTAATAGTGCAATTTTCGGGCTGGGTACTTTGTCTTGTACTCTCTCAAATATAAAATGTTACCAGTTACTCTCTTGCATGTAAAACTTGATCTTTACATGAAATTTTAATGAGAAGAATAAAGTTTTTTAAAAACTGGAGCTTAGCACTCCAGGTCTTAATAACAGAGGAAGTTGTTAGTCTCCTTATCTGGGTGTTAAAACCTAAAACTCCGAACTTTCCAGAGTGCAGCACTACCCTTTCCTGGCCCCGATGTTGGTCTTTGTACATAGAACTCAGTAGCTGACGGAAGGAAGGGAAGGTCCTCATTCTTATTTTCCCTCAGAGAAACAAACTGTAGTGCTCTGTGCAATGAAATGTGCCACATCCTCCAGTAGTCCAAATCTATATGCTTTAGATGTATGCAGAAACAAAATTTAATCCTGTCAAGTTTGGTCCTGGTCAGGAGTAAGAATACCGAGTGTCCTGAGATAGGGGGATGATAAAAGTTGGCTCTTGTACCTGTTCCAGTATTGAATTTCTTAGGCTTCTTCACCTGGCCAGGTTGAAGCACGTGAACGCAGAGGACCGGGTTGGCTTCTCTTTGTGGTCAGTGGAGCACACAGAAGGCTTCCTGCATTAACAGGTCTTTTTGCTTCATGTGATATCAAGCAAAGCCCCTCTGCAGTGTTGAAAAGAATTTTCTATGACTTAGCATGAATATTTGTTTTCATACTCAATCACTTAAGATTTATTTTAACTTGATATAAACTTGCTTTGAAATCCCCAAACGGGACAACGTTGACTTAACTTTCCTAAAAACAAAGAATGTAATTAAGTCCTTTGAGACTATAGGGAGTGAGTTTGAGATTTGTCAGAGTGGCAAAACCCAGATATTTCTTGAGAACAAAGGTAGATGAAAATTTGCAACTGCATTCAAATTTTGGGAAGTTCTCTTAAGCTTTGTAGTGATTCAGTGAGGCCTCGGTATCTTAACAATGTAATGACATTATACATATTATATATATGTACACACACATATTATGTTACATCTTGTATACATATATGTATATTATCAGCACTAATAACAAAAAAACCTTATTTTCTCCTTAAAATTATTTTTAAGTATAGTTTTGGGATAATCTTATATTGATTATACTAGTTGCATGTGTGTATTATAGTGAGTCAACATTTTTATACCCTACACTGTGGTCGCCGCACTAACGTCAGTCACCACCTGTCACTGTGTAGACTTATCATGGTGCTGTGGACTGTACTGTCCTTCTCCTTTTCACACATCCCCCAGCCTCCCTTCTGGCAGGGATGCCTCTGGTCTCTGTTCCTGTGAGTCTGGCTTTGTTTAGTTTTGTGTGTTTTGTTTTTAGAGTCCACATATAAATGAAGCCACGTGGTAGTTGTCTTTCTCTGACTGGCATTTCACTTAGATTAATGCTCTCCATGTCATCACAAATGGCAGGTTTTATTCTGTGTTATCGGCACATAACGGTGTACTATATAAATCGAAAACAAAACTTGTTTTCAATGACTACCAGATGTTGGTCACACACTAGTTGTGACACATACTAGTTGCATGAACTTGGCACATTAAATTCTCTGAGCTTTAGTTTCTTCATTGGCAAAATGGGTTTCACAAGGCTGTCAAGAAAATGACATGTAGAGTATGCACCAAGGTGATCAGAGGAGAATAAAAAGATCATTTGAATTTTACTCATCATCAAAAAGGTTAAAAATTTTCTCTAGCCCTGACTGGCATGGCTCAGGTGGGTTGGGCTTCATCTTACAAAGTGAAAGGTCACCAGTTTGATTCCTGGTCAGGGCACATGCCTATGTTGTGGGTCAGGTCTCCAGTTGGGGGGGTGTGAGAGGCGACCAATCAATGTCTCTCCTATACGTTGATGTTTCTCTCCCTCTCTTTCTCCCTCCCTTCCCCTATCTCTAAAAATAAATAAAATCTTAAAAAGTTTTCTTATAATAAATTCTATAATCTCAAAGTATCCATTTTTCTCTGCCTAGTTCATGCCCCCATTCCCCTAATAAATGCAGAATTTGAAGTTCATTAAAACAATACTGTGAACCATATGATGTCACCTATAAGAGGAATCTAATGAACAAAATAAACTAATGAGCAAAATAGAACCAGAGGCATAGAATCATGGAACAGACTGACAGCTATAAGAGGAGTAGGGGGAGGCAGGGACTGACTGAAAGAAGGTGAAGGGATTAGTCAAAGAACATATATGCATGGCCCATGGACAACAGTGAGGGGATTGACCATGGAAGTGGGGGGCTGGGTAGAGGGTGGCAAAGGGGGAAAATTTGGGACAACTGTAATGGCATAAACAATAAAATATTTAAAAAAGCAATACCAGGAACACTTAAGAGCCTGTGCGTTTCTAGGTATAGTCTACTGACAGATTTGCACACGCTGGAGCATGAAGTGGGTTTTGAATAGCATTTGTTTAACAGAGAGCCAGTAAAATTCAAAGGCTATCTCTAAGAGTTTTATTGATGGTTGTCTAAACTTGGATGAAATTAGAAAATATGAAGTCATGTGAAATTGTGTGATGGTGGTTTTTATTTGTAGTAAATTGTTTTTTCCCTCTTGAAAACAAAAAGCTATTCTGTAATACTCTTAGGGGTTTATATCTAAAGAAATTATGCATTAAAATCTATAGTAGATAAGAAATAATTTTATACTGTTCAGAATTACCTATCTAGGGAAGACAATTTTAAACATTCTAACATTCTCAAGTGTTGTCTCATTAAATTAGATAGAATGGGGGGTTGATAAAAACCCCACTTTTAATATGAGAACAGTGGGTCAGTGAGGTGCCAGCCCTCCTCTGGTTTTCAGGAATTAGATAAAGTGTGTCCCAAGAGTGTTGAACACTGTGGTAGTTAGTGTGGCTAAGCTCTTCCCACCGTATGCTACTCCCCTCATGAGGGGGTCTGTAGAGGACCTGGAGTCAGTTCTGGAGGCCCTGCCTGGAATCCAATTCCTAAGCATATCTGGTGAGTTTTATACCCTTTGCTTAAAATTCTGTTTGTTTGTTTGTTTGTTGTTTGTTTCTTTCACCGAACTTTAACTGATGTAAGTTCCAATTAGAGAGGGACTTCTATGAACGATGACAATGACCTTATCAAGAGGGTGTTTTGCTGACCTCCTGACCCCAAAGTCTTCTCTATGGAAACAGGCCAAAAAACAAGAAATCAGTGTATATGGGTTGTTCAATAACACACCCGATGATATCTATATTCATTCTGAGAAAAAAATGCCCTTTTGTGATGATATTTGATCTTAGAATAAAGGTGGGCTATCAGTCGGCAGTGAGATTGGTATAATGGGCTAACAAAAACTAAAGTGTCAAGTTGATTAACTGAGTTAGCTCAGAAACTACTCTATAACATTAATTATTCTATGAGATATTGCCCAAATTGAAAATATATTTTGAACTATGTGAAGGTTATCTTTGATGACTTCTAGTTTCATTCTTTTATCTGACTATCTTTCCTCTAAACAACATAATTTAGTGGCTATGTAAATACTTTTGCAGAATGCTCCTAACCTTTTCCTTTTTCTATCTCAATTTACCATCATTTGTTATTGCAGTAAAATATATACAAAAAAGGAGTGGACTATGAACTATGCCATAACACTCCCAGTTACTAGTATCCAAAAAAAAAAAAAAGAAAAGAAAAAAAGAAAAAAGAGGTTAGCCTAAATGGTGACTAGATTGGTAAAATTTCAGGAAGTTTTAAAAATGAATGATTTTGATTTCAATCAGAAATGCAGAGAGAGACTGGATTTGAATTCAGGTAGAATATATCATCTAGAGAGTTATTATTTCTCCAAGTAGGTTCTCAATTCCTTGCTCTCTTGCTGGTTTCCCTATAATGCAGATGTTGTTATGCTTCTTGTTGTCCCAGAGATCCCATAAAGTATGTGCTTTTTTAAAAAAATTCTTTTTCTTTTTGCCGCTCTGATTGTGTGTTTTCTGCTACCTTATTTTGCAAATCACTGATTCTATCCTCTGCTTCATCTAATCTTCTCTTGATTCCTTCCAGTGTATGCTTCATTTCAGATATTGTATCTTCATTAGTAATTGCTTTTTTATGGTCTCTATGTTTTTTTAGTAATATCACATTTTATTTTTTAATCTTTAAAAATATTTTATTTATTTATTTATTTTTAGAGAGAGGAGAAAGGAGGGAAAAGGAGAGGGAGAGAAACATCAGTGTGTGGTTGCCTCTTGTGCACCCCCTACTGGGGACCTTGCCTACAACCCAGGCATGTACTCTGACTGGGAATCAAACCAGCGACCCTTTGATCCCAGGCCGGCACTCAATCCACTGAGCCCCACCAGCCAGGGCATGATGTCACATTTTAATTATTAATTTTAAGTTGTTTGTTTTTTTCTAACAATTTATATAATTATTATTGTCTATGTAAACAAAGTCACCTGCAAAATTCAGCAGGACTGTTGAATATAAATTGAACCCTCAAAATATATTGTATGTAGAAAGCACATTAATCTGAAAGACTTTTTATACCACGCTAATGTGCAAGAGGAGTGAATTGAGATAAATTTATCATAAATAGAATAGGCATCTACTTTATGAGCATAGCATTTTGTCTATAAAAGAAAAATATTCAAGCCTTGATGAGAAGTTCATGCATTCATAGTCTAAGAACTCCTTTGGGATTATGATAAGATCTACTGAGAGCTATGTTTTTTCCACTCTTATTTGATACAGTTATGTAGTTCACTTAACAAATTGCTAGACAATGGACTTTTCACAGTGTTGTCAACATGTTCCTGTTCTCTAAATGCAGAAAAAAAGTTCTGAGGAATAAAAATTAAAACTCATTTCAAGTTCCTTAAATGAACAGCAATCTTTTCCATGGGTTGCTCAAGGCCATTTTAGGGGCTTACTGTTACATGTGCTGTGATGGTATAAGAAGAGAGCAAAATCTGAACTGAGGGCTGCTTTACCCCTGACAGCAATGTGGTGCAGCTGAACCTTTTGCACTGATGGAAATGTTTGATATCTAAGCTGTCTAATATGGTAGCTACTGGCCACACTGAACACTTAAAACAGGACTAGTGCAACAAAGGAACTGAATTCTAAATTTTATTTAAATTTAAATATCGACATGTTAGCTAGTGGCTATCATATTAAACAATGTAGCCTTAGATAATATTTTAATCCAGTGTCACCTGGTTCCATGTTGAACTATACCAGAGCCACCTGGAGAGCTAGTGAAAGGTGCAGATTTCCTGCCCTATTCTGGCAGATTGTGATTTAAAGGGTTAGGTGGGTTTGGGGGTCTTTGGGATACTTAGCCACTCCAGGTGATTTGAGTCTCTGCTCTATGAGGAAGTGTCTGGTTTGTCCTTAGGGTGGATATGGCCTGTTACTGACAGGCACCATGTCACCTTGAGCCACAATAATACATACAGTCTTTAACACAACTGCACACCAAGTGCCAGGCACTAGTAAATACTAAGCCTGGATGTAACTGTGAACCTGTGTCATCCTCAGGGTCCAGAGTGCATCAGAAGAAATGGAGAATGTGTCACCATCAGAAGAAATGGTGATTACAAATTTGGTTCTCAGTCAAATCAGGACATATTTCTTAAAGGAGCTGTTCTCTCAACATTTTAAGTCCCAAACTGCTGCTGTGTTGTTCAGCAGAAAGTGATGGAAGAAAACAGTCGAGGCTTGTAGCTGAAGTGAGTGACTGTGGGCAATATGATTATAGAAGTAAGAGGGGAGATGGCTTCGCAGACCTGGCCAAACCAGGCACGTCAAACTCGAGTAAGCGCGAAGATGGAGCTTCTGTTACAAGTCTCAGGAGAGAGAACAGAAACGAACAGACAACCCTATGAGGTTGCAATCTCTGAAATCTCCTGGAACAAGGGAACTTATGTAAATAATTGTGATTTATATTCCTACTCCGCAATTGTGAGTGAAAAGTGGGTCCCTGGAAAAGAGGGGAATATATTTAATAAGTTAAGCAAAAATGGAAATACCATTTATCCCCAAGGTTTAGAGATCCCAGGAAATTTAAGATATTGGTAAGGCCCTCTTGATCAATGAACCTTTCACTAACAGCTTTTCAATTGTTGACTAAAAAGACATTTGTGATGTATCAACCAATTTCAAATCCTTGTACAACCTCAACTGTATTTGTTTCATGAAAAATTGAAGGCAGATATAGTGGTGGCATACTGCATATATCTGTAACTGTGAGTCCTTACTGAAGCTTGCTGCATAATAAAGGTGAATGCTTTCTTCTTCATGTTATTAGTGTAGAAATTTAATTAGTGTAGAAAAAGTCCCATTCTTTATCACTTCCTCTGGTAATGCCATACTATACAAGTCAGTTTTAATTGAATAAGGTATTTCATTCTCTGGATGGTTCACTCAGTGTTTGAAGAGTTTTCTTGACAGTTGAAGATAGTCCTTAAGTCCCAACAGACACACATTTCCAAAAAGATTTCCTGGTGATATCAGAGCTAAATAGTCATCTTGCAATGCTGCCACATTTTCGTGAATTTTAGTTGAATAAATATTCCATTGAGACAAGTCTCTTTAATAGATACCTTTAGATCTCCAGGAATATTCCGACATTTCCAAAGCCCCTAATGTATCTCTAGTTCCACAGCTTTTTCCTGTATGGTTTTGGTCAGCTTCTTGTTTGGCCCAACTATTACCACCTCCTCAGGCAGTTTCGACATTGAACAGTTGCCACTGACTGAGGTGAGCACCCTGGGGAAATGCTGTTTCCAGTGAGAAAGCTCTAAGTCAAGTCGACTAAAGGTGAGCCCTGCAAGCAGGGGTTTCTAGTCAGTTGCCAAGTGTGCAACTAATGACAATTCTGTGAAAGTAAGCTTTTGAGGGAGTTTCAAACCCATTCTGCCTCTTTGGTTAGGTTGCAGGGCAATGAGGATGGGGATGGGGCAAGTTAATGCCACACACTTTTGTGTTCTTACTGATACGTAACTGTTTATCTCAAATGCTCCTCAGATTGTTTCAAGACCTTAATTAATTTCTAGAGTTCTGAAAAAAATTGGTTTTGACAATGGAGATTCTTGCTATACCATTTTAGAAGGGCTTCAGTCATTAGGGGATGTATGAGGGATTTGAATATTAAGAACAATAGGTAAATTATTTGGAAGTGATGCTGGAGTGTACCCTGGGGCAGCCGAGGGAGGCCTCAACCTGACTGCAGTGTCTTGGTCCTTGTCACCACACAAGAACTTGAGGAAGAGACAGAAATATCCAGCAAAGCACACTGAATTTATTAAAAAGAAAATATGCACTCAACAAGGGGGTACAGGCAAACTCAAAGAACTAGGTGACTGGTTAGGGGTGGGGTTGGGGTAGAAGGTTGGGGGGGGTAGGGTGGTCCTTGGCTTCTGGTGCTGGTGGAATGACTGCTGATGTGGCTTGTCCTCATCCCTCCTCTCCACGTACCAGTTTATTTTGGTCTTCCCAGAACTGTCATGGTGATTCATGGGGCAGAAAGGTTTCAAAACTGCAATGTAAATTTATTATAGTGGTTTTGTAATGGCCCTATTGGTCACTTGTAGGTCAATGTAGAGGATGATCTAAGTTCAAGGACTCCTATTCAAAGCATGGGGAATTCATTCTCAAAGACAAGTTCCCTTGAATAAAGAGTGGTAAAACTGGATTTTGGACATCTGACTCCAAAGCTCACAGAGTTTTACAACAATCTAGTCAAACATTACCTCACTGTGCTCTCCTTTTAATATTTTCAGACACTTACCTTATTTTACATAACAGAACTATTAGCAAAAATTAAAATGGGAAGACACACAATGTAAATACAGGGTGGGGCAAAAGTAGGTTTACAGTTGTGAGTACACAAGAGTGTATTCTTGTAGTATTATTTATTAATTACTGTATTGTTTTCCATATGAACAACTGAAAACTTACTTTGTCTCACCCTGTATTGAAAATATAAACCTTCCAAATAAAACTCTAAGTACAAGATATTTAAAAAATGCTATTTTAGACTTCCAGTCAAAATGGCAGGATAAGTAAACACAGCTCACCTCCTCACACAACCACCTCAAAATTACAATGAAATTATAGAAAAACCATTACTAAAAACAGGCAGAAATGGAGTTGAATGGAAGTCTGACAACTATGGAATTAAAGAAACCATCCAGACTGGTAGGAGGGACAGGGATGTGGGATGGGCTGGTCCCATGTACATGTGTGGTGGATAAAAATTCGGGAGGGATATCTCAGAAGTGAGGATCCCAGCCTCACACCAGGCCACCCCCAGCCCAGGCTATCAGTGCCAGGAAGAGAAGTCCCCATAACTTCTGGCTACAAAACCCAGCAGGGATTGAGTTGGTGGAAGAAACACCTGGAGTCCCAAGCAGTTCCTCTTAAAGAACCCACATGTGAACTTACTTGGACTCACTCCATCTGAGCTCCAGCACTGGGGTAGCAGCTTGAAAGGCACCAGTGACATACAGGGTGAAACTGAAGTGTCTGGCATCACAGCAAGACCCAGGGTACAGACTTCTCCCAGACAGAAAGGCAGACAGAACCACAGAGCTGGCAGGCTGGTGCCATATCTGAGACACCATCAACCTGGCTAACACTTTTTGCCCTGCCCTGCAGATCCCCTGAGGCTCTACTCCCTACCCCCCCCACCAACTTACAGCTGTTAATAGGAGCTTTTCCATATGAATGGCTGATCTTGGCTCAAGCTTCACAACTTCCTGAGTCCTTTCAGACAAGCAAGAGCTGTCCTCAATAAGCCATCAGCCCCTGTACCTCTTACTAAGAGGCCCCAGGCCCAGCACTAGCAGCAGACAGCCTAGAGTCACAGCTTGACTTCACCTGGGAATCTCCAATGCCAGCACAAGTACCAGCCATCTAGATTACACTATAACCCAGGCAGGGTGGCTCCAGACAAAACACAGGTGAGGGCTGATCTTGGCCTGCACCACCCAGGAAACCCCAGGGCAGACACACCCAGTGGACAGCTATAGACCATGGAGCTCCACCACCCTGCACAGCTGATCCTCCATGGAGGGTGGTGGTTGGTGGCCAGTGGTCACAGCCAGTCCTTGCCACTGACTTGCCTGGGTAAATCCCCCCCATTGACCTGCCAACAGCAACCAAGTCTTAACTACAAGAGGAGGGTGTACTCATCCAACAAGAAGGGCACACCTTGACTACTCAGCTTGCGTAATAGGGGAGGCTGGTGCCACTGCACCCAACAGGACACCTACTACATTAAGCCACACTTCCAAGATATGGAGTCTAAGCAGATCTACCTAATACATAGAAACAAACACAGGGAGACTGCCAAAATGAGGAGACAAAGAAACATGGCCCAAATGAAACCAGATCAAATCTCCAGAAAAAGAATGAAACAACATGGAGATAAGCAATCTGTCAGATGCAGAGTTCAAAACACTGGTTATAAGGATGCTCAAGGAACTTATTGAGGACCTTAACAGCATAAAAAAGATCCAGTCAGAAACAAAGGATACAGTAATTGAAATAAAGAACAATTTACAGGGAAACAACCATAGGGTGAATAAAGCCCAGAATGAAATCAATGATTTAGAATTTAAGTAAGCAAAAAAACAATGATTCAGAACAAGAACAAAAAAGAATCCCCCCCCCCCAAAATGAGTACAGTATAAACAGCCTTTGTGACAACCTCAAGTGTTCCAACATGGACATCATAGGGGTGACAGAGGGAGAAGAGAAAGAGCAGGAAATTGGAAACTTATTGGAAAAAATAATGAAAGAAAACTTCCCTAATTTGGTGAAGGAAATAGACATGCAAGTCCAGGAAGCACAGAGAGTCCCAAACAAGATGGATGCAAAGAGGCCCACTCCACGACACATCCTGATTAAAATGCCAAAGGTTACAGATAAAGGAGAATCTTAAAAGCAGGAAGTTACCTAGAGGGAATCCCCATAAGACTGTCAGCAGATTTCTCAAAAGAAACTTTGCAGGCAAGAAGGGACAGGCAAGAAATATTCAGTCATGACAAGTAGGGACCTGGATAGATTGTTCTACCTAGCAAAGACATCATTTGGAATCAAAGGACAGATAAAGAGCTTCCCATACGAGAAAAACTAAAGGAGTTCATCATCACCAAAGCATTATTATAATAAATGTTAAAGGGATTTACTTAAGATTACAAAGATCAAAAGTATGAACAATAAAATGGCAATAAATACATGCCTGTCAACAATTGAATAAAAAAAACAAACTAAACAAATAAGGAGAACAGAGACAGAACCATGGATAGAGTATTTTGATGGTTGCCAGATGGGAAGAGAGTGTGGGGAAATGGGTGAAGAGGTGAGGCGATTAAGAAGTACAAATAGGTAGTTACAGAATAGCCATGGGGATGTAAAGTACACTATAGGAAATGGAGTAGCCAAAGAACTTATACACATGACCCTGGACATGAACAATGGTGTGGGGACTGCCTGAGGGAGTGGGGGGTGCTGGGTGGAAGGGGGAATAGGGGGAAAACTGGGGCAACTGTAATAGCATAATCAATAAAAAATGCTACTTTATTAAATTCTAGCTTTGGCAGTGAGGGGGAGACACAACTATATATTTTGAAGATCTTCATGTTATTTAAACAATAATCTGAAATCATAATTCACTTGCATATTTATTATTTGAATGCCATTGCTATTGTGAAATTCCTTCATTCCATGAGAATATTTAGTCCACCAATTGGATGCATCTTAATTTCCTTTGTACACTCTACCTTCAGGAGAGCTGGTGAACTTCTCCATCAGAAGCTTCATGCTTTGGATGACCAACAGTAAGAATGCTTATTTAGTCACCCTTGTAGCATGCCCTTTCCTGAAATTATCCTGTCCAAATAATAGTTTTGTTTCCTGACAATTTGACATATTCATTATAAAGGAAATATCAGTTTATGTCCTATTTGCATTGTAAGGAGACTGCGAAAATGATAGTCTTATGCAGTTGTCTTCCTTTTGTCAATTATTTCTTTTCATTTTAATCAATACTAATTAATTCTATAGTCCCATTCCTTTTAAAATTTCAAGTGAACCTGTAATAGTATAAATATACCAAATCTCTTAAGTTTAAGAATCAAACCCAGAGATAGAAATATCTAAAATGAGAAAACAATAGGGATTAACAATTTGCCTTCTTCCCTTGTTGGATTAAAGGCAAGTTTTGAGACTTGAGAAATTTATTGTGAAGAATATGTATGTACATTATTTTATTTTCCAATCTTGAATACTGGATTGAACAAATATTTTGCTGAGTTAGCCTTTGTAACACATAATATATATAAGTAGTGTGTGTTTTTAAAGTTCTTATAGTCTAGTTGTGCACATGAAATGTTCCATAAAAACGTAAGGCAGGATACCTCCAGTGCCATTATGAAGGTCTACCAATGCAATAAAGAATCCACACTGCCTGGGTCAGATACAAAGATGGAGGAGCAGAGTCTGAGAGTAAAGGATTGTTACTGAGTAGACAGATGTAAGTTTTAAGGCCAAAGTTGAGAAGAAGGGAAGTTGCATAAGACTGGAGTTTGCATAGACAAAATATTCTTCCATAATTTATCCTATCATTTCAAGAAAGCAACCATTTGACAAGATAGAATAATACTTTAGGACAGGACCATAGCTTGTTTTAGCACTATCTCTCCTTCTGTATTTGGCTTTCTATATATTCTACCTGTGCTTAAAGCCTGCTCTGAGAGCAAAAATAAGTTTATTTGGGTTACTTCTCTTTACTTCCTATAGATATATCAGTTTGTCCAAGATAACTAGTACACAGATTAGATCTGAGTTTTGGAGGAATGCTGCATCTTCACTGCTTCTTTCTTTTGCCTTCCTCCCTTCCTTCCTCCTTTCCTTCTTTTCTTTTCTTTCTTTTCTCTCTCTCTCTCCCTTCCCTCCTTCCCTCCCTCCCTTCCCTCCTTCCCTCCCTCCCTCCTTCCTTCCTTCCTTCCTTCCTTCCTTCCTTCCTTCCTTCCTTCCTTCCTTCCTTCCTTCCTTCCTCTTTCTTTCTTTCTTTCTTTCTTTCTTTCTTTCTTTCTTTCTTTCTTTCTTTCTTTCTTTCTTTCTTTCTTTCTTTTTCTTTCTTTCATGTGATTTGTCTTTACAGGAATGCAAAGTTCAGTCCTGCATTTATAGAAAAGTAGGCACTGTTTAAAGGTCAGGGAATTCTTGACTCTAAGACCCATAATGTAATTGGGAGTTCATAAACAGTTTGAGGGTAGTTTAAGTCTCTCTAAGGTATTCCTGTATGATCAAAACGTGTGGCCTCTGAAGCCATACAGATTTGAATGCAAATCCTGGTTTCAAATATTACTGGTTGCATGACCTTGGAAAAGTTACTTCATTTCTCTTAGACTTGGTTTTCTTATCTGTGTAATGTAAACAACGTTGTCTTAAAATACAGGTCTAAGGAGGAATAATATAGTAAAAGTAACTGACACAGTGCCTTGCATATATGTGAGCCAAAATGATTATGTTTATTATTTAGTTTTAACAATCTTTCAATTTTCCCCTTCTTCTCTTTATTTTTTCCTTTTAAAATACCTATAACATAATTTCATAAAATGTCTATCTTCAATGTCATCACACAAGTTAAACAATGTTTTCTCTCAAGTCTAGGATGTTACAATAGTCTGTTAACTGGTCATTCAAACACTTGTCTCGTTTTTACTCTCTCTTCTCATTTATCCCATGATTTAGTGTTTAAGGGATATGGCTTCTTATTGTGCTAGTTGAAAGAAAAGGAGAGGTAGGGGGAGGAAGAAGAGAAGAAGGAGAAGGAGAGAAATAAAGAGGCATAATGCCCACTGCAAAATCCAAACATTTTACTCGGGCCTTCAAAAGGCCCTTTTCAGTCCATGCAGTAGTTGAAGGTCATTCACTCCCTTTTAAAAAAATATAGTGTTGGGAACCACCCTGTCTAGTTTCAGAAGCTGTAACCCCCCATGGCTAAGGCTGAGTGACAGACTTGGGGACCATAAACCACTAAGGACACAAAGCTTATCTCCCTGGCAGGGGAGACACCTCTGCCCTCTTTTACTTCACCCTGCTTGGCCCTGAGTGGATGACTGGTTAGCCAATGACAGGAAAGATTCCTCAAAGGAGGGATGACCTAAGACAGACATGGTCTCAAAGGGGCCCTCAGGGAAGGACTTGGGGGGCTATAGAAAAAGGGGGCGATGGACCCTCACCCATCGGCTTTGACATAGCCTGAGTCCTCATGCTGTCTGCAAAAAGTCTCCTAATCTCTTGGCTGCCTTACTTCCCCTGCCTGATTTAGGCCTGAAACAATGCAGGATGTGGGTGCAACCTTGTGCTGGAAAGGGCCAGTTCCCTGGGGCAATCAGGCTAGGAAAGAATACATACAATCCTATGAAACCTGCTTTGCTAAGAATGTCCTCAGTTTTCTGATAAGGGTCCAAGTATGAAACGAGCTTGTTTCCCAAAGTTTTTTAGCCCTTTAGCTAACTGACCCTGACTCAGAATAAGCCCTCAGAGTTCTTTGTATGTTGTCTATTGTTTGATCCTTACTGCCTGACAATGACTGATGAGCTTTCCCTGTATTCCTGTGCAAATTGAACCCAATAAAAGTCCATTGAGGAACAGGCTCCTGGCCCTTCTCCTTTGAGAGATCAGCCACCTTTCCTCCCCAAGCAGATCATATCTTGGTAGACTTATTTTCATCTGTGGTGGATGGCAGGGGCCAGGTGAGGCTCTGTGGGTGGAGCAACCCTCCCACCCCCCCACCTGTATAGTATGATGAACCCAACTATATGGCAAGGTGCTTTAATTTTAACTTTGAGTTATCTTTTGTCACCTGGGAGTCTAGAAATGTCTTTTTTTGGTAGTTGCTTTTTCCATGTTCAGTGAGGGTATCACAACTCTTCCAGTTCTTCAGAGACTGTTTGAATCTTAGCTTCTATAATGAGCGCCCTTTGACTTCTTTAAACTGCTTTGTAAGAAACAGATCATCTATTTTGCACCAGGCCCTTAACATAGTTTTTATAAGATGCTCCAAAGTAGTTATTTTTAACCTCACTATTAAAAGAGGACACTTAAACGCCAAGTAATATAAAATTTGCACCAGATTATATACATCTAGTGACTGGTCAGATCAGGTCAGATCATGTCAGACTGGGAGGTACAACTGATTTCAAAATCCTTCACATTTCTACCGCTTAGTTAAATGCCATCTTGAGTCAGAGAATAAAGACAATGACATTTTCTAAGTGACCTGGGGCAAGTCACTTTTCTCCTTGTAGTTGTATTTTATTATCTTGAAAATGTGTTTTTTTCTCTTAAGCAAGGTGATACATGTGCAATTTCATTTGTTGTTCGAACATATTTTTGTTATCAGCATTCTTTAATGTGCTATATATTTAATGAAATTATTTCATGCAAAATAAAAAAAGAATCATTTAGCAAAATCAAAGAGGATAGGAACAGCATTCACATACCTCCGAACCACTAAATACAGATAGCTATTTCCATAGATCTTGGAAATACTCTGGACATCACCTAATCCATTTCATCGAGGAAGAGATTGTGACTGAAGCCTTGAGTCACGTCTGTGGACCACAGGGAGGGAAAAGTTCATGGCTGAGCTGGAAGTCTTACACTTATTTCCTCTTGAATGATTTCCCCTCATTTCGCTATGAGGACAGTTGGTTTCCTGGAGGGACCGTCAGGAGAGCCCCAGTACAGGCTGCGGGGGTGGGCTGCCTGCGGCAGACCCTTGGCCCAGGAGTCTCCGCAGAGCCTGCTTCATCGCCTTGTTCCGCAGAGTGTAAATGAAAGGGTTGAGCGCTGGGGTGACTACTGTGTAGAAGACCGCAGGGGCACCGGCTCCTGCCCCGCTGGAGCGAGGCTGCAGGTATATGCAGACGGGCGGTATGTAGTACAAGCACACCACTGTGAGGTGGGAGGTGCAGGTGGAGAAGGCACGCTGTCGGCCCTCGGGGCTGCGTATCCGCAGCACTGCCACGGCGATGAAGCCATAGGAAAAGATGATGAGGATCAGGCAAGCTGCTGCCACCATACCGATGCCGGCAAGCATGGCAAGCTCATTGATGGCTGTGTCTGCACAGGCCAGCTTCAGCACAGGCGGGATGTCACAGAAGAAGTAAGCAACGTGATTAGGGCCACAGTAGAGCAACCGGAAGGTGAGGGAGGTATGGGTGGCAGAGTGCACAGCACCTAGGGCCCAAGTGACTATAGCCAGCCCTGCACATGTCCGCCTGTCCATGGCAACTGGGTAGTGCAGGGGTTGGCAGATAGCTAGGTAGCGGTCATAGGCCATGACTGTGTACAGGAAGCACTCAGTACTGGCTAGGAAGTGGAAGCAGTAAAGTTGCACTGCGCAGCCCTGGAGGGAGATCACCCTTCCATCCAGTGACAGGAGTCCAGCCATGACCTTGGGCACTGTCACTGTAGACAAACATGCGTCCAAGAAGGAGAGGTGCCCCAGGAAGTGGTACATAGGGGAGGAGAGGTGAGGGTCAGAGGCCACAGTTATGAGAATGAGAAGATTCCCAGTCAAGGTGATGCTGTAGATGAGGAGGAAAAGGAGGAAGAAGAAGCTGGGGTGTTCAGCTGTGTACATCAGGCCCTCCAGGAAGAAGTGGCTTACCACAGTCAGGTTGGAGTCCTCTGTAGCCATGACCGTCACACACCTAGAGCGGTTAGTTCTTCCCTTTGCAACAAAAGTGACATCAGCAGACATAGTAAGTAGCCATTGCCGTGTCCTGAAATGCCACTAGCCGTTAGATCGTGCGATCTTGGTCTTGTCCATAAATGAAACATATGTAAGTTTGATTCACTCTTTTGGCCTGTTCTAGTGTTTCTTGCTGCTCTTTCAAAGTGAACCTTTCAATGTGGGATCTGAAATCTTTTGGAGACACATAAAAGACTGTAAAGATTATTTGGAGAAACAAAATTCCTAAATGATGGCCATACAGATATGGATTAAATCCTGCTCTCATGGAGCATATCTATTTTTCAAATACTCCAGAATTGTATGCCTCTGCTGTCCTAATTCCTTCTGTCATACTGCAGATGTGGATAAGCAAGTGCGTATTGCCATGTGTGATCAGGAGTTGCGTGCCGTCATCTGGGGAGAATTGCCCAGAGTTTAGGTGCCATTATGTCAGCCAGGAGCACAGCAGTGCCATCCACCTTTCACCCACAGGGAGTTCTTCAGGATTGCAGCAGCCCCCAAGCAACTCTCAGGTGTGTGACAGTGAAGCCCAAGAGATTTGACTGAATAAGTATCATGACAAATTACTCACTACCTTCATACTCTTCCTGCAAAGCTTTATTCCAATCTTTTGGGAAATGTTTTCCTACGCCTTTATTCTTGAGCCCAAATTGATAATTAAAAGTTTTCTTTAACTCTTTTCATCCTTCACATCCTGAACCTAATTAGAGGTTGCATTAGGTGAATTTTTAAAAACTGCTTATTTATGTTTTATCTTCAATTCCCATGAATTTTGCTTAACTCTGCCTCTGAATATTTTATAACTAGATTTTCACAGTGGTGTTTTATGTTCCATCACTCATGTGCTTCTCTAATATGTCAAATGATTCTGTATTCAGTTTCTTTGTCAGTCTTCTTAAAACAACATGTTTAATTTATCCCTCCCCTTTACTGTTCCCCACTGCCTAAGGCATAAATTATATCCCTGTCTGATAGTTAAAATTATGTGTACACTGTTTCCATTATTATCACAAAATCTTTATCTCTCTGAAGAAACTCCTTTTATCCAGGATGTTGTTTGCTTGACCTTCTCAATTTGCCATAATCGCTCTCTGATTCCATTTTTGGAAAGGAATGGATTCCTTTATCTCTACCATCATACTTCTGCTCTCAATGGTTAAGTGTGAGCATTAATTTCTCTACAAAACTCACAGTGATTTTTTCCTTCCTGAAACCCATGGTATTTATAATAATTATGATAACTATCTTAGCATGTGCTATCCTGCACTACTTAGTGTTCCTTGTGCATTTGTCGTGACTTCCTAAGAGGAACACAGGGAAAATATCAAATGATTTCCCTGGTTTCCTGTCAACATTTTTGGGATAGAGCAGTAGAAATAGCAAGGGGCCACATTTATTTGGATTCATATAGACATAAGTTTAAATCTATGGTCAACTACTCAATAGCTGAAAGAGAAGGACCATGGTGCTGAATTTCTCTCTTCTTCCAAGTCATCAAATTTAAAATGAGGATATCATCATTTGTAATAGCTATTGCTTTATTTCAGATAGAGCAGGACACATAGCATATAACCTTAAATTTCTTAATATTTATTATTTTATTCAATGCGGTGATATTTTCTATGATGCCCCTGACAAAATAGTAAATGCCTTTTGCTTAAACAAATGCAGTAATCCCTGTTTCACACGAAAGTTCATTCCAATGTTGGGTCAATATATTATAAAGTCCTTTACATCAGCTGTATACACAAGGTATATTAACCACAAATAGGACTCTCTAGTGAGGTATATGCCAGGTCACTAGAACAAAAGAATGGGCGTATCTTCTTCTGAGGTAGCAGGATTGAATCAAGTGTGGATGATAACTATTTTAAAAATAACTTCTAAATTTAATATGAATTCAATTAAGATGCTAACATATTTGTCGATTGTTCAATACTTGGTAAAATATTTGAAAACTAACAAATAAAAATGAGAAAATAGCTGGAAATTATCTGAACATGACATGAATATATAAGAGTAAATGGGTACATGGGTATTTAAGAGTATTTTAAAGCTGCAGCTATTTAATGGAATTTGTATATTATGTATAAGGGGGAACCCAAAAAACCTGGGATTTATTTTTTAAAAATTGTGTATTTATTCTTACATGTTTAAACTTCAGTCACTGTCAAAGCACTCTCCATTTGATGCAATACACCTATTAAGATGCTTTTTACACTGCTCAAAACAGTTTTTGAACTCTTAGATTTTGATGCATTTTAGTGTTTCTGCTATTTAATATTGTTTCACCTCTTACACATTGGCAAAACAGTTCCCTTTGAGGACTTTTTCTATCCAGAGAAATACACAAATGAAAAACATGTTGCACAGGGAAAGACAGGGTGAACAGGCAGGGGGGTACATGGGGGTCATGTTGTTTTTGGTCCAAAACTGCTGAACACTCAGCGCAGTGTGGGTAGGTGTGCTTGTAAATCACCCTTCATGAAATGAGCAAATGTGTTGAGTCTTCAAAAAAAACTTTGCTCCTTGCTCTTCTGCCTTCTACCTCTGACTGTTGCTGATGCTTTCCTATGTGGCTTCTATTTCAAAAACTACCCAAGATAGAGGAGTAAGTGAAAGCTACACTGACCTCCTCCCAGGACCAATCTGGAATTACAACTAAATCATAGAGAAATCATCCTGAATAACCAACTGAACACTAGCTGGAAAGAAGCTTTATAACTAAGGACAGATAGAAGAAACCACTTCACCACAACGAGACTGGTAGGGAGTGCAGAGAAGACATGAGAGAGCAAGATGGGCTCCCATGGGTGGCAGCTGAAGTGCTAGAGGGGTATTTCAGGGGATGGGAGTTCCCCCTGAGAAATGTGGGGTCTAAACCCCAAGCTGAGCTCCCCAGCCTACAGCACCAAAGCCAGAGAAGAGCCCAGATAACACCCAACTCTGAAAAGCAGCAGGGTTTCTATCTGCCTGGGAGAGATGGCTGGAGACTCAGAGAGCCTCTTAAAGGGCCAATGCATAAAATTTTGTTTGCAGCCACTCACCCTGGGCTCTGGCAGAGGGAGGACAGAGTGATCTAGAGATGCTTCTTGAGGAGAGTCTGGGGTTGGTGGCTCTGGGGAGAGAACTGAAGGAATAGCTGCTAGGATCCCTGTGCTGAGACATTCCCCACACTGCAGGAGCCATCTCTCTTAGGCAGAGCACTCCTCTCTGAATTGCATCAGCCTGAGGGAAAGCAATAACTGTGCCTACAGGAATTACTCTGCTGTCTGGCTAGTGATTACAGCTGGATTTGTTTAATAATTGATCAGCTTAACAATTGATTAGTTTAATAACTAAGGTGGAAGGTGCTAAGAAGCAGCCACCAAATGAAAGAACAAGAAAATTCTGCAGAAGAATAACTAGATGAAATGGAGACAAGCAATTTATCAGATAGAGAGTTTATAGTAATGATTATAAGGATGCTCAACAGCATGAAAAAGACATAGAAACCATAAAAAAAAGATCAGTCAGAAATAACGAATGCAATATCTGAAATAAATAATACACGGGAAGGAATAAACAGTAGGTTAGATGAAGCAGAGGATCGAATCAGTATTTTGGAAGACAAGGTAGAAAAAAAACACCCAGGCAGACAAGCATAAAGAAAGAAAAGTTTTTTAAAAATGAGGAGAGCATAAGAAACATTTTGGACAACATGAAGCATAACAACATCTGCATCATGGGAATAATAGACGGTAAAGAGAGTGAGAACCTATCTGAAGAAATAATGACTGAAAACTTCCCTAATCTGGTGAAGGAAAAAGACACACAAGTCCAGGAAACTAAGAGTGTCCCAAACAAGTTGAACTCAAAGAGACCTACACCAAGACACATCATTATTAAAATGATAAGGCTTAAAGACAAGGAGAGAATCTTAAAAGCCACAAGAGAAAAGCAGGTAGTTACCTACAAGGGAGCACCAATCAGACTGGCATCTGATTACTTGACAGAAACATTTCAGGCCAGAAGGGAGTGGTGTGAAATACTCAAGGTGATGAAAAGCAAGGACCTACAACCAAGGCTACTTTACCCAGCAAGCCTATCTTTTAAAATCAAAGGAGAAATAAGGAACTTCCCAGACAAGAAAAAGCTAAAGGAGTTTGTTAACTAACACCAAACAAGTACTGCAGCAGATATTAAAGGACTTGCTTTAATAATAAGAAGAAGATAAAGAGAAAGAAGACAGAGGAAAACAGTCTAACAATAAAATGGCACTACATATGTATCTATCTATAATCACCTTAAATGTAAGTGGCTGAAACACTCCAACCAAAAGACAGACAGCAGCTGAATGGATAAGATAACAAGACCCATATATATGCTGCCTCCAAAGACCAATCTCAGATCGAAAGATACACACAGACTAAAAGTAAAGGTATGGAAAAAGATATTTCATGCAAATGGAAAAGAGAAAAAAAGCTGGGGTAGCAGTACTAATATCCAACAAAACAGACTTTAAAAGCAAGAGACATAGAAGGATACTACATAACAAAAGGGAACAACCCAATAAGAGGCAGTAAACCTGGCAGTAACCCCAGTAAACCTTTATGTACCCAACATAGGAGCACCTAAGTATGTAAAGCAAATCTTGATGGACATAAAGGGAGACATTGACAGAAATACAGTCATAGTTGGGAATTTTAGCACTCTTTTGACTTTAATAGATAAAACTTCCAGACAGAAAATCAAAAAGGAGACAGCAGCCTTAAACAACTAGACCATAAGGATTTAATCAATACCTTTACAGCATTTCACCCCAAAGTAGCAGAATACATATACTTTTCAAGTGCACATGGAATGTTTTCTAGGATAGACACAAAACAAATCACAACAAATTTAAGAGGATTGAAATATCAAGCATCTTCTCTGGCCACAATGCTATGAAACTAGAAATCAATCACAAGAACACTGAAAAACATGCAAAGACATGGAAGCTAAATAACATGTTATTAAACAACGAATGGGTCAATAATGAGATCAAGGAAGAAATCAAAAGATACCTTGAAACAAATAATAATGAGGCCACAACAATTCCAAATCTGTGGGACACTGGGAAAGCAGTCCTAAGAGGGAAATTCATAGCATTACAGGCCTAACTCAAAAAAAAAAAAAAGAGAGAGAGAGAGAGAAAGCTCAAACAAACAATCTAACTTTACACTTAAAGGAATTTGGAAAAGAACAACAAACAAAGCCCAAAGTGAGTACAAGAAAGGAAATAATAAAGATCAGAGCAGAAATAAACAAAATAGAGTCTAAAAAATGATTCAAAAGATCAATGAAACCAAGAGAAGATTCTTTGAAAAGACAAAAGCTAGAAAAACCTTTAACCAGACTCATCAAGAAAAAAAGAGAGAGGACCCAAATAAATAAAATCGGAAATGAAAGAGGAGAAATAACAACTGACACCAGAGAAATACAAAGGATTGTAAGAAAATATTATGAAAAACTCTATGCCAAAAAATTGGACAACCTAGAAGATATGGATAAATTCCTAGAAATATACAATCATCCAAAAGTAAATGAGGAAGAATCAGAGAATCTGAATAGACAGATTACACCTAGTGAAATTGAAGCAGAAATAAAAAAAAAAAATCCCAAGAAACAAAAGCCCTGGACCAGATGACTTCACAGGTGAATTTTACCAAACATTATGAGAAGAACTAACACCTTCCCTTCTCAAACGATTTCATAAAATTCAAGAGGCATGAAGGTTACTAAACTTATTTTTCAAGGCCTGAGTTATCCTAATTACAAAACCAGATTAAGACACTATAAAAAAAGAAAATTATAGGCCAATATCCCTGATGAACATAGATGGTAAAATCCTCAACAAAATACTAACAAACCGAATACAGCAATGCATAAAAAAGATTATACACAATAATCAAATGGGATTTATTCTGGGAATGCAAGATTGGTACAATATTTGGAAAGCAATAAATGTTATTCACCACATAAACAAAATGAAGGATGAAAACCACATGATACTATCAATAGGTGTAGAAAAAACATTTGATAAAGTCCAGCACCCATTTATAATAAAAGCTCTCAGCAAAGTGGAAATAGAGGGAACACACCTAAGCATAATAAAGGCCATATATGACAAACCAACTGCCAGCATCATATTCAACAGGCAAAGTCTACAAGCTTTCCCCTTAAGATTGGGAACAAGACATGGATGTCTGCTTTGACCTCTCTTCTTCAACATAGTTCTGGATGTCGTAGACACAGCAATCAGACAAGAAAAAGAAATAAAAAGCATCCAAATTGGAAAGGAAGAAGTAAAACTGTCTTTATTTGCAGATGGCATGATATTGTACATAGAGAACCCCAAAGATTCCACCAAGAAACTACTAGAACTGATAACTGAGTTCAGCAAAGTAGCAGGATGCAAAATTAATATACAGAAATCAGTTGAATTTTATATGCCAATAATGAACTAATAGTAAGGGAATTAAGAAAACAATCCCATTCACAATTGCTTCAAAAATAATAAAATACCTAGGAATAAACCTAACCAAAGATGTAAAAGACCTGTACATGGAAAATTATAAGACACTGAAGAAAGAAAGTGAAGAAGACAAATAAGTGGAAGCACATACTGTGTTCATGGATAGGAATAATTAACATGATTAAAATGTCCATGCTGCCCAAAGCAATCTATAGATTCAATGCAATTCCTTCAAGATTCCAATGATGTATTTCACAGAACTAAAACAAATATTTCAAAAATTTATATGGAACCACAAAAGGCCCTGCATAGCAACAGTGATGCTGAGAAAGAAGAACAAAGTTGAAGGAATCACAATACCTAATATCAAACTATATTATAGTAATCGAAACAGCATGGTACTGGCATAGAAGCAGACACATAGATCAATGGAATAGAATAGAGAGTTCAGAAATAAACTCACACCTTTATAGTCATATAATATTTGACAGAGGAAGCAAGCACATATAGTGGGCTAAAGATAGTTTATTCAATAAATGGTGTTGGGAAAATTGGATGGATTCATCAGTAAAATGAAGCTAAACCAACTTGTGACAGCACATGTAAGATTACATTCAAAATGGATCAAAGACTTAAATGTTAGACCAAAATCATAAAAATCTTAGAGGAGAACTTATGCCACAAAATCTTGTACATTTCTTAAAACAATTTTTTTATTGGCTATATCTCCCCAGATGGGGGAAACGAAAGAAAAAATAAACAAATTGGACTTCAAACTAAAAATTTTTTGCACAGCAAAGGAAATCATCAACAAAATAAAAAGATATGTTCTCCCATACAATGGGAGAATATGTTCTTCCATTGTATGGGAGAACATATTTACCAGTACATCTGATAAGAGGTTAATATCCATAATTTATAAAGTGCTTACAAAACTAAACACCAAAAAACCAAACAACTCAATTAAAAAATAGGTAAAGGACCTGAAATACATTTCTCCAAAGAGGACATACATATGTCTGATAGACATATGAAAAGATGCTCAATATCACTAATCATTAGACAATGCAAATTAAACCTCACACCTGTCAGAATGGCTGTCATCAATAAATCAACAAACAAGTGGTGGTGAGGACATGAAAAAAAGGGAACCCTTTTGTACTGTTGGTGGGAATGCACATTGGTGCAGCCACTGTGGAAAGCAGTATGGAGATACCTCAAAAAATTAAAAATGGGTCTATCTTTTCAGCTAGTGATCCCACTTCTGGGAATATATTCAAAAGCACCCAAAACACTAATCCAAAGGAACATAAGCCCCTTTATGTTCATTGCAGCATTATTTACAATCACCAAGATGTGGAAGCAGCCCAAGTGTCCCTCCATAGATGTGGATAAAACAACTATGGGACATGTACACAGTGGAATGCTACTCAGCTGTAAAAAGAAGAAACCTTTACCCTTTGCAACAGTATGGATGGACCTGGAGAACATTATGATAGGTGAAATAAGCCAGGCAGAGAAAAACACCATGTGATGTCACTCATGTGGAATCTAATGAACAAACTGAACTAACAAACAAAACAGAGCAGATGACAGCTAGTCGGAGTGGGGGGAAACTAGGGGGTGGAGGGATTGAGTAAAAAGGAAAGAGGACTCATGGACATGGACAACAGTGTGGTGATTGCTGGGAGGAGGGCGGTGTAAGGGTACTAAATGGTAATGCAAAGAAAATACAATAAAAGATTAAATTAAAAGTTAATTTACTGAAGTCAAATGCAGCCTCTCATGACAATGCCCATTGCTACATGGATACAGACGGGTTCCTAGAACACTCACCTAGCAGGGGAAGCCCGTATGTACTACAAGGGGCCTGCCCTCCAGAACAGAATTCATTTTTTTGTATCACCTCTTGTATATGTGTGTACATGAACATACGTATATAAAAGAATAATCTGAAATAAGGTTAAGTACATATAAGAATTTAATGTATTTAAAGGGTAGTATATTAAGCATGTTTGTGTGTGACAGATATTTAATAAGTGTAATGTGCCAATTGGCTGGCCATATGGGAAATAAAAGTTAATATAATTTTCCAATTTATATTAGAAAATTCTAGTTGGATAAATTATCTGTTTTAAAATATGAAGCCAGGAAGCTATTTGAATTTAAAAATATGAAGCCAAAGCATAGAAATAAGCCAATGAACATTTAATATTCATTAAGTAGTATGTTCTTAGTTACTATTTTTGAAACTGGAGAAATATTCAGGCTAACTACTTTTTCTCTTCTGTTTTATTTTTTTTCTTTCTCAGGGTTAGATAACCTCAGAACAAACTTGAAAACAAAATATCATGTTCAGAGGTGAAGTTGCATAAAAATATTACTTTTATATGGTTCTTTCTAGTGCAGAGTTCAAATTCTGGACTCAGACTTAGGTTTACATATCAGCTCTGCTGCCGTTTTATCTGTGGATAAAAGATAAAGTAATAAATATTTGTTGTTTTTATGAGGTAAGTTTCTTAATTTAAAATGATGTGATATTTTATATTTCTCTTTTAAAAGTTAAACAAAACACATGATACAGTGTACAGATGATGTGTTGTAGAATTGTAGAAATGTAATTAGGATGTGCCTTGGTGTGTGCTTCCTTGGGTCCAACTTCTTTGGGACTCTCTGAGCTTCCTGGACTTCCCGGAAGTCTATTTCCTTTGCCAGATTGGGGAAGTTCTCCATTATTTGTTCAAATAAGTTTTACATTTCTTGCTCTTCCTCTTCTCCTTCTGGCACCCCTGTGATTCAGCTGTTGAAACATTTAAAGTTGTCCTGGAGGTTCCTAAGCCTCTCCTCATTGTTTTGAATTTTTGTTTCTTCATTCTTTTCTGGTTGAATGTTTCTTTCTTCCTTCTGCTTCAAACCGTTGATTTGAATCCCGCTTTCCTTCCCATCACTGTTGGTTCCCTGTACATTTTTCTTTATTTCACTATTCATGGTCTTCATTTTTTCCTCTAATTTGCAACCATATTCAACCAATTCTGTGAGCTTACTGATTACCAGTGTTTTGAACTGTGCATCTGATAGGTTGGCTATTTCTTCATCACTTAGTTGTATTTTTTTCTGGAGCTTTGATATGTTTTTTCATTTGAGCCATTTTTTTTTTTTGTCTTGGTGCACCTGTTACATAGTCAGGGGCAGAGCTTTAGGTGTTCACCAGGATGGGGCAGCCCACATCGCTGCATTGTGATGCTGTATGTGGGATAGGGGTCTGAGAGGGAACAGTGCCACTTGCTCTGCTCTCTGCTGATTTTCAGTCATTTCCCCTGCTACCCACAATCAAATTGGGCCCTTCTGGTGCTGATTCCTGGGTGGTTGGGTATATATACATTCTAGGACCCTGTGGGTTTCTCCAACAAACTCTCCTGTGAGCCGGGAGTTTCTCCCGCTGCTGCCTCAACCCCTACAGGTGTTTTCAGTTAGAGGCTTTGAGGTTTTATTTCCCTGCGCTGGAGCCCTCAGTTGCTTGGTCTGTCTTGCTCCCCAGTTGTTCCTCCCAGTTTATCCGCATGCGAGTGTGGGACCACCCTGTTTGCCAGCTGTCACCTCGCCCATCCTAGTTCTCCAGCCACTCCTTGTCACTCAAGTCCTCTCCTCCCTGACTGCCTGTCTCCGTCCCTCCTTCTGGTCTGGATGAATGTTTCTTCTTTAACTCCTTGGTTGTTGGAATTCCATACAGTTTGATTTTCTGGTAGTTCTGGTTGTTTTTTGTTTTTAAATTTGTTGTTGTCCTTCTTTTGGTTGTGTAAGGAGGCACAGTGTGTCTACCTAGGCCTCCATCTTGGCTGGAAGTCCAAGTTAAGTATTTTTATGTGATCCTTTATTTTTGAGTGTGATATGTCATTAGCTGTGTTGAGAAAGAGGTCATCATGTTTACTTTAATCTACTCCCAGGTGGTCTCTGTTCTGGCCCAAGAGGTGTATCAAATAAGTTTTGCATCCCTTTGTGCCATGGAATGTTGAGAGGCTTATGGCGCCACAATTTTATATGTTTGCCAGATAAAATTTGTAATTACCTTGTGCCAGCCCCAGGGCTGCTCTTCCTAAGGTAATTAGACTTCTCTAGAGCATTATCCTAGAATTATTTTTAATGGTTTCTGTTATTTCTATCACATGAAAATTCGATCTACTTCTTTCCTCTGACTGACTAGATTTTAAAGGCCTTCTAACCATAGAGTACCCTCCCTTTTCAGAATGCCAGCTTTACAAATTCTGAGCCTAATCATTTCTTTCTTTCTCCTTTCCCCGAATTACTACAATACGTTATTGTACACTGAATTATACCAAGTGTTACTTAGTCATTTATTATTTATATAATATATCTCTATGCCTCATATATAAATGCATTTTCTATTCATAAGATTATACACTCATTTAGAATAGATAACAATGTCATCATTATGGAGTTATAATGAATACATTTTTGTTGCATTGAAATGCATATGTTTACAAGAAAGACTTTCACAAGAAATACCACTTAGAATAGGTTGCAGGTCATCTGCTTGCAACCAGATACATGCTCCATCCCATCCTGCTCCACACTCACACTCAAAAGTTGTGGAAAAATATAAGAATGTGAGAGTGCATGTATTCTTCTACCACCTCATATTATCTATTTAATTAATACCCATGGAAACACCATGGGGACTTAATCTCCGCTTGTGGAGCAGAGAAGCTTATCCTTGCCACGCCTATATCACCTTCATGGCAGTGGAGTCCCATGCAAGCTCAGAAGGGTAGAGCTACTCAGGTCACAATGCAGTGCACATGTCATGGCTCCCTCACACTGTGGCAAAATTGCCCCCTCAAGTTCATGTTCCTCTACCAGATTTTTAAAAGATTGTATTTATTTATTTTTAGAGGAAGGGGAGGGGAGGGAGAAAGAGAGGGAGAGAAACATTGATGTGAGAGACAAACATTAATTTGTTGCCTCTGGCACAGGCCCCGACCAGAGACCAAACGCACAACCTAGGCATGTGCCCTGACTGAGAATTGAATTGGTGACCTTTAGCTTTGTGGGATGATGCCCAACCAACTGAGCCACACAGGTCAGGGACCCTCTACCTTTTTTTTTTTTTTTTTGTCAAAGTAAAAGGCACAGAGTAGGGAGTTTGGAAAAGGCACCTATTTTCTGAACTTCAGTTTCCCCACAGTTACCTGGGAAGAATAATATCTATTTCACATAATTGTTGTCCAAGTCAAGTCAGTTGGTTTGCATAAAGTTTATCTGTGACCTGTAAAAAACGATATGGGTATCGACACAGGGATTAGAAGCAGCAATATACACGTAGGTGGATGTCACAGAGAAACAGAGCTTTGATGTGAATGTTTCACTTATCTTGGATATTTCCTGTAAGGTTTCATCCTTGCTGAGGTGCTTTGCTTAATTTCCATTAGTATAGAAGAAAGAAATACAGAGCATCATTTTTGAAAACAGGTCCAATGTGGAACTTACCAGTGTTTTCACTTCTGTACCTAGAAGTCCTCTACTCTCTACATGAATCCTTTCCTTTCTTTCTGTCTTAAATCTTCCCAATTATTGGGTGTCCCATTGGTGTTTTAAACTTTGGTATCTACTATATGTCTGGGATGTCTGGAGTCAATGAGGCTGCAAATCCTTCCCCCTTCCCAGCCTCCATATCGCTGCCTTCATTTCTTTGTTGCGCAGTGTGTAGATGATGGGGTTAAGCAAGGGAGTGATGACAGTATAGAAGACAGCTACCACTGCATCCAGGGGCTCCTGTGAGCCAGGACGAAGGTAAATGAAGGTGCAAGGCACATAGTAAACAATGACGACAGTGAGGTGGGCAGCACAGGTGGAGAAGGCATTGCGGCGTCCATCGACAGACCGGATTTGCAGGATGGCAGACACTATGCAGCCATAGGAAGTGAGGATAAGCACAAAGCAGGTGAGGGCCAGGAAACCAATGTCCACAAAGGTGACCAGTTCATTGATGGTGGTGTCAGCACAAGCTAGACGCAGCATGGCAGGAATGTCACAGAAGAAATAGTCTACCTGGTTGGGACCACAGAAGGGCAGGCGGAATATGAAGCTTGTCTGGAAAAGTGAGTGGAGTGTGCCTCCCAGCCAGGTACCTAGAGCCAGGTTGTTACAGATGCTATGAGTCATGATGGTGGCATAATGTAAAGGCTTACAAATGGCCAGGAAACGATCATAAGCCATGAGTGTGTAAAGGAAGCATTCAGTGCAGCCCAGGAAATGGAAGGAAAATAGTTGGATTACACAGCCCCCAAAGGAGATAACCCTGCTCTCCAAGAGAAAGCCAGCTAACATCTTGGGGACAATGGCAGAGGAAATGGTCATGTCCAAGAAGGAGAGGTGACATAGGAACCAGTACATGGGGCGGTGGAGCTGGGTGTCTACCAAGACCGTGAGAATAATGAGCCCATTGCCACAGACAGTGAGGGCATAGATGACAAAGAAAGCTAGGAAGAGTGGTACCCCCAGTGGTGGTGGGTAGTGCAGGCCCACCAAAATAAAGTAAGACACAGAGGTATGGTTTCCACCTTGCATTTCCTTGCTGTTTACACCTGCAAAAAGAAGGAGCAGAAGAGAAATCTCAAATGTTCTTCAAATACTCTGGGTATAACATCCTTCTTTCTGTGTCCTTACCAAATATGAACAGAAATGATCCAAGAAAGTGATCTCAAAAAGAGAGATCTTGCTCTGGCTGTAGCTGTTGTTCTTAGTCATTTTTTCTCCTCACATTCTGAACAACTCCTTATTCTGCCTGGTTCCAGGGAAAAATTGTTCCCTCCGAGGTTAAAACCTATGTAACAGATTATGTGTATATAACTCAGGAGATCAAAGGAAAGACCATACACAGAGCTTTTTATTTCAGGAAGAAGTATAATCATATAAAACCTAAATAAATCTATAAAGAACTGACTGGTCTGTTTTACTCAGTTTGATCTATGATCTATGTACCAGAGAGTTAGGTTACAGCTTTCTTTTCTTTAAAAAAAATGAGAGTTGGAATTATATTTTCTAGTGTAAGTATACCCAATAAAAACCTGTGTAGATTTTTAAAAATGTATTATCTGGGCTATACAGTGAACATAAAATATTCTGAATGCTTGAAGTTATCGCTAAAATATCTATTTTAATAAATTCTATTTTAAAAATACACATGTTCTTTAAAATATTTCAGGATAGTGAAGCAATGCAAAATCTCAGCCCTAGGACATCTCTTATCACTTCTTCTCTCTGCCTCTGGATAAGTGAAGTCCATCTATTTATTCATTCATCCATCTGTCCACTTAGTACAGTAGCATATATTGTGTTTTGAGAGCATGGCCTAAAATTTAAGTATCCTAGCTCTTCCACTTACACTTATTGGTGATCTGGGAAAAGCCATTTCACTTTTCTTTGCCTGTATCTGAAAGAATCATAATGCCTACTTCCTGGGACTGTTGTAAGGGTTCAATAAATTAATCCAAAGAATTCAGAGGAGCATGCAATAAATATTAGCTAGTATTTCCCATTAACCATGTGTTGTGGTCCTGTATTTTCAGAAACTCTAGTCATCGTATTTATGCCTCAGGCCTAAAGTGAACCTGTAGCTTCCAGTGAGTAGTCGAAAAGCAGATTTGAGTCCTCAAATTTGAAGCAGCATTACAGAGTGTCAGACACAGGGAGAGGAAGAAATCAGGAAATAGGCTAGGGGGGTGCCACAAGTCTTCCTAGGAGTCATGTGAGACCCTGAGGAGTCATGTGAGGTATACTCTTCCTAGTGACACCTTCTTTCCACAAATCTTTGTTCTAATGGTCTGTTTACCATGGGGGCAAATATCCAAAGTGGTGTGTCATCTTGCTGAGGACATGAGGGTCACTCAGAATCATGCAGAAGGCTTCAGGTGGTGTGGAATAAAATTTGGTTTCCAGCTGGACTCCTAATGGGCAAAAGGCCCAAGATTGCAACTACAGCTGCCATCTGACCACTTCCACTATTTCTATATCACGAATCGCCATGTATCCATGTTTTTATCCCTCTTAATCTTTACACCTACAAGGATGACTCTTATCAGTGAAAACAAATTTTCAGGAGACTTAGCTATCTTCTTGTTAAACCTAGGAGAGTCCAGGGCAAACTGAGTCAGGTGATCACCATAAGTTAGGGTCTAAAACACTTAGGAACTAAATAATCTCTCTACATGTAGCTACAGCATCTATTCTTAAACAATTTCTGAGAAAATTCTTAGAGATTTTCTGGACACTTCCTTGATTATCAACCTTGGCATTATAGTGCCCAAAGAAAAAGTCCAAACTTATTGGCATAACATATAGGAATAGAGAGCCTCAAATCTGGTGTTGACCTACTTTCCTAGCCTTCTGTCTTTGCACTCCATACCACACATTTGTGCTCTAGTCAAATATCCTTTGCTGTTTCTGTATCCAGGGGTGTCCAACCTTTTGGTGTCTCTGGGCCACAATGGAAGAAGAAGAGTTGTCTTGAGCCACATATTAAATATACAAACACTAATCAAAACTGATGAGCAAAAAAAAGGTTTTAAGTAAATTTATAATTTTGTGTTGGGCCAAATTCATAGCCATCCTGGGCTGCATGCGGCCCACAGGTCACAGATTGGACACCATTGATGGATGTTAGCCCTTTTAATCTGGAATGGCCTTGCTCCTGTGATGCCTGATTCAAGATAGCACTTATATGTGATCTACTAAGTAAAGCCTTTCCTCCCTTTCCTCCCAATGGCCACTCGTGTTTCACAGCTTCCACATTACTTCACTCACGTTTCTAGAGGATTACTAAGTGTGTTGCAGTTACACCCCATATGCCTGATTTCCCCCATTAGACTGTGAGCTCCTACAGGGACTTTGTCTCACTTTTCTTCTCATCCCAAGTTTGCAGCATAACTTGCACAGAAAGATTCTTAAATCTAACTGAATAAATGCATTCCCCTTTGCATGCATGCACCTGTTATTTAGACATTTAGTCCAGGCTAATGTCAATTAGGTTTTATAATCTAGCTCCTGAAATCATAAGAATTTCAGTGCTGAGACTGTTACTACTAATTTACTAATTAGCTACACTCTTTTGAACAAATCTCTTAAAAATTTTCAGTCTTATTTTGTCAATTTCTCATTTGTTAAAAAAAAGGATGGAAGAGGAGTTGATGTAGACTCCAATAAAGAAATATCAATTTCTTCTGCTGTCAAATCAATTCACATTTTAAATTTTGTTCTTACACACAGAAAATCCATTTCCTCCTCGTCTCAGTTCCTTTTTTACTATATTTTTCCTCTTGTCCCCTACCTGACTTAACATCTCAATCCTCATTCATTTTTATAATCTATTACTCTCTCTGCATAGAAATAATCATTTCTTTTCCCTGGGAAGGCAGAAAAATGCCCCTGGTTTACTCATTAACAAGAAAAACTGCTCCAGGTACATGTGTATACAATTTAGTCAGTACCACATTATATTATGAGCATATCATATATTCATCTGTGGAATAGGAAAAGAAGCAGTTTCTACAAATAGTCTTGGGGAAAGGGCATTAGTTCTACCCATATACTAGCTTTATCTGCCCATTTCACACTCTGTGTGAACTGAACTGGGCTTACGGTAGACTCTGAAACTTACCTGGGGTGGAAAATTGAGAGGTAAATTGGCCTTTGTTGGGTAAATTACAAATGTTTTTGTCTCCCCCTTAATCTTACTTATAAAGCATAACACTATTAAGAGATCTCAGCTGTCTCCTCTGTTTTCAATGTCTCTAACATACTTTTAATAAATATATATTTCAGGAGAATTTCCCTCACTACCCCTGTACCTCCCTCTGGAGTTGCTCCTGCTGGTGGCCACCACCTGGGTGTAAATCTGCAGTGAGGCCGCGGCCTGCTGCTTGCTCCAGTGTCCGTGTGCTCCTGCTGTTTCCTGTGGAGACCCCTGGGTCTCCTCTGACATGCCCCTTCTTGACTTCGTCACTGTGCTCTTCCTGTACACTCCTCCGGCTCATCCCTCCTCTGTTAGCCTTTTTGAAAGTATTGACAGCAGTTTTCCTAGACTTTGGCCTCTGGAGTTTTATTTTCTGGTAAGTAGCTTCTTCCTCTTTAGAGTCCCCATGGGGTGGCAGCAGGGGGCTGACATCACTTCTTCACCCAGTGGGGACAATTAACTTGCAGAGAAATACACTGCAGAGGGAAATATGTTGCATGGGCTTTGTTAAACATGAACTATAACTATTCTAGGAAGTTTACTTAGTTGCTTTTGATGATCCTATAGCATGGGATCCTGCTAAGAGCATACACTTGATCAGGAAGGAGTCAGGAAGGATCACTCCTTCCATTTCTCTGAGTTTTGGTTTTCTCATCTATTAAGTGGAGATGATATTGCTTTCTCTACTTATCCCATAAAGGTATAAGAATGGAATTTGAAAGAACCTTAAAGCCAAAAATTCTATATGGATACCATATGGTTATTACTTTGGACTGGGGACTTGGTGGAAGTGGGCAAAGGGGGGATGGGGATATCTGTAACAGAGTCAATAATAAAAATAAAGTTAAAATGTGCTCTTTTAATTTAAGTCATATTTCATATAAGCACCCCAACATTCATAGCAGCACAATTTATAATAGCGAAGTGCTGGAAGCATCCTAAGTACTCATCAGTAGCTGAGTGGATCAAAAAACCCTGGTACATTTATGCAATGGAATACTACGCAGCAGAAAGAAAGAAGGAAACCTACCCTTTGTGACAGCGTGGATGGAACAGGAGAACATTATGCTAAGTGAAATAAGCCAGGTGGTAAAAGGCAAATACCCTATGATCTCACCTATAAGTAGAACATAATTAACAAAACAAACAAGCAAGCAAAATATAACCAGGGACAATGAAATAAAGAACAAACTGACAGTAACCTGAGGGAGTGAGGGGGATAACAGGGTAAAGAAAGAGAAGGATAGTCAAGGAACATGTATAAAAGACCCATGGACAAAGCCAAAGTGGGGTAGGATTGAGGGTGGGAGGTGGGGGTTGGTGGGGTGAGGGAAAGTGGTGACTGGAAAATGGAGACAACTGTATTTGAACAACAATAAAAAATAAAAAATAAATAATTTAAGTCATATTTGAAGAGCGAATTATTAGGACATTACATCAGAATAGGCAACATTATTTTAAGTAGAACTGTCTAGATATACAACTATATAAATAGAAGACTAAGCTTGATGGAATGTGAAAAACTTGTCAATCCCTTAAAAGTCAAACATAATTAGATTAGAGCTTCAAGGCCCTTTAGAAAAATGATCTAGAGCAAACCCCCATTTTATAGCTAAAAAAACCCCAACCCAGTTCTAAAGAGAATAAGGACTTCTCCAAAGGTGAAAGATCAAAGTTGTATAGATAAAGTCTCATACAAGTCTATAGATATATGATATGAAATTACCCAGTTGTGAGAATAAAGGAAGTTGTAGTTTCAAGATAGTGCTGGGAAAATTATAAATTTTTGTTAAAATAATTAATTTTTAAATTATTTACTTTGAACCATTGTTGGTATGCATTTTTCAAGTAACATACTGTGAGTCACATCATTGCACTCAGTCTATTTTTGAATAGACTTTCCATGTGAGGAATCATATAAAGTCAGCACAAAGTATTTCAGTCTGTGGTTATAGGTGCATTTACCTATTGCATGGACATGGGTCCCTAGTTTTTAAATACTTTCCATGATATTAAATTTAAGTCAGATTTAAGGTTCTGGTAAGAGGTAATTCTACATGTAGAAAGAGAAATGGAAGAAACTTAAGACTTTAAACATCTAATCTTCCCCTATCACAGGAGGCTTTCCTGTTCTGTGATATTCCTGATGGGAATACATATTTACGCAGAATAATACGAGGCAAAGGAACACCTGGTTACAAACTGAGGCTTTGGTTCCAAATTCCAATGTGGATCCTTGGCCTTGGGAAGTTAGAAAAGACCTTTCATCCATGTGAGGGAGGCTAAGTGGCTGTCTTTTCACTCTAGACCTCCCTGTGCTTGCCATTGGGTTTTCTCTGTGGATGGGGCCATGGAAAGTCCGTGGGAGAGGATGGCAATTTCCCATGCAAGTACAAACTTACAGGCATGGTCTGGGAATCTGAAATCTGCATATTTTCAAATAAAGACATACTGAAGCCTAGGAACATTCTATGACTATGATAAAATAACTTCTTATTTTGTTGTAGCAACAGGGCTAAAATAGCACAAAACAAAACATATATTTTGAATGTGGATTATTAAATTATTTCAGATAAACTTCTTATTTTGCTAGTACTCTCATATAAATTAGAAAATTATTAGAAAAAAAAAAAAACCAGAGCTCTAAGAAATGGAATAGGGATTAGTGGCAAGATGTGAGTGATGTTGTACCTGAGTCCCTAACCCCACACTGAATCTGTCTACCCAGGAAAAAATGACCCCCCTTGCCCTGTCTGCTGAGGCTGTTCTTGCCTTGCTTGGGGATCCAAAAGGCCTCTCTTTCAAAAAGGGAGAATTCCCCTCAGCAACTCCCTTCAAGCCTCCTTCCTTCCCCTTCAGTCCATGACCCACCACCTACCCCATATTAGTTTTAGTCAGATGAAAATGGATTTGAAGAGTTTGACCAAGGAGAAAAGAATATAATTAAATATTTGTATAAGTTATCAATGTTCCCTTTTCAGAAGTTCTACACTCAGTGTGCTCATTGGTCAGATGGTAGTAGCCTCACTCTGCTTACTTACTGATTGGGTGACTGACACTTGGACTCAACAGTGGCTTGTGCTGAACCAAGATATAGGGAAAGGAATGGAATGACTTGATAAACTGGAGATGTGGAGAGGATTTATCATAAGTGTGCAGCCTGACCACTCATGGGCAAACCATGTGCCCTGAGGGAGCCGATTATTACCTTTACCGAGGCTCTAAGAATTGTTCAGAAAGGTCGCCATAAAGAGCCAAGAATAGTAGTTGGAACTGATTCCATTGAAATAAGCTTCTAATTTTTACAATGTTTTAAGGATCATGAGTAACAGGCCTTAACTGCCAAACGAGAACTGGGAAAGGTTATCAGGGTGAGTAGTCAGAACAATGTGGTTGTCCAAAATGGACCAATTAGCAAATGGTTTTGCCATACCAGAATGTGCTTCTTTCCTTCATGGTTATTATGACAAAATTCTACCAGGTCTCATACCTAGAGGCCCCAAGTGAGTGACCGTGAGGCCCATCGCCCTTAGCCAGTTCCTGACTGAGTCAGCTCACTGCTTCAGTGCCACTTTAGGGAAGGGGAGGACAGGGGTTCACCCTACAGCAAGGTCAGAAATACGTCCTGTGCATATTTTCCCTAGTTTTCCCCAAATGGGCCCGTGCTCCTACCATGGAGTACCTAGTCAAGGAAAATATCCAGACCACTTTTAATTTATTAAACTCTGGCTGTGTCAGGTGGTAAATGGGGCTCTGAATCAAGTCCACTTTGGCAGAGTGTCAAATTACCCTGCAATTATTTCCTTTGTCATGAGTGTGGAGCTGAAATTGATGTTCTCAGCAACTGGGAATCTCCACACTGTTGTCCTGACCCAGGAGAAAGTAGAGACTGTTTTGATAAAAGAGCTGTGTGGAAACGCTCTGTCTTCCTACTTCCAATAAAAGATTCATAAGAACTTCTGTGTCTTCGGGGAGGCTCACAGATATTCATACTACTATCAGAGATTTGAAAGACTTAGGATGAAAAATTTTTATCATATCCCATTTAACTCTGCAGTAGTTGTGTGTTGGGGGGTTCCACCCACAGAGCCCCCTCCCCCTGTCTGCCACCACGGATGAGAATAAGTCTATGAAGACATGATCTGCTTGGGGAGGAAAGGTGGCTGATCTCTCAAAGGAGAAGGGCCAGGAGCCTGTTCCTCAATGGACTTTTATTGGGTTCAATTTGCACAGGAATACAGGGAAAGCTCATCAATCATTGTCAGGCAGTAAGGATCAAACAATAGACAACATACAAAGAACTATGAGGGCTTATTCTGAGTCAGGGTCAGTTAGCTAAAGGGCTAAAAAACTTTGGGAAACAAGCTCGTTTCATACTTGGACCCTTATCAGAAAACTGAGGACATTCTTAGCAAAGCAGGTTTCATAGGATTTTATGCATTCTTTCTTAGCCTGATTGCCCCAGGGAACTGGCCCTTTCCAGCACAAGGCTGCACCCACCTCCTGCATTGTTTCAGGCCTAAGTCAGGCAGGGGAAGTAAGGCAGCCAAGAGATTAGGAGACTTTTTGCAGACAGCATGAGGACTCAGGCTATGTCAAAGCCGATGGGTGAGGGTCCATCGCCCCCTTTTTCTATAGCCCCCCAAGTCCTTCCCTGAGGGCCCCTTTGAGACCATGTCTGTCTTAGGTCATCCCTCCTTTGAGGAATCTTTCCTGTCATTGGCTAACCAGTCCTCCACTCAGGGCCAAGCAGGGTGAAGTAAAAGAGGGCAGAGGTGTCTCCCCTGCCAGGGAGATAAGCTTTGTGTCCTTAGTGGTTTATGGTCCCCAAGTCTGTCACTCAGCCTTAGCCATGGGGGTTACAGCTTCTGAAACTAGACAGGGTGGTTCCCAACACTATATTTTTTTAAAAGGGAGTGAATGACCTTCAACTACTGCATGGACTGAAAAGGGCCTTTTGAAGGCCCGAGTAAAACGTTTGGATTTTGCAGTGGGCATTATGCCTCTTTATTTCTCTCCTTCTCCTTCTTCTCTTCTTCCTCCCCCTACCTCTCCTTTTCTTTCAACTAGCACAATAAGAAGCCATATCCCTTAAACACTAAATCATGGGATAAATGAGAAGAGAGAGTAAAAACGAGACAAGTGTTTGAATGACCAGTTAACAGACTATTGTAACATCCTAGACTTGAGAGAAAACATTGTTTAGCTTGTGTGATGACATTGAAGATAGACATTTTATGAAATTATGTTATAGGTATTTTAAAAGGAAAAAATAAAGAGAAGAAGGGGAAAATTGAAAGATTGTTAAAACTGAAATTTGATTCACCCCATTTTTCAATATCGACACGCTGTGTTCCCTGATAAGAAAATGTGTTAGACAGAAATGAATGTTAGCTACTACCTCATAACCACTTGCAAAATAATTATTGTAAGTTTATGTGTATTTTCTGCATTGCTTTGGCATATATGTATTTACAGTTTCAATTTTCTCTCCTTCATGCACTCCATTATTAGGGATGAGATGTATTAATGTTGCTGAAGGAAATCGGATTCTTCCACAGTAACATAGGAAATACACTTCGAGATACACACAGAAGAGAATTCGAGGTATGGTGGCAAGATTTATCGGAGAACAAAGGAAGGGCTTAGGCGATGGCCCATCCAGGCCAGGGGGCTCGGAAACTGTCGCTGTGGAGGAAGTCCAGCCTCTGGGGCTGCAGGTCTGAGCTTGTCCGCACCGAGCCCAGGAGGAGGCCAGGCTGCAGAGTAGTCGGGCCATCGCCCAGCGCCTGAGGCCCCGGGAATCCAGTACATTCCCAATTCCCTTCCGCTGGCCATCAGCTCCCCGCTTCGACCCCCACAGCTGCTGAAGTGAGAGAGGGAGAATGAATGCCTTGGGCCTTCGTTAAGCTTTGATTATATTTCTTGGGCTTGTGCAAGAGCAGGCTTTCTTTAAAACCATCCAGTTCCTTCCCGGCGTCTCCCCAGGCCATGCTGGTGCCGCCCCGAACCCCTTTTCCCAGAACCCAGAACCGCCTCCCCCACTTTATGGTGGCCATTTCTGGCTCCTAGTGCACACGGCCTCAGGGAAGGGCATTCCCCTCGCTGTTTCTCCCCCGCCCCCCTACCCCGGCCCTTAAGGGGGGGGCGGGGCACACCAGTTGTTCCCCGGGGGAAATTGGAAAGCTGGCCTTTCCCGCCCACTGGGGGATTGGCGTCTGTCAGTGTCAGTGTGGCAGGGGATGCCGTGGTCCCCTGGAGGGTCTGTGAAGCTGCCCCTTCCCAGTCAATCTGCTTACTTCGATGCCTGGTTCCCTTTTTCGTGAATATCCAACTAGCTGCCTACTGTAACATTAGTGGCACCTTTATGATTTTGCCCATAGGTAACATGATACTTGGACTTATCTCAGAACCAGAGGTGTAACTGCAATCACTCAGTGACTTCAGGTCTGGACCTGGATGAAAGCAATGGTGATACTGATGTATTGGCATGGCTGTCTCTCTAAAGGGAGAGAGGAATAAAGTTGCACTGCGTTAGGCACTGACATTGTGTATGTAAATAAGGGGGAAGGGTGTATGCAAATGATGTGTGGTCGGGGTGGGGCACTGTCACGGGGCTCTGCTGGTATATTTACTTAATCATGTATTTTGTCTGTGCATCTTTGAAACTCTTCTTTCATAAGTGGGGCTGACTTCTGATGTAGAAGCTGAGTCTCACTCTGGCAAATACGGAACAGGAACATGGGGTCTAGGCTTGACCGTTACAACACGAGTGTATCAACTTAGCCTTTAGATGAGTCGCAAGCAGCAGCAAAGGGCACAGACACCAGAGGGCGGACTCGCCTGTGCGGCAGGGCAGTGCGGGCAGCAGAGAGTTGAAGTGCAGGGCCGCCCACGTGCCACGTGTCTGTAGCCCTGGTGGGCGCTCTGTGGCTTCCAAGACAACAGCGGCAGACCCGCAGCACATACTGATCAGGCGTAGTTTTTCAGTCATTCAGCCTGGCCTCATGTTTCCTGTGCCTTTTACAAGTTGGATTGTTTGGCTGTTCTGGGTTGTTTTAGTGCAGAGGGTATGTTTTAACTAAAATATACATTTTTGTTTAACTTGCTTTTCCACTGAGAATATGTATTATGGACACCCCTAGAGGTCAGTAGATCAATGTCCAATTCTTTTGTTTTTCTGGTTTCTTTATGCATGCAATAATGTGTATATTTTAAAAAGTAATTAGATTATATCATGTATGCCACTTTATTTTCACCTTTTAAAATTTTTGTTAGTTTTTTTTATCACTACCGCCCCTCAACCCAAAATAACCTCAGTTATGTTCTGCTTGTTTCTCTATTCTTCTGTACTATACAGTTGTTATTGTCGTTTTACAGAAAGTGTCACGATGCCAACCGCACTTCCATGCATCGTGTTTCCAGCCACAAAGGTATCTCACCAAACCACTCAAGGTCAATTAGTGTAGTTATAACTCAACTTTTTAAACTAATTGCTTAATGTTTCATGGTGTAGGAGTACCATGATTAACGCAACATTTCTTTTTTAGAAATATTGACTTGGTTTTCAGTTTTTTGTCACTATAAACCATGTATCAACACACATGTAAATAAATATACTTATATATTGGTGCTTTTATTCCCATGAGATAGACTCCTAGAGTGAAGTCACTGGATTTAAAAATACATACATACACACACGAGGGGGGACTGAAAAAAACCCCAGAATTTATTTAAAAAAATGGTGTATTTATTCTTACATGTTTGAACTTCAGTCACCTTCCAAGTACTCACAATTTGATACAGTACACCTATCGAGATGTTTTTTCCACTGCTCAAAACAGTTTTGAACTCATCGATTTTGATGCTTTTTAGTACCTCTGCAGTTATTTGTTTCACCTCTTCCACATCGACAAAATATTTCCCTTTGAGGACTTTTTTTCATCTGGGGAAACAAAAAAAAGTTGCCCTAGAAGAGATCGGGTGAACAGGGAGGGTGGGACATGGGGGTCATGTTGTTTTTGGTCCCAAACTGCTGAACACTCAGCGCAGTGTGGGCAGGTGCATTCATATATCACCCATCATGAAATGGGCATACGTCTTGAAAGAGTCTTCAAATAAAATTCACTGAAGCCGAACACAGCCTCTCACAACAATGCCAGCTGGTAGACTGATACAGATGGGTTCCTAAAACAGTCACCTTGCTGGGGAAGCCTGTGATGCAAGGGGCCCATTCTCCAGGAGATAATTCCTTTTTTTGTCCCTCCATATATATATGTGTGTGTGTGTGTGTGTAAAATTTAGTAACTATTGTTCTATTGCTTTCCCTGAAAGAGAACTATACACCGTTACTCCAATATGTGAGATAAAGCCCATGATAGATTCTGATATTAGCAACTTGAATTAGTATTCTCAATTTGTGAAAGTTCAGACATATCAATAACAAATGACCATTACATTAAAAGAAATAATAAAGTTTATGAAAAGCTAATTTATAAAATAAGATATTATGAAATATGGGTTACTTATAGAAGCAATAAAAGTTGTAATAGCAATGGAATCTAATTATTACTTATATAACTGGGAAATAATTGTGTATCCTTGGGTATTTCTTCAGAAAAAGACACTAAATCTTTAAAAAGCAAAAAAAAAAAAGTTGGGAAATATAAATGTTTTAAACCACCTTAAACTTGTGAAAGAGTGATATCGAGACAGAGAGTACAAGCAGGTGATGGGCATTTATGGATCCTGAACAACTTTAAGTGAGTTGTGAGTCTACCTGCATCAATGGTGGGGGAACAATGAACTGAGTCCTCCTTCTTCTCTCTTCAGTATAATTACTAGTTCCAGAAAGACATGAAATCTTCTCAGGAGAGTTCAAATACCAAACACATAGAAAAATATATTCATGATTATTAAAAACTTTTAATCAGGCTCTTCCTGTTATTTTTCTGCTCATCAAGGGAACCTAAAGACCCAAGAATAATCCTATCCTCTGAGACACTAACTCAAGTTAAGTGCTTATGTGTCTACCTCTGTTAGTTTCCATTTCCTGCCCTTAAACTATTTGGGTCCTTGAATAGCAATGAGCCACCCTTGTTCACCAAAAATGACAGGTGTATCTATGTTTTTGAGTAATTACTTGCAAACTAGTGCCTCAACATAACACATAGAAAGTGAAAGATTTGGGAAACAAAACACAGATGAGTTATATTACTGAAATTATTCACATATAATTTAAGGTCAGTTCTTAGAAAGCTAGAATTCTATTATTTCCACCTGCTTTCCTCTTAAATTACCATTCAGAGACAAGACATTTGGGTTTGTTACACTTCCTTCCACATTTGGTTCTCTAGTCCCTACCCCCATATATATATTAGGCCTGGTAACATGTAGGGCCACACATTACTCCTGCATTTGGGTGTGGCTGGTGTGAATAAGTCCACACACTGCCAATCATATAAAAAGTACAGCGCATGCAGTTTTGTACATACTACTTGGCAATGGCAATATGTATTTTATGCATTTACTATACTGTGTATTTACTATACTGTGGTTTATGTATTTACTACACTATGTATTTTTAAATTTTTTTGAGTGCACTCTTTCTACTCCGAAAAAGGTTTGCTGTTAAGCAGTAAGCCATGTTATGCGGGCATACTCATAGACTTTGTGTTTACTATAACTGCACCGTTTTCTCTTGTGCTTGATGTAATCTGATGTTGTTTTATAAATTTATAAAACATGTATTTAAACATGTAGCCTAAATTTATAGTGTTGCAGTGCTTAGGAAGGCTACAGTGTTACAATGTCCTAGGCCTTCACATCCACTCTCCACTCACTCAGTGACTCCCCCATAGCGACTTCCAGTCCTGTCATTACACGGTCCAGTCCAGTCCATTCACGGTAAGTGCCCTACACAGGTGTACTGCTTTTTATCTTTTATTTTTACTGTACTATACTTTTACTGTACCTTTTTGATGTTTAGACATGTTTAGATGCACACATACTTACCTTTAGTTTAAAATTATTTGTGGTATTCAGTACAGTGACATGCTGTATGGGCTTATAGCCTCGGAGCAATGGGCTCTACCACATAGCCTGGGCGCGTAGTGGGCTGGACCCTCTGGGTTTGTGTACGTGCGCTCTGTGATGTTCGCACGAGGACAGAATTGCTATCGCATCACCAAGCGTGCACGACCACACACACGCACACACAGTATATGCGGTTACCCACGTAGGGGCTCAGTTACTGCAGCATGGACAGAGAACTCAGACACAGACTGGAACTCCTGCCTTAAGCCTCAGGCTGTCTTGTGATTCTAGTGACAAAAATGTTCATATTTCACCTAATTTGAATGTGATGTTATGCTGATGATGGGATTCTGCTGGTGCAGTAAAAATTTCAGAGTTATATGTGCTCCATTTTTGAGTTCTGATGTCCATGTAGGTAATTAGGGTAATTCAGTCTTTGCTATTTATTCTCTTATTTGAAAAATATAACTTTAATATAGCTCAACCCATAGTGCCTGGAGATAGGATACATTTTGTCTGAGCTAAGAGCAGAAATCCTTGTTTCTTCACACAACAAATGACTAAATTCTTGCTTATTTAACTTCCCTATAAACTCTGGGGAGAAAATAAAATTCCAAGTGGCCCCTAAGATCCCTACTCCCTGGTATATACCCCCTGTTAAATTGCTCCACTTGAGTGTGGGTGGAACCTATGAGTATAATGGGATATCACTCTCTTGATTACATTGTTAACACCACACGTGTCACCAGAGGCTGCAGAGAGACTTTCCTGCTGGCTTTGAAGAAGTAAGCTGCCATGTTATCAGATGATCAGGTGGCTAGGACTTGAAGGTGGCCTCTGGAAGCCTAGAGCGATGTTCTCTGCCAGCAGCCAGTGAACAAAACAGAACAAAACAACTAAGGACCTCAATCTCAAAACTTGCAAGGACCTGAATTCTGAAACCAACCTCAGTAACCTTGGTAGAGGATCCCAAGCTTCGGATGAGATTACAGGCTCAAATGAAATTATAGATCCAGCCAACAAGTTGATTTCAACTTGGGGAAACCTTGAGCAGAGGACCCAACTCATTGACTCAAAAACCTCAAAGTAGCAAATTTGAATGGCTTTATGCTGCTAAAATTGTGGTAATTTATGATACACAAGTATAAATGAATGCAAAGGATTTCTTCTACTTCCTTCTGCATATAGTTGTGTGAGCCTCTTGTGTGTATGTTGTGTGCGAGAAGAGAAGGCTGATGATGATGATGCTGATGATGCTGATGCTGATGATGATGAAATCATTCCGTCACCTTTTCTAAAGGAGGTTTGTAATAAGCAAAGTCAGGAATAAGTCTAGAATTACCTACCACAGATGGTGCAATTGCCACATGGAGAGTGTTCTTTATATTCTCAAAGGGAGAGGGACCAAAGGTCTGGAGAAAAGACGAACCTCCCCCATGCACCCACACAGGACACCCCCTTCTCTTGGGAACCTTCCTGATTTATGTACTGACTGTGGTGGGGAACCCCCTCACCCTGCCAGTGATCATGGTGAATCCCCACCTTCACACCCCCATGTCCTACATTCTGACCAACCTGTCCTGCTTTGCAGGTGGCTCTTCTAGGTCACTGTCCCCCAAATGCCGATGATCTTGGTCTCCCCAGGGAGGCAGGGCTAGCTCCTTTCACAGCTGTGTGGCCCAGCTCTACTTCCTCCACTTCCTGAGAAGCACCAAGTCATGTCCTAGGACTGCCACCTGGCCATCCCTTACCTGCCCAGGTATGCCAGCCTGATGTGGGGAGGACGTGTGCCCTCCTGGCCACAAGCACGTGGCTCAGGGGCTCTCCACAGTCTGCTGTCCAGAGCATACCGACATTCCGTGTGTCCTGCTGTGGATGCAGCTGGACCCAGCATCGCTCATCCTCAAATTGGCCTGTGCAGATACCTCTGCCCACTGACGCCAGCCTTCCTCGGCGGCAGGGGAGTGCCCTCTGGCTGCTTCCTCGCGATAGAGTTGTCCCATGTGTCCACGTCTGCTCCACCCGGAACACCCGCACCTCTCGGACCTGCGCCTCCCCTTTGTTTTTTGTTCCCTGTTTCCATTGACCTGAGGCCGGACTCCAAGCGTGCGCAGGTGGGGCTGTGGCACTTTCCACAGCTTGCTGACCCCGTTTCTAAGCCCTGTGGTGTGCACTGGAGGAACAAGGAAGTGAAGACCCCGCTGCTCAGGCTTCCAGACAAAGCATCATATTCTCAGGGCAAATAAGTGCGGAGACGTAGGTTCGCTCATTTTTATATACAGATGGGGTGGTACATTGTGATGAAGCATTTAAAACCTAAATCAGGTGGAGGTAGAGTAGATAAGGTACTTTTCATATTCTGTGGGGAGAAATAAATGTAGTTTGAAAAATTCTACCTTTGGTATATAAAATGCACATAACTATATAAAAATCTAGTATAGAAAATTTGGTATAAAATTTACTATTTTTAAAAAATCCAGCAAAGCTATCATTTAGAATGGAAGGGCAGACAGATAAAGTGCTCTCCAGATAAGGTCAAGTTAGAGGAGTTCATCATCACCAAGCCCTTATTATATGAAATGTTAAAGGGACTTAGAAAAAAATGGTCAAAAATATGAACAGTAAAATGACAACAATCTCACAACTATCAACAACTGAACCTAAACAAAAACAAACTAAGCAAACAACTAGAACAGGAACAGAATCACAGAAATGGAGATCACATGGAGGGTTATCAGTGGGGAGCAGGGGGAATGGGGAAAAAGGTACAGGGAATAAGAAGCATAAATGGAAGGTACAAAACAGACAGGGGGAAGTTAAGAGTAGTATGGGAAATGGAGAATCCAAAGAACTTATGTGTACGACCCATGGACATGAACAAAGAGGAGGAATGCTGGTGGGGAGGACGGTGCAGGGAGGAAGGGGAGAAAAAATGGGACAACTGTAATAGTGTAACCAATAAAATATACTTAATAAATAAAGAAGTACAGTTTTGCAGTTACAAAGCACTCATGGGGATGTAAAGTATGGCACAGGGAACATGGCCATTAATATTGTAATAACTATGTGTGGTGCCAGGTGGCTACACAAGACCTGTCATGGGGAATATTTCATAATATTTCAAATTATATAAATGTCTAACCACTATGCTGTATACCTGAAACTAATATAAAATAATATTGAATGTCAACTGTAATTGAAAAGAACAAAAGGAAATAAAGCAAATAGGGCATAATGTTAAAATTTCATAAAGTTGGGTGATGTGTATACAGGTGTTTATTATATTATTTTGTATTTCTTGTGAATGTTGGAAATATTGTACAATAAAATAAACAAAAGAAATGTACGGTATTATATAGTACTCTAAATTTTATTACATTAGTTAACAAATGTGATTAAATGGTGAGAACGAATAGAAGAAACTGTTCAGCAGACAGGGACTTTAAAAAGCCGTATTCTGGACCTTCTTACAGATCCAACCTGGTCGCAGGCATCTGCATAGCGCCACACACAGACGACGCAGCTGGAGATGCACACAAAACTGGCTTCATTCTGATGAGCGTATTTGAGCGACATATTGTCAAATCACAGAGCCCAGGTTACACGACGTTTTTGGATTTGTGATTTCCTTACAGTACCTTGCTCTGAGGTTTTGGAGCGCACGCGGACAATACTAGGAGGCATTGCAGTGAGTTTTTGCAACGGAATAACTTCGATAGACCTCTCAGGTTGCTGTGTATCATGACTTTCTCTGGCAGAATTCATGGATTGCTTGTACTGTAGGAGACACAGGATTCCTGGGGAAAAGAGAAGCCAGGGGAGGACAATGAAGGAACAATAGTCACAAAAACATATCCTTCCGTGTTGGCAGAGAGACGCTGACCCCAAGTGCAGTAGGTCTCTTTTGAACTATCCCAAGCCATTTGGAAGGCAGGTGCTTTAGTATAAGGGACCAAAGTATGCAGAATAGCTTAAATGCTTCTTAACTAAACAAAATTGAGGATTCTTTTTGAAAAAGGACATGCTTATGCATTAGAAATTGCTAAATAAAATTTTAAAGCTTTTTTTTTTTTTTTTTTTTTTTAAAGAACAGTCTCCAGTGTTGGTGCCTGAACATTTAGTATTAGATATTGCTCTGCTCTGACCTAAAGCTGCCTTGGCACTACACTGCCTACCAAGGGTTACTGCCCCTCTCCACAGGAGTGAGCATTCCATATTAGCCCTCTTCTTAGTCTTGACTTTGATGGTTATCTCTACCCAGAAATGGGGAGGGTGTGAAAGACAGTAGAAAAGGCAGAAATAAGGAGCTGCTCTCTGAGGCAAGCACACTGAACCACTCATGCAGTCCTAATCTCCTTACAGGAATTGTCATCAGGGAGTGAGTCCACTTGAACTCTATCCCTTTAAAATGCAAGGGACGGTACCTTTTACTTAATTCTTTCCTGTCCTTTTACTTTCCCTTCTATCAGGGGTGAATTTGTTCTTATAACCCATCAAGGGCCCTGAAGACACTCACCAGAGGCAAAAAGGAAGAAAACACTTAAGTAGGCAGTGGAAATGGTCCAGGTGATGTTATACCCGGAGTAGTACACAGATTGTCCTCGCCTTAACTTCAGGTGATACAGCAGGAGCGCACAGAGCAGAAGGATGCCTAAAGTCCAAAGAAAAGGAGAAAAAGCACCCTCTGGGGAACCTTGGCTTTTTCATTCATTCATCTTAACCCCAGATATGCCTAACTGTAAGCCTCCACCCCATACAAAGGCACCTTATCCAAGAACCAGTCCCACATCAGTGGTTGATTCAACGCAGAAGCTGCATATCTGAGCCAGAAATCTGGGAAAGCCACATGAGTCAAAAACCACAGGCTGGACACACAAACCGAATTTACCTTCAAGCCCATGTTTGGGGAGCTAGGACGTTACCTGTGAAGAAACTGAGGAGTACAGTGATGAGGAAGATACATTTAGTTTGAGGAATCATAAAGGTGAATTCCAGTCCCAGGAACAAGTTGTGGAAGAAGGAAAAGCTGATCACCACAATCATCATGATCCTGACCACTTTCAGGTCGTCTGTTGGGAAGCAGAAGCTATATTCAGAGAAGGTCACATGTTTCCTCTAGGCTCATTTCCACCCGAGGGCCACAACTGTCTAAGTAAGAATGAAAATGGGGTGAAATATTTGATTAAATAACGAAGAGACATGGACAAGAAATGAAGCAGCAGAGAACCATAAGCCGAATGGGAGAGAGGGCCAAAAGAAACCATTCTGTCTTGATATCTGTGTAAGCGTCTTTCTCCTTTCTCCTTTTATCAGAACTCATTCCTTAATTTATCCTGTTCACCTCTGATGCCGATGTAACCTGCTTTCCTTGTTGGCAGTTCCCTTTCTTTTATACCCTTATGTTCCTGCTGGGCTGGTCACCTTGCTGCTACTGCCAAGGCTTCTCAACTGTCCAGCAAGTACGTCTGCAAACATCTAAACTTTGCACCAAAACAGAAATGGTGGGATTTTGGATTCTGCCTTGGCTCTGTTGATTGTGGAAGTGGACACACTGCAACCTGAGGAAACTGCGCCAGAGAATAATGAGTCAGCTGGTCAGGCAAACAGAAGTCAAGGAAAGATGAACCCTCCCTCCCCACCCCTCTTTCCATGGTATAGTTCTTACCTTTTGGCCAAATAGTAGTGTGTATCCATGGACTGTGGCTTTGCATATTTGTTTTTGTTTCAAAATTCAGTGTAACCCAGTCATCGACCATAATCCCCAACGACAAGAAGACTAAGGCCCAGGAGGAGAAGATCATGTTGAGGGCCTGGATGTTCCTGGTTGACAGCTGCCCCATTGGAGTGGAGAAGCCAAGCAGAGACCACCCACCACCCATATCTCCCATGTCCTTTCTCTGATTTGAGTAGTCACAGGAAGAAGGGAAATCTAGACTTTCAGTGATTGCTGAGGCACTGGCAGTGGCAGGAGCTGAAGTAGCCTATGGAAAAGAGAAGATAAATCCCACGCCTCTATCTGGACCACACTGCTGTCCATGCTACCAACTGCCATGGAATCATCTGTGGGCCTGACCCTTGACCCTAGGGTCTGGTGCAGTAGAAGGTCCTGGAAAAGCTATCAAATAAAAAGGGAGATATGATATCACATATAGAGTTATCAGATACATGGGTAGCTAGAGGCCTTGAAAGAACTTAAGCATACAATACTTAAGAGGCCTAATTTTAGAGATAGAATTACATGTTCCAGGACTAGTCAATAGGTAGGGATCAGTGAAGAGTAGAAGGAATTCAGATCACTGAAATGAGTAGTCAGCTAGCAGTATCACAAAAGGGAATGACCACTCAAAACCCAGAATGTTTTTTTAAAAGTATATTTTATTGATTATGCTATTACAGTTGTCTCCATTTTTTCCCCTTTAATCCCCTCCCCCTAACACTTCTCCTCCCACCAGCATCCCCTCCCCCCGACCTTAGTTCATGTCCATGGGTTGTACATATAAGTTCTTTGGCTTCTCTATTTCCTATACTATTCTTAACCTCCCCCTGTCTATTTTCTACCTACTAATTTTGCTTCTTATTCCTTGTATCTTTTCCCCAATTCTCTCCCTCCCCCCTCCCTGCTGATAACCCTCCATGTGATTTCCATTTCTATGATTCTGTTTCTGTACTAGTTGTTTGCTCAGTTTGTTTTTGTTTTTGTTTAGGTTCAGTTGTTGATAGTTGTGAGTTTGTTGTCATTTTACTGTTCATATTTTTGACCATTTTTTTCTAAGTCCCTTTAACATTTCATATAATAAGGGCTTGGTGATGATGAACTCCTCTAAATTGATTTATCTGGAAAGCACTTTATTGGCCCCTCCATTCTAAATGATAGCTTTGCTGGATAGAGCAATCTTGGATGTAGGTCCTTGTGTTTCATGACTTCAAATACTTCTTTCCAGCCCCTTCTTGCCTGCAAGGTTTCTTTTGAGAAATCAGCTGACAGTCTTATTGGAACTCCTTTGTAGGTAACCATCTCTTTTTCTCCTGCTGCTTTTAAGATTTTCTCCTCTTTAATCTTGGATAATGCAATTATGATGTGCCTTGGTGTGTGCTTTCTTGGGTTCAACTTCTTTGGGACTCTCTCAGCTTCCTGGATTTCCTGGAAATCTATTTCCTTTGCCAGATTAGGGAAGTTCTCTTTCACTATGTTTTCAAACAAGTTTTCAATTGCTTGCTCTTCCTCTTCTCCTCCTATGATTCAGATGTTGGAATGTTTAAAGTTGTCCTGGAGGTTCCTAAGCCTCTCTTCATTTTTTTGAATTCTTATTTCTTCATTCTGTTCTGGTTGAATATTTCTTTCTTCCTTCTGCTTCAAATGATTAATTTGAGTCTTGGTTTCCTTCCCTTCACTGTTAATTTCCTGTAAGTTTTACTTTATTTCACTTTTCATAGCCTTCACTTTTTCCTCTATTTTGTGATCATACTCAACCATTTCTGTGAGCATCCTGATAACCAGTGTTTTTAACATCTCATATCTCCTTGTCGCTTAGGTCTTTTCCTGGAATTTTGCTCTGTTCTTTCATTTGGGCCATATTTTTTTGTCTTGGTGCACCTGTTACGTTGTAAGGGGCGAGCCTTAGGTATTTGCCAGGGTGGGGCAATCCAGGTTGCTGTGTTGTGGTGCTGTCTGTGGGGGAGGGGTCCGAGAGGGAACAGTGCCGCTTGCTCCACCCTCGGCAGGCTTTCAGTCACTTCCCCAGCTACCCACAAGCAAATTCAGCCCTCCTGGAGCTGATTCCCCAGTAGGTGGGTTTGTGTACATTTTAGGACCCTGTGAGTCTCTCCAATGAACTTTCCTGTGAGGCTGGGAGTTTCTGCCACTGCTGCAATTCCCACAGGTTTTTACAGCCAGAGATTTTGAGGCTTTAGTTTTCCATGTTGGAACCCTGGGTTGCATGGTCTGTTTTGCTCCCGAATTGTTCCTCCCAGTTTATCTGCATGCAAATGTAGGACTGCCAGTCACTGCCTTGATGTGCATCCTCTCTGCCCCAGCTTCCTGTCTCCATCCCCACTACCAGTCTGGATGAATGTTTCTTCTTTAACAACTTGGTTGTCAGGGTTCCATACAGTTCGATTTTCTGGCACTTCTGGTTGTTTTTTGTTTTTAAATTTGTTATTGTCTTTCTTTTGGTTGTGCGAGGAGGCAAAGTTTATCTACCTATGCCTCCATCTTGGCTGGAAGTTCCAAAACCCAAGATATTTTAGAGCAACTTTGTTCCTCATCTGGAAAGCCTAGGGCATTTTAATCAGGTAGGCAGTCATCTAGGAAAGCAACCAGTCTCTTGAGACCAAAAGAAATGGACTCATACACCAAACCATGGCAGTCCAATATTACTTATAAGGTACAGATAATTGTTCATCAAAATTAGCTGTGTATCTAGGCAGAGTAAACATTTTTGGATTCCTTGGATAGGCAACCATGGAATGCACTAAACTCAGAGTTAGAAAACTTGCGCTGAAATCCAAAAAAAGCCTTTTCCTGAACTAAGATGAAAGCTATCTCCAAACTTCTTTCTGTCTACTTTGCAGTATCTGTGATTTCTGGGTTTCTCTCAGTCGCAAGTATGTTATGGTATCTTTCAGACCTCTATATTCATCTTATTATGTTTTATTTATCTTTTTAATTTTTAAAACAATGATCAATATATTTAATCTTACAAAGGAGATGTTTTGGTTAATGAAATGGGTTCAGGATTCTGATTTTAAATCCTGGTTCTACCACTAAACAGCTTTGTAGTCTTAAAGATAATAATGTTTCCTAGTACATAAGGATTTTGTAAGGATTAAATGAATTTAGAGATGTAAAGCCCTTAACAGTGTTCCCAGCACAAAACAAATGATACATAAGCAATTACCATAGCATTAATTTGGATTCCCTGGGAAGGAGATGCTGAGGCAGAGATTTGTATGTGGGAAGTACTGGGAAGTATACTCAGGTACCACACCTGTTAAGTGTTTCAGGGAATCAGGCAGAGCAGATTCCCTGAAGTTGTGACTTCAACACTTAGGAGCAGAAGTTGAACTGAGATGCAGTTTCAACACAAGAAATGTTGGCTAACACCACTAAAAGCCCTGAATCTGGGATGGTCCTTCGGAGTCATCCTGAATGGAGCAAGATCATGCAGTTTGTCACGGAATGCAGGCTTCCTCGGACGATTCCTTTGTCTTGGGGACTGCAAGCATCAGCAGTCAACATTTCCAGTGGTGTGGGAATGAGTCCTCACCCTGTACCACTCCTGTAGCAGGGCCAGCTGGCTATTAGGGCTACAAGCTGCCAAGGTATTTTTCTATTGGTTTGACCCTTGACCCTTGGGTGAAGCAGAAGGATCATGAGTGCAATAGGAAGAACACCACAACAACTTATGTTATCATATTCTTACATATTGATGCTTTTACTTATACGCAATAGATCCTTAGGGGTAGGATTCCTGGCCTAAAAGATTTGTGTTTCTTAAATTTTAATAGGTAATGACAGTAAAGATATAAAGATGTGGCCAGATTAGAAAAACCGACAGAAGCTGAGGGATTTAGTAAGATACAAGTTAAAAGAGAAATCCACTGTCCAGCCAGAGAGAACAGTGGGCAATGATGCCATTAAACAAGATGCCAAACAGGAGGAAACACAGGCCTGGCGAGCAAGAAGTTAGCTGGTGCTAGAGTGAGTCACACAGCACATGGTCTGTCTGCAGGATGCACAACAGATGGAATTAGTCCAGGAACTTGACAACACAGTAGGGCTATCAGCCAGAGGATGGCACTTGAATCATATGTGGGGATGTCACTGTGTAGGAGTGTCACGCACAATAGTAATTTTGTTTACAAACCCAGGCAGTTTATTTCCCTTTTATAATCTGGAGGCCTTACATTTCTTTGCCTTGCTTAGTCATCCTGTCTAGAAACTGTGGTACAGTGCTGAGTAGCAGCGGTAAGAGTAGGCTCCTTGTCTTGTTTCTAATCTTAGGGGGAAAACATGCAGTTTTTTCCTATTAGGTATGATGTTAGGTGTGAGTTGTTCGTTTGTTTGTTTTAATAAGTTGAAAATAATCCCTCTATTTCTAGTTAGCTGAGAGTTTTTATCAGATGGATATTTGAATTTTTCAAATAAATTTTCTGCATTTATTGAGATGATCATGTAGTTTCCCCCCTTTTTAAAATTTTGTTACTATAGTGAAATATATTGCTTGAGTTTGAAATGTTGAACCTAACTTATATTTCTGGAATCCACACTTCTCGATCATGTTGTACAATCATTTTTATATACACTGAACTTAATTCGGTTAAATTTTGTTAAGAATTTTTGTATCCTCATTTTTAAAGAATATTAATTGATAGATTATTTTGTGTAATGTCTTTGACTAGTTTTCATATCAAGGTAATGTTGCAATCACAGAATGAGTAGGGAAGCTTTTACTTATTCAGTTATTATATAAATTTGACATTATTCTTAATTGAATACTTTGAATATTTCACCAGGAAAACCTTGTGGCCTTGATTTCTAAATTCCTTTGTAGTCAGAAAGAACACACTCATCACTTTAAGCTTATTGAGATGTGTTTTATGGCCCAGGCGAAGGATGATACTTCTGAATGTTCCATGTGCATTTGATAAAAACGTGTATTCTGTCCAAGCAAGACCATGGTGTATTCTATAAATGTCAATATAGTCAACTTAATTCACAGTATTGTCCTAACCTCATTGTTTTTCTGTCTAGGTCCTACCAGTTACTGAGAGAGAATATTAAAGTCTCTACCTATAATTAGAAATTTGTCCATTTCTCCTTCTTGTTGTAGCAATTTTTGCTTCATGTGTTTAAAATTTAATATTGCGAGCTTACACATTTAGAATTTTGACATCGTTATTAACGGATACCTTTATCATTACAGAATTTCCCTTAATTTCAAGTAATATTTCTTGTTCTGAAGTATACTTTATCTGGTATTAATATAGTCACTAAATCTTTTATAATCAGTAATTAAATGATATATCTTATATTTTACTTAAAACCTGTCTGTGTTTTAAAGTGGCATGTAAAGTGTTGATAATATCCGACTTTTAAATAAAATGTTTACATATCTTACATATAATATAATCATTGCTAAGGCTGGTGTAGGTCTACTATCCTACCTGCTACTTTGTTTACTGTTTATTCAAGATATGTTCTTTGCTTTTCCTTATATTATTTTTGCCTTTCATATTAGTAAAATGTCTTTATTTTTATTTTTTGTTTCAATTTGTCTTTATTATTTGATTACTCCTCTGCCTTATTTTTTAGTAGTTGCTTTAAGCATCACGAAATCCATCTTTAAATGATTAGATTTTACTTTCACATTTTGCCACTTCACATATAATGAACGAATCGTAAGGCAGTACAGTGTCCATCCCCGAGCTGCTGTTGTTGTGCATTTCACTTGCATATGTGTGATGAACCCCATCCACATTGCTATTAGTTTTGCTTCAAACAGTGAATTTATCTTTTCTGGCACTCCTATCCTTTTCTATAGATTCAAATTTTCACTTGGTTTCATTTTCCTTCTGTGGAAAAATCTTTCATTAAGATTTCTTTTTTTTTGTCTCAAGAGCTTTGAATTCATAGCTTTGAAGTTTACATAGTATTTGACACATAAAGAAGAATACACACCCATGTAAATATATATATTCGACATGTTTTGTAGTCATGTGTGATACACTTGCAGAGTTAGGTGAAAAGGATGGAATATTTAGAAAAGAGGACGAACTATTTTCCTATTGTGACATAATGATATACCTTCATGTTTTTGAATAAGAAAAAAGAAATGGATTATTGAGCTGATAAAAATCTGACAGAATGTTATCAAATATCTCAGGGCATAAAAATACAGTCAAACCTCAGTTCTCGAACATCTTGGTTCTTGAACTATCCGGTTCTCAACCACACTGGGCACGGAGAGAATGTCGGTTGTCTAACAAAACAGCAGGTCTCATTCTCCACACAACACCCCTTTTTTGCTAACACCTGCGTGATCAGTCACCATCTCTCAGGCAACAAACCAAGGAAATTCGGTTCTCAAACAAATTGCTCCTCCAACAGTTTTCCAGAATGAATGAAGTCCAAGAATTGAGGTTCCACTGTATTTTGTTCCCATTTCATCCCACCTGTTGTAGCTTCCCATGTGATACTCTTTCTTCAGGTCTTGCCTACCTACTTAGTCAACTGATTTTAGTCACATCCAGAGCAGATTATGTAGCATGCAGAAAAGTTAAATTAAGACACTTAGAGTTGAGAGGTCTTTAAAGGTTACCTAGTTCATTTTGCCCCACTGTGGAAAATCCCATGCTGCTTTATTTTTTCTCTAAGGTCCATTTACTACCTTCCAGCAAGCACATGTCTTAGAACACCAGTCCAGTTTGTGCATGGTTACTATACTCACGCGCGCGCACACACACACACACACACACACACACACTACTTTTCGTTTTAGGACAAAATGAAGTCATAAGTAAACTTGTTTAATTATATAAAAATGAGGTTTAATTACTCATTTTTTTACTATATACTTATTTAAATATGTTTGTTGAAACTCTTAGAATTCTGTTTTTAGAATAGAATAAATTCAAAGTGTAATAGTAATTCTATTTTAAATGATTTTTATTTAGATGGAATTTTCAATTTTTTAAATATTTAGGGTTTTTTTTAGGAGAACTGCTGATTATAGGAACATTCTTTCGCAGCAGTGTGTGTATGTGGGCCTGTTACTGTCCTGTGGCAGAAAAATGTAATAATAATGGTGATTTTTTTCATTAAACTTGTTGAGGTTACATTGGACAATATAGGTGTTAAGTGTACAATTGTATGACACATCATCTGTACATTGCATTGTGTGCCCATCATTCAAAGTGGAGTTTTCCTTCACCATGTATTTGACCTCCTTTACCCTTGACTACTTCCTCCCCTCCTTCCCATACCGTTGTCTGTGTCTTTTTTGTTTTTCTTGTTTGTTCAGTTGTTGCTTTCAGTTTTATAGTTCATGTATGACTGAAATCATATGGTTCTTGACTATTTTTGTCTGACTTATTTCGCTTAGCATGATATTCTCATGATGTATCCACATTGTCACAAATGGCTATATTTCATCCTTTCTTGTTGCTGAATAGCATCCTACTGTACATACGTGTTGGGGACCGCTCTGTGTGGTGTTGGAGATTGTAGCCCGGCGAGAGCAAGCTTTGAAAGGGGCTGGTAAGTCTCCCTGGAAAACCAGGTCATAATGCAGGTGGCAGGCATGACTCCATTCTAAAATCTAGGGTCCCATGGGACTGAGGCCCAAAATGTACATTTTGTCCTTTGAAGCCGGCTCTTCCCAGCTATAAGCCCTGTGGGTATAACCCAGATGCGTGAGTTCAAGGCATAAGGAGTGAGACTCCCTACTTCATGATGTTTGCCTTTACAGCCCTCTGGGTCTGCATGTCTCACAGACCCCAACCTGAAAAGATTCTGTGTTTCTTCAATTGTTATCTATAGATAGTGTTAGTTTTTTATGACTATAGCCTGTTGGACATTGACTGGTGAGCTGTGCACGTGTGCTGTATCCCCCTGCACTTCCCAACCCTAATAAGAGCCATGTCAGAAAAGGGCTCCGGGCATTCTTCACTAGAGGGAATCGCCACCCCTTTGCCCTCCGGAGCAAGGAGACTGAGCCTGGGTGATTCTTTAGTTCCATCTGCAATGGCCCAGGGAACCTCTCTGGTGCCCGGAACGGGGACAGAGTCTACGAGCCATGGTCGCAGAGCACACATCTACTTAAGAGGGGATTCGGTGCCTTCATCCCACAGGTAAAGGGACAGCAGTACCAGGAGTTTCTGGCAACACCGCGGGTGTGTGTAGGATAAGGGAAAAGGAATTTCTTCCAAGGCCGCCTTCTTTGTGGCCATTTTGCATTCGGTTTTACCTTCTCTCCTCTGCACCCTCTTTAGTGAGTAGGAGTCTTGCTCTCTCCTAAGCATTTGCGGCATTTGCAAATGCCGCAAAGACAGGCGGAGTACTGCAAAGACACTAGGGCGATGGCCGCTGGAAGACACGGGTGAGAGGATAAGCTGAAACCGTGGAGCGGGACAGAACATTAAGTTTCCCGCCAGCCGCAAGCAAAAGTCTACGCAAAGAGAGGCGCACTGTAAAGACACTCACGATTTCATACCCGCGGCACAACCCCCACCTAGGTTAGGCTTGGGAGAAAGAGCAAAGACTTTCCCGTTAATCGGTTTTAAAAGTAGCAACTAGTTACAGGGTATTTATGAGTGCTCCGGTCCCGCCGGACTCAGAAGACAAGAGGCACTTCCTCCCCCGGTCCAAACCTTTGGGCTCCCTACCTGGGTGGGGGCCCTGCCGGCGTGTCCAGGGTCATTCCCTGACAAGTGCAGGGGCCTCTTAGGGAACTGCAATTACGGTAATTAAATTTTGGCTCCTTCGGGGAAGTGCACGTAAGGATTGGTCATCCAGCACCCCGAGTCCCTCTGGCTGTTGTTAGACAACCTGGGACTAGCCGAGGCGCTTAAGAGAGGCAGGGATGACCCAGGGTGACAAGTCTGGGAGCCCTGCGCAAGAGCAGCACATTGCGACCCACCGCATTTATTTCTCCCCCAGCAATCAGTTAGAAGAGGCTTACAGAGCTATTAGGAGGAGCGAGAGCAAGGAGTAAAGTAAAAAGTAAAGTAAAGTAAATCCGAAAGTAAAACTATCCCTCCCAACCGCCAACATGGGTTCGGGACTTTCTAAGGAGCAGGAGATGTGTTGTCGGCTGCTTCAGCAGCTCCTTCAGGCTGCGGGATGTCAGGTTAAATAACAATTTAACTACTTTGTTGAACACAATAAAGAGCTGCTACCCGTGGTTTCCAGACAAAGGCTCTCTAGATTTAGAAGTGGGGGGAAAGTAGGACAGAAATTGAAGCGGTATCGGGAGAACGAGACACCAATAGGACATCGGAGTTTATTGCCCTGGAGCAGAGTCAGAACAGCGCTGGCGCCTATTCCTACGAGCAAACTCCATGATCAGGGAAACTTAGAGGAAAAGGAAGGGACTTGTAGGGCAACGGCGGGCAAAGTTGCTAAACCTATTAGTAAAAATCCGCCACCGCTGCAAACGGAGGAAAAGGCTAGCGCAGACACAGCAGGGGGCCTGCCTTCCCAAGTACTGGGGAAGAGTTGCAATTTTAAAATGCGAGCGGCTACACGTCCGCCGCCGGGAGGAGGGAGCGCCCCTCCCCACCGCTCCTCCAGCCCCGCCTCGGACCAGCCGCTCCCTCCCCACCCAGCTCGTAGCTCCCAAAGCCTCCGAAATCTGCCTCCGCGCCCCACCCCCTCCTCCATCAGATCCGCCCCGGCCCCAGGGCAGACCGCCTCCAGCTTGCAGCGAGGTCTCCGAGAGGCTGCAAAAGCGGGCGATGTGGAAGCACTGCCTGCCTTCCCCACTGTCACTAACAGGCGGGGCAACCCAGCGCAGGAGCCTTTGCCGTTTGAGATGTACAGAAACGTAAAGAACAGCATTAGAGCCCACGGGCTCCGGTCGCCCCACGCTGTAGGGCTCCTCTCCGGGGTCCCTGAACGGTATCCGGTGGCGCCCCGTGGTTGGCTTGCCTCGGCTCGCAGGGTCCTAACGCCCGCCCCGTTTGCAGTGTGGCGTTCAGAATACACGGATCGCTGCCGCCGTGATTTCGAAAATAACCGAAACGAAACGCCAGTCCAGCTTAATATGCTTCTTCGAACAGATGAGTTTGAAGGCGCTGAAGGGCAGGCAGAAATGGACCCTCTAACTTTCACTCAAAGCTCCCAGGCAGCTCTCCTGCCCTAAAGATGGTCGCGGAGGCTGAAGCCCGGGGGCCAGGCTCCTTAGTTACTGTTCGGCAGGGAGCCATGGTCGTATTTAGACTTTATCGATAGACTACAAGAAGCAATTCAAAAAATAAATTGAGAATCGGGAGGCAGCTGAGACGCTTTTTATTACGACTGCCTTATGAAAATGCAAAGAATCATTGTAAGGCTGTACTCAATCCTCCCAAACTAACCCCCACTAGTATTAGTCAATTTATCAGTTTGCCAAAACGTAGGCCCGGAACAACATCGAGCCACATGGCTAGCGGCAGCCATAAAAGGAGAAATTAAATGCTTTAATTGTGGCAGACCAGGACACACCCGTCAGGAGTGCCGGGACAGAGAACAGAATAGTCTAAAGAATCCACGCAGTAAAGACTGCCCACGGGGTGGCAAGGGTAAACAGTGGGCGAGCGAGTGTAGATCTCCATGTGATAAAAATGGCAAGCCGCTCCCACCGCAGGGAAACCGGCGGAGAGGCGCACACTGCGGGGCCCCGAACCCCAGCAGGAGTTTTCCCCGCAGCAGCAACCCGCTGCTCTGGGCGCCGGAACACGCCGGAGTCTCCGACCTCCGCGCCGCCACTAGGGGCAGCACCGGGTTTTACTTGGTCGCTACCCAAGGGCTCATCTTAAAAGAACAGGATGAAATCCTCATAGCTCCTACAGGGGTGTGGGCACCATTGCCTGAGGGCACTGTTGGATTGATTTTAGGAAGGTCTAGCGTTACTACTAAAGGGATTTTATTCCAGCCCAGAGTAATTGATTCCGATTATCAGGGAGAAATCAAAATTATGATCAGAGCCTTTGGATATCAGGTCATTCCTGCCCAAACTCCTATAGCCCAACTTCTTCTTCCCTATACAGTATCAAATACTCAAAATATTAAAAGAGGGGAAGGAGGCTTTGGTAGTACTAATATTCGACCAAAATAGAAATTAGCTTGCCCTCAGACAAATTATTACAAAACCTCCCAATTCTCAATACTCGTCTGAAAGAGAAAATTAGTAAGACCGCTATCCCCAAAGCAAGGACTGTTTTTATCGATGGCTCAGGAAAAACAGGAAAAGCCGCCATCCCCTGGCAGGCAAATGAGGAGTGGAAACACTGTATTTCTTATGGTTTTGTTTCCACCCAATGGTCGGAGCTCTCAGGAGCCATTGTGGCTCTCCAACAGTGGCCCCAGGAGCCCTTGCATCTAGTTCGTGACTCTCGTTACACTGTATACACTCCTTCAAAGAGAACAGACTCTCCTTAAGGGGTCCATTGACCACCGCCCCCCCCCCCCCCCCCCCCCGAACTGTACTCAGCCTGTTTTTAACCTTGCAAACCTTGCTAGATAAAAGGGAACATATTCTGTTTGTTACTCATATGGGTTCCCATACAGGCCTCCTTGGTCCTGTGTCTGAAGGCAATGCCTGAGCTGACGCTCTAGTGAGCAGGTAGATACATTTGAAAAGGCCATTGCCTCCCATCAGTTCTTTCATTGAAATAGTCACACACTTCCCAAAGAGTTCAAACTCACAAGTTCTCAAGCCAAACAAATTATTAGAGAATGTGCAGATTGCCAGGCCTTAGGTAAGCCATTGCCCTCTATTGGAATTAATCCTAGAGGCTTAGCACCACAAGTAGTCTGGAAAACTGATGTCACCCATTACTCCCCTTTTGGGAAGTTTAAATTTATTCATGTCTCTATTGATACTTTCTCCAGAGCATTACATGCTTCCGCCCTTACAGGTGAATCAGCTAAAAACATCCAGGCCTATTGGCTTGAGGCTTTTAGCCATCTGGGCCATCTACAACAAGTTAAAACTGACAACGGACCGGGGTATACAGCCGGATCCACTGAATATTTTCTACAAAGATGGGGAATTCAACAAAAAACAGGCATCCCTTATAATCCCTCAGGCCAAGCAATTGTTGAACGGGCCCATCATACTTTTAAAACTCTTCTTAACAGACAAGAAAGGGGGCACCAGGAAACCTCTCCCAGAAATCTCATAATGTTGGCCATGTACACTTACAATTTTCTTAATTGCGATAATTCTCTTAATAGACCAAGCGAGAAACATTTCAATCTATAAAAGGTAGATAATAAGGGGCCCCATCCCTTAGTGTTATACGGAGATCCTTGAGGAGAAGGGAAATGGGAGGGGCCGCTTGAATTGTTAGCACGGGGAAGAGGGCATGCTTGTGTTTCAGTCCCCACAGACCCTTTGTAGCCACCTGCTAAAAGAGTGAAACCCTGCCATGGGAGACCAGCCCCACCAACCCTTGAGGACAACTCGGAGAGAAAGGTTCTGGTTTCTCAAAGACCTGACCAACCAGCTGTCCCAGATGGCTGTGGCCAAACGCTGATGTCAGATGTGAGCCCGTCACCAGAATCGGGGGAAGCAGGCCACAGAGACCACTCTACCACCTGCACCCAAGGGGATAATGTGGGGAGACTTAAAAACCCTTAATAGCAGGGCTGAAGATGTCATGGAGGATGTAGGGGTACACGACAGCCCTGAAAATCAATTTCTAGCCTATTTGTCAATAGTGCCCTCTAATTCCATCAAAGCCAGGATAATACTTGTTCTGTTAGCTCGTTTTGGAGGCTGGGGCCTCACTGCTGAGACTCAGCATACTTACTGGAGCCGTGTCCTCGATCCACCCATATTTAAACTCCATACCTGGTGGAATTCAGAGCCTCCTTTATCTAGCAACGATACCAGATGGACAGGAGGCGCTTGGCTCCCATCGGACAGTCCTTTAGAGGAAAAAGGACATTGGTTGTCCGTCCCTACAAACACTGTCTGTGTGTCGAGCACTTGCCTGCTTGTTTTTCCACACTGTCTGACACTCTGTGTTTACCTATAACTTTTACAAGGTGTCCACATGCCATTGACAGTAAGGAACTTCAAGCTGACATCTCCCTCACTGGAGCCATAGGCTTTAAAGGAGAAAGGGATGGGGACAACAGTAACCCCCAGACGTACCCCTTTGTAAAATTAAGACAAAAACCACTGAGCCTGTCATTCGCTCATTGTGTAGAGATCAACAGCCCTCACTCATTGATAGTCACATAACCCCATTAACAGCTGAAAACCGGGGGTGGGGGGCAAAGTGAAAAGTGTGTGCTAGTGTGGGTTCTCCCACTGTCCCTGCCAAACCTGACACTGTACACTGGAGTATGGGGTGGCAGGGTGGGGGAACTGGTGCTCTTATTAAGAGTCACATCCCCGAACCACACTAGCCCTTGGCATACTAGTAGTTGGAAAATGGGACTCCCATTCATAGAATGCCTTCTAGGACACCTTCTATATAAAAAGGAGGTGGGGACTGGAAGGGGTGTGTATTTTATGGAGAATATTAGTAGTTCCTGGGTCACTGTATGTACTTCTCACCCCTAGCTTTCTCTAGCCATCCCAGGCATGCCTCATTTAACCTATAATAATAACTCTAAGATATTTAGTCTCTACACTTCCCCTGGATCTATCTGTGTTAGCTGTCTTACCCATGCTAATGCTACTCAACTCAATCTCACTACGGCTTTTGAAGTTCACATACAAACAGAAACCTGGCTGCCAGTTAATGTCACCCACGAAAGGGAAGACCCAGGAGGCCTGGCCGCCCTCAACCGTGCTCTCTCTCAAGTGAGGGTGCTGCGCTTCTTAGGGACTCTCATCACTTGTATTGTTTCCGCTATTGTTATACCTGCCTCTGCTGCAGCGGCTGCCACTGCTCTGGCCGAATCCATCCAGACTGCTCATGCTGCTGATGCCCTCCTCACCGATACAACTCAGGAAATGATCCAACAAACATGTATTGACTGGGAGATCCTTGCCAGGCTCCCTGCAGTAATATGGCTGGGAGAACAGCAGGATGCTCTTGTCACTGGCCAACAACTCGCTTGTGATCCAGGCTTCTCTAAGCTGTGTGTCACTCCCCTGAAGTGGAACTCCAGTCAGCACTCATGGGAGGAGGTCCCACATCGCTTGCAAGGGGCCTTTTCCTCCAATCTCAAAGGACAAATCGATCAGCTCCAGCTTGAGCTGCACCAGCAGCTTCAGGACATTAAACCACTCACTGAGCAGGGGGTCTTTTAGACTCTGCACGACAATTTACAATGGCTCAATCCAAAACCTTGGCTTGAAGGACTGAATTTGCATGTCTGGGTCATGGGGGCTATAGGATGCCTCCTAATCATTGTGGTCTTTTGTGCCTTGACATGCATATAAAAATTGTTTTCCAGGGATCATATACATAAAGAGTAAGCTTCACAGGACTTACCACTGTGTCCGCCATGACAACAAAAAAGGGGAGGTGTTGGGGCTCTCTGTGGTTTCAGGACTGTAGCCCCATGAGAGCAAGCTCTGAAAGGGGCTGGTAAGTCTCCCTGGAAAACCAGGTCATAATGCAGGTGGCAGCATTGGGACCCTCAATTCTAACACTGAGGGTCCCATGGGAATCAGGCCTGAAATGCACATTTTGTCCTCTGAAGTCGGCTCTTCCCAGCAATAAGCCCTGTGGGTAAAACCCAGATGCGTGAGTTCAAGGCATAAGGAGTGAGACTCCCTACTTCATGATATTCGCCTTTCCAGCCATCTGGGTCTGCATGTCTCACAGACCCCAACCTGAAAAGATTTCTTTGTTTCTTTAGTTGTTACCTATAGATAGTGTTAGTTTTTTATGGCTATAGCCTGTTGGACATTGACTGATGAGCTGTGCACGTGTGCTGTATCCCCCTGCACTTCCCAACCCTAATAAATGCCGTGTGGGAGAAGGGCTCTGAGCATTCTTCACTAGAGGGAATCGCCACCCCTTTGCCCTCCGGAGCAAGGAGACTGAGGCCTGGGTGATTCTTTAGTTCCATCTGCAATGGCCCAGGGAAGCTCGCTGGCTGAAGTTCCCCTCTAATACGTAGCACATCTTCTTTATCCAACCATCTAGTGAAGGACACTTCAGTTGTTTCCATGTCCGGCCACTGGGAACAATGCTGTGATGAACGCGGGGGTGCATGTGTCATTGTTTCCCCCAGTGGCTGTCCTAATTCGCGTTCCCACCAGCACTGAATGAGGGTTTCTTTTTCTCCACATCCTTCTCCAACAGTTGTTATTACTTCTGTTGTTGATAAAAAGCCATTGTAACAGGTGTTAGATGGTGTCTCCTTGTAGTTTGTATTTGCATCATCATAATACTTAGTGAAGTTGACCCCCTTCTCATATATCTGCTGCCATTTGTATGTTTTCTTGGGATAAGTGTCTGTTCAGGTCCTCTGCCCATTTTTAAATTGGATTGTTTGCCAATGGTAGTTGAGGTCATGGGAAGAGTAGAAATGTCTTTTTACCCACATGGTAAAGTACAGAACCAGGAAACAAAAATACCAGGGTCCTAACAAGGCTCCACTGGTAATAAATACTCTGTGTGGTTCTGAATAAGTCCGTTTGACTCCATGACCTTGACTTCCAACACTTATAAAATGAAGAGTGTGGATGAGATCATCTTTTTAATTGAATTTATTGGGGTGACATTGGTTTCCCAAATCTATACAGGTTAAAAGTGTGCGACTCAATAAAAAACATCACGTGCGCACTGCCCATGGGCCTGCCGCCCAAGTCCAGTCTTTCCCCATTTCCACGTTTATCCCTGTGGCCCACCCTCACTCACCCACCAGTCCCCTCTCCCTGTGGCTGTCACAGCACATGCTGTCTCTCTGTAGGGTTATGTCTATGTTTTTTGCTTAGTCCCTTCCCCTTCTTTCACCAAGCCCCCCAGCCCCCACCCCTCTGACCGCTGTCAGTCTGTCGCATGTGTCCATCCCTGTTTCTATTTTGTCTGTCAGCTTATTTTGTTCGTTAGATTCCGCATGTCACATCTCTGGGAATATATCCTAAGAAACCTGAAACACTAATTTGAAAGACTGTGTGCACCCCTCTGTTCACTGCAGCCTTGTTTACCACAGCCAGGGTCTGGAGACAGCCCAAGTGTCCACCGGTATTTGAGTGGATAAAGAAAGCTGTGGTCCATTTACACAGTGGAATAGTCTGTGGCCATAAAAAGAAGGAAATCTTACCTTTTGTGACAGCATGGATGGACCTGGAGAACGTTATGCTCAGTGAAGTAAGCCGGCCAGAGAAAGACAAGTACCATATGATCTCACTTACATGGATTAGAACATCTTTAAAGGATTCTTTCACATTTCAAAATTGCATACCACCATAAAAACTTTTACGGAGAACCAGTTGGTCATGGCCTGGGGAAAACGTGTCCGGAGGCCAAATAATTTCTGATTTTGATGGAGAAATGACTGCCTTTTGCAGTACTACTATTTTTTAAATTAAATTATTGAGATATAGTTGATATACAACACAGGCTGAGTTTAAGGTGTAGGACATGTTGGTTGATACATTTATATATTGCAGTATGATTTTCACGGTAGTGTTGACTATTTCCTCTATTACATCGAGTAATTATAATTTTCTTTTTGTGGTGAGAACAATAGCTAACTAGGTACTCTTGATTTTAAATCCTGCCCTTGACATTGGACTCTGAATCAAGGTGAAGTTCTCCATGTTGGCCAGCAGATGGCGGCATCAGACCACCGACAAGCTGGGTTTCTCCTATCTTGGACTGACCAGGCTGCCAAAACAGGGCTGTTTCACTCAGTTCCCCAACACACCTCCCGTCTGGCAATCGACCGTCTCTTCTCTGTATCAATGATTCTGTTTCTGTCTTGTGTGTTCATTATTTTTTTCCCTTAGATTGCACATATAAGTAAAATCTCATGGTACTTGTCTTTCTCTGACTAAGCTATTTCACTGAGCATAACGCTCTCCAGGCCCATCCACGCCGCCACAAAGGTAAGATCTTTTCTATTGCGGAGTAGAATTCCACTGTGTAAACGCATCACAGCTTTTTTATCCATTCATCCACCAAAGGGCACTTGGGCTGCTTTCAAATCTTGGCAAAAACAAACACACACACCACACGGACACAAGCAATGGTGATGAGCAGAGGGCGCGGCCTGCGGGCAGGTAGCAGAGGGTGAAAGGGTGGCGAACACACAGTACAATATGCAGATGATGTGTTCCAAGAATTGTACCATTCAAACATGTGTCATTTTAGTAACCAGTGTGACCCCCATAAATTCAACCAAAATCTCTTTTAAAAGACCCTGGACCTACATGGATCGGCTGACGAGTGGTCGAAAGGGTGGCCAGCATTGCGTGAGGGGCTTGCGGGGCTCACCGGTTTCTGCTGGCGCCGCTCGCGGCGGTGTCTCTGGAGGAACGGGGGGCATTTTCACCTGCAGGCGACGCTATAGCACTGTTCTTCCTCTGCCACAGAGATTGGGTGCAAGAAGTTCTTCGGGTAAGAGTAGAGAATGTCTGGAATGAAGGACGGCTGCAAGGGCTACCGGACCCGGCTGCGCACTCGCAGAATGCCAGCGCACCTCCCTGGGCTGATGCACGAACTACCCTCCCGCCCACCACCGCCCACGGGCTGCGGCGGGGCGGGGCGGGGGGGGGCGGGGAAGGGGAAGGGAACTGGACTTGTCCTGGAGCGCCTGGGGTCGATCTGGCTCAGAAATTGTGCGAGGATTATATGATGCCAAGTTTTAGTTCCAACAGAAGGTGACAGCGGAGAGAATTTCCTAGCTATAGGATACTATTACTGCTCCTTGACCTAAATGTCGATAAAATCTGAAAGTTTTATGATGTGAGAAGAGAGAAGCCTCTTTTTCTTTTTATTTGAGTTCTACAGCTAGAAGCTGACTTGGTTCTACCTTTTTCACTCCCCTTTCTCTCCCTGTTTTCCCACAAACAGTTTCTGTTTTGCTTTTCCTAAAACATGACTGACACAAATCTTTCCCTCTCTACACCAAGTTCAAAATGCTGAGTAGACTTGCTATTGATATATGTAAAAAAACAACTTATTTATTTTCTTCCCCATTTAATTCTTGGTTGCAAGTAAACACAGAGTATTATATTTCTCATATTTCACTCGTTAAAAATTTTCTGTTCTTTTTATTTACCATATTTCAAGTTTTAAGAATCTTTTTGTGCTAACTTGTTAAATTCTCAAGCTTACCTTTAAAATTTTGCCTCTTCTATTAATGATCATTAGCAAAAAGAATCTCAGAAAAAGGAAAGATAAAAGAGGTTTTCTCTGTCTCTATGGTTGCAGTGATAGACACCATTATGAATCATAAGGCCCCTTTTTAGTTTAGTTTGCAGGCCTGTGCTCAATTCACTGAGCTACACCAGCCAGGGCAAGACCCCTTTTTAGAAAATTGTAAATAAAACATTCACAAACTCAGCATCTTGAGAAAAAAGTAGTGTTGTCTTTGTTTTGATTTTTATAAAATTGCTCTTGTAAAAATTACCTTAATAATGCAAATGTTTAGGACTTCCCCCAGACTGGATAAATTGTGCTATGTCATCCTTGGAGAAGAGTCTATTCAAGTCTTCTGCCCATTTTTTAATTGCATTGTTTGTTTTCTTTTTTTTCTTTTTTTAAAAATATATTTATTGATTATGCTATTACAGTTGTCCCATTTCCCCCCCCACTCCACTCCATCGTGCACATCCCCTCCCTCCCACATTCCCCACCTATAGTTCATGTCCATGGGTTGTACTTATAAGTTCTTTGGCTTCTACATTTCCTACACTATTCTTACCCTCCCCCTGTCTGTTTTCCACCTGTCATCTGTGCTACTTATTCTCTGTACCTTCCCCCCCTCTCCCCCTCCCACTCTCCTATTGACAACCCTCCATGTGATCTCCATCTCTATGGTTCTGTTCCTGTTCTAGTTGTTAGCCTAGTTTGCTCTTGTTTTTGTTTTAGGTGTGGTCATTAATAACTGTGAGTTTGTTGTCATTTTTACTGTTCCTATTTTTGATGTTCTTTTTCTTAGGTAACTCCCTTTAACATTTCATATAATAAGGGCTTGGTGATGATGAACTTCTTTAACTTGACCTTATCTGAGAAGCACTTTATCTTCCCTTCCATTCATTCTAAATGATAGCTTTGCTGGATAGAGAAATCTTGGATGTAGGTCCTTGCGTTTAATCTTGGATAATGTAATTATGATGTGCCTTGGTGTGTTCCTCCTTGGGTCCAGCTTCTTTGGGACTCTCTGAGCTTCCTAGACTTCCTGGAAGTCTATTTCCTTTTCCAGATTAGGGAAGTTCTCCTTCATTATTTGTTCAAATAAGTTTTCAATTTTTTGTTCTTCCTCTTCTCCTTCTGGCACCCCTATAATTCAGATGTTGGAACGTTTCAAGATGTCCTGGAGGTTCCTAAGCCTCTCCTCATTTTTCCGAGTTCTTGTTTCTTCATTCTTTTCTGGTTGGATGTTTCTTTCTTCCTTCTGGTCCACACCATTGATTTGAGTCCCAGTTTCCTTCGCATCACTATTGGTTCCCTGTACATTTTCCTTTGTTTTTCTTAGCATAGGCTTCATTTTTTCATCTGGTTTTTGAACTGATTCAACCAATACTGTGAGCATCTTGATAACCAGTGTTTTGAACTGTGCATCCGATAGGTTGGCTATCTCTTCCTCGCTTAGTTGTATTTTTTCTGGAGCTTTGAAGTGTTCTGTCATTTGGGCCTTTTTTTTTTTTTTTTTTTTGTCTTGTCGCGTCTCTTACTTTAAGGGGCGGAGCCTTAGGTGTTCACCAGGCAGGATAATGCTGGTCCCTGCGCTGTGACGCTGTACGTGGGGGAGGGGCCGAGAGGGAGCAATGGCGCCCGCTCCACTCTCATCCGGATTTCAGTCTTTCACTCCGATACCCACAATCAAACTGGGCCACTCTGGTGCTGGTTCCCGAGTGGGTGGGCCTGTGCACACTCTAGGCCCCTGTGGGTCTCTCCAACAACCTCTCCTGTGAGGCTGGGAGTCTCTCCTGCTGCTGCCCCAACCCCCAGGGGCGTTTTTCAATCAGAGGTTTGAGGCTTTATTTCCCCGAACTGGAGCTCTGGGTTGCAAGGTCTGCTTCATTCCCCGCCGGTCTTCCGGTTTATCTACGTGCGAATGTGGGGCCGCGGGGTGCTACCTACTGCTCTGCCTGCCCCGTTCTCAGCCACTGTGAGTCTGGCCCTCTCGGTTTATCTGTGCATGACTGTAGGGCCGCAGGGTCTGCTAGTGGTCAGACTGCCTGCACTGTTCGTCCCACGCTCCGCCAGTCTCGGTCCTGCCACAGCCATGTGAGTCCTCTCCACCCCGATGCCTGTCTCCGCCCCTCCTACCGGTCTGGATGAATGTTTATTTTTTATTCCTTGGTGTCGGACCCCCTTGCTTCGATTCTCTGTCAGTTCTGGTTGTGCAAGGAGGCGCAGTGTGTCTACCTACGCCGCCATCTTGGTTCTCCCGCATTGTTTGTTTTCTTGATGTTAAGTTGTATAAGTTCTTCATACATTTTGGATATTAATTTGTCATCAGATGTATCATTGGTGAATATGTTCTTCCATTAGGTGGACTGTCTTTTTGTTTATTGATATTTTTCTTTATTGTGCAAAACCTTTTTAGTTTGATGTAGTCCCATTTGTTTACTTTCTTTGTTTCCTTGCCCAAGGAGATAAAATAGAAAACAAATATTGCTAAGAGAAATGTCAGAGGTTTCATTGTCTATGTTCTCTTCTAGGAGTTTTATAGTTTTGAATTTAAATTTAAATCTAATCCATTTTGATTTTATTCTTGTGTATGGTGTAAGAAGATGGCCTAGTTTTATTTTTTGCATGTATCTGTCCAATTTTCCCAACACCATTTATTGAAAGACTGTCCTTCCTGTATGCCCTTGCGTCCTTTGTCAAGCATTAAGTGGCCATGTCGGTGTGGGTTTATTTCAGGGCTCTTAATTCTGTTCTTTTGATCTGTATGTCTATTTTCATGCCAGCACCATGATGTTTTGAGTGAGATAGTTTGTAGTATAGCTTGATATCAGGTAGTGTGATACCTCCAAATTTGTTCTTTAAAAAAAAAAATGTTCAATGAACACCAAATGTTCATTGGTGTAGCTATTTGAGGACTTTTGTGGTTCCATGTAAATCTTCGGATTATTTGTTTCACTTCTTTGAACATCATCATTGGTATTTTGATAGGAATTGGGTTAAAATATTGATTGCTTTGGGTAGTATGGTCATTTTGATGATGTTAATTCTTTTTGTACATGATCATGTTATATACTTTTATTTATTTGTAGCCACTTCAATTTCTTTTTTTCAGGGTATAATAATTTTCTGAGTACACGTCCTTTCTCTCCTTAGTTAAATTTCTATTTATTTATTTGAGGCAATTGTAAATAAAATGATTTTCTAGAGTTTCTCTTTCTGAAGTGCATTATTGATGTATAAAAATCCAACTGGTTTCTAAATATTATGTATCCTGTTACTTTAATGAATTTGTTTATTAGTTCTAGTAGTTTTTTGGTGGAATCTTTAGGGTCCTCTCTATATACAGTATGATGTAATCTGCAAATAATGACAGTTTTACTTCTTCCTTTTTAATTAGTTGCCTTTTTTTCTTCTTGTCTGGCTGCTGTGGTTAAGACTTTCAAATTGTCGAAGAAGAATGGTGAAAGTTGACAAGCCTGTCTACTTCCTGCTTTTAAGGGAAAAACTTAGTTTTTCCTCATTGAATATGGTGCTATTTGTGATTGTGTCATATATGGCTTTATTATGTTTAGGTATATTCCCCGTATTCCCACTTTACTGAAAGGTCTTTTTTTTTTTTTTTTTTTCAATATTATGAGTCCTGGATTTTGTCAAAGGCTTTTCTGCTTCTATTGATATGATCATATGATTTTTATTCTTCATTTTGTTCATGTGGTGTTGATCACATTAATTAATTTGTGAATACTGTATGAACCCTGCATCTCAGGATTAAATTCCACTAGATCATGGTGTTTTATCTTTTTATGTGTTGCTAAATTTGTTTTGCTAATATTATGCGACAGATTTTTCATCTACCTTCATTGAGGACATTGGCCTATAATTTTCTTTCTTTGTAGTGTCTTTATCTGGTTTTGGAATTAGGAGAATGCTGGCCTTGTAAAATGAGCTTGGTGCCATCCCATCTCTTGAGGGTTTTGGAAATGTTTGAAAAAGAGGTGTTAGTTCTTCTTTGAATGTTGGGTAAAATTGATCTGTGTAGCCATCCAGTCAAAGACTTTTTTTTTTTCTTTCCTTTTTCATCTAGGGTATTGTTAAGTGACACAATATCCTTTTTGATATTTTGTTTGGAAGACCTGTCCATTTTTGACAGTGGGGTGTTAAAGTCCCCTACTATAATTGTGTTGCTGTCAATATCTTTCTTGAAGTCCTCCAAGATTTTCTTTATGTATTTGGGTGCTCCTATGTTGGGTGCTTATATATTTACAATGTTTATGTCTTCTTGGTGGATTCTTCCTTTGAGTAGTCAAAGACTTTGTTGGAAGTTTTTTGGTTACTGCTTTGATTTTGTTAGCTGTTATCAGTCTGTTCATATTTTATGTTTCTTCTTGATTAAGTTTTGAAAGATTGTCTGTTTTTAGGGATTCATTCATTTCCTTTCAGTTTGTCCAATTTGATGTCATATAGTTATTCATCATATTTTTTATAATCCTTTGTATTTCTGTGGTGTCAGTTGTTAATCCTTTCACTTCTGATTTTATTTGTGTTCTTGCTCTTTTTTTCTTGATGTGTCCTGTTAAAGGTTTATCAATATGGTTTAATTTTTGAATAGAACAACTTTTGGTTTTATTATTTTTTTTATTTTTATAGATTATTTTATTTTCGCTCTAATCTATTATTTCCTTCCTCCCACTCACTTTTTACTTTGTTTTTTTCTAGTTCCTTTGTGGGTAAGGTTGGATGTTTTATGTAAGGTATTTTTTGTTTTTGGAAGTAGGCCTGAATTTCTATGAATTTCCCTCATAGGATTGTTTTAGCTGTGTCCCATAAGTTTTGGTTGTTGTGTTTTTATTTATTTAAATAAATTTATTTATTTATTTTTATTTATTTTGAAAATATTTTATTTATTTTAAAGAGAGGAGGAAGGGAGGGAGAGAGGGAGAGAAACATGTGTGGTTGCTTCTCACGTGCCCCCTACCAGGGCTAGCCCACTACCCAGGCATGTACCCTGACTGGGAATCAAACCAGTGACCCTTTGGTTCACAGGTCTGTGCTCAATCCACTGAGCCACAGTACCCAGTGATTTATTTTACTTGTCTCAAAGTATCTTTTAGTTTCTTTCTTGATCTCCTTGTTAACCCATTCATTGTTTAGTAACCTGTTATTTAGCCTCCATGTGTTTATGTGTTTTTCAAGTTTTTTTCTTGTCATTGATTTCTAGTTTCACACTATTATGATCAAAGACGATGCTTGAGATGGTTTCAGTCTTCTTCAGTGTATTGAGATATGTTCTGTGTCCTGACATGTGGTCTATCCTGGAAAATGTTCCACGTGCACTTGAATGTATATTCTGCTGCTTTTGGCTGAAGTGTTCTGAGAATATTAATTAAATCCATCTGGTCTAGTGTCTAGTGTGTCATTGAAAATCTTGTGGGTTTCCTGTCTGCAGGATTTATTTATTGATGTGGAGGGGATGTTAGAGTCACCTGCTATGACTGTGAGATCGCTTCCTTTAAGTCCATCAAAATGTGCTTTATGTGTTTAGGTGCTCCTATGTTGAGTGCATACAAGTTTACAAAGGTTGTACCCTCTTGATGTTTAAAGTTGTCCCGGAGGTTCCTAAGCCTCTTCTCATTTTTTTGAATTCTTGTTACTTCATTCTGTTCTGGTTGGATGTTTATTTCTTCCTGTTGTTCCAAATCATTGATTTGAGTCCTAGTTTCCTTCCCTTCACTGTTGGTTCCCTGTATATGTTGCTTTATTTCACTTTGGGTAGCCTTCATTTTGTGACTCAGCTCAATCAGTTCTATGAGCATCCTGATTACGAGTGTTTTGAACTCTGCATCAGGTAGGTGTCTATCTCCTCGTTGCTTAGCTCTTTTTCTGGAGTTTTGATCTGTTTTTTCATTTGGGCCACATTTCTTTGTCTCAGTGCACCTGTTATGTTGTAAGGGGGCAGAGCCTTAGGTATTCACCCAGGTGGGGCAGAGCCTTAGGTATTCACCCAGGTGGGGCAACACTCTTTGCTGTGTTGTGGCACTGTCTGTGGGGGAGGGGCCACAGAGGGAACAATGCTGCTCACTGGCTCTGCTCTAGCCCCACTTTTCAAAAAACTCCTGTGAGACTGAGAGTTTCTCCCACCTTCCCAACCCCCACAGTACTTTACAGCCAGAGATTTTGAGTCTTTAGTTTCCCAGTCAGCCAGCTGCTGCCTCGTCTGCATGGTCTGCAACCTTGCCCCATGTCCTCTCCACCAGGATGCCCATCTCCACCCCTCCTACCGGTCTGGATGAATGTTTCTTCAACTCCATGGTTTTTGGAGTTCCATGCAGTTTGATTTTCTGGCACTTCTGTTTATTTAAGCATTTCTACCTATGCCTCCATCTTGGCCGAAACTCTCCAGAACTGTATCTTCCGTTTAGTAATCTGTTATCTTTAGTCTGATATTCAGTTATATATCATATTGAATTTTTAAATTCATTATTATTTTTATGACTTCTATTGGTTTCTTTTTATAATTTTTGTTGCCACATTTCAGTATTTCCCATACTTATTTCATAATAGTATCTCTTTAAATGCCATTTTATTTTATTGGGGGAGGTGGTTGACAAGCTTTTTATTAAAGGACCAGATAGTAAATATTTTAAGTCTCAGGGGCCATAGGTTTGCTGTTTCAACTACTTAATTATTCTTCTGTATTAGCTCAAAAACAGCCATAGACAGAATGTAAACAAGTGGGTATGTCTCTGTTTCAATAAAACTTTATTAACAAAAAGAAAACCAGATGGCCCTTGGGCTTTCATTTGCAAACCCCTGGTATACTGAATAGATGAAGTACATTTTAAATATAAAGATGCAGGTAGATTAAAAGTCATATGTACCATGCAAACACAAATAATCAGAAAGTTGAAGTGGCTAGATAAATATTAGACAAATTAAATATCTGGACAAGAAGAAAGACATATTCACCAAAAATAAAGAAGAAATTTTATAACAATAAAAATTTTGTCAGGAGAGGGCATACTTTCCTAAACTTGTATGAACATAATTATGAACATTATGAAATTCTTAAAAAGATATGAAGAAAAAAGAAATAGAGTTTAAAAGAGCAATACAGATTCACAGTTATAATCCAGTATTTTGACTTTCCTTTCTCTACAACTTAGAAAACGTAGACAGAAATCAGTAAGCAAACAAACCTTGAATGACTATAAAATCCAGCCTGCCCTAATTGACATTTGTAGACATATTCTCAACAGCGGCAGAATATACATTCTTTACCACTAAGTGTGGGGCATTCTCCATGAAAGACCCTGTGCTGGGCCATGAAGCATGTGTCAGGAAATTTCAGAAAGCTGAAATCATTCAGAGTATGTTCTCTGTAAAAAACAGAATTGTTACACACTAAGAGCAAAAACGTATGAAAAATTCTCAAGTATTTGGTAATTAAGCACCATACTTCTAAATCACCTATGAGTCAAGAAGAGATCACAGGACATTAGAAAATGTTTTGAACTGAAAGGTAAAACACAAATATCAAAATCTGTGGAATGTACCTTGAGCAGGGCTTACAGAGAAATTTATCATTTTAAAAGAAGGAAAGGCAAATGAAATCCGTTCATAACTGAAAACAAGGAAATAATATAAAAACAGAAATCAGTATTTAGGAAATACCAAGAATAGAGAAAATCAGTAAAAGCAAATGTGATTGTTTGAAAATATCAATCAAATTGATAAATTTCTTGCCAGACTGATCAAGGAGTCGAGGGGTGGGGGGGGGAAGAGAGAGAGAGAGAGAGAGAGAGAGTTAGAGTTGAAGTAGGTGGTGGGGAATGTTGCCGAAGGCAGCCTTTGACTTCTTGCCCCACATTAGTGGTGCTGGCCTGGCTGTTGTCCTTGTCCCTGGTGGCACAGGTATCATTCTCGGATCTCTCCTCCCCTTGTGTGGGATTCCCTTTCTCTCTCTCCTGTGTTGACGCTGCTGTTGTTTAAGCCTCTTTTTAAGGCTTTGCTCTCTCATATTTGTGGAGCCAGTCCATTTTGATACTTACATTTTAAATTCATTTAGTTGTCATAGCACTTTTATTTCCAAAGCTGTAGTTCTTCCGACTTTTTTGGTTTCATGTATACTCTTTTAAAGATGTTGGTTTCCTTGACTCTACAGAACAGTTCTCAGCTGCGGGTCCCTCCTGTATGGTAATTGTTTTGTGACATCACGCTGGCCCTTTGTGAGGGGTGGCTATGGCCTGGGGCTTGCTGGATTGTGCAGCTCTGGCCCAGCCTCCTTTGCAAAGGGCAGCTCTGATGATCAGCCTCAGGTGAATGCTACCCATGTTGTGACTCAGTATTTCCTGTTTGTTGTTATAGAGAAATCCTTTTTTCTCTGTTTTCATCTGTAGTTATATATTCCATACAGTTTTTCTATAATTTCTCTATGTTTAGGGAAAGATCAAAGTCTCAGGATACACTCTCTCTTTTGGAATTAGAAACTCAAGATTTTATTTATTTTATGTTTTATAGTATTTCTTAATGAGGTTTTGACACTTTTGCTTTCCCATCGCCCTTGACCAGTGGCAAAACCTTTGGCGTTAAAAGGAAGTAGTGGATGTGTCTGACTGCAGCGTGAAGACACTGAGACATTTGCTCCTTTTCACACTTTCTGCCCGAAGAGAATCCATCCTACATGGGAAAAGCACACAGTGAGAGTTGGAATAAAAGGACACCACAGGCTGATTCCATGGGGCTTTTACATGCTTTTATTTAAAAGGGTGTACAGCCAGCAAGTTCAGGATCAAGACGTGGAAGCAGGCAGTACGGACGAATTGGAGGCCAGCATGGGTCCCCACGGGTAGATCATTGGAAACCTAACAGCTGCACTTATCACGCAACTGTAAGATAAGCTCGGGCGTGTCCTAAAGAGACAAGAGGAAACTGACTCACATTTCAATTCAATGTTCACTGTTTGACAAGATATCTCACTTCCCATGTTATTACCATTTATCTCTGAGGACTTTTATTTTCCTTAATGACAGTTGTGATTAAGTAAATTTTTATTTCTGACCCAGTCTCTGGTTATTTTGTTACTGTTTAGCTGACTTTGCTATGATATTTAGGAGTTCTTGGGTGAATTGCTTCTGCTGACCCCATAACTGTCATTAACAGTGTCTGACTTTGGCTTACACTATTTAAAAGTAAGTTTACCTTTATGAGGACAAATAAGAGGGGTATGCAGATATGCCCCACCTTTTTTTTTCTTCTAGCATTATTATTTCTTTTTCACCCTTCCTTCAGTGGAGACAGCCTAGTTTCCACTGAGAAACTCTGCTAAAACTCTTTGGGCTGGGTGATAACAAAGAGAACAGAAGGAGAATTAGGGACACAGGACGTTTAATCTTGAAGTGCCTTTGCTTCAGCATAACCTGTCGGCCTGCCCTCTGTCTCGCTGGGCTATCTTTCTCGGGGTGTACTGGCAAAGGAAAGTTGTCCCCAGCACTGCACGTCCTTCCTGCAGCTCTGAGCTCTGCTACGGCCCTCTGATCATTTCAACACCTGGAACTCCTGGGAAGAGTTCCCTAGAAGGACCCTTTCTCTTCCAGCAAGGCACCCATGGAGGAGAAGGTGTGAATGGCTGCTGCCAGTAGAGCTGTAAGGATGTCACAGTTTTACAAACTCACAGGACACTACTAATGCAACACCTCGCTTATCCAGCTTTAAACACTGTTGCAGGAGGAGCAGCACAGCACATACAGCCTGCACACTTCTACTGAGAATACATGGAATGTTAATGGGAGACTCAAACGTTGGAAGGTTTTTTTAAAACAATTTTTATTGTTATTCAGTTACAGTTGTATGCCTTTTCTCCCCATCCCTCCACCCCACCCCAGCTGAACCCACCTCCCTCCCGCTCCATCCTCCCCCTTGATTTTGTCCATGTGTCCTTTATAGTAGTTCCTGTAATCCCCTCTCCTCACTGTCCCCTCCCCACTCCCCCCATTAGATTGTTCTTAACTTCAATGTCTCTGGTTATATTTTGTTTCCTTTTTTCTTCTGTTGATTATGTTCCAGTAAAAGGTGAGATCATATGGTTGGAAAAGTTTTAGTTTCAAGCCACGGCCAATAAGCTTAGTTATCAATGTCTGTAAAAAGCTATTGTTCCAGGAACTGAAGGTATGACCCACCTTTACTCCAGGAGACCACAAGCAGTTCCACCTTTGTGTCTCATGAGGACTGCAAGCCATCAAGATGGTATCTGAGCCATTGTGCTCCAGGGGGAGACGCCCACCACCCAGGACACAGATAAAGATGACTGCAGAGGGCACAGGTGAAAGAATGCTGCAGCTTTTATCTGATTAACCTTTTTCCATGGATTCCAATCCCCTTACCTACACTTTTCTTCCCCTTACAGAAAAAAGTCAGTTTAAAATGGAATTTAAGAAGTCTGTTAGGGTACAAACCTGCCATCTTTTCAGATCACCGGCCATCTGAATAAAGTTCCCATAAAGATTTGATCCCTCTCTCTGCTTATTGGGTCTGTAGGTAACAGCAGCACAAATGCTGGCTTTTTGGGTTTCAATATGAGTAGTTCCCACCCTGCTTCCAGGTCCACTCACTGTTGTAAGAGGTGAGGCTAATGTACTAGGATTCCTTAGCACAGGGCGACAAGCATCCCTTGTCAATCATGCCATCCTGCACCGGTGAGTGACTTGCTCTCAGTTTTCCTGCAGGGGATCACATGAACTCTGATAAACAACAGACGATCTTGAGAACTGGATTCTGGTTGTCCTAAGAAATGTTAGAGTCAGACAACCTCAGAAACCTGCCTCACTTATGATCAGTTTGGTGTGTTATATATGTAAGTATTGTGATTCCTTTTCATCCCTGGCCCTGGAGTGGAGACACTCCAGCTGTTCCTTCCAGTGGGACTGTCCATACTTCTCTGTACTGTTACTATTGCTTTTTTCTTTATAATATTCCCCACAACGTAGTAAAGCCATCCCAGGTCTCTTAATGGGTGGGCTGGAGGGTTTTATAACATATAAAATATACACTTGAATATTAGTTTTTTCATAGTACAAGGAAAATTCATCCGAGAAGTCAAATCCTTTGCAGATGAGTCACTGACCTTGGATGCTCCAGTTCTTAATCTCGCTTCATTCCCTTAGGCCCACACCTTCCTGGGCAGTCTTCTTCTAGTTCAGCCACATAACTTGTAATCACGGTGCTACAAGCCTAATCCCTACCCTTAAAAACAAATCTTTCTCCACCACTCATCACCTGCCTGGCAGTACTGTCTCCCACCAGTTTGTTTCACAGTTTCTTTTTTTCTGATCTTAATGTCTGCGAGATCATCGTTGAACTAGAGCTTTACAAATCTCCCCAGGACATTCATTTTCAGAATCAATGTAGTCCATCTACACCGATAATTTGCAAGATTGTCTCTCAACAACAAAGTATTTTGCACTATTAGAGCATTTTAAATTTATACCTTACATTCTCCATTTTAATTCTGTCTTTATTGTACATAAAAATAAGCAACAGACTTAAGAGTCATACAATTTTCAATGATCTCAGACTGCCTGCTTTGAATGCACTTTATTAAATCCTCAGACACCAGTGGCAAACTTACTTCAGTAATGGAGTCAGCATGCATATAAAATAACATTTTATGTAAAGAATATTCTTTGAGTTTTGCTCTTTTAATAGATAAGATCCAAATAGAAGATAATTTAAGATCATTTGCACCCACATGAGCACAAAGAGATGCTATCTGATTCTGTCAGTCGAGGCGAAAAATGCATGAGAAACGATTTTCTAATGTGAGGGCTGGATGCTTTTTAGGGGATGTTCAGCTGTAACGTAGACTTCCTTCCTATACTTTCTCCATGGAAATAAGAAAAATTATTTAGTTTGGGGGTGATCAGATGATAAATAGTAATTAAATATCTGCTATTCACCTAATAAACTGTATTCACTTGTAAAGCATGAGTGCTAGCAAATATTCACACTGGGATAGAGGGTTTAAGAAAGAAGTTAAAGACATAGTACTAATTAAAGCACAGTTCCCTGAAAGCTGCTAAGAATAATAAAGACTTCTCTATGCTGTACTTTATATCCTCATGTCTATTTTTATAACTTGCAATTTATACTTCCCTATCCCTTTTCTTTTTTCACCAATCCCCCTTAACTCCCTATAGTCAATAATATTATAATATTATTGATGGGTACTGAACTTATCAGGATGATCACTTCATAAGTTCTGGAAATGTCTAAATACTATGTTGTATCTCTGAAACTAATATGATATTGTCAACTGTAACTGAAAATTTAAAAAATTAAAAAAGATTCCTCCAGAAGTTCTAAGCCTTGACATTTATTTTCAATGATGTTTGTCTTTTAATGTTTTATTGGGAACTCATTTCAACTTCTGTTCCTCAGGCTACAGGTCAGGTTGTTCAATGAGAGCATTGCACAGAGTCAGCAGCCAAATCACAGATTAGAGGAGAGCTCTGTTTGCAGCCACTAAGAACTGCAGTCTGGTGGGCAATGCTGGCTGAGAAAGCTCCTTGCATGCCCTGCCTGCCTCTGCTGAGGGAATTTTTGGTATGGCAATTCCACTGCAAACGTAAGAATGATGAAGGAAGAAGAGAGAGAAAAGGCCAACGTGAGGAAAATCTGTGTGCGGTAGGTCACAGGTTAGCATCAGGAAGGTCATGGCAATAATGGCTCCCTCTCTGGCAGCGGATTAGGGTAGCTGCAAGGTGAGGAGTCAGGACACTGCCATGTAACCAGCCTTCTGTCCAGTCCCTGTGACGAGCAGTAGATGAAGTCTGCACATCACACTGCAGGCTGTGGAGACAGGTGGTGCTCTTCCAAGGTGATGTGCGTTGGTGTGGAGGGGAGGCTGGAATCAGACCAGGGTGATGGCTGGGGTTTATTCAGGAGGCTGTCATGGCGTGTAGGGTGTCAAAAGAGGTGGTGGCAGTTAGGAATGAGAGGGGATGATAATTAGGAAAACATAGTTAAGAAATAGGGTATAGAACTTTGTGGGTGGTCGGTCTGTTGAGCGTTAGTGAGAAAGAAAGTGCTCTTAGCTTCCGACTTGGGCACTTAGGCATGTCGTAATGCCATCACTTGACAGATGGAAGGGAGCAGGGAAATGCTCACTCCTTGTGTAGTGTATTCGTCACTTAGAAAGGCTCTGATCTTTCATATACACTTAATCTTCTGTGCTCAATAGAAATAATAGCTTGCATGCACCTGGAAAATGCTTGTAATGCTTCTTTATACATATTAGGCTGAGGTGATGAAGCATTGTAAGCAGTTATTGAATTATACTACATAAATCCATAAATTTATCTATAAGCAACCTGGGCTGTATAAAGTATCATAGCAACCCAAGGATGGAATAATGGGATAATGTATATGGGGAGCCCAATCTTCCTGCCCATTTCCTCTTCTCTAGGTACTAAAGTTAATGAATAAACATAAAAATACAATTGCAAGTCAAAATGATGTGTTGGCTCTATTACTAGTAAAGCTGCATTAAGAACGCAATTGAATAATCTGTCTTCCTCCTTCTAAATCCTTGCAACCAGGACCACCTTGATTTGCCCTCTACCTTCTGTTGCTGGGAAGCAAGACATTGACTTCAGCCAGCTGGTTGTCAGGCAACCCAGGGAGCTCTGCCTCATCATCCAGCAGATTCCTGTTGGTCTCTCTTTAGAACAGAACATAAATTGATTTAATATCAAGGACACATAGCACCCTCAGCCAAAAATTCACTTTCTATTTCTCCCTACAAATTACATGTAGCAATATTTTTCAATATAGCTCAGCAGAAGAAGCTATAAAAAGGAGCACCCACAGCAGTGTGAAAATATGCTAAATAGTATAATAACAGCAACATCAAATGGCATATGAACATCAGTTATTAAAACAAAATTTCTTATTAAAGTTTTAGAAACTATATAAATATGAAGTATGATTTTGCCATATAGTTAAATCCAAAAAATTAACAGTTCAGAATTCCTCCCTCCACAATTTCATCTAATTCTGAGGGGCTTTATTGGGAGTCATGGTTCCTTTTATGTGTGTGTGTTTAATTTCTGGCCTCCCTTCTGATGAAATGAGGTGAGGTGATGCAGGCTCCGGCCCATGGGGTCCATGTGTTGTGGCTGCGATGAACAAATTCACATGGACTGCAGAAGTCCTGTGGAGAAAAAGGGATGGCATGGCTGCTCTCTAAGTGAGAGAGGGCCCTGACCCCTGCCTGGATAGGCTTGTATTGCTTTTCTGGGTACATTACATTGAGGATGGTCCTCATTTACTATGCACAGGTTCACTTTAGGTGGTTACCTTTTACAGGTAACAAAGGAAAGAATGTTCCTAATTACTTCAAAGAAAACGATGTTGCAGATCAAGGGGAAAAGTGGTTGAACTGGTTACACTCCATACTTGGGAGGTTTAGCACAGACATCGGAAGTTACTTTAAAGATATGCAGTAAACATTTGCTGCCTCAATTCAGGGTGAGGGAGTTTTAGCAAAAAGCAATCCTCAAAGCAGCCTAGTACAATGGAGGCCTGATTCCCCACAGGAGAACCGATCTGTGGGCTTGGTTCCTGTCTGCCAACTTGCTCCCCACTGGTTTTCCAAGTCAGGGGCTGGGCTACATTCGCCATGCCACTCAGATAGGTTTCCTGTAGTGAGGTTTCTTTAATACTTCCCAATTTAAATTTCTCTAATACAAGGATTTTAAACAACTTCCACTTTCCCAAGTGGAAAATGTCATTTTCACAAAACCAGCCTCATACCTAAAGTATTAAAAACAGAAGTAAATTCTTAGGCATATAGTAACATTCCAAACAGAATAATACAAAGGAGACCTCCCCCTCCCCCAAAACCCCCAGAATTATGTTCTGGAGGGTAGGCCCCTTATAGTACAGGCTCTCCCCACTAGGTGAGTGTTCTGGGAACCCACCTGTATCAGTGTAACATCTGGCATGGCTGTGAGAGGTTGTGTTCAGCTTCAGTGAATTTTTTTGAAGACCCTTTCAACATGTTTGCCCAATTCACAATGGCTGATTTATGTGTGCACCTGCCCACGCCATGCTGAGTGTTCAGCAACTTTTGACCAAAACCAGCACGACCCCTGTGCTCCACCCTCCCTATTCACCCGATCTCCCTCTGAGCAACTTTGTTTGTTTTCCTGGATGAAAGAAGTTCTCAAAGAGAGCTGGTGAAACAAAGGTGGAAGAGGTGAAACAAACAAACAAAAAAACACAGCAGAAGCACTAAAAGGCATCAAAGTCGATGAGTTCAAAACTGTTTTGAGCAGTGGAAAGAAGTCTCAACAGGTGTATTGCATCAAATGGAGAGTACTTTGAAGGTGACTAAAGCTAAACGTGTAAGAATAAACACACACTTTTTTAAAAAATAAATTCTGTGTTTTTTTTACCCTTCCTCATATTCTCAGGACTCTGTACATGATGTCATTGTACCCTAACTGCTATTCCAACCAAGAACTATGTGAAAGGCCTCGTCGGTCGGGACTGAGGGGCACAGACAGAGAAAAGTGAGGGGAAGGAGACCATCCTGACAGCTGGTAGGCTGCTGAGAACCTACCAGCTGTGGGTTTAGATTTCACATCCAGTTGTGAGAATGAGTCTAATGAGAGGTTGGTTATGCTATTAGGCTGCCATATCCTGGGGAAGAATTCACTTACAGATATTCTCTTCAGTAGAAAAATTTGAGATAGTTTAGATTTTGGCAATACTCAGAAATTTACAGTGGTGACATTAGTCTCCCTTTTGTTTGCTATTTCTTTCCCCCCCTTTAGTTGAATTTGTTGGGGTGGCACTGGTTAACAAAATGATACAGGTGCATGATTCCACGACACATCACCTGCGCACTGTACGGTGTGTTCGCCACCCCGAGTCAAGATTCCATCCGTCACCATGCATCCCCCCATGTCCTCCCCAACCCCCTCTCCATCTCTACCTCCCACACCTCCCCTGCCTCCCTTCTCTCTGGCAATCACCACACTGTTGTCCGTTTCCATGACTGAGACTAAATGCCGAGTGAGATGAATGATGAACTTCTTGATGAAACTTTGGTACACAATTGCTTTTCTATCCCTGAGGCACCTCGTTCAGGAAAGTACTTGCAGGAGACTCCATGGGCTGCAGGGTCTGAGCCCAGTGGCTGAGGACCCTGGACCGAACTGAGTTACTGCATCTCCCATCCTGTAACTGTATTGTGTAGTCGCGTAGCACTGAGACTGATGAGGTACATCCGTCCCCGGCTGAGGTATTTGGCAGGACGTGTATGCAGGAGTGGTCTAGCCTTATAAAACATTTCCTTACAGTAGAAAGCCAATTTGTAACGGTAGTAGGAATGATGAACTTGCAAAATAATTATTTGGCAACTTTATAATAATTGATTCAGGCAACCATCACCGATAGATGCTAAAACTAGCACATAAAGATATGAGGAATAACAGGATATTTACATAATCACAAAGTACCCCTACTCCTAAAAATGTTACTATTAATTAGGAAAGTAGAAACATAACTTTGTACTTGAGTAATCTGGCAGAGCACCTTAAAAAAATAGTCAACACGAACCTCACTACTACGGGGATAAATCCTCAGCAAGTGTCTCCCGCTATGATATACTGGGCAGAGGAAAACATCATTTCCGAGTTAGTCTAATGTGGAGTCTTGAATCTAATGTGGAGTAAACATCGCACAAACTGAAATTGAGGGATGTTCTAAAAATACCAGGTCTAAAGCCTTCAAAAACGTTAATATTCTGGAATACAGAGTATGACTCAAGAACTATTCTACATAAAAAGAAACCAAAGAGAAACAACTTTATAGAATATATAATCCTGGATTTTTTTTTTGCTATAGGAGACATAATTGGGATAATTGGGAAATCTTGTACAGCAGACGACAGAGCACCGGTGACGGGAGCCACCTGTCACCGGTGGCCAGCTGATGTTTGCTAATAGCTCACCCCACACTCAGCGGCATACTCACAGTTTCCACCTGCTGGACTTATTTTCAGTCGCTTGTGCTGATACACAAGAAGACAAGAAAAGGAAGATCATCATTCTATTATTTAGAAAATGTAATTTTACTTCTAAAATACAGCTCTTTCGGGTTTTGTTTTAATGCATTATTTATTCTCTGCTTCTTTCTAAAATGGACTTAAGGACTAAGGTGGCTTACCAAAAAAAGCCATAAACAACTGGTACATAACATACAAACAAACAAACACCCCTCCCCCCAAAAATCAGGAGAGAAAAACAAGAATTAGAGAAATCCATGAAAACTAGGTCTGTGGGAGTGTGGGAATTCAGGCAGATCCAGGGCCCTCAGCAGCGAGACTCCGCAGAGCTGGTGCAGCCTCAGCATGAGTCAGCCTCAGCTGCCTTTGCTTCCGTGAGCCTCAGCTCCAGGCCCACGTGTGATCTCTTTGGCCGGGTCACATGGCAACTTCTGTGCGCAGGGTACAGGGTACCGTGGAAGGGAGATGGGCAGTTCTCCAAGAAGTAGGGCAAGGGCCTGTTGCCAGGAAAAAGGGGGAAGAAACGTTGAGAAGCCAAACAATCTTAAGCCATCGTTTGAAGTATCTGTCTTCTGCTACATCAGTTAAAAGCTCTTAAGTTAAATGCCTTGCATACTTGGTAAATATTTTGGGGTGGGAACTGCCATATTTCTCAATGAATGCACTTATTTCTTCTTGCTTATTTATGCATAGATGGATTCATTTATTCCAGTGAATGCTGAGGACCAATTGTGCGGTCAGGGAAGTCAGGTTGGGGGTTAGACATAGCCCCTCTGCTAAAAGCACTTAGTCTCTCTGAAAGGAAAGAGTCGTATTTAAACCTCATCAACTGCTCTTCAGCAGAGGAGGAAAGTTAGGATCAAAGAATTTAAACAATTTGTCTGAAATCATGGAGTACACTCAGAAAAGAACTGGAATTTGGCACCCTTTTTAATGCCAAAGGGAGGGAGAAAGAGAGGGAGAGAAACATCAATGTGTGGTTGCCTCTCACATGCCCCCCACTGGGGACATGGCCCTCAACCTAGGCATGTGCCTTGATTGGGAATTGAACTGGTAACCCTTTGGTTTGCAGGCTGGCACTCAATCCACTGAGCCACACCAGCCAGGGCTTGAATATATTAATATTTATATTAAAAAATATAAATGTTTAAATTAATAATTTATTTACATTTTACTCAGCAAAACTATGCATGCAGCTCTTTTATTTTCTTCAGTGGATGAGCACATTAAAAAAGTAATGGTGAGGTCTGACCCCCGTGGCTCAGTTGGTGGGCATCATCCTGCAAAGTGAAAGGTTGCCGGTTCGACTCCAGTCAGGGCACATGCCTGGGCTGCAGGTTTGGTCCTGTGTTGGGGCGCATATGAGAGGCAACCAGTCGATGTTTCTCTCCCATATTAGTGTTTCTCTCTTTCTCCCTCCCTTCCCCTCTCTCTAAAAATAAATAAAAAAAATGTTTTTTAAAAAATGATGGTGTGAACACATAGTACAATATACAGATGATGTACTATATAATTATACACCTGAAACCCATATAATTTTATTAACCCATGTCACCCCAATAAATTCAATGAAAATAAAATAAAATAATCATACGAATAAGCATTTCACCCTATAGGAAGTTTAATTTATTAAAGAATAACATTTATTCAAAAAGGCTTATGAAGCATATACACCGCGCTGGATAGTAAAGGTCGTGAGAAAACTACACATAGAAGGGTGTGCTTGGTCTAGGTTCTCAGCGTGGGACAAAGAAGGGTGAGGAGTTAGGAGCAGGGGTGGGAGCAAAAAGCCGCCTCCCCTTCCCTCCTGCTTCAGCTTTCCCTCCTGTGGCTGGTGGACAAGGAAGGCAGCTCTGTCCTGCAGACCCTGTTGTGTCCAATTCAGCCAGGAAGGAGGGAGAGTCAGTTTAAGCCACATTTTCCACTCAGTTTACCAGCGAACCCCTGGGTGGTGATCACTGAGACCTAGATGATCTTTAGTTCTCAGTTTGCTGTTGAATCCTGTTTTTGTCCTTACAAGTTAGAAATCAGGAGCTGAGTAGGAGTCTTAGGTTCAACCTCACATCAGCAGTCAATCCAATGGACACGTGAAAGCAATCCCAATTGAAAAAAGGAATAGGATTGCCTTCGAGGTAGGTAATCAGGAATTTATAGCATTGCTGAGCTGCCTGGCTTGTGCTTTTTCTCTAAGAAAACCTAGCGGGATCAGTGCAGGAATGGAGCAGGCCAGGGGGTTCACTGAAGACAGAGCAAAAGGAAGGATTTGGAAAATTTGGAACTAGTTATAATAATAGTGAAAATATCTAGACTAGACAAAAGCTAAAAAGAGTGGACAAGAGAAGTGAAAGTGATGTGAACAAAAAGAGGTTTTAATGAAGTCATTTATTCATTTTACAAAACTTTATTAGCAGATGTGATGTTCCCAAATCCTGGTGCTCTCATGAGCAGGAGTTGGCCTTGATCTCAGCCCCCAAAGAGCTTACAGTCTAGTGAAAGAGGAAAAGCATTTGTCAAATGTTTTTACATGTGAATCATAATTATTGAACGTGGTAAATGCTAGAAAGAAAAGTTCAAAGGATCGAAAAGTTATAATGGGAGAGTATTTGGATTATAAGTAGTCACTTATGTCCTAGTTCACGTCAGTAAATATGCATACACATCATGGTTTGCCTGGCTGTCTGGGATCCTTGAGTTCCGGAGATGACTTTCCTGAGAAAATGTTATCCAAGGTGAGATCTGAAGAATAAGTAAATGTGCAGCGAAGGGGGAAGCAAAAACCATTCCAGGCAGGGACAAGAGCATGTGCCAAGGTTTTAGAAAGGAGCCCAACACATTTGAATAACTCAAGGAAAGAGAGGAACATAATTGTGAGATAGAGCTTGAGAGGCAGAAAAGCAAAAGATCACTCAGGGCTCGGTTGGGCCTTTTAAAGATTGCGGTCTCTGTATCAGCAGCTTTGAGAGACTTTGAGAGGGCTTCCAGCAGCATTGCGTTGGAATGTGTGTGGGAGAAAGGGAGAATGGAGAGGTCATTTTACCTATTGGAGGGAACAGGAATACACTCAAGGGGCAAGTGAGGAAGATCCTGGTACTATAATTTAAAATACAAGGCAAAATGGAGAAAAGGCAGTCACTAAGATAAATACCCTGAAAATGTATGTGCATTAATGCCCTACTTTAGCTAAATCTGATGACATCGGATCAGAATTTCAATATTTTCGCTTTTTAAGTTTCTATGCCTGAATGTGCGGACTTGGATGCCAATGATCAAGTGAGGCCCCCGTACAGCTATCTTCTGGGAACACCCAGCAGATTTGAACCGACCAAGAATAGTAATGAATAAGAATGAGAATAATAGAACCCCATTCTGTGAGGTTAGCACATTTTCCTACATATTATTAGTTCAGGCATAATTTATAAATAACATAATACATACTAATACATACCATTGGTTTTAGAAATGGCTGTAAAGTTATTCCTCTAGACGAATTGGCCTGGAATTATTTTTCTTAAAACTTCCTGGTTTGGATAATCAGCCTCACTCAATACTATACTGGGGGGACTTTTCTTTCCTGTTGAAAATATCTTTTTTAAAAAAATACATGTTCAATATCATTGCAGAATTGTGAAAGTAACACAGACAAAATATAATGAAGAAAGTAAAAATCACCCAAAACTGGATTACCCATTTAAATGTAGATATATTTTTATGAAGATTCAAAAATAACAGTTCAGTATTCACAATCTTTGTACCATTTCCGCTGCTGTAGGAAGTCTGTCTTTATGATATTTCCCAGGCCTTTGTTTGATAGAATCAGCATGTTGGGTGAGGAGAGAACCAGAGAAGCTAGGACGGAAAGATTAATGAGAAATAGAAAAGGCCGAGAGTAACTGGTGAAAATAAAGATTTGGTGAAAATAAAGATTTACAATTAGCTAAGAGAAGGGAGAGCTTGAAGACAGGAATAAGAAATAATTTGGGATTGTTCTTATACATCAGAGATATTTAAAGGGAAAAAAAGCTGAAGCAAGATTTTGGGGGGTCTATGTGTTATAGGGCACATACTTATTTTCAAAGTTTTAGCAAAATGGCTATATTGTATAGCTGTAAGAGGATCTGGCATGGAATTCTAATTCTATACAGAAACATGTGTAATTTAGGGGAAAGTACCTGACAACCCTCAACCTTGTTTCATCTTCTATGACAGGATTTGTGTCCTGACGTAGGTAAATGAGATAATACATGAAAAGCACAGTGGCCGCACCAGTCTGCATTCCCACCAACAGTGCACTGGGGTTCCCTTTTCTCCACATCCTCTCCAACATTTGTTTGTGGATTTGTTTATGTTGGCCACTCTGACCAGTGTGAGATGGTTGGTACCTTCTTGTGGTTTTCATTTGCATCTCTCTGATGGCTAGTGATGCTGAGCATCTTTTCATATGTCTCTGGGCCCTCTGTATGTCTTCCTTGGAGAAGTGTCTGTTCAAGTCCTTTGCCCATTTTTTAATTGGGTTGTTTGTCTTCCTGGAGTACAGTCGTGTGAGTTCTTTATATATTTTGGAGATCAGGCCCTTGTCTGAGGTATCATTGGCTAAGTGAAATAAGCCAAGCAGTGAGGGACAAATACCATATGATCTCACCTTTAACTGGAACATAATCAACAAAAGAAAAAAGCAAACAAAATATAGCCAGAGACATTGAAATTAAGAACATTGTAACAATAGCCAGAGGGGAGTGGGGAGGGGATAGTGGGGAGAGGGGTCTATAGGAGCTACTATAAAGGACACAAGGACAAAATCAAGGGGGAGGGTAGAGGTGGGGGAGGGAGGTGGGACTGGCTGGGGTGGGGTGGAGGGAAGGGGAGAAAATGCAGACAATTGTAACTGAATAAAAATAAATAAATTAATTTAAAAAATAAAATAAAATAAAAAAAAGAAAAAGAAAACCAATTGCAGTGCTTGGTATGCAGTAAGGAAGCGACAAATGTTGAATCTAGGCAGATCCCTGGAGGGCTACCTGAGGCTGTATTTCTCCAGCTCATCTCCGCCCAAATCAAATTGAGGCTGTTTGCGGTTGAGCAGTGATTTGTGAGAGCTTAACAACGGTTGTAAGACAAGGGAGAGAACACCTACAAACTCAAAAATCACAGGGATATTTAAAGTTAAATAAACAGATTTATTTTTAAAGTGTGGTAAAATACACATGGCATACAATTTACTATTTAACCATTTTAAGTGGCCACTTTGAAGCTCAGTATTGTTAGTATACACTGTTGTGCAACCAACATCAAGAACACTTTAGTCTTCCCAAACTGAAACTCTATATCCATAAACAACGACTTTTCTGTCCCCAAGCCCTGGCCACCACCACCCTCTTTCTGTTGACATGAGTAGTCTAAATATCTCATATAACGGGACCTGTACTGTATTTGTCTTTTTGTCACTGTCAGTAAGCCCGTCACTTAACATAGCATCTTCAAGGTTCATCTCTGTTGTGGCATGTGTCCAGAATCCTCTCTTTTTTAAGTCTGAATGATATTCCGTGCACGCTCAGGCCACATTTATTTATGCGTCCATCATCAGGCAGAGCTGAGGTTGCTTCCACCTCTTGGCTCTTGTGAGCAACGCTGCTACAAACATGCTATGAATATGAATATCTTTTCAAGCCCCTGCTTTTAATTTCTTTTTTCCTGCAAAAAGCTTTGCTGTGCCTGTGTGGTCCAGTGCATGGGGGAGGGCTCCAGGATGGTTAAAAAGCTGCCTAGTGGTTGCAGGAAGAGGCTCAGGCAGAAACCAGCCACCATAGGGCTGCAGAGGGGCCCCTCCAAGGTCTCTCCAAAGGCTCCTAGTAGTGCTTGAGGATGAGACTTTTGAAGAGACACTGGCCCAGTCCCGTCTGGGGCCGGCCAGCCTGCGGAGGTGAGCCAGGTGTTGCCCATCTTCTTGATGAGTTTCACACCCTTACCCGGGAAGTCCTTCTCCAGGAAATCCCAGAGCTGAGGGCTGGGTAGGCAGCACCCAGGGCCTGCAGACCCAAAAGGGCCTGGTTCAGGGGCTTCTCCAAGGCCAAGGCAGCTCCCATGACTTTCTGAGTGTCACCCCTCTCCCCCGACCCCCCCCCCTCCCATCTTGGGAAGGCTTCAGCATGTCCTGGAAGAGAATGTGGCTGCCACGGTGGCTTTGCATCTTTAAGAGACACTCAGCGCCCTCGCACTTCTTCTCCACCAACTCTTGGAAGGAGCGGCCCTCACCCTCCAGAGTCACATTGGGTGGAAGTAGGAGCCCTGAGGGAGGGAGGTATAGGAGGCCCGCAGATGCGGGCGTTTGACAGTGTGTCCACCATGGTGGAACAATCCTGACGAATTTGGGAGCTCATGGTTGTTTGGCAATGAGGAGTTAAGGTCAAAAAGCGATGTTGGCTGGTCTCAGAGGCTGAGGACGGCCGAGGCGGTTCTGGTAGGAACTGGGAAGGAGGCTGGAAGGAGGGTCGTCCCTGGGTCTGTGTCTGCAAACACTGCTGAAGCAAGACGCAGGCGTAGAGGGGGTGGGGGCTGCCCAGGGCACTGCTGCTTTCAGTCTTTTGTACATTTCCTCAGAGGCAAATTTGCTGCATCATTTGGTAATCATTTTTATTTATTTATTTTTATTGTAAAATTATTTAACAATGTTAACATTCATTTTTATTTTTAATTAATTTTTTACATTTGATATTATTTGGGATTAGTTTCAGTTGTACAGCATAGTGATTAAACAATCATGTACTTTACAAAATGATCTCCCGATGTTTTCAGTACCCACCCGGCACCATACGTTACGATATGACTGACTACTTTCCTCTGCCATATTTACATCCTGTGACCGTTCCGTAGCGATCAATCTGTATTTCTCAATTGCAGCACAGTTTCACCCAACACCTTCCTTCCCTTTTGGAAACCATCAATCTATTTCTGTTTTCGGTGTTCGTTTATATTGTTCTTTATATTCCAGATATAAGTGAAATCACATGGTATTTGTCTTTCTCTGACTGACTTATTTAACCTAGCATAATAGCCTATAGTCCCATCCACACTGTTGCAAATAGTGAGATTTCATTCTTTTTTATTCATTCCATTGTATACATGCACCCCTGCTTTTTATCAGTTTATCTATTAATGGGCACTTGGATTTCTTCCGTAATTCGGTTATCATAAATAATGCTGCAGTGAGCACAGGGGTGCGTGTATTCTTTTGGATTAGTGTTTTGGGGTTCTTCAGACACATACCCAGATGTGGAATTACTGGGTGTGAAGGTAGGTTCACTTTTAGTTTTTTGTAGAATGTCCACACTCTTTTCCGTCCTGGCTTCGCCAGTCTGCGTTCCCACCAACACTGCAGGAGGGCTTCCCCTTCCCCACCTTCTTCCCAACACTTGCTGTTTGTTGATATATTGAGGATGGCCATTCTGACAGGTGTGAGATGATATTTCACTGTGGGTTTAATTTGCATCTCTCTGATGATTAGTGATCTTGAGCATCTTTTCTTATGTCTATTGGCCATCTGTATGTCTTCTTTGGAGAAATGTCTATGCAGGTCCTCTGCTCATTTTTAAAATGGATTGTTTGCTTTTTTTGGTGTTCAGTTGTATGAGTTCTTTATAAATTTTGGATATTATCTGAGGTATCATTGACGAACATGTTCTTTCATTCAGTAAGTTGTCTTTTTGTTTTGTTGATAATTTCCTTTGCTGTACAAATTTTTTTTCATTTGATGTAGTCTCATTTATTTTTCTTTTGTTTCCCATGCCCAAGGAGGTATGTGAGAAAAAAATTTGCAATGAGAAATGTCTGAGATTTTACTGCCTATGTTTTCCACTAGGAGTTTTGTGGTTTCAAGTCTTACATTTAAGTCTTTTAACCATTTTGAGTTTATTCTTGTGCGTGGTGTAAGTGATGGTCTAGTTTTGCTTTTTGAATATATATGTCCCATTTTGTCAACACCATTTATTGGCTAGGTTGTCTCCACCCTGTTGTATGTTCTTCTTTGTCAAATATTAATTTATATTTGATATCAGGTGGTGTGAGTTTTCCAACCTTGTTCTTCTTTCTCAAGATTGCTGTGCCTATTTGAGGTCTTGTTGGTTCTATACAAATTAGTGTATTAATTGTTCTAGTTCTGGGAAATACACCAATAATATTTTAATAGGAATTGAGTTGAATCTGTAGATTGCTTTGGGTAGTATGGACATTTTAATGATGCTATTTCTTCCTATCCATGATCACAATATGTGCTTTCATTAACTTGTATCTTCTTCATTTCTTCAGTGTCTTATAATTTTGGAAGTAGAAATGTTTTACCTCATTAGTTAAATTCATTCCCATGTATTACATATTTTTTATTTAATTGTAAGTAGAATTGTTTTCTTACTATTCCTTTCTGATAGTTCATTATTGGTGTTTAAAATGCAACTGATTTCTGAATACTTTTTGTATTCTCCTTCTTTCCTGAATTCATTTATCAGTTCTAGAAGATTTTGGGTGAAATCTCTATATGCAGTATTGTATCATCTGCAAATAATGACAGTTTACTTCTTTTTTTCCATTTTGAATGCCTTTTATTTCTTCATCTTGTCTGATTGCTGTGGCTAGGACTTCCAGTACTATGTTGAGTAAGAGTGGTGAACCCTGGCTGAATAGCTCAGTTGGTTAGAGCATCAGCCCTGGTCAGGGCACATAAAAGAATTAGCCAATGAATGTGTAAATATGTGGACCAACAAATCAATATTTCTCTCTCTCTCTCTCTCTGAAATCAATAAAAAATTAGAGTGTTGAAAGTGGATATCTCTGTCTTATTCCTGATCATAAGGGAAACATTTAATTTTTTATTGTTGAGTATGATGTTAACTGTGAGTTGTCATATATAGCTTTTATTATGTTGTGGTGTGTTCCTACTATTACTACTTTCCTGAGAGTTGGTATCATAAATGGGTGCTGGATTTTGTCAAATGCTTTTTTGCATATATTTACATGATTATATTATTTTTATCTTTAATTTTATTTAAGTGTGTATCACATAAGTTGTTTTGCAGATATTGTACCATACTTGCATCCCAGGAAGAAATCCCACTCATTCACGGTATATGATCTTTTTAATGAATTGCTGAATTCAGTTTGGTAATAGTTCACTGAGAATTTTTGCATCTGTGTTCATCGGGGATATTGGCCTGTAATTTTCCTTTTTTGTATTCTCTTTATCTGGTTTTGGAATTAGGATAATGCTGTAAAATGAGCCTTGGGGTCTTTCCTCCTGTTGAATTTTTTGAAATAGTTTGAGAGGGATAGGTGTTAGTTTTTTATTGAATGTTTAGTAAAATTAATCTGTGAAACCTTCTGGTTCAGGACTTTTGTTGAGAGTTTTAAAATTATTATTATTACTGCTTCAATTTCATTAGTTGTACTCAGTCTGCTCAGATTTTCTGCTTATTCTTGATTCATTTTTGGAAAGTCAAATATTTATAGAAATTAATCCATTTTGGTTAGATTGTCCAATTTGTTGACATTTAGTTGTTTATAATATTTCTTATAATCCTCTGTTTTTCTGTGGTGTCAGTTGTTAATTCTCCTATTTCATTTCCGATTTTATATATTTGTCTCCTCTTTTTTTTTGGATGAGTCTGGTTATCAATCTTATTTATCTTTTAAAAAAAACTATCTCTTGTTTTTATTGATTCTTTGTATTTTTTTTTTTTTACTTTTGATGTTATTACTTGTTCTCTAGTATTTATTATTTTCTTTATTTTATTCACTTTGGGCTGTGTTTGTTGTTCTTTTCTAGTTCCTTTAGGTGTAAGGTTAACTTGTTTGAGATTTTGCTTGTTTGTTTATTTCTTGAGGTAGGTCTGTAATGCTATGAATTTCTCTTTTATGACTCCTTTCACCATGTCCCATAAATTTTGGGTTGTTGTGTTTTCATTTTCCTTTGTCTCAAGTTATCTTTTGATTTCTACTTTGATTTCATTGTTAACCTATCCATTATTTAGAAAAATGTTATTTAGCTTCCATGTAATTGTGTTTTTCACTCTTTTTCTTGTAATTGATCTCTAGTTTTATACCATTACAGTCACAGAAGATGGTTGATATGATTTTAATCTTTTCAAGTTTACTGAGACTTGTTTTGTGTCCTAACATGTCATTTATCCTAGAAAATATTTCATGTGCACTTGAAAACAATGGATATTCGGCTGCTTTGTGTGAAATACTGTGAAGATATCAATTAAATTAATCTGATCCAGTGTGCCATTTAAAGTCACTGTGTCCTATTGATTTTCTGTCTGAAAGATCTATCCATTGATGTCAATGGGATGTTAAGGTCTCCTACTACGACTGTATTACTTTTGATCTCTCCCTTTCTGTCCATCAAGCTGTGCTTTATGTATTTAGCTGCTCCTGTGTTGGGTGCATAAATGTTTATAGGGGTTATATCCTCTTGTTAGATTGATCCCTTTATCAGTATGTAATGTCCTTCCTTGTCTTTTATTATAGTCTTTATCTCAAGGTCTATTTTATCTGATATAAGTATTGTTACCCTAGCTTTTTAAAATTTCCATTTGCATTGTACATGTGTGTGTGTGAGCATATGTGTGTTACTTTTAGTGTGTGTGTGTTTTGTTCTGAGGCGGGTCTCTTGTAGACAGTGTGTATATGGATCTTATTTTCTTATCCATTCAGCTACCCTCGATCTTTTGATTAGGACATTTAGGCCTTTTACATTTAAAGTGATTATTGATTGGTGTGTATTTATTGCCATTTTATTCTGTATAACTATGTTTTTTTCTTCCTACAGAAGTCCCTTTAACATTTCTTGTAATACTAGTTTGATGGTGATAAGCTCCTTTGGCTTTTTCTTATCTGGGAAGCTCATTATTTCTTCTTCAATTTTAAATGATAGCCTTTCTGGATAAAGTAGTCTTGACTGTAGGTCCTTGTTTTTCTTCACTTGAAATATTTTGTGCCAATCCCTTCCTGCTTGAAATGTTTATGTTGAGAAATCGGCTGACAGTCTTAAGGGAGCTTCCTTGTAGTAACAGTCTTTTTCTGCTTTTACAATTTTTTCTTTTTCTTCAACCTTAGCCATTTTAATTATGACATATCTTAGTGTGGGCCTCTTTGGATTCATTTTGTTCGGGATTCTCTGTGCTTCTTGCACTTGTGTGTATTTTTTCTTCAACAGGTTAGGCAAGTTTTCAGTTCTTATTTCTTTGAAGAGTTTCTCAATACCTTACTCTCTCTTCTCTTTTTCTGGTATTCCTATGATGTAGATGTTGTTACATTTTATGTTTTCCCAGAAGTCCCTTAAACTATTCTCATTTCATTTTTTTTTCTTTTTGCTGCTCTGATTGAGTGATTTCTGGTACTTTGTTCCAAATCAATTATTTAATCCTCTGCTTTATCTAACCTACTGTTGAGTCCTTTTAGTGTGTTCTTTTCAAATATTTTATTCTTTATTTCTGGCCAGTTTTTAAAAATGGTTTCTATGTACCCCTTTGCACTTATTATCTCTTTGTTTAAATTCTTACTGAATTCATCCCATCTCCCCCTAAATTCCTTGAGCATCTTTATATTAATTGTTTTGAACTCTATATCTGGTAGATTTCCTTCCTTCATTTTATTTTGTTTTTTTTCTAAGGATTTGTGCTGTTCTTTGATTTGAGGAATATTTCTTTGTCTTTCCATTTTTGAATTACTCTCTGTATTAGTTTCTGTGTATTAGGTAGATCTGCCATATCTTCCAGTCTTGGTGGGGTGGCCTTATGTAGTAGGTGTCCTGTGGGAGTCCATAGTGTAGTCTCTCTGATCACCTGAGCAAGGTGCTCCAGAAGTGTCCCTTGGTTAGTTTATGTGAGCCCTCCTGTTGTAGCTGAGTCTTGATTGCTGTTGTCCCATTTGTGTGTGGGGTCAACTCCCAGGCTGGCTGACTGCCACAATTGACCCTGCCCCCAGTGTATAAGATGATGTGCTGTTGCTGACCACGTGAAGAAGCATTTATCCTAGCAGGTTCTGGTACCTGCTGAGATCTCTCTTTGGATGTGTCTCTTGTGGAGCTAATTGAGTCCTGCCCTGATATGATCTGAAGCATGCTATCAGGTGTGTTGGTTATTGGGCTTCTTGGGAGAGACTCTGGTGCAGGTCAATGTCAGATGCTGAGTATAACTGGCCCTGGGCTATGTGTTTGGAGCTACAAAACAATCCCTAATTTGTGGCTGTCTTTGCTGGGCCTGGGTGTGCATTGGAAGGGCCAAAGTGTGCATCAAGGCCAGCTTCTACCAGCACCAAATCTGGGGGCAGGAAGCAAAAGACCTAAGCCGCCACAAGATTGGCTGCCACCTGCTTCCATTTGCCAGCTGCCTATTAGGCTCAGCCACTGAAAGACCCTCTGGTGGTATTTGAGTTCTATGAGGTAGGTTCTCAGTGAGTTGCCAGGTAGGGCTGAGTGGTATTCACCAGATTGTTATGGATTAAACTTGTCGCCAGTGGTTGGTCTGAGGCCACTTAGCAAATGTCCCAGTGTATACCAAGGCCAGATGCCACTCACTGGTTTCCCACAGACTTTGGTGGTGGGGCAGTGTCTTGTCTTAGTGAGTTGTTAGGATGAGGCTAGCAGTGTGCACCAGGCCCCAAAAGACCAAGATTTTGCCCTATGATGGGAGAGCTCTGCATAGGTCAAGTACCTGAGGAAAAAGTGGCCCTCACACTAGAATCAGAAAGCTCAGTCTGTCCCTGATTTTGGCCAGACCTCCTCAAGAACCCTAGCTTAGCAGGGCAGGGCTGCCTGGAGTAAGGCGTGTGGGGCTGTTGCATTCCCCCAGAATATGCTGTATGGAAGGGAGTGCTCAACTTATGAAAGATGGTATCTGTGGGCAGTGTGGGAGAGGGACTCAGCACGGGGACCCTGGCACTTATCTCTTCAGTTCTCTCCCAGGAGACCTACAACCCAGTCTCTCTTCTAGTCTACTCTGAGCTGCCCTCCCTTTGCTGGAGCTCAAGGTGAGTAGCTGCAAATGAGATTTTGTGTGTTGGCCCTTTAAGAGGGTGCCTGGAGTTCTATCAGACTCTTGTCTTTCCCTGATAGACAGAGTCCTTGCTGATTTTACAGCCAGATGTTATGTGGGCTCCTCATCTGGGCTTGGTGCTCTGGGCTTGGAAGCTCTGTGTGAGGCTGGGATCCCACATTCCTCAGGGGTTACCTGTGCAGCTGAGCTAGCCCCTCAGACTCTCATTGGCAGCATGTGTGTTTGGGCCCAGCCCTTTTTTGTGTCTCTGCCCTTCCTACCAGTCTCAGTATAGCTTCTTCTGTAAATCCTTGGTAATAAGACTTCTGTTCAGCTAGAGGCAGTCTTCAGTTGGTTGTTCAGGTTGCTTACTCTCTATTTGAGTTGTAATTCCAGTTTGGTCCTGGGAGGAGGTCAGTGTACCTTCCACCTGCTCTGCCACCATCTTGGATTGCTGTTAATTGTATCTTTAAATTTTTTGAGGAAGTACCATACTTCCTCAAAAAAGTACCACACTTCCTCAGCTACTATTTTCCATAGTAGCTGCCCCACTTTATGTTCCTACCAATGGTGTATAAGGGCTTTAATTTCTCCACATCTTAGTCAACACTTCCTTTTACTTTTTTAGGTGACAACAATCCTAATGAGTGTGATGTGATAGCTCATTGTGAATCTGATTTGCATTTCCCTAATGATTAGTAATATCAAGCACCTTTTCATATGTTCATTTCTTTGGAGTGATGTGTGCATGTGTGTGCATAAGTGTATTTTAAATAAAATTCTATGCTGGAAGCTTTACTAAAGTTTTAGATGTAAGAGCAACTTAAACTATTTTAAAGGGTTATGTTTGTGTGTGTGTGTGCCAAACTGTCATTACAACACTGATTGAGAATTGACCAAAAGTGGTCAGAGTTCATTCAGATTTCAGCTTTGCTATGCCTTTAATTTTACCTAAATGCAAATATATATTTAAATTTGTGCATGTTGTTGTTCTGAATCCATTATTTCCCTCATGTTCCTCTTTTTATGTAAATAAACATGCAATTGCATCATAATTTGAATCACTAAGTAGCATTTATTCATTCATTCAACAAACTTACACTGTACTTACTGTGTCGGTGGACTATGTCCTGTAGACAGAAGGGTGAAAAGGACAAACATGATTGCTTTTTTATGGAAGTTTCCATTGTATAAAAAATATATATTGGTCAAGTATAAGTATCAGTGTGATGAGTGTCTGTTCATAAGCACTATTCAGGCTTCACCAGATATAGAATGTGGGTTCTTCCATCAATATCCAGCATTAATGGGACCACAAACCAATACTAGAATTACCTGAATCCAGCATGTAATCTAGAATAGGCATTCCCAAAATGTGAGAATTAGACTCTGTGTGATCTTAGGTTTTGCTAGTCAGGTTAAAATGGGCCATCAAAACCTCATATTTACCTCAAACCGTTTATCTGTACTTGCATGGGCTTAATTTTGTCCTTTATGCTGCATACCTTTTGTAAGTGCAGCAATTTGTTTTATTTGGGATTTTTAGTTTTTAGGCTGTTTAAACCTTTACCAGTAAAAAACAGAATAAAAAAACTCTACAACGGAAACCTGGAACAGACTGACAGTGACCAGAGGGGGTGGGGGTAATGGTGGGAAGAAGGGGAAGGCACTAGACAAGGAACATGTGTGACTGACCCATGCATATGGACGATGGTGTGGCGATTGATTATGGGAGTGGGGGGTGGGCTGGGAGGAGGAGGGCAAAGGGGGAAAATGGGACAAATGTAGTAGAATAATAGTAAAAAAACCCTGCAAGTCACTAAAATGCCATGAAAACTAAGGGCTAGTGTGTCTGTGTGTACCTAGTAAATGGTACCTGTTCTTTCTCCCTGGATGCTGGAGAAAATTGAGAAATAATTATCAACTCAGTATTGCTGAAGGACAAGCTTGCAAATGTAACTTGGTGAGAGATCCAAATGAGCACAATCATTGAACCCTATAAGCAGGCCATCTTCTCTTCAAACACTGGACTGGAAGGCTTGCCCAATCCTTTGCGCTAAGCAGTCCTTTGGGATATTGGCAGCATGGTGCAGCAGGAAACCGTGACCGCAGGAGCTAAGAGGGCCTGAGTCTGTGTCCGGCTTCACCGTAACTAGATGTGTCATGAAGGGCTCACTGCCCAATCGCAGGCCCCATCTGTGGATGAGTGCAATCAGTAGGGGCACAGAACAAAGGAAGGTAACAGTAGAGCCAATACAGAAATGTGACATGTCAGTGCACATTTACCAGTTTTTTAGTGGACTTGAAGCTCTGCAGAGAGGTAATGAGGATGACTAAATTGTCCAATAGGCCTTTGAGGCAGTCAGATCCTAGAGGGATTAGGAGCTGTGTGATATCCGGCTTGTGCTTAAAGTTCAACCTTGGGTCCATGATTTGAAATCTCTAATTCTCAAAGTTTCCCCCCACTCCCCCAACAAGGAAACTCTACTTCATGGGCATGATGTAGAGATTAAATACGATGATATCCATGAAATATTTGCCATAGTGGCTGGAGAACAGGTTGTGCTCTAGAAATGTTAGCACCGGTCTTAGCAGCTCGGAGAGACTGAGTTGTTTATGGGCAGAAAGGGGAAATGCTTACATTCCAAACGAGAAAAATGAAATGGGGGTGACTTGGCACAGAGATAGACAGTTGAAGTGTGCTTCTCGGACTGACAGAGATCCCCATTACCCTCAAGCGGCCAACATGGGCTGTCCGTGGCAGCGGTAAGAAATCTGCATGCTGTGCCCCTTGGATTCCTTACCCAGAATTAAGGCACTAATAATATTAGTTACAGAGTTATTTATGGGGTCCCACAGGTTAGGGAGGCACGTAAACATAGAAATCTTATTAGGCAAAGAAAATATAATGATTTAGAAGAAGTAGTTTTTATTTAAGAAGAGTATAGTCATATAGAAGAATGATGTTAAGACACAATAAATTTCCGAAATCCATTACAAAACCCTTAACTTATTCCAGAAATGTAAGTACTACATTGTGGAACACTCTTTTCAGGGAACTTTTCACTTTCCTATTCCTTAAAGAATAGATTAAGGAGTTCAGCATGGGTGAGACAATATTGTTTAATATTTGCATCAGAGCATCAAGCAAGGGGCTGGGTGTGGGCTGCAGGTAGATGATGATCACAGGCCCATATGCACAGAGGATGGCGGTGAGGTGTGCGCTGCATGTAGAGAAAGCTTTCTGTCTGCCCTCTGCTGATCGGATTCTCCAAATGGCAATCCCGATGCATGTGTAGGAGACGCAAACACTGAGCCAAAGAATTAAAGCCAGAAAACCAACATTAGTAGAACCCACTTTCTGGGCCACGGAGCTGTCACCACAAGCCAGGGGTAAGACGGCAGGAATGTCACAGAAGAAGTAGTCCACCCGATTGTGGCCACAGTACGGTAACTGAAAGGTGAAAGAGGTCAGGATGGTGGCATGAAGACAACCCACCAACCAGGCTCCTATGACCAGACTGATACAGACTCCAGGTCTCATGATGAGCGTATACCTCAGTGGGTGACAGATGGCAACAAAGCGGTCATAGGCCATCACAGAATAGAGGCAGCCTTCGGCGGACCCCAGGAGATGGTAGAAGAAGAGCTGTGCAGCACATCCTTTATAAGAAATGGCATGGCTCTGGCCAGAGAGATAGAATAGCATCTTGGGACAGGTTACAGATGGGAACAACATGTCAAAACTGGATAGGAGTCCCAAGAAAAAATACATGGGGGTATGGAGACTGGAGGAAGAAACAATTGCCGTAAGGATGAGCAAATTGCCAAGCAGGGTAAAGAGGTAAATGAATGAGAAGATGACCAAGAGCACAGTCTCCAGTCCCTGTGTCTGGGGTATTCCCAGTAGGATGAACTCTGTTAGCTCCGTGTGGTTTCTCATGTTCCTGCACGGGAGGTCTGGATAGAGACAAAAGGCATGAAAGCATGGATGTGGAGACTGATTTGGGACAGACACAAGGCCAATAGAATTATTGTCACCAATCTTTATTCCAAAAACATTTAGGGGCTGGTAAAGCAAATTTATGGCTCTGTATCTACAGATACCATGTTCCTTAATGAAATGATACAAAGCAAGTAAAGCATTAACATGGTGAAATACTGAATGTGCTAAGAAAACAAAGATTTCAATACTGAACAGATAAACTTATTTTAAGTAATGTCCACAACCAGTTATTTAACAGTAAATGCCTTGAAACAGACCCGGTTGGAAGCCTGATCCTTCTGATTCCTTTCCAGAGCATTTCCACAGTCGTTCAGGGGAGCAATCGAATGTTGTAAATATCCATCTGAGGTTGCTCTGGGCACCCACACCTCTGCTGAGAACGATGGGTTTAGATCATGCATCTTACTTCATGTGATGGTTAGAACTAGAATAGTATTATCACAATATATTAATGAATTGATTTACTTTGTTATTATTGTCTTACAGTACCAAGTCTGGAGAGGAGGAAAACCAGTATTCTTCATCTTTTTCTAGACTACTTTAGTCGGCTTCCAGTTAGAGATCATCTGGACCTGAAGCCCCTCTGGGCTTGTGCCGATGCTGTTGAAGAAAGAGTGTGTGGTCCCCAGGAGGCCCCCTGCTCTGCAGAAGCCAATCATTTACATAGGCCTCTTTGCAGGCTTCTGAACAATTTCAGTTTAAGTGAATGAACCCAGAGGGCTGATAGAATCACTGCTGATGGGCGGATTCTGATAAGAAAGACAAGACTGTTGTGCTGGGATGATTGGGTTTTAAATCTAGGGTCTTGCTTACTAATTCTGTGACTTCACTATGTTTCAGTTTTCTTATCCCCCAAATAGGCATGATATTGCATTCTAAGGATTGTTGGGTGGATGAAATGGGATGATGTGGCGTGAGGCATCTGAGGTGGTACCTATCGTGTTTGGGTACCAAGCCACTGCTGTTAACTCCTATACTCTGGGCAAGAGGAAAAACCTTCTTGTAATGTAATGACTTAATATGAACATGAGCGTGGCTAAGGCTAAATAACTCCCACTTTGGGGGAGTGTGTAGAAAATACCCCCCGGGTACCCATACCTGTGAAGTAGGTTGAGGTACAAAAATAAAACATGTAATGGAGAAGACTGGGAGCCATGCCTTCAGTGTCTACAGCATCCCCTACATCCTACACCTAAGCACCCACCCGGCTAAACCGTTCAAAACACAGTCAAATGTGAACTCTGCTCACGCTCGACGTCAGTAATGTACAAAGTGAAACACGAGACCCTTCTGTTGGTTCTAAAGCAAAACAAACATTATCTCCTGTAAGATAAAAACCGACAAAGCCCTGAAAACAAAGAAAATTTAGAGGGAATATTTCATGAACATAACACCATCTCAGACTGAGATTTTACTCACCATGTTATTTTTAAAAATTTGTCCTATAACTTCAAATGCTATTTTTAAAAAATCTTAAATATTCAAACTGCTCACTGTTTCAAGACCTAGAACCATACAGGTCTGTAGTTATCATGCACACACAGAAGTAAGAATAATTCAAACAGTAACTTAGGGCGCATCCATAATAGAAATGAATACAGTTTTCCTGGAAGATTCCACTCAGATTGAAACATTTGTTTAGGAAAGAGACAACAGCATATTAAAAAAACAAACAAACTTGGATTACAGATCTAAAGACCCAAGTACAAGTTATGATTTTTTTGTGATGTGACTGTGGGTAAGTAACTTAAAAATCTCTGAGCCTCAGCTTCTCATGTTTAAAGAAGCAGAAAGCATTTCCTGCACCCGTAACCTCAACCTTCACTAATGTATTGTAACGACTAGGAGACTTTCGACAGTGAAAGGGGGCATTTCAAGTAATTAAGCCAGGACAACAAAGGTAAACTAGGCAAGTCCCTGCTGAGGTGCCGACCGGTCTCCTTGGTGTGATGTCCTCACTACGTCCCACACCTGCCTGTGGGCTCACGCCACCATCATTGTGCTCCTTGAAAATGCGGAGTGTTCTTACAATTGTGGTTGGTATATAGTGGGTGCCCACTAAATGTTTTCGATTAACTTAGGTAATCTTTACCTCACAGAATTGGCTGTAAAGATTAACTGTGCATGATGATATTCATAATTTTCTTCTTCTTTATTTTAAATTAAATTTATTGGGGTGACAGTGGCTAATAAGATTATACAGGTTTCAAGTGCACATTTCTATGACACACGATCTGTACATCACTGTGTGCCCACCACCCAAAGTCAAACCTTTTTCCTTCGCCTACATTTGACCACTTTTACCCTTTACCACCCCCACCCCTTCCCTCTAATAACTACCACACTCTTCTCTGTGTCTATGAGTTTCTGTTTGTTTTTCTCATTTGTTCATTTGTTGCTTTTAGTTTTATATCCCACATATGAGTAAAATCATATGGTTCTTAACTTTTCTGTCTGACTCATTTTGCTTAGCATGATAGTCTCAAGATCCACTTGATATATAATATGCTACATAATGGTTAATTATTATATTTGCTATAGAAAATCTCATGGCAAATAATTTGGAAAGTAGTTACCTCTCTTAAGCCTGAATAAGGAGAGACAGGGTAAAGCAAGGACAAAATAGTATGAAGGCTAAGCCTTGAGAAATACATTTTAGGAAAAGGAGAAGGAAAGGGGGCCATATAAGAAGAAATATATACATTTTTCAGAGAATTTGGAAGAGAACCAGAAGAAGAATGCCTTTTAATATCTTTGCATCATATAAATTATCATTTTCTCCATGCCATAGAAATATATTTTCTGTATGTCAGGGAATATATCCAACTAATTTTTTTTACATCCTAAGCAACCATCTCATGCTTAGAACATGATAGGTGCTGAATGAATGATTAATGAACAAAAAGTAAATGAATGCACTTCTACGATAGAGTAAATGGAGGAAAGGACCCTAGAGAATGCATACAATGAGAAGGAAGCCTTTAATTGTAACTTGTTCCAACAGTCCTTGCTACCCAGACTCTAGAGTGCGGTTAAAAGTAGAAATCGAGAAATGAGTTGTTCTGAGCACTTACGTGGCAGAAAGGGTTATGACTGGCTCAAGTAAGGAAAACAACACATTTTTTCCTCCTTTTATCTTTAGTTTCTTCTATACAGTTGTGGGTCTTGCCATCCCAGATGTCTCTCTGTCCTAAGTGCCATGGAATCAGGCTCAGGTTCTCGAACTGTAGGCCCCAAATGGTCTTTTTCATTCAGAACCACACACAGAGAGGATACTATACCTGTCACCTAGAATGATTTCCCCAGAGTTAGAAGTAAAAACACCTCTCACCTTTGTAAGATTTTAAATTACCTCCTAGTCCCTCTGGAGCCTGAACTATGGTATGTCCCAAGACTCAGTGAGCAGGAGCCTTCTGGGCACAGGAGCAATTAAACGCTGGGTGTTGAGAGAGTTTCGGAGAAAGTCGTATACAACAGTCAAGATAATATTTAAAGAAATTGGGAATCAAAGAGCTTCTGGGTCTGCCTTGGCCACCCTACTTCTCTTTTCTGAGCAGACATCCCATGAGACCCTTTTGTTCTCTGTAAACCTCAGGGATTTGGCCTGCTTAACTGTCATTTTTCCAGTTTCTACCTATTCCCTTACCTCTGTAAAGAAATTGAGAAATTGTAACAATAAAAACAGTACTTACTGCTGTGAATCTGAAGGTTCTCGTGTAAAGAACACACTTGTTTCTCATTAGCTATGAGTTCTTGTGTAGGTCAGTGGTCCTCACTGAGCCTTAATATTGTTATTTGTAAAATGGAGTTATTAGTATTCCATAGGTTGGTTGTGAGGATTAGGTGAAATAATTCTTATATACTTCCTGACACTTACTATATGCTTCTATGATTTTTATTGAAATTGATTGGAGCATAGATTTCTCTTTATTGTTAGAAAATTTCTTCCTTCCCTGACTCCTTTCCTTCTTAATTTTAAGTTGTTTTTCCCCCTTTTTTCCCTGCTTGGTTGGTTTAGTTTTGTTTGTTTTAACTACTAGTAATTATAGGAAAGGGGATGATGAGTAGCAAAAACAAAACTAGTATTTTTAGATTTATAAAAAATATAAGAAATCTCAGAAATGCTTCTCATAATAATAACCCAATCTCTATGGAATCTAAACAACATGCAATTTCCAGAATCTTGGGGTTTAACCAGGCCAGTCTAAGAAAGGGAAGATAAAACTAACACTTAAAGAGTGCTTACTTGTGAGAGATGTCTTTAAAACATCTTTTATTTACTTCTTCAACATGTAAGTTAGAGATAGGTAGGTATCATTCGTCCACTTTACAAATGACGACACGGATCCAGGATTACACAACTATTGTAAGTGGTAGAGGTAGAAATTGAGGTCCAGACTCTTTGAAACTAAAACAGATGAAATTCTATGGCAGAATCAACTTGATTTCAATGTATCATTACCTGGTTTCTAGTTTTCTCTGTAGTTTTTGACCTTCTGGATGAGCAAGGTATGCCCTTTACTAGTCTTCAGGAATTTAGACTTGAGCTTGGTCCTGCCTTTTTTTCTTTTGCACTTACTTATGCCTCTGGTTTGCCTAACATATTTACTATAGTTGGTGATAATTGCTCCTTTTAAGGAGTAATTGGAATCTTTTAAAATTTCTGCCAAACTACTAAGTGGTTTTGTGATACCGAACAAACTCAGGAAAAGCCTGGAGACTTTGGTAGCAGGAAATAATAGAGTGCTTTATAGTTTGCAAACTGGAAACACAGCTAGGCAAAAAACTAGGAGTGTTCCAAAAAAAGGAAAAAGAAAAAAAGAAAAGAAATGTTAAAAGTTCTTAGAGCAAAAAGTATGTTTTTGAGAGTTATCAGTCCTTCATTCTTAGCCCTAAGATTGGTCCAGGACAGTCATCAGTCTGATGACAGGCAGTGAGGATTATAGGTGCCAGGAGGTCTGGTCACATCTGGTGTCTGGATCATGGATGTGAAGTTATCGGGTGGCTGGGACATGTGAGTCCCTTAGGGGGTTGTGTGTCCAATCATTGACCCAGGACTGGAAAGTTAAAAAAAAAATTAAGTTCCCAGGCTAGTTAGAACAAGAATGGCGTCTTTCCTCATGCCTCAACCTTCACTATGCTACTGATTTTAGCAGCTGGGTTAAAGTGATGCCGTTTTGTATACTCCCTATCTTCACTCATTCCTCTGTGATGACGGCCATTATTTCTGTCTCAAAGTAAAGCTGTTTGTCTTACCATGTAAACTAGTTAGCACTGGTTTCTAATAGTACTTAATGTATAGTAGATTTTTTCCAGTCCATCTTATCTAGTATTCATCCATCTATGATAAGATTCCGTTGGGCTCAGTTTTCATGTGATTTCTTGAAACATAAAATTGGCAAGTTCCCAGTGGTCATATGAAAATGATAACTATTAGTTGTAATTGCTTTTACCAGTAGGTCATTTAAAAAACTCTTATAAGATGTGCACATTTCTAGCATTTGCTCTTTTTGAAATCTGTCTTACGATATCTATAGTGAATAGCAATCATAAGGCCTATGAATATATACAACTATCAACATTTATATGCACTTATTAATCAAATAATTTTAGACATTTGAGAAATTTTTTACTTAAAGGGGCTTTATAAGGAATACATAAAGGCTCAAGTATAATAATAATAATAATAGGAAATCTTAGATAAATTGCTGTGGAAACATCAGAGGAGAGACAACAAGCAGAACAGAAGAATTAAATGAAACTCCATGTTGATAGAGAAGCCCAGCAAATGAGAGGATGAGCAAAACAACTTATTAAAAGCCTGTTCCAAACCAGTGCTAAGTATTCTATGTGGTACCACAAATAGCTTTTTTTTTTTTTTTTCAAGAACGGAAATGTCTCCCAGAAGGACTGGATGAAAATAGGCGGCATTCTATGCTCAGCACACACTGGCAAAACTTAGGGCACATGAGTTACAGTAGTGGGTGCTGAAATAAGTTGGAGACTATTCTCATAATGCACAGATCTTTTTCCATTTTATGCAAATACTCTTTTCATATTCAAGGGAAGGTAGTTTCCTTAAACTTTTATACTTTTTATTGATTATAGTCAGGTAGGATAAGGATTGTGTGGCACAGCCCAAGTAGCTGTTATAAATCATAGAAAAAATTATTACTGTCCTTTGTAGAGTCTATGCTAATACAACAGTTCTACTCCTGGTAAGCCTCACTGACTGAGGGTCCTTTTATCTTGTTTCTTTTTTATTTTTATGGGCTATCACCATAGTGCTCAAGGTCTGAAAAGGCTCAGAATACAACTGCAGTCCCTCCAGTGAGTGGGAAGAGGGGAAGTGGAGGGGAGGGCATACTCTTTTCTCTGAAAGGTGGGATAACATGCTATACACATGATTTCTTGTGTCCCATAGGCCAGGATGTAGCACAAAGTCACACCTAGCTTTAAGGAAGGCTAGGAAATGTCTTTATGCTGAATGACCATAAACTTGCTTAAACTTGTGCCGAACTTGAGAATCAATTTTGCAGAATAATTAGCAACATTAAGTTGCAAGGACAGATTTTTGGGTGGGGATATGTAATCTAAAGTAGTCTCTATATATTTTTATACTACATACTTTCTTTTTTAATATGAAAAATAGAGACATTTATTGAAGAATATACAAGAAACATTGTACTTAGAACAATGACCCCTTCAGACCCCTTCAAAATAGGCACCTTGGAACCTCACACAGTTTTCCCAATTACCATCAGTTGCCCTGTGCTACTTTTCTGAATTTCAGCGATGGTCTCAAATCTCTTTCCGTTTTTTCTCTCTGTTTTTAAATTTAAAATTTGTGGGTTTTGTGCTTTTTGTTGTTGTTGTTGTTCAAGTACAGTTGTCTCCATTTTCCCACCACCACATTCCCCCTCCCCACCCACCTCCACTTCCCACCCTCAAACCTTCCCTCCTTTGGCTTTGTCCATGTGTCCTTTATACATGTTCCTTGAATACCCTTATCCTCCCCCCCACCTCATTATTCCCTTGTCCCTACCCTCTGGTTGTTGTCATTCTGTTTCTTGTTTCCATGCTCTCATTCTATTTTGCTCATTTCTTTTTGTTCATTAGGTTCCTCTTATAGGTGAGATCATATGGTATTTGTCTTTCACTGTCTGCCTTATTTCACTTAGTGTAAGAGTCTCCAGTTCCATCCATGCTCTCACGAAGGGTAGGAGTTCCTTCTTTCTTTCTGTTGTGTACTATTCCATTGTGTAAATGTGCCACAGTTTTCTGATCCACTCATTTACTGATGGGCACCTTAGGTTGTTACCAGCACTTGGCTATTGTAAATTGTGCTGCTATGAACATTGGGGTGCATAAATTCTTTTGGATTGGTGTTTCAGGATTCTTAGGGTATAATCCCAGCAGTAGAATTGCTGGGTCAAAGGCAGTTCCATTTTTAGTTTTTTGAGGAAATTCCATGCTGTTTTCCACAGTCACTGCACCAATCTCCATTCCCACCAACAGTACACTAGGGATCCTTTTCTCCACATCCTCATCAGCACTTACTATTTGTTGACTTGCTTATGATGGCCATTTTGACCTGTGTGAAGTGGTATCTTATTGTGATTTTAATTTGCACCTCTCTGATGGCTAGTGATGATGAGCATCCTTTCATATGTCTCTGGACCCTCTGTATGTCCTCCTTGGAGAAGTGTCTGTTCAGGTACTTTGCCCATTTTTTAAAATGGATTGTCTTCTTGATGTGAGTCATGTGATTTCTTTATGTATTTTGGAGATCAGACCCTTGTCCAAGGTATCAATGGAAAATATGTTTTCCCATACGGTTGGTTCCCTTTTCATTTTGCTGATGTTTTCTTTAGCCATGCAGAAGCTTTTTATTTTGATGAGATCCCATTTGTTTATTCTTTCCTTTATGTCCCTTGCTCTAGGGGACATATCAGTGAAAATAGTGCTGTGTGGAATACCTGAGATTTTTCTACCTACATTCTGCTGTAGGACTTTTATGGTGTTATGACTTATATTTAAGTCTTTTATCTATCTTGAATTTATTTTTGTGTATGGTGTAAGTTGGTGGTCTAGTTTCATTGTTTTGTATGTAGCTGCCCAGATCTCCCAACACCATTTGTTGAAGAGGCTATTTTTACTCCTTTTTATGCTTCTGCCCCCTTTGTTGTATATTAATTGAACACAGAGACATGGGTTTATTTCTGGGCTCTCTATTCTGTTCCATTGATCTACATGTCTGTTGTTATGCCAGTACTATACTGTTTTGATTACAGTTGCCTTGTAATATAGTTTGATATCAGGTATTGTGATCCCTGATTGTTATTGTTTGCCCTACATTGGTCATCTTTCTCAAAATTGTTGTGGCTATTCAAGGTCATTTATGGTTCCATATAAATTTTTGAAATACTTGTTTTGTATCTGTGAAATATGTCATTGGTATTTTAATAGGGATTGCATTGAATCTATAAATTGCTTTGGTAGTATTGACATTTTGATGATGTTAATTCATCCAATCCATGAACACGGTATATGTTTCCATTTGTTTGTGTCTTCCTTAATTTCTTTCTTCTGTGTTGTGTGGTTTTCTGAGTACAGGTCGTTTACCTCCTTGGGTAGGTTTATTACTAGGTACTTTATATCTTTTGTTGCTCTAGCAAATGGATTTTTTTCCCTGATTTCTGTTTCTGATGTTTCATTGTTGGTATACAAGAATGTGTTGGATTTTTGAATATTGACTTTGTGTCCTGCTGCTTTACCAAATTCACTTATTAGGTCTAGTAGTTTTTTTGGTGGACTCTATAGGGTTTTCTATGTAGACTATCATGTCATCTGCAAACAATGACAGTTTTATTTCCTCTTTTCCAGTTTGGATGCCATTTATTTATTTATTTATTTATTTATTTATTTATTTATTTATTTCTGATTGCTGTGGCTAGGACTTCCAATACGATGCTGAATAGAAGTGGTAAAATGGGCATCCTGGTCTTGTTCCTGATCTTAGTGGGAAAGCTTTTAGTTTTTGCCCATTGAGTATGATGTTGGCTGTAGGTTTGTTGTATATGGCCTTTATTATAATGACATATGCTCCCTCTACTCCCACTATGCTGAGTGTTTTAATCATAAATGGGTGCTGTACCTTATCAAATGCTTTTCCTGCTTCTATTGATATGATCGTGTGATTTTTGTCTTTCCTTTTGTTTATGTGATGTATTATGTTTATTGATTTGTGAATATTGTACCATTCTTGCATCCTTGGGATGAATCCCACTTGGTCATGGTGTATGATCTTTTTAGTGCATTGCTGGATGTGGTTTTCCAATATTTTGTTGAGGATTTTTGTGTCTATGTTCATCAGAAATATCGACCTGTAGTTTTCTTTCTTTTTTGTGTCTTTGTCTGGTTTTGGGATTAGGATGATGCTGGCCTCATAAAAAGAGTTGGGGAGTCTTCTGTCTTCTTGGATTTTTAGGAATAGTCTGAGAAGGATAGTGGTTAGCTCTTCCTTAAATATTTTATAAAATTTTCCTGTGAAACCATCTGGTCCAGGTCTTTTGTGTGCTGGGGGTTTTTTGATTACTGCTTTAATTTCACCAGCTATTATCAGTCTGTTCAGGCTTTCTGCTTCTTCTTGACTCAGTTTTGGAAGATTATATTTTTCTAGAAATTTGGCCATTTCACCCAGATTTTCAAAATTCTTGGAATGTAGTTGTTCATAGTAATTTCTTACGGTCTGTTGTATTTCTGTGGTATCAGTTGTAATACCTCCTCTTTCATTTCTTATTTTGTTTATTTGGGTCCTGTCTCTTTTTTTCTTGATGAGTCTACTTAAAAGCTTGTCAATTTTGTTTCTTTTCAAAGAACCAGCTCCTGGATTCATTGATCCTTAAAATTGTTCTCTTAGTCTCTATGTCATTTAATTCTGCTCTGATTTTGGTTATTTCCTTCCTTTTACTTACTCTGGGCTTTGTTTGTTGTCATTCCTCAATTCTTGTAGATGTAGGGTTAGGTTGTTTATTTGAAATGTTTCTATATTTTTTAGGCAGGCCTGTATTGCTACATTCTTCCCTCTCAGAACTGCCTTCTCTGTGTCCCATAAGTTTTGGGCTATTGTGAGTTCATTTTCATTTGTTTCCAGAAATTTTTTGATTTCTTCCTTGATCTCATTCTTAATCCATTCATTGTGTAATAGCATACTATTCAATCTCCATGAATTTGAGTGTTTTTGAGTTTTTTTTCCTTGAGGTTGGTTTCTATTTTCAGTCCCTTGTGGTCTGAGAAGATGCTTGATATGATTTCAATTTTCTTGAATTTTTTGTGTCTTGTTTTGTGTCTTATCATGTGGTCTATCTTTGAAAATGTTCCATGTGCATTTGAAAAGAATATATATTCTGCTTCTCTGGAATGAAAGGTTCTATACATATCAGTTAAGTCCCTTTGATCTAATGTGTCACTCAATTCCAAAATATCCTTCCTTGTTGATATTTTGTTTGGAAGATCTATCCATTATTGACAGTGGGGTGTTAAAATCCCCACTATATGTGTGTTGCTTTATCTCTTTCTTGAAGTCCTCCAAGATTTCCCTTGTATAGTTGGGTGTTCCTATGTTGGGTGCATGTATGTTTACAATTTATGTCTTATTAATGGATTCTTCCCTTGAGTATTATGAAGTGTCCTTCTGTGTCTCTTTTGATGGCCTTTGTTTTGAAGTCTATTTTGTCTGATATGAGTATTGCTACCCTGGGTTTTTTTACCTGTCCATTTGCTTGGAATTTTTTTTTCCTCCCTTCACTTTCAGTCTGTGTAAGTCTTTTGTTCTGAGGTGGGTCTCTTGTAGGTGGCATATGTGTGGGTCACGTTTTCTTATCTATTCAGCTAACCTATGTCTTTTGATTGGAGCATTTAATCCCTTTACATTTAGGGTTATTTTTGATAGGTCCTTATTCATTGTCATTTTACCCTCTTTGTACCTGTGTTTCCTCTCTCTCCCACTCTTTTTCTTCCTCTTCTTCAAGCAGTCCCTTTAGCATACGTTGCAATGCAGGTTTGGTGGAGGTATATTCTTTTAGCCCACATTTGTCTGGGAAACTTCTTATTTCCCAGCTTGCATTTTAATTGAGAGCCTTGCTGGGTAGAGTAGTCTCAGTTGCAGGCCTTTGCTTTTCATTACTTGGAATATTTCATGCCATTCCCTCTGGGCTTGTAGTATTTATGTTGAGAAGTTAGCCACTAGCCTTATCCAGGCTCCCTTGTATGTTACTTCCTGTTTCTCCCTTGCTGACGTTAAGATTCCCTCTTTGGCCCTGGCTGGTATGGCTCAGTGGATTTTGTGCCAGTCTGTGAGCCAAAGGATCGCTGGTTCGATTCCCAGTCAGGGCACATGCTTGGGTTGCAGGCTGGATCCCTAGTAGGGGGTGTTCTCGAGGCAACCACACATTGATGTTTCTCTCCCTCTCTTTCTCCTTCCCTCCCCTCTATGAAAATAAATTTAAAAAAACCTTAATAAAAAATAAAATTCTCTCTTTGTCTTTGAATTTTGCCATTTTTATTATCATGTGTCTTGAAGTGGTACCCTCTTTGGGTTCCTCTTGATTGGGACTCTCTATGTTTCCTGGATGTGTGACTTTTTCTCTCATCAAAGTAGGGAAGTTTTCCATCATTACTTTTTCAAACAGGTTTTCTATCCCTTGCTGTTCTTCTTCTCCTTCTGGTATCTCTCTTATACGCATATTATTCAATTTCATGTTGTCCTGAAGTACCCTTAACACCTCTTTGTTCTTTCTGAGTCTTTTTTCCTTTTCTTGCTCTTTCTGGGAGTTTTTTTCTATCTTGTCCTCCAGCTAGCTGATTCAATCCTCTGCTTCATCTAGCCTGCTTTTGATTCCTTCTACTGTGTTCTTCAATTCAGAAATTGTACTCTTTATTTTCTCTTGGCTCTTGTTGGTATTTTTATGTCCTTTTTCATGCTGATATAGTTTGCAGTGACTTCATTACAGCTTCCCTGTAGTTTTTGGTAATTCTCACTGAGCTTATTGAATTTCCTTATAATCATTATTTTGAACTCAATATCTAGTAGTTATTTTCCTCTATTTGATTTATCACTCTTTCTAAGGATTCCTCCTTTCTTTTCAATTCGGGGTCGTTTCTTTGTCTTCCCATTATTTGTGAGACTCTTCTTGTTTGCTTCTGCTTCTTAAATTGATCTGTTTTGACTCCCCAACTTTGTGATGTGAACTTCTATGGTAGGTGACCTGTGAGATTCAGTGATGCAGTCTCCTTGATCTCCTGAACTTGATGTTCTTAGGATGCCCTTTATGACATTTATGTTGGCTTTCTGCATGTATTTGGTTTTTGATTGTTTTGGGGTTGTTCTTTGGTGGTTGCTTCCCTGTTGCTGGTTGACCAAGGGTCAGCCCACCCACCACATCTTGTATGCTGTTGTGCAGGTGCTGCCAGAACAAAATCACACAGCCCAAGGAACAAACCCACATCTCAAAAAATAACTCCCCCTCTCAATCCCACTACCAATAGCAGATGAAGCAGCACTAATAAGGGTTTAAAGAGATTAAGACTATTATAAGAGAGGAGGAAAATAAACTATAGTATAAAATCTAGTGACTTAATATGCACAAACTTGATGGATAAGAAGTGAATGTTAAAAAGCTATGTAGGAAAGAAAATATTGCAAATCATGGAGAAGACCACAGTGGATTTCATTTCAGCAGCCTCTAGTATTTATCACTTTTTTTCTTTGTGGATTTGCCTCTGGTGATGTCAGATGTTGACCCTGTCTGACCTTAGGCACCCAGTTTGAGACTCCCAGGGATCTACTGTCTCCTTCCCTTGTTAATCTAATAGCTCTGCACTCAGCAGTCAGGCTTAAATCCCAAAGGGCAGGGCAGAATCCCTGCTGAGGTCAGGGTTACTGTTTCCCCTCAGGCTGCTGCTGCTCATATGGGAGTGGTCTGCCTGAACAAGATGACTGCTGCTATATGGGTGATGATGCAGCACCAGGATTCCTGCGGCTACTCTCTCAGTTCTGTCCCCAAAGCCTCTGTCCTCAGTCTCTCCTCAGGCATCTCTAGCCCACTCTGCCCCTGCCTTTGCCGGAACCTAGAGTAAGTGGCTGCAAATGAAAACTTGTGTGTTGGCCTTTTAAATGGCTCTTTGCATCGCTAGCTGTTCGTCTTTGGCAGAGAGCAACTCTGCTGCTTTTCCCTACTGGTTGTTATCTGTGTACTTTTTGGGCTCTGGTGCTCTAGGCTGGGGATCCAAGCTTAGGGTTTAGACCCTGCTGGTCTCAGGGGGATACAACCAGCCACTTAATTATCTTGTTGGTGCTGCCACCTGTGGGCAAGCAGCCAGCCTTCTTGAGTCTCCACCACACTCCTTACCAGTTAGGTTGTGCTGAAGCCTATTCTTCTGTCTGTCTGAGGTTATAAAGCTTCTCTCTTGCTACCGTTCAGTTATTTGTTCTGGGTGGTTTCTCCACAGTTGAGTTGTAATTCCAGACTGGTCCTGGGAGGAGGTCAGTGTGACTTCCATTCACTCTTCCACCATTTTGCCCATGCTCTGTTTTTATTTTCTTGAAGCACTTTTACTACTGGATATTTTCTTGTTTACTTATTTTCTTATTTGTTTATTGAATGTTTCCTTCCCCTGCTATGTGAGCTCCAGGTGGGTAAAAATTTTTGTCTTGTTATTACCATTATGCCAATAACTAGAAAAATGCCATGCACATAGTAGAAGCCTGATAAATGCATGTTGACTAAAAAAATGAACTATTATATGTTTCTCTTTCAAAAGTTTGATTATTGGATTCATTAGTTTATGTGAAAAGAGTAAAATTATTTATCATGTTTAAACAAAATGTGAATGAGTAACTAGTACAATGTGTTCATATTTTTAATAGCTATAAAGGTCTGTTTAATTGTATATGTATATGTTAGCTTCAGAGAATTTACATATAATTGCCCTTCCAATAGCTAGCTTCATATGAACATTCCCTGATTCATACACATGGGTTCTTTCCAACCAAGCTGCCATGTCTGATCTGTGGCAGACTTCTAGTTGTAACCTCTTTAGTTGCCTTGGGTTAGGTGATGAACTTTGCCTACTTTTCCAACTTCTCTCTGTTGTTGCCCAGAATCTTCAGCCAACAGAAGAAGTTGCAACCAGAAGAAACAACAGCACATATGGTTTCTAACAATATAAAAGGATTTTTCCCTTTTACAATGAGTTTGATACATGTGAAGAACATGATTCTAGGGCCTAGTACTAATAAAATTGAATTTGTGCTTATCAACTTTACTCTGTGTGTGTGTGTATGTAGGGGTTTACTTTTACATCTATTGAGATCCACTGGATTTTAAAAAACAGCCCAAAGTGGTGTAGGTATGTTATTATCCCCATTTTACAGGTACAAGAACAAATTCAAAGAGAGTAAATGTGCCACAATGAATAAATTGCAGAGACTGAAATCAAGCTGAGTCATCGATACATACATTCTTTCCCCTGTACAGATTCTCAGCAGCGATGTGACTTTCTTTAAGCCTCAGATTTACTAGGTCATTTTTGCGTTGAAAAGACTTAGGAAACTTCAAGGGTCCCTGAGCCAGGAAAATGAGCACAGATATTCTCTCAATTACCGACATTGTTACCCCCCAAAGTAGGTTTAACATTCTGATGAAAAACCTGTAAGTGGGGAAAAATTGGGACAACTGTAACTGAACAACAATTAAAAAAAAAAAGTGACATCCCTGTGCTGGCTCCTCACCTGTCCCTCCCCCTGCCGCCCCTGCCCTAGTGAAGATACAGTTTTGGAACAAATGACTCAAATTAGAGATAAAGCAATGATATAAAGTCCTAAAGTACTATGTACTAGGCCCTGGTAGTAGTACGTAGTCTCTTGGTAATTAAGTCTGTTACAGAAACACGTAGTGTTTGATGTCATTGTTGATGTTACTATTACAGCATTTTCACTAAAAAAAAAAAAAATCCCTTCCCTTTGCCAGTCCTCTGTCCCTTAGCCTAGACCAGGCAAAGAAAAAGAAAAACGTCCCAGGGGTGAAGAATTTTCCTGTGATCCAGAGAAGAGCAAGTGTTAGGATATTTGTTTAGGGAACTTCCCCTGATCCCTTAGTCACGCAGTCGCTACTTTATCACCGGTCCCTAGAAGTGGGCGGGGTTTCCTGGAAGTTTTGACTGCAGTTGTTTCCCGTTCAAAGTGACCCAGATGCCAAGACACTCAGACGTTGGAGCTCTGGCCTGGGACAGCCGCGAAAGGTAGGTGCTCAGCTGCGGCTCCGGTGCTGGATCCCAGGTCCTCCCTGAGGCCCTAGACCTGCCCCTCTAACTCCCCTTCCCCGTCTCCAGATCTGCGAGGCATGGTTTTGCCTTCAAGCCCACCTGGCACAAAATTTAGTCCCGGAGTGCAACCACCATCCCCCGGGGGTTTCTGCGGGTGTGGCAGGTTAGGGGAATCTGGGGGGACCGGAAGTGGGATTTGGCTGTCTCCTATTAATCTCTCAAGGCCCCTTTTCCTGCTTTCCTCCTCTTTAACTTCTCTCTCATCCGTCTTCTCTCTGTCCCTCTCCCTGCCCCTCTTTCCTGTGGACAATTGGTGTTGCTTCAATTTTACGTAACTTTATGCTGTGGAAGTGGAGCTCCAAGCCTCCCTCCCCCCCATCCAAATCGGAGTGCAGCCGCTTCACCCTTCTGTATAGAAATTCTAGGGACGAGTTCAGGTCCCTTCTGTTAATACGTGGATGCTGAAACTCTGGGGCGGAAAAGGTAAAAGTTAAATCTCTCCGGGTTTCTATCCAAGCGCTGCACCCCGGGTTCTGCACTTGATCCGGGCCACGGGCTGCAGGGTGCGGCTGCTCTGCCTCCAGAGCGCCGCTGCGAGGGGACCTCCGGGCAGGCCGGGGCTCAGGGCGCCGCCCTCTGTTCTCCCAGTTGCCTCGGATTCGAGGCTCTGAGCGGGCTCCGCAGCTGTGGGCAGTCTGCGTGCCTGCAGCTACACGCATTTTTGAAATGCCGCCCCGAGGGGAGGGAGGGAGGACTAACTCTGACCCAGCAGAGGGTGCAGTGGGAGGGGCGGGGGAGCCTGCGCAGAATGGCACCTTTCCCCCTCGAGGGATTCGTCCTGGGGTTGGGGACCAGCAGGAGACACACCCTCTGCTCCGTCTCTTCACCTGGAAGCTGCGCACACAGACACGTCTGCTCGCTCGCAGTTCCTTCCACTCGCACCCTCCTCTTCTTCCTCCCCTTAGCTGCAGCAGGTGTTACCAGAGAACTTGCCCATCAAGTGTTCGCGGGGAAACCTTTCCCCCGAGCGTTCCTTCCTCTCCCCGCAGCCACTGTGGCCCTCCCTCTGTTTATTCAATGTGGGCCCTTTGCCACGATCCGTCTTTATCCAGGTCCTCAAAATAAAAACAGACACAAAGCAAAAAGCCTGATTATTGGCGCCGATCTGTAGATACAGGGCGTGGCGTATGAGACACACCATTGCTATCAGATGGGTGAGCAACGGGCCCTTTCTCTGGGTTGGAGCAGGGTGCGATGTTAATGGTGATTGATGTGAGCACGGAGGGCTGGAGATAGTCCTGCCGAAAGCATCGGAATCCTTGAGAGGGCAGGGAGGGAGTCGTTGTTCTGGGAAGGAAAATTACCTTTCTCAAGAGCCCTCCTGTTTTTCTGGGCTGCAGGTTCCTGAGTGAAAATTTGGGTTCCCAGTGACCCATCTGCTTCTAGGGCTCTGGATAAGCACATCAGTTTCACTTCCGCATTCTCGGTGTGCCAGGCAATTGCATTTTGGATCCTTAGTGTTTATTTTCAGTAAAAATCCCCCTAATTTGCGCTAGAGGTGGCAGCCCAGGTCAGCCTTGGACAGGCAGGGAGAGGCCTGCTCATAGGTGGCTCCGTTCAAAAGGGCTGGAGGGCAGCATCCAGTGATGTCAGGGCCAATGACTGGGACAGAGCCCCCTGCTGACTCTTTGGGTACAAAGATTATAATGTAAATTATAATACATGTGCATACATTTTTGGTGCTATCTCACATGAAATGGTTGTCTGAGATTGCAATACAATTTGGAAGATATGTTTACGATGGCCTGATTTAAGATAGAGGCCATGTTGAAATGTGCTATACTAGTGTCTCGGACAGAGAAAACAAACAGTGCTCTCAATTATAAACCCCAAAAGAAAAGGCACGAAGTAAGTTATTTCAGTTGCATGGGTACATTTTGGGTCAGGCAACTTATTTGCAGGTCTCTGAATAGTGGGACCAAAAGTGGAACCGGCTTTCGAACCAGCCTTAGGGTGTTTCAGAGATTTCTCATTAGCAGCTACTTGGTGACTTTTACAGCTTTCAGCCTGGGTCTGGCAGCACTTTGTCCCCTTCTTCTCAGCTTCTTTCTCCTACCTAGTCCCATCATTAACCCTCTGAATACATTTTTACACCAGAGAGAAGCACTCAAGGAACTGGTGTTTGAATAGCTAATCCCCAACACAGCCCTCTGTTCATGATATGTCTTTTCCACAGTGACCCTGTGCCACCATGGTGTACCCCTGTGGCCTGCTAACACGCCGAGAGGAGCCAGGTGAGCCTGATTTGTGACTCTTGCTATTGTAGCTTTGGCACCTAGCACAATGGCTGGCCTGCAGAAGATGTCTTATTAAATGTGATTGAACTCTTGAACTCAGGTCTGTCTCCAGTGCCACTGAAGAGCATCTCTGTGACCTTGTCCATTTGTGAGTTTGTGGCTGGTGTGTCTGCTACCTTAAACTATGAGAATGAGGAGAACGTTCTGGTGGAGGCCTTCTTTGTTTTCCCCATGGATGAAGACTCAGCTGTCTACAGCTTCGAGGCCCTGGTGGATGGGAAGAAAATTGTGGCAGAATTACAGGACAAGATGAAGGTACTAGGGATGAGTACATTATCGCTTCCCTTTTTTAATTCCCTCTGATGCATACTCTCTAGGATGCGTACTCTTCACGAAAGTGCTGATATTGAACACTTTGTCCTCCACACCCCTCTAACTGATCCTTTCGGAAAACCGTTGGAGGGAAAAGCCAATCAGAGCACTCACAGTACAGCTGTGAGCTTGCCAAGACCAAGCAGTCTCAGCGCCCCAGACTGTTTCCTGTGCTTCTCATCTCCTTGTCAAACACGTCACCCTTCGATACCACTTTTCTCTCCTTGGTCTCCTTAGGCCCACGCCAATTATGAGGAGGCCATCAGCCAGGGCCACCAAGCCTTCCTCTTAGAGGAGGACAAGGACTCCAGGGACATCTTCTCTTGTAATGTGGGGAACCTCCCCCCTGGGTCAAAGGCGGCACTTACCCTGAAGTACGTGCAGGAGCTGGCCCTGGAAGCAGATGGGGCCCTGCGCTATGTGCTCCCCGCCATCCTGAATCCTCGGTACCAGCTCTCTAGTGAGTATCCTCCTCCTCAGATGCTAGTGGGGAGCGACACAACTGGGAACCCCCCTCAGGGTTGTGGGGTGCTAACACGTGTGGGAAGGGAAAACACCGCTAAGGTAAACTTTTTGTAGAACGGCCTGAGGACAGTTGCCTTAAAACGAAGATTCCTGTAGTCCCTTTGGAGGACCTGCCCTATACACTCAGCATGGTCGCCACCATCAGTTCCCAGCATGGCATCGAGAGGATCCAAAGCAACTGCCCCATGAGTCCCACTGAGTACCTTGGAGATAAGACTTCTGCTCAGGTAGCTAAAAAGAGAAAAGGTTGTTGCCAGTACCCCTATTCTTGGGTCCTGATCTTCTTCCTCAGTCTTTCTTAAACATTCTTTCCTTTTCCCTAGTAACCCAGAGGGAATCACACTGTGCTCCTTCTTTATCCCCGTTTCATCTCCAGAGCCTCCTCTCCATTCTCACAAGCAGCGATAGTTCTAACGTGGCTTCTTTGCCTGTTCCCAACCCAGATTTCCTTGGCTGATGGACACAAATTTGATCGAGATGTGGAACTTCTGATTTACTACAGTGAGGTGCATGCCCCCAGTGTAGCTGTGGAGATGGGGGAACCTACAGCAAAGCCTGGTATTTTCTTTCGTCCTTTGTAGTTACCTCCTGTGGGGTAACTCTTGTCTTGGAATTACCCTCAGATTAACCTCACTTTTTTCCCCCTTCTATCCAGTAGTGGGTGAAAAACTGAAATAGCTTACACTGTGGCATGCGAAAATGGTTCAGGTAATGAAAATCATGTGACTATGCCTTATAGGCAAATTTAAGTGAATTAGTAGGTAATTGGACAAAGGACATGAAATAGAATCCACAGAGGGAAACGCATTTAGGTGACAGACACGTGACAATAATCACTCTCTCCAAGTAAAAATTAAAATACAATAAAAAGAATGACATGACTTTTTTACTTTTCAAATGATCAAAGATTTCCAAGTCTGGTAAAGCCTCATGCTTTAAAAGGTGAGGTAAATTTGGCACCCTTGTAGCAAAATAATTTGCTATCAAACTTTTGAGGAGAAATTTGGTAATATGTATCAAAATAAATGTTCATTTTTATGAACATTTGTTTGTAAAATGTTTTGGAAGATGTTCATGTTCCAATTTAAAAAATCTCAAGGAAATAAATTCAAATGTAAGTAAAAATATCAACTAAAACATCCTCAAAATGTCTTACGGTAGCTAGATTCACTATACTAGAATTACTTGATGAGTTATTATGCTGCTACCAAAATAATGTATATTGACAGATTGAAATAATATGGGAAAAAAAGGCTTCCAAAGTATGTTAAGTAAAAGAAAGGTAAGTTATGCAGACAGATTACTAAAAGAAAGTAACCTCCAAATTAAGTAAAACATTAAAAACCATAGGAAATATGCAAGTATTGTGATTAGATTAAGAATAAGCTTATTTTCTTGATTTCTCATTTTATCTAATAAATAACTTTTATTGATTGATTCATCACACCAACATGTGATCTCACCCTGGGTTCTTTTTTTGTCTTCTTCTTATTGTGGTAAAATTTATGTGACATAAAATTTAAGTACGAGAAAACTAATAAGTTGGCATAAAATTATATAATGCAAAACTTATAGAATTTACACAACATCAATTTTACCGCCATAAGTGTTTTTATGTGTGTAGCTCTGCCGCCCTTGGTGCGCTCCCGTTGTGTGTGACCGTCACCAGCGTCCACCCTCAGAGCTTTCTCATCTCACGCTGGTGTCTTAATTTCTAAGACTAAGTTGAGTTTCTTAGTAGGTTTAGTTTTTAAATTTCTTTAATTTTTCTTGTTTTCTAAAATTTCCTTGATGTGTATGTACTTTTCCTTTTGATTGTAACTGGTAGAGCACGTGCCGGTCTGTGGCTCTCTTGGGGCTTCCAGGGCTGCCTGTCCCGATTGCAGAGACCCTGGAGGGTAACTGGGGGGATGCTGGTCCCTCCAGCTTTGCGGGTATGGAACAGTCCTCGGGGACCTCTGTGTCTTGGGTCAGTCTCGTATTTCTACAACTACTGCTGCTCTGAAGACAATCACCTATAGTTGGTCTTCAATAGGCCATTTTTCTACCTCATTGTGAACCTTCACCCTCGAGCTCACAAATTGGAACTCCTCAGTTTGCCCTCACGTGCTCACCCATTGTTTCCTTGGGCAGGCTGTTCACACTAACCTGTTGGAGGGGGCCCCACCTCAGCCGGGTTGCTGGGCTCCTGTCCCATGAAGCCCATGCTCTGTCTTCACACATCAGTTATCTGGTTTTGTCCTCTCCTTTTAGTGAGCTCCCCCATGGGCGCGTGAAATACTCCCACACAGTGACCTGGTTTTTAGTCAGGATAATTTCACCAGAGAAAATTTTAAAATGCTGCATCTTAGAAGGTAAGGATTGAGGTCTCAGCCCCTGTCCTTCCAAGAAGTACTGTCGGCCGCTTTGCAGATTTTCTCATCTGTTCCCTGTGACCAGCTGTGTAGTCCTGGGGACGTCAGGGGGAGCCTTTATGGTATGAGTCTTGCAAGTCCCCTGCAGCAGGGCCACTCAAGTCTCACTTTGCAGATCATGTATTTGGCCCAGATGACTTGCTATTCACATCTGCACAGCGAAGTCCATGACAGCCTGCAACTTGGCCTACTAAAACCACTTAGAGTTCTACCAAGTGAAATATTCCTCTACGTGATGAAATTGCAAAATAGGCTTTTTAAACTTAGAATGCACTAACCATAGTAAGAACATGATTTCAAAAAAATTATATTTACAGTTTAATATAAATAATTGTATCAAAAACTTTAATTTTATGAAATTAAGGCTTACTCTGAATTGAGCCCTAGATTGGGTTCCTTAAGTGAATTATGTCACTTAATTCTTAACATAATCTTGACATAGGTATTACTACCTTGATTCTTTAGAGGAGTAAACTGAAGCTAGCAAGCAGAAGAGCCAGGGTTTGAAACGCCTCATTTAAGAATGAGGAAGCAGAGACTTGGGGAGGTGGAAATCAGTTGAGCCGAGCCAAAGATGTTCTAGTAGATACCATGTCTGCCGTGCTCACTGTGCATCTGGCAGTTTGGTTACTGCAGTACTCTATGGGTAAGAGAGTGACCTGAGGCAGGTCCTATAGTTGCACTGAGTCCCAGGGCTGCTGAGAATCTAGAACTGTAATACTGGGAATGACTATGATATAGGTAGGATACTGGAATTAGCTGCTATGTCTTCTTATATTCTCTGAACTGTTGAACTAGAGTTTATATAAACCAGCTATTCTCATTACGTCTCTATCTTAACATCAGCATTTCAGTTCTAGCCTCAGTTTTCACTTGCTCCTCAAAATAAGATCATAGCCATGGCTTCAACAACCTGGTGACATGGGCCAGCTCCCATGGTCTCCTCCATACTATGTTTCATGATACTGTTATTGTCCCAACACACATCCCAGTGCTTCTCTTTGTTCGGGAGACGGGCTCTCCTTGGTGCGTGAGACACTTACTGTATTCTCGGCTCTTGTACATTGTCAACAAAAGAATTGTCCACATGGCCATCATTTTGTCATCGTCTTGTCCACAAGAGCCCATGTGATAAATTTCCCATTGATTTGATTTGAAGAGAATGTGTCTCTGCAAATGAAGTGAGGTTGATTCTTCTGGAAAATACTGGAACATTTTAACTTAGTGTATTTCACTAATTTGCCTAGCTGCTGGGAAACTTGCATCCAATTGTGGTCTTTTAATTTTTACTTGTTCCTGGTAACCTCTACCCTCTTTCTTCTCTTTAATACCTGTGTTGTTTCTGTCTCCTATATGTTTATAACTCACCTCAGACCCTTTGCTGGAAGGGTACAAGATTAAACAGTGGTTTAGATTTGGGTTTTCTCAACTTCCTCTGTACGTCAGTGCAATCGATTCTTGGTGTTGTCGGTAGGTATGTTTGAGTTCTTTTTCATCTTACAGTGTCATTTTCCTTTCTGAGTAGACTGTCTGATGGGACATCCATCTGCGATGGTGAGTTTCTACCCAGATATCCCAGAAGCTCAGCCGCCGATAATGTGTAGAGAATTTGTCTTCCTCATGGACTGCTCAGGAAGTATGCAGTGTCCCATGAATAACCAAGATAAATCTCAGCAGCGCATAGAGGCAGCCAAGGTAAAGCTAGTTCTTTTGTCTTTCTGGTCATGTGCTCAAGTGAGGATGAGTCTCAAGGGGTAAACTAGAGTCCATCTGGAACTTGGGTCTGTTTCCATCTGAACCACAGCTAACAGGACACCCTAAGACTAGCACTGGAATACAAGGCCTGGAGGCACAATGGGGGGTGTAGGCCCACACCCTCAAGGGCTGGGTTGGCAGGGTCTGTGTGCCAGAGAGGACCCTCTCTCACTGGCTCCTGTACTCTCTTCCTTCAGGAAACACTGATTTTGCTGCTAAAGAGTTTGCCTATAGGCTGTTATTTCAACATCTACAGATTTGGATCTACCTTTGAAGCATTTTTTCAGTAAGTTTCTAGAAAAGCCATACAGTATTCAAAAGACACTCTAAAGAAAGGACTTGATTGTTAAAGGGATTACTGTAGAGTTGACTTGGGCATTGGGGATTTCAGGTGAGGTTGTTTACAGTGGGACTCATCTCAATGCAGGGACTCGGCATGGGGCAGTGTCGAGTAGCTATGTCACTGAGCATGTGCGATCTTTGCAGGAATAGTGTGCAGTACACTCAGCTCACCATGGAAGAGGCGCTGAAGAGAGTCACTCTCATGCAGGCTGACCTAAGGGGCACAGAAATCTTGGCGCCACTCAAGAGCATCTACAATGGCCCTTCCATCCCGGGCTATCCTCTGCAGGTATGAGTCAGAACAGAGCTGACGTAAGGGGACAAAGAAAATTAAATTTCTGTTCAAGGATGCTTAGCCCTGAGTTTCACTGAATGATAATCTAAGTATGGTATGCAGTTCAGAGCTGTCTGTTATGTAGTAAAGGGGAAAAGATGAGAGGCATTTAAAGAATTCCCCTTCCTTAGACCCATGCTATGAACTGTGGATGATGGGTGTTCTTTTGTGCACTGCCAGAGAAGGCTTAGGTCAGACTAGTAGTGGGAGGTGATGGAAATGCCCAGGGTTCAGTACAAACCATGTGGGAACACAGTGCAAGTGACAGTGTCCCATTAGAGATTTGACACCTGTCTAGAGGCATCAATGCCTCTGGCATGAAGTAGTTGGGTTTTGCAAGGGCAAATTTTCATTTTTTTTTAATGTCTGATGAATGTCTCGTGTTCAGCTTTTTGTTTTCACAGATGGAGAAGTTGACAACACATTTAGTGTCATTAAAGAAGTTAAAAGCAATGCTCTGAAACACAGGTATGAAGAGAATGTGATTTCTGGGTGACTGACCCAAGTAGTGCCGCGTGTAACCTAGGGCATCGTGATACCAGTGCTGGCGTTCCTTTTAGAGGACAGAGTGATTCAAGATGTTTAGTTTTACCAGCTGACAAAATTTTTTTCTACATCACTTTTTCCCTCTCTACTAAATAATAAAAGCAGCTTTCTAAATAACATAATAACACAATGCTCTCTTTGTCCTGTATTCTCTCTAATCCACAATGGAAAAAAGTATTGAATAGTAAGACTTTTAAGAATATAAACATTTTTATCAAATTAAGACAGACAGAAAGCTACACAAATCAGACTATGCAGCTGGAGGAATTATCGGAGTGACCACACGTGTAATCACCCTCAGGTGATTATTTTATAATTCTCTGTATACAGGTCTTCATGAATTTTTCATTAGATTTTTTTCCTAGGTGTTTGATGCTAATTTAAATAGTATATATATATTTTTTCCTCACCTGAGGACATGCTTATTGATTTTAGAGTGGGGAAGGGAGGGAGAGAGAGGGGGAGAAACATCGATGTAAAAGAGAAACATGAATTGGTTGCCTCTCACATGCACCCCAACCGGACCCAAACCTGCAACTTAGGCACATGCCCTGCGGGAGACTTGAACCCGCGACCCTTCGGTTTACCGGATAATGCTCCAATCAACTGAGCCACACTGGCCAGGGCTAAATAGTATTTTTAAAAACATTTAATCCACTGGATGATTATTTCTATATAGAAATGGATTACAATGGCTTTTTAAGTTTATGTTGACCTTGTATTCAATGACCTTGCCTAAGGGAGATATTCTTTCAAATAGTATATTCGTAAATTCTTTTAGATTTTCTCTGGATAATTATGTGTGCAAATAATGTCAGTTTTTCCTTTCTAATCCTTATATCTTTAATTTTCTTCCCTCGTGTATTGCCCTAGAAAGAACCTCTAGAACAGACCTGAGTAGCGGTGGTCATAGGTGATATCCTTATCTTATTTTGGATTTCAGAAGGGACATGATTAACATTGCATTAATAGCGTGCTTGTTTGTTATAGGTCTTTTTGTAGATATCCTGTATCAGATTAAGGAATTTTCCTTATATTTCTGTTGGGAGAATTCTTTTTCTCTTTCTGTACATTTAAGAAAACAGTAATTAATGGTTGTTGAAGTTAATCAAATGTATTTTCAGTATCTGGTGAGATGAGCGCATGATTTTATCCTTTATTATTTTAGTGTGTGAATTATAATGACTATTGTTCAATATTAGACCAACCTTGCATTTCTGAGATAATCCCAAATTAGTTGTGATCTATTAACATTTTTCATATATTTTTGATTCAGTTGGCTAATGATTGTTTAGGATTTTCAAATCTATTTTCATGAGAAATATTGATTTTTTTTGTAACTTCTTGTTTGGTTTTAATATCAGTGTTACACTGGCATCACACAATGGACTGAGAATAATTGCTTGTTTTTCTATTATCTGAAAGGTTTTCTTTCATGTTTACTAGATATTGCCAGGAGAATTTTTCTGTGGAAAGGTTTTTAAATCTCTTTGTTGAAATAAAATTATTTATATTTTTATATGTTGTTGATTCTTATGGGAGTTTGTATATTTTATCTAAATTTTCAAATTTCTTTGCATGAAATTGTCTCAGATGTTGCCAGATGATGTTACTAAGTTTTGTGGAAACAGTCGTAGTGTTTTCTTTTCATTTCTTATGTTGGTTCTTTGTGCCTTCTCTATTTTTTTTCTTGCTCTAAATGTTTGTCAATTTTAATAATCTTTTTTAAAACAATAGCACTTGGAGTTTGTGGATCCTGTCTATTGTATTTTTGGTTCTTTATCAATAATGTGTGCTCCTATCTTTGTTATTTTCTTTTCTTTAAATTTTTTGGGTGTACTGGTTGTTCTTTGCCTAAGATCTGGAGATGGATACTCAGGTGGTTGAATTTTAAACTTCTTTTTCTAATATATGTATTTAGAACTACACATTTAAACATCTGTAGCTGAATCCTAAATTTGGATATGTCATTTTCTATTGGTAGTCACTTGAGAATATTTTCTAATTATCGTTATGATTTCTTTTTAAAACCTATGTTATTCAGAAGTATAGTGTATACTTTCCCAATATTTGGGTTTTTAAAATTTTATTGTTAACTCTCAGATATTATATATATTAAATTCTGGAAGTACTTCTGGCCTGTAGATGACGTCATCTTTCCCCTACGAAGATTTACTCTTTGCTTCTCCCAGGCTGCCAGACCGGAAGCAGATAATCTTAGTCCAATTAAGAGTCCAATGAGCATCAGTCATGGCTGGCTGGTTTATTTCAGATCCACCTCTCTATGGAGTATAGTGCTACAGGCTTATAGTAAAACACCTCAGTGTCCACCAAGATACTTTTGTGGAAAGCCCCAAACTGAAACTGCTTAGCTTTCTAACCATTCTGTTATCAGTTTGAACTTGGCTCTTGCTTCAGGGTGTAAAGGAATAGCAGATACCAAGCTCGTGGCTCTTGGCTTCCCTCCCCTCCCTCTTCTCAGCCCATAGGTTATTACTGTCTTGGCAGCCATTTGAGGTTTTCAAAGAGATTATTAAAAATATTGTGTACAGCTTTTCTTGTTCTCCACTGTCTTGGAACAACTTTGTCTGGCATTGCTGTGAGCAGAACTCTTCTAGGGTGTTATACTCAAGTCGAAAGCCATATATGTAAGTTCCAGTTTTCCTGCTTCTCAGCTGTTTTGACAAAATTCTCTAAGCCTCAGCTTCCTCACTTGAAAATGGAGATAATAATTGTACCTATAGGTTTACTGCGAGGGTTAAAAAGGAGTATGCCTAAGGAAAGCATTAGGAATTGTGCTTGATACAAAGTCAGGGCTATATAAAATTTTGCCGTTATTGTAATTATTATTCTTGTTATCATCTCATGAAGCCGTTGTAGGCATACAGTTAGCCATCAAGAAATATTGTTCAGCTTTAGCTTTATACATAAAAACACTTTAATATCCAAGTACTTTACAAGCCATAAAGAACCTAGGCTACAGTTTAAAAGCTTGTTGGAAATTTAAAGATGATAATTTCAAGATGCTGTCAGGCAGTGACCTGTAGGGAACATTGTCACAGTTAAGTCACAGTGATTAGAAGTCTGGCTTAGCCTTACAGGTTCAGAGCATTAATCCTGATGCTGATGTCCCTAGACATGGGGATGATGATTCACACTACCTCAGTTCAAAAGAGACTGACACATAAACCAAAATAGCAGGGTATTAATTTACAATGAGAACTGTGCTTGTCATGCCTTCTAAAATTGTTGGTGTTAGTCTTACCAGCATATTCTCTGTTTGTAGGCAGTTCTGGTTGGGGAACCATACTGTGATTAAAAATCTGTTTGGTACTCAGGAGCGAGGGCAGGTGGGAGCTCTCCAGGTAGAAGAGCAGGAAGTACAGTTCCCAACCCAAGGCTGGCCTCGCCTGGGCAGATATGGTCCCAGAACAATGTTACTCAGTGTTAGTCCCAGCACTGAGCATAGTGTCTATTTTTTCCTAACTCTCCCATTTTCTCTGGCCTAATTATTAAAATAATTGATGAGGATATAATCCTATTACTTTGTTTTTTCTGCGTCTAGAATCGGTATAATAATAATGGTTTGCCAGGGGAATCATGTAGTCAAGCAGATCAGCACTCAGATTCTATCTGTACCAGTTGGTCTGTATTTGGAGAGAGTTCTAAAACCCTTTGGGCCTCAGATTATCTGCAAAATGTAACATTAGCTTGCCTCTTAGGAGTCCGGGGATGATTAAATTTCATCATTAATTTAAGGCATTTTGCCTTCTAAAACATAGGATATGCTCAATAAGTGGTATTTATAATGCCTTTGGTCAAGGAAGTACACACTCCATGTATTTTTGACTATCATGTATTGATTTTGTAATGTCACCATTTAGTCCCTGTTTCTGACGTCCATCTATTTTACAATTGCAGATGTTTCTCGTTTGGTATTGGAGAAGGAGCCTCCACCAGTCTAATAAAAGGCATTGCCCGGGCCGCAGCAGGTACGGCAGAATTCATCACAGGCAAGGAGAGGATGCAGCCGAAGGTGAGGGACAGGCCGGCATCCCGAGGTGGCGCTCCGGAGTGAGTGTGGAGCAGGGCTGCCCTGTTGCAAGAGCAGAGGCAACACACCGCCTCTGCAGCTCCTTGCCTTCTGTCCCCGAGGCCTTGGGCTAGTTACCCGATGGGCTACTTTTGGCTTTGTGTTAAAAGTGTCCACTGTAGTTTTTGGGGAAATGGCATCTAGTCCCAGCAGCTGGAAGCCCAGAAGCAAAAGGCTGGATGAGGTTAGGCCTTTGTATTTAAGACAAGAAACAGAAACTAAGAATTCTGACCGTCATGATTGACATTCCAGGTGTGTACTTTAGGACCTCTTTTGGTCCTATGTTCTATCTTCCATGCTAATGATATGCAGAAAATAAGAAGGGCAATTATAGTACATCTGGTAGATTGGAGGAGGTGGTACATTGATAATCTGTTTGATTATTTTGCACAAGGGAAGGCATCTTCCACCTCTGGTTGTATATCTAAGTTCCTCTTTCCCAGTTGGTGCCATTTCTTATCTAATGGCTACTTCTCTGGGGTCTCTTTTCCCAGACATTTCCCTCATTCACATTTATTAAATTTCTCTGCTTTAGCTTCGTCATCTGTAAAGCAAAAGTAATAACGCCCATCTCCTAATATAGTATTAAGGAATAGGCATAACATGGATTGTGCTGCGGAGCACTTGTGCAAAATGAACATTTAGTTAGTAGGAGTGTTTGTTGCCATTACTGTTTTGGTTTATTATTCTGTTCTCTTTCTTCCACCAGGTTCTTAGGGCTCTGAAACGTTCTCTGCAGCCTGTAGTAGAGGACATTTCTGTGCGCTGGGAGTTGCCGCCTGGTCTCTCTGCTAAAATGCTTTCCCCAGAACAGACTGTCATCTTTAGGGGTCAGAGGTTGATCATCTATGCCCAGTTAACTGGGATGATGCCGGTGAGAGTCCATTCCTGTTCGTTTCTCCATTCAGAGTAGCTATTGCCCTGAACTCGTTCTGGACACTTGCCAGATTCAGCCTGCTTCCTTCTCCTTCATGTTGAGTCTCTGGTTTCCTGCACTGCCTGGTTTCCGGTCAGAAATCTTAATGTGTGGGGTTGGGGGGCTGCCCCAGTTTGGACTTTTCTCTTGGTGCTGTCTTCCCTTCCATCCTTTCTGCTCTTCTCTAATTCTAGCCAGCAGAGACAGCAGGAGAAGTTTGCCTCAAGTACACCCTCCAGAGCAAGAATTTTGAGAATAAAGTGACATTTTCTCTACAACCCAAGTTTGATCCCAAGTGAGATTTTAGTTTTCTTTTTTTATCTTTCTCCCCTTCCTTCCTTCCTTCCATCCTTCCTCCTTTCCCATCTCTTTCCCTTCCCTTCCCTCTTGTCTTTGCCATTTTGTGGGGTTGGTTTCCTGCTCTTAATTTTGGGCTCGATTATTTCCCTGAAACCACTTTTCCTTTTTAAGCCACTCAGATTTTCTCTCTCCCCATCTGATTTTTCCTCCTGGGCTGTCCCTGACTACTGAGGCTCCAAGCTGGCACACGGGCTTTCCCCTGTGTCACAGGAATTGTTCTCTTTCAGCCTCACCATCCACCGCCTTGCTGCCAAGTCCTTTCTCCAGACCAAGGACATGGGCTACGGGGAGACTCCAGCAAATGATAAGAAAGACGTGCTGAAAGTAAGCCTTGAGTGCGGAGTGATAAGCTCCCACACAGCTTTCATTGCCATCAACAAGGATCTCGAAAAGCCAGTTCAGGGACCCCTGGTCCAGCGTGACATTCCAAGGCCAATGCTGTTTTATTTTTCTTCAGTGTCATGCTCTCCTGCAGCTGGTGAGTTTTATTCTATGTAAACTCATACAAAACAAGGGGCCCTGGATGTCTGTATACATCAATTAAAGTAAATGCCTATGAAAGATCTTTTTTCCCCTCTTATCTCTCTACCTCTCAGATTTCAGACTGGTGTCAAACTTTTCTGTCCTAGAAATCTAGAAAATATCCCATTAGCAAGAGAATTTAAAGCAATCCGAGGGGAAAACATGAGGAGGATTAAACAAAAGCACACATAAAACCTGAGTTCAGACTTAAACACTGTCTAAATCTGAAGCTGATCAATTGTATTGATAATGAGATGATTAAGGATTACACAGATGGCTGAGGAACAGGCAGTGTTCGGACAGGGCTGCCGACTGCTGGGACTGTCTCAGCCCTAAGCCATCTAGATAATAGCTAAAGTCAAGGATGGATGTGATTACTCAGAGGGCTGGTATAAAATGAGATGAAAGGGGGATAAGATGGGAACACTGAAGGATATCTAGGGATGGATTCCCCAAACCATGCGACAAGGGAATAAAGTAGGAAGAAAAGAAATGAGTGCAGAGGAGTCAAAGTAAAACTGCGAAGGCTGGGGAGGTTTGTGGGGCAGGGAAAAGGGAGAGAGCCCCACCCCCCAAAAAAAGCAGAAGAGAAAGAACTCATGGACATGGACAGCAGTATGGTGATTGCTAGGAGGACTGGGGTGGGTGGAGGTGGCAGAAGTTATAGGGGTAATAAATGTTAATGGAAAAATAAAATAAAAAACCCAAAAAGAGTATATTGTGTTAATATCAAAGAAAGCCTTGCTAATCTAATCAAGAACAGTTCCATCAGTGTAGAGGAGAAAGAATGAGTCTACATTTGCAATGTTAAAGAGCAAATGAGAGGTGGGAAATGAGAAGCAGCTTGTATATGAGCTTTTTATAAATGTTGAAAAGGGGAAGGAATAAAGAGTGATACCTGTCACTCTCAAAGAAATTGTTGAGCTGTTGTTGTGTGTGTGTGTTACATCTATGATTTCAGAATGGAAGAGATTTGAGAATTTTATAATGCTAACAGGGAAATTCCCTATAGAGACTTAACAACATTGGGTATGGGGAGGGTAACCAGTTGAGAAGGGTGTTTGAGAAAGTGAGGGAGGATGGGATCTAGAACAGCAGAGGAGGGGTTAGCCTGTAACAGGACAAGTGTTAGGACATTCTTCCCTTATTGCCAGGGTGTGGAAGAAAAAGGATGGAGTTAGATTTCAGTTCAGAGGCTGAGAGGCAAGCTTTTGGTGTCTGTCTGATCACTTTCTGTTATGTTAGTGAGAGACAGCACGATTAGCTAATGAGTATGAGACTGGAGTTGTAGAACAGAGACTTTGAGCTAAGGGTTGGAAATAGCCCTGTGGAAATCTGGAGAGTGAGATGCTCAGGGAGAAATAGAGCATGTGTCAAGGAATGCTGAAGGTCCAGTTTAGTTTTGATAGGATGGCTTTTTCAGTGGCACGAAACTACTACCAGGAATGAGTTTTGTGATTCAGTTCAGCAGTGTGCAACAGCTTTGGTATAAGAATGAAGAGAGTAGAGTGTCAGCTTAATTCTGGGGTTGGGTTTTGACAATGGATGTGATAAAGAGGAAGTTAGGGACATGGAATTGAGGATAGTAATAAGATAGTTGAAGAGTGTTGAACCTGAGATTTAGGCTAAATGGAAAAGAGAGTAAAGATACAAGGAAGTTTTTATGTAGCAAAAAACAGAGAAGACAAAGATTTAAAGGTCCAGATGAAGTCAAAGGGCAGGTAAAATAAGAATCTCTGAGTTAGAAAGCTGGAAAAATGGATATTGTATTTTAAAAGTAGAGTTCTTTTTAATTAATTTTTTACAGTGGGAACGATTCTGCTTGATAACCAGATCCTGGCTTGGGAGGGAATGGGTGGAGTAGAATGGAGGCTGAAGCCCTTTGATTTGAGGAAGACAAGAAGCTTTGCATTTGGATATCGGATAGGTTACCTCCATGGATCCATAATCTCTCAAGATGATGGCAGGCTTTGCCCTGAAGTGGAAGTCTTTGACCTGGTTTTCAGATACTTTAGTGAATGATGGAAAGGGCCAGAGAGGTTGGATGTTGACAGCAGTGAGGAAATGAGGAAGGTAACCCAGGTGAGGATGAAGAGGAATGATAGGGATGTGGCAACTGGGACTGAAGAGGTTGCCAACCACACTGACCCCACCTCTCAAACCTGGCTGCTTGGAATAGGTACTTGGAGCAACCACCATTTCAGAAGGAGAGAGGGAGAAGAGATTTCTAGAAGGAAAATGTAGTTTTAAGTGACATAGTTGGAGGAAGCCTGCTATACTGAAAGTAAAGATGCATAAAAGGCCATTGTCATGTATCAGAGTGGGCAGGTGTGTGCAGGATCTGGACTTGCGGGAGAAGAAAAAGTGCACAGTGAAGAAGGTGACTGAGCCCTGGCTGGTGTGGCTCAGGGGTTGAGTGCCGGCCTTCAAATCAAAGGGCTGCTGGTTTGATTCCCAGTCTAGGGCACATGCCTGGGTTGAGGGCCAGGTTCCCAGTTGGGGGCGTTTGAGAGGTAACCACACATTGATGTGTCCCTCTCTTTCTCCCTTCCCCTCTCTAAGACATAAAATCTTAAAAGGAAAAAAAAAAAAAAAAGAAGGTGACTGAGGCCAACAGTGGGTAGGACATACTTGAATGTGTCTCAGATTATCAGGGCTGGTCGCCCACAGCAGAGAGCATGGGGGCCTTGGTGTTGGTGTCTGTGCTGGAGTTTCCCAGCTCATACAAAGGCCTCCTCCTCCTACCATCCACCTGTGTCTTGACCCACAGGAGTGCTGTTTTCTGCTTATGCACATCATACCAGAAGAACAGTTATGACCCCCATAGGTCCACGATTAACAAGATCCTGGATCCTCTTGGTGTGCATCTTTCCAGGGACTTCTTCTCACTAATGTTTGTCTGTCACACATACAGGGCTAGACAGTGGCCGAGTTCTTAATCATGGACCAAGGAGTAAAGCCATGTCTCCCAGAGCAGCCTCCCCTCAGAAGAGAAGGGCATGTTCTTCCACCATGAGGACTAGTGTGGAAAGTTACCACACAGGTAAGGTGGGCCTCAGGTCTCTTCCGATCCATAGGAACTGCGGAATTAATCTTTGTTGCTCTGCTGCTATCTTGTGGCTCTCTCTCCCAGGGAGGTAATCTCTTTGAAAAGTGTCAGGCAGATGGTAAAATTTGTCCAGTCCCTGTATTTGCCAGGGTCAGCCCTGCTTGAGTAGTCTGCAGTACAGGACACTGAAACCTTCCCCGGTGCTGTTTGAGATGAGCCTTAAACTTACTCCCTTTGCCATCTCAGCTCGAAAACCTTGCCTACTGGTCGGGGCGCTCCTCTTGCAGAACTTGGCTGCCACCCTGTTTGGGCCCCAGCTGCATGAGCCATTCTTTTAGGAGCTGGATTTGAAGACAGATTTCTCTAATCATGTCTGATGACTTTCTGTCACCAAAGACTGTTCCTCATTTCATTGCCTGGTGTTCCAAGCAGCTAGGCTTCTCATGTACCTGACACATCAAGTCAAAGCACATTTCGCTATTAAGCGGTGCCTATTCTACTTAAACAGACTTAAAGGCAACTTCTGTCTCGTCTCTCCAATTTTTGTAGCTAGGGCTTATGGCATGCAATTGTTTAATTGTTTAAACATCTTTGCCACTTACTCTCTATGTATTCATTCTTCTTAGGCTTCTATAAAGAGAGGGCTTTGAGGTCTAGGGTGAATTCTGATCTCTGTACTTGAAGTTCCTGTGGGGTTTTAGGAAAATTGATTCGCTTTTTAGAGCCTTGGTTTCCTCAGCTGCTGTACTGTTCCTCTCCTAGAGCTGTCACAAGAACCTTCTTAGTGTTGTCCACGGAGTAGATCCTCAGTTTGCATTGGTTTTCTGCGCTGTCCTATCCCCACTCTAGCTTTCTCTCCTATGGATCCTCTCATTAAAGTTGAAAGAAAAGTTACCCAGTGGTGTCTTGCTGGTTTTTGTGAAGTAGTTGGCAACTACTGTTTATAGGGAGCTGTTTATGGCCTTCCAGGTACTTTCCCTTTTTTCTCATTGGATCAGGCATTATTGTGTTCAGTTTACAGAGAAGCTCAGATTCCTGTAGGTTAAGTAGCTATTAGGTTTTGTGTGTTGGCAGAGCTCAGACTTAGGTTCAGACTTTTGAAATCCAGAGGCTTAGATTTGCTTTCCCATTAGAGTAGATCTATGTTTCTCGCCTACTAATTTTTAAGTGGCTCTGAGTATATTATCCTATATAGCCAGATGTGAGATACTTTCTATGAAAATTCTGTGGTCTTGAAGCAAGTGTCATACCACCAGGCTTAGACAGTAGACTACTCTTTGAGGTGGACTCCTAACTGCTTCCTTCATATCTGCTTTCTTTTGAAATTTTTGATAATTAAAATTCAAGCTATGCTTGCCTAGAATTTTTAAAAAATGCCTAATGTTTTAAGGGTCACTTAAACAAGACCAGAGAAGACTTTAAACAGCACCATCGTGTGGCCCCTTAGTTCCCCATAACTTTCTTTTGTTGCTGAGTTTTTAAGTGCAATGCAGCCCTGGGGCAACCCTACCCTGTCGCAGAGAGAGCGAGTGTTTGTCCCCAGGGAAGGAAGAAATGGGATCTTGGCGGGATCTGCAGAGCTCTGCACCCTTTACAGCCTGAGTTCAGACCTCTCGCTCAAGTATGCCGTGGGCGAGGAACTTCTTAATTTCTCATCCTTTCTTTTTTTCTTCCCAAAGTCTCTGAAGATAATAATCTTGTACAGCTGATTTCCCTCCAAAAGGCAGATGGTTCCTGGGATCTGAATGAAGGTTTGGCCAAGATCCTAGGTATGAGCGTGGAGGATATACTGGCTGCACTCCCTGCCAAGGTGAGTTTCAGAGATCAAAAAGGAGTGTGTATATACTTGAGTGGTTGGAGTCAGCAAAGAGAATTGGGATGAATTGTGAGTCCCCTGAGGAAGGAAGTGTAGAAGGCCATTGACTAAATAAATTTCTAGTAAGTAGAGGTTGAAGGTTTTTTCTGGGTAGGTTAGAACAGAAAGAACAAGAAACTAATGGTCTAGCTAGTAGGAGTTGATAGATGATAAAGGGAAAGCAAAAATTCTCTTCTACTTTAATTAATTCCCTGCCAAGCATCTTAATTATAATAACAACTGTTCATTGAGCAATTACTCTGTGCCAAGCACTACACTAAGCACTTAACACTCATGATCTTACTTATTCATCACAACAATTAAGTAAAATAAATCCCATTCGTGTTGCTGTTTGTAGATGAAGAAACTGAAGCCCAGAGAAATGTAACTGTTTGAGTTAACTGACCAGTCAGTGGCAGAGTTAGGTTCAGTTCTAGGACTATGTATCTTCGGAACCCACATTATTGCTCCTCTTCTTACTAAAGGAAGTGGTCCAGAAATTAGCAAAATTTTACTGAAGTTTAGGAAGGTGAAGTATTAATAGGGATGACCTAAATTTTCAAATGTGTTCAAGTCTGCTGATGGGGACAAATTATGCTCCCGGATTTCAAGGTAACTTACTAAGTCGTCTAACTGAGATGTTGTTAAATAGAAGACAAATGCCAAAAGCCTGAAAAGGACAGGCGTCATTTTGAATTTGCAAAATGTGGAAGGTGATAAAAAAAAACTTCAGATAACCTATAACCACAACATCCAACACAGTATCTACTAGTCAGGTGTGGCTACCAAGCTCTTAAAGTAGGGCAAATGCAAATGAGGAACTAAAGTTTTAATTGAATTGAGGTGTGCTACAATTGTGAAACACATTCTCATTTTAAAGACTTAATATAAAAAAGAATGCAAAATATTTCATCAATAATTACTTTTATATTGATTATATGTTAAGATGATATTTTAAGCCCTGTCTGGGTAGCTCCGTGGGTCAGAGCATTGTCCCTGTGTGTCGAGGTTGCAGGTCTGAATCCTGGTCAGGGCACATACAAGAATCACACAAAGCTGCACAGGTAACTGGAACAGCAAATCGATGTCTCCCTCTCCCTTCCTCCCTCCTTTTCTCCCTCTCTAAAAAAAATTCAATCAATCAAAAATATTTTAAATATAGTAAGTTAAATAAAATATATTAATAAAATAATTGTACCTTTTATCTTTACATTTTTACATTGGCTCTTAATATACTTAAAGTTATATGTGCATCTAGCTCTATATTTCTATTGAAAAATACTCTTCTAAAGCATAATTAAAAAGGATAATTTTAAACAATTACACATTTGATTAATAATATAATTAACTTATAAATAATTAAATGAAGATATTAAGGATCACGAAGTTCTAACTTGGTTTCATTGAGAACAAAATATGTTAGACTAACATTTCCTTCTTTGATATGGGAACTTGGCCAATAAATCAAGGGAATCAAAAGCCCTGGCCCTGGCCCTGACTGGCGTGACTCTGTTTGGGGTATCGTCCCACAAAGTGAGAGCTTGCGTTTCTGATTCCCTGTCAGGGCACAAACCTGTGTTGTGGGTTCGGTCTCCAGTCGGAGTAGCTATGAGAGGTAACCGACTGACGTTTCTCTCTCCCATCAGTGTCTCTCTTCTCTTTCTCCTTCCCTTCCCCTCTTTCTAAAAATAAATAAAATCTTTAAAACAATAAAAGAGCCCTGGTGTATCTGAATTTCAGTAAGGTATTTGATTTTTCCTTTTTAAAAAAATATTTTAACTAGTTATATTTTTATTTTTTATTGTTTACTTTTTTACATTTATTGACTACATTATTATTAAAAGATAATACACATACCTATGTATTGGTACTCTTATTTTTGTAATTTATATTTCTTTTTTGTAAATTATATTTCTTTTTTTTCTTGTTTATTGTATTACAGTTGTCCCAATTTTTCCCCTTTGCCCTCCTCTGCCCAGCCCATGCCCTGCTCCCACAATCAGTCTCCACTCTGTTGTCCCTGTCCACGGGTCATTCCTACATGTTCTTTGACTAGTGCCTTCCCCTTCTTTCCACCATTCTCTTCCCTCTTTCCTCTGGCAGCTGTCAGTGTCTTCCATGTTTCCGTGCCTGTGGTTCTGTTCCATTCATTAGTTTATTTTGTTCATTAGATTCCTCTTATAGGTGAGATCATAGGGCATTTGTCTTTCACCAACTGGCTTATTTCACTTAGCATAATATTCTTCAGTTCCATCTGGAACTGTCACAAAGGGTATGGTTATATGGACTGATTACAAAGTAGTTGAAAACCCATAGTACTGAATAATGAGTTTATTCAACTTGAAACCAATGTTTAGACCCACCAGGCTCTGAATTCTCTGGAGGTCCATATTTTCCATGAACTTTAGATGGAGATGTGGGCCAATGCTTTCCTATTTGTGTGCAACCAAACTGGGAGATAGAGCATTAGACAAGAAAACCAGGATCCCAAAAGACTTGAACAATGGCTTGAATTTAAAAAAAAAAAAAAATTAGCAGAAACAAACATACTGTTTTTCATTCTAAATTCTCAACTCTACAGGTAGAGAATAGATCCAAAGTGACTTAACAGCTCTGCACGTGAAAATTAGAGATCTCAGATGACCACAAACATGATCTGCTGAGGGCAACAGAATTGTCAGAAAAGCTATGTGTACTATACAATTCGGGGCTGGAGTCACAGCATTTTATCAGTACATGTGCCTTCCAATGTGACCATTTAAAGAGATGTACTTTAGAAATCACTGTGTTTGTTTCTAGGCTAGGAGAACAAACACAGGGATTCTTACTGTTTTGACATAAATCCTCTTAAGGGAGAATGAAAGGAACTGACAATTTTGATGAGAAACAAAACCACTCAGAGGACATGATAGCTGTTTCCAAATTTTAAAGGTCAAGATAAAAGAGGATCTGTTGTCTCTAAACACTGAAATTGCGGGGTCGTGGGTGAAAACTCATAGGAGCCTGTTTTCTGTTTTTATGTATGAGATTTTTCTGTTGAGTTTTATGAGCAATGTGACTTAAACCAGAATATTTGGTCTCTGGTCCCACCTCCATCATGTTTTAGAAGGCAAGCTTTGGGCAAATCTTTTCACTTTTGTATGAATCAGTTTTCTCTCTTAAAAATTTGGCTACTGATGATTCCTCGCTTTTTGTTTTGGTGAGGGTTCAAATAAAAAACAACATGAAGATGCTTTAGAAAATATAAAACAACTGTACTGCTGTGTTTCTTTTGCTTTTTTAGTCCTCACCGGAGGATTGATTTCAGAGGGGGGCAGGAGAGAAACATTGACTGGTTGCCTCCCATACATGCACTGTCTGGGAATCGAACCTGTAATCTTTTGGTGTATGGGATGATGCTCCAACCGACTGAGCCACCCAGCCAGGGCTGCATGTGTTTCTTTGATCACAGCTGGCTAATTCTCATTAGGGGTGTGTTTAGGAGTTTCAAGCACCGTCCTGGTGGTTACACTGGCTTTAAAATTTAAGACCTTTGTACCCTAAGATACAATGGATCCTTGCCCTGAGGTTTGTGGCCTGGAATTATACCCTGCAAGTCATAAATGAGGTTTAGGGAGGCCAGGTAGTTTCATTTAGTAGCAATGTGGGGGCATGGTAAGTGAGGAGGGAGTGGGGGCTTCAGGGTAGTCTCTGCCTGTTGCAGGGTGTGGATTCCTCAGGCTGGGCCACAGTCCTGGCAGTGATCTGGCTGCATGACAACTATAAGGATCTGAAATGTGAGTGGGAACTTCTGGAAAGGAAAGCTGTGACCTGGATTCACAACCATGCAGGTAGGAGCTCAATCCTCAGTACCCATCTTCTTTCCTCCTTAGGAAGCTGGGCCTCTTCCCATACAGGGGGCCTCCAGGTCTGAAAGAGTGTGACCAGGAGAGAAACACCATTGTCCATCCCCCTGACCATCCTGGTCCAGGCCTTTTCTGGCCTCCCAGCTAGTGCTCCCCTTGGCAGGAGGAGGGTGCAGTGTGACACTGGGGACGGTGGGGAGGTATGTGGGGAGGGAAAGGGCTGTGGATGGGGAGCGTGAATTGTGAAAAGGGCATGAAGTGGCATTTACTCTCCTCACTAGGTCAGTAGAATGCTCAGTGTGAGACTGCACTCCTGAGAGTTTATTATCTCACTGCTGCTGACCGTTTCTGGGCCAGAGGAGAGACACGAGTCTGGGTGACTGGAAGCCAGGGGTACTGCAAAGAGACAAAAGCAGGACTCGAGAGATGAGCAGGGAGGTCAGGGGAGACCGGGGGAAAGGCATGGACTCTCAACATTGCCCCTCAGCCCTCATTTTTGTTTTCTTAATAGGCTCCATCCGGCACGTGCTTATTGAAGCTGCTATTGCTCTTCTGAAATCCTCTGTTGATCCTGCTGTCTTTGCCCCGTGAGGATACCAACCAGAAGAACAAGTGCCTCTGTTATGCTACTGTCCTTTCCTTTACCAATTTTTTCTGCTGTCATGTGGCCATTTCTTGTCACAAAAGTGAAGGGTGCCCAGTCCACCTTGCCTCTGTGTCCCAGGTTACCTATGGATGTCATTCTCCTTTCCCCAGCACACACCCTCAGAGTGACAACATAAAAACAGGCAATAGGACTCCAGACTAAAAGTTGCAGCATTGATGTTAGGAAATGCCTGAATTGGAAAGTTCTCTACCATTTTTGTCTATTTGCTTGTGATTTTATGAACTTATGCGACAAGACTGGTGAGCTATAGATTTCTATTCTTAGATAGGATGAGGGGTTGGAGGGAGTTTGAAAGCCAACAATGGGATTAAAAACCTCAGGATGACTGAGAGAGCTGCAAGGGTCCACTGGGAGAGTGGGCAGGGTTGGTGAACTTCCACATCAGTTCTGCTTGGGCTTTACTTGTCTTTACTGCTTGCCTAAGGGTTGAGTCATACCTGTTGGAGACCTATGTTCTTGATTAGGAAACTGATGCAGACTCCGGCCAGTGGGGCCTGTGTGCTGTGGCTGTTATGAACAAATTCGCATGGACTGCAGCAGTTCTGTGGAGAAAAAGGGATGGCATGGCTGCTCTCTAAGTGAGAGAGGGCCCCGACCCCTGCCTGGATAGGCTTGTATTGCTTTTCTGGGTACATTACATTGAGGATGATCCTCATTTACTATGCACAGGTTCACTTTAGGTGGTTACCTTTTACAGATAACAAAGGAAAGAATGTTGCTAATTACTTCAAAGAAAACGATGTTTCAGATGCAAGGGGAAAAGTGGTTGAACTGGTTACACTCCATACTTGGGAGGTTTAGCACAGACTTTAGGGAGTTACTTTAAAGATATGCAGTGAACATTTGCTGCCTCAATTCAGGGTGAGGGAGGTTTAGAAAAAAGCAAGCCTCAAAGTAGCCTAGTACAATGGAGGCCTGATTCCCCACAGGAAAATAGATCTGTGGGCTCGGTTGCTACCAGTATTCTGAATCGGGCTAGGCTACATTCATCATACACTTGGATAGGGTCCCTATAGGAAAAATCTTATTAAGAGGGCAATAATGGAATCTGGTCCTAGCCTGGACCCATGAAGCCTCTAGTCAGGCTCTGACCGGGTATACTAATAAAGTGGTTTTAATGGCAGCTTTGCCCGAGACCTGAAGATGGGATCACTCACCCTAAGAGACCAAAAGGAGCTGACCTCTGTCCCACATACCCTATTTCAGTGGAAATGACCCTGCCTGATGCATTGTTTCCTAAAATACTGTAATGTCAATAGTAAAATGACTATCTCTACACTGTACTTTGTTGTGTCTGATCTTTTATGTGTTTCGTCATTGAGTCTGCATTGGTTCTTGAATTCCTTGTGTTCCCTCCCAACCTTTTTGATGCCTCCCCACTTCACATTGGGTGATGTCCTCATATCTTCTGTTGCAGGTCCATTTCCTGTCTTATGTGAAGCAGGTAAAGGGCCCTACCTAGAAAACCACTATTAGAATCCTGACCACACACGTAAAGAGTTGTGGGATAATAAACAAATGATTCAACGCCCTAGGAACTTAGTGTCTCATCCATGAACTAACTGATTAAATCAGAACTCTTATGAGTCTTCACCTTGAGTGCACAAGGACCCTGACAGGACTTTGCTGTCTGTCACTAGGGTAGAGGATGGCCAAGACCCGAGTTCCGTGAAACTGCGGAGTGAACTGGTATTAGGAGGGTTGGCCCGCCTTTCCTAGTGGAGCCTGATCTCCCAGGACTTTCTTCCCAGTTTGCCTGTGGCTGAGAGTGACGTGTGTAGGGCTTGTTAGAAAAGCAGGCTTTCAGGCAACCACAAGAACTACTGTATTGAAGTGTTCACTTTAACAAAGTCTCCAGGTAACATTAGAGTTGAAGTGAATACTTTCCATGAGATAGGCTGTGTCTCAGTCGTCTGCCACATTGATAGGCCACACTGACGTAATGACAAGAGACACTTTCCTAAGGACTGTGAATGTCCTCAGAACTACCCTCTGCCCACAAAAGATACCCCTTTACATTTATTCAGAGCAAGTATTATTACATTGTTTGCTTCCTCTTTTCTCACCTTTCAGCTTCCAGACTGATGTTGGGTTTGGGGATTTCCAAACCAAAAAGCTAAACGAAAAAAAACAACAAAAACAGTCATGATTCTGTCTTCTATGAAATGCAGAATCAAGGAGGTCTTTTTTTTAAAGATTTTATTTATTTTTTAGAGGGAGGGAAAGGGAAGTAGAAACAGAGGGAGAGAAACAACAATGTGTGGTTGCCCCTCCCACACCCCCAACTGGAGACGTGGCCTGCAACCCAGGCATGTGCCCTGGCTGGGAATGCAACCAGCTGCCCTTTGGTTCACAGGCCCAAGCACAATCCACTGAGCTACACCAGCCGGGTCTCAACTACAGTTTTAAAGTAACAAGGTTTTAGTTTTTCATTTGAGCTCTTATGTCATAAAATCTACAATCTGTAAGTTCCTCAAATGTAAACAGGTGTCAGTCTTCATAAACAACAGACACGTTGACTGAAGACCACTTTCAGGGCTTGGTGCTTCACGTGTTAAGCAAATATGAAGCAACACCTGTGCTTTCAGAAACTAATTGTCTGAAGCTGTTTCATCTCTCCCATCAGCTGTCCTCACCCTGCTGTTGTTTTCTGGCTTTCTCAGGCTTCACTACAAGGAGAAGGTCAGCTAGCATTGCCCAGGGTGCACCTGCACAGACTGAGCCCCTGCTTCCAGTTCAGGGCTCCATGTTCTGCATACATGTAGGAATGAAACCCATTGACTATTTTCCCCACTTCCAACCCAGCCACACTGTGAATCATTTAGCATGTGCTTTCCTCTCCCCACTCACAGCCATTGCTTCCTTAAAAACAGTCCATGTGTTTGCAGATTCTGATTGTCCAGAAGAGAAAAGCCCATGCAGCGAGTGAACTCTATGTTGTGTTTGCTTTTCTTTTGGTTCTTTTGCCTCAGTATTTTGAAGTTCTCATGTTAAGGATGTACACATTTAAAATTCTGGTACCTTCTTAGAGAATTTGACACTTGCATTATTATGTAATAGTCATGTTTACCCTGATGATTTTCCTTGTTCTGAAATTGGCTTTGTCTAAAATGAATATAATAGCCATTCCAGGTTTCTTTGATTAGCATTGGCACATGTATATTTCTCCATCCATTTAGATTTTTCAATTTTTAAATAGTTTAATTATAATTGACATACAATGTTATACTAGTTCCAGGTGTACAACATATTGATTAGACATTTATACAATTAACGAAGTGAACATCCTGATAAAACTAGTATCCATCTGACAGCACATGTAGTTATTACAGTATGAATGACTATATTCCTCACACTGTAGCTTACAGCCCCATGACTATTCTGTAAGTGCCACATTGTACTTTGTAATCCCTCCACTTTTTTCACTCAACCTCCCACCCTTCTTTTTTCTGGCAACCATCAAAATGTTCTCTGTATTTATGAGTGTTTTATAGATATGCTGGTTTGGCTTTTTTATTTTTATTTTTTATTGTTTTTCAAATATAGTTTTCTGTCTTGTCTCCCCACTCCTCCCACTACTCCAGCCCTCCCCACCTCCTTCCCCTGTTTCCACCCCCACTTGTTATTGTCCATGTGTCCTTTATAATCATTCCTGTAAACCCTTCACCCTATTCCCCCATTATCCTCCCCGCCTCTCCCCTCTGGTCACTGTCAGCCTGTTCTCAATTTCAATGTGTTTTGTTCCATTTTGGTTTGCTTGTTCATTTTGTTCATTATGTTCTAGTTAAAGCTGAGATCATATGGTATTTGTCTTTCACTGCCTGGCTTATTTCACTTAGCATAATGCTGTCCAGTTCCATCCATGCTGTCGCAAAGCGTAGGAGCTCCTTCTTTTTTTCTGCTGCGTAGAATTCCATTGTGTAAATGTACCACAGCTTTTTGATCCACTCATTTAGAGAGGGGGCAGTTAGGTTGCTTCTAGTACTTGGCTATTGTAAATTGTGCTGCTATGCACATTGGGGTGCATAGGCTCTTTTGGATTGGTGTTTCAGGGTTCTTAGGATATGATCCTAGTGGTGGAATTTCCAGGTGAAAAGACAGTTCCATTTTTAGTTTTCTGAGGAAATTCCATACCCTTTTCTACAGTGGCCTCACCAGTCTGCATTCCCACCAGCATGAACTAGGGTTCCATTTTCTCCACAACCTCACCAGCACTTGTTGTTTGTTGATTTGTTTATGTTGGCCATTCTGACTGGTTTGAAGTGGTATCTCATTGTGGTTTGGATTTGCATCTCTCTGATGGCTAGTGATGCTGAACATCTCTTCATATGTCTCTGGGCCCTCTGTGTGTCCTCCTTGGAAAAGTCTGTTCAAGTCCTTTGCCCATTTTTTAATTGGGTTGCTTGTCTTCTTTGAGTGGAATCACATGAGTTTTATATATTTTGGAGAACAAACCCTTGTCCGAGGTATCATTGGCAAATATGTTTTCCCAGACAGTTGGTTCCCTTTTCCTTTTGCTGATGTTGTCTTTAGCCATGCAGAAGCTTTTTATTTTGTTGAGGTCCCATTTGTTTATTCTTTCCTTTATGTCCCTTGCTCTAGGGGACATATTGGTGAATATATAGCTCCGTGGAATATCTGAGATTTTTCCAGCTTACATTCTCCTCTAGGACTTTTGTGGCATCGTGTCATATATTTAAGTCTTTTATCTATCTTGAGTTTATTTTTGTGTGTGGTGTAAGTTGGTGGTCTAGTTTCATTGTTTTGCATGTACTGCCCAGATCTCCCAACACCATTTGTTGAAGAGGCTATTTTTACTCCTTTTTATGCTTCTGTACCCTTTGTTGTATATAAATTGACCATAGAGACATGGTTTATTTCTGGGCTCTCTATTGTGTTCCATTGATCTATGTGTCTGTTGTTATGCCAGTACCAGACTGTTTTGATTACAGTGGCCTTGTAATATAGTTTATTATCAGATATTACAAACCTCCCTACTATGTTCTTCCTCCTCAAAATTGCTGCCGTATTCAGGGTCATATACGGTTCCATATAAAGTTTTGAAACATTTGTTCTGTATCTGTGAAATATGTCATTGGTATTTTGATGGTTGCATTGAATCTATGTTAGAATTGGAGCTCTTTCTCCTATGCAAATTACCTTGGGGAGATATTTCCCATTTTACAGCAATGCTTTCTGATGATCTCATTGCTATGCTTTATAACTAGATGATAAATTAGTCTGACAAACTAATTGCTCCCTCAGAGCCATCAGTGAATGCAAAGGAGGGCTTAAGGGGGCCTGAACAAAATTCCAAGGAAGCAATACAGGGGGAGTGAGTGTGCCCAGTCTTCACTGCACAAACCCTGGGAGACTCAATCCTTTATAATGAGGGGAACAGAAGCGCCTCTTGCTGGAGCACTTCAGGCTCTGCTCAGGAACAGTAAATGTGGGGTCTTGTAACAACCCCGTGGAAAAGCTGACTCTGCTCTCAGGTGGACTCTGTGAGTGTTCCAACTGCTTCTCATGCCTCATTGTCAGCCTCTGTGAACAGGCTCACCTGTGAACAGGCTCCCACACAGGGTCATTTCTGGTCCCTGTGGGGTTCTTTTCCCAAAATCGCCTGAAAAATTTCATTGTAGAATCACACATGATCATGATCTCTGATCCTAGGTCTTTACTGACTTGGGAGAGATGATGCAGATCTCCCAGAAACATGCATGGCTCAGAGATGGTACTCAGGTTTGGCCAAGATGAGTGACAAGAAGCCAGTCATCAGCAGCATTTCTCCCCACAATGTCACTGTTTCTCTCCTTGCCATCTGCACTCTTGTTCAATTTGAGGGTGGTATGTGAGTTACTCATTTGGCATGGTCATTCTCTTTAGGCATGTTTTTAAGTGGCACTTGCTACGGTTAATGACTTGGATTCCCGTGGTGAATGTGTTTCTATAACTTCAAAGCTCCTGTATTGGAGTCGATATTAAGGAATAGTGTCAAAGGTAAGGCCTAAGCGTGCTGTCTGATTTTTAAGGCTAAATGAGGTGTTACCTAGATGTGCTCTAAAGTCAGGACTGGAAATGACCAGCAAGAGGTAAAAGAAGAATGCGTTTCCCACCTCAGCATGAAATGATGCTGTGAACTCATCTGGAAGGGGGCAGTGCCTAAGAATGGAATGGGCTCTCTTCAAAAAGCAGAGGCCAATACAGGACAATTTTCTTCAATGGTTAAGGGTATGGGCAATGGCACAAAAATGATTTAAGTCTTGGCTCTGTTACATGCTTGCTTTGTAAATTTGGGCAACTTGTTTACTTTTTCCAAGTTTCAGTTTCCTGATCTGTAGATGGATATAGTAGTGATAGTTTCTTATTATAGGTTTGTTTGAAAAATCAATCATATTTTTAAAGCATTAAGTCCAGTAATCAGAACACAGTAAGTATTCTTTAAAGGGAATACACACATAGACATGCACTTATGTGTTATTAGTATTAGCATTAGTATGTGTTTTGAGAGAAGGAGGTCCCTGTGTCTTCTGACACTATGTCCTGCTCCTGACCTGTTTAACCTTCCTCATTAGAGCTGTTCTTCACCTTTCTGCTGTATGGGTCACTATATTTCCTTCTTTATCACAGTAATGGGAATTTGAGGCTTTCCGGGCTGCTACTATTATTTGTATTTGCTTAGCATTTCAGAGTGGCCTCAAGTCCACTTAGAAAAGGTTAAAAAGAACAGAAGATCCAGAGCAGCATTTCCTGATAGACTTGGGGATCTTAGGTCTCCCAAGTCCAGAAGGATGTCATATGAAAAGGACATGATCTAAGTCTATTCAATAATGTTGTTTAATAAAACATTTATTTGTAGATAGTTATATGGTACATTAAAGAAATGCACATAAAGAAATACAGTTTGATACATAAAGGGAAGGAACCCTTTTCATTAGGATTTGTGTTTTTGGCAAATTTCAGACATTTCATAAACTTTACTATGGTACTAGGGTGTTTTAGTTGTTGAAGTTGTAGTTGTTATAATCATCATCATTTTTATTCTGTAGATAATGGAACTATGTTTGTGAAAAATGCTGTGTAAATTACTTTACATAGTATGGCTAATAAGTGACAAAACCAGGACTTAAATTAACTGTTCTGATTTCTAATGTGATTCCTTTTCCTAATGCTTTTCAGACAGTAATAACTAGTGGGAGTTTGTCACTCAAAGATATTGTGAGAGTTCAAAATATAAATTCGTCTAAAGAAAGTGAATCCATGAATTAAACAACTATAGAAAGTTTTTTTAAGTTACCATGAGAATGTTTTGAATATACCTTTAAATTTCTGATCTTGTCATGAAGATGAGCACCTACTTCCACAAAAACATTCTTCCAGGAGTTGGATAGACTGTGGCTCCAAAATAAGCATTTCTTATTAACTGATGTTTTTATACAGACCTTGCCATTCATAAGTGGGCTGGTTGTGGCTGGTTAAAATCACAGTCAAAGCCCTCAGCAGCAAAGAGCTGGCTGATTCAATACTGCTGTTCAGGCTTTGGTGTCTGGAGTTGTTTTGCAAGGTCCGACCTTCTCAGAGCCATGAGCAATGCCTCTGTGGTGACCGAGTTTATCCTGCTGGGCATCCCGCACACAGAGGCCCTGGAGACTGAGCTCTTTGTCCTGTTTTTGTCCTTCTACATCTTCACCCTTGTGGGCAACCTGCTCATCCTACTGGCAATTGTGTCCTCCACCCAACTTCACACGCCCATGTACTACTTCTTGTGTCAGCTGTCTGTGTGCGACATATTTTTCCCTTCTGTGAGTTCCCCCAAGATGCTCTTCTACCTCTCGGGGTATAGCCGAGCCATCTCCTATGCAGGTTGTGCATCCCAGCTCTTCTTCTACCATTTCGTGGGCTGCACGGAGTGTTTCCTGTACACAGTGATGGCCTATGACCGCTTTGTTGCCATATGCCACCCTCTACGCTACAAGGTAATCGTGAACCACAGAGTGTGTGCAATCCTGGCCACGGGTACCTCATTTTTTGGCTGTATTCATGCCACCTTTCTAACTACTCTCACCTTCCAATTGCCCTACTGTGGCCCCAATGAGGTGGACTATTTCTTCTGTGACATCCCCGTGATGCTGAAGCTGGCTTGTGCAGATACCTCAGTCCTGGAGATGGTGGGGTTCATCAGTGTGGGACTCATGCCCCTCAGCTGCTTTCTTCTCATCTTCACCTCCTACATTCGCATTGTCTACTCCATCCTGCAAATCTGCTCTGCGGAGGGCCGACGTCGGGCCTTCTCCACCTGCAGTGCCCACCTGACTGCCATCCTATTGTTCTACATGCCAGTGGTCCTCATCTATTTGAGACCAACCCCAAGCCCCTGCCTGGATGCAACCATTCAGGTCCTCAATAACCTGGTCACTCCCATGCTGAATCCCTTGATCTACAGCCTCAGGAATAAGGAGGTAAAATCCTCTCTGAGGAAAGTCCTACACTGGGCTTTTATCCTGAGCAGTTGTAGAGAGAGAAGAGTGACTTGCACTTTAATTCCACTTTGTACCTTATAAAATATTTTTATATGGTTCTCACAAATATTTTTCAACTTGAGAGTGCAGGTGTTATGATTGTCTCCATTCACAATGTAGGGACTAAGATGCAAAGAGCTGAAGTGACTTGTCAAAGGATAGCTAAGGAGTGAAGGCACAATGAAGACGTTAGGGCTGGATCCCTGACACTGGGACCTGTGCTTTCTGGAGGCATCATGTTGCTGATGAGGGAAGAAAGGGGTTTTCCAGGGTAGGCAGGAGGACCTGCACCTTCTACTTCTCAATCTTCATTTTCTTCACCCACGTACATTGCCTTCCCCTCTCCTTTCCCCCTCACTCTGATGCTTCTTCATCTTGGCTGCATCAATTATCTGAGGGAATGCCTGAACTGAACAAACCTTCATTGTGTTGGTGCAGAGGTTGTTGAAACATGGTAGAGGTGCATCCCCAGGGTTTTCGGTAGCACCCTCAAAATGAAGTTGTGTGAAGAGGAGGACTTGCAGCAGGGACCGGAGGCAGCTTTCTTGTGAGTGAAGCCAAGGTACTGGTGTTCTGTTGTCACCCACAAACCCTATCTGTTGGGCTTTGACCTGGAAGCAGGTGCTGGCTGTAGCAGTGCAGCAGGTGAGTGAGATTGTGGAAAGGGGAGCTGGGGAATCCATGGAGGGGTGAGTGTGGCCAGACACGTCATTAGAAAATCTGGACATGGCTTTGCTTTTCTCAGTACAATCAGGGGGCGATTCTGGGTTCCAGCTGTCACTGTTTTGTGTCTATGGTTTCTCTATTGAATTTAAAATGTTTGACAGGGTTCCCCATTCCTTTTTTTTTCCTGAAATAAGCTAAGGAGAATAAAATGAGATATTTCATTGCTGTGCGGTTTTTATGACTGAATGCAGTGAGAATCCTATTGCACTTGGGACATATAGTCACTATGAAGTTTATTGTAACAGTGAAGTAGAGTGGGAAGGAAACTGAGAAGAGGGCGATGGAAAGGGAGGGGCAGAGGTGGAGACCAGTTTGTACTTGTCAGAATCAGAGAGCAAGCAAGGAACCTGCCAGACCAAAGCAGTATTGCTGTGTCTACCTCCAGCCACAGGGCCGAGCCAGCACATGCACCTGCCACGGGGACACGCTCTCCTGTCACTTCCCTGAAAGCCTAGAGCCCCTCTCAGTGCTGATTCTCCCTCATTTCCCAGTAAACAAGAGCTTACAGAAGAAGGTGGAAATACACCTGAAATTTTTTCAAATTTAGTACATCCCTGCTGAAGCTTCTGCAAGCCCACTTGAGGGTCCCTTCCCATTCCTCAGTGTCCTGGCAGGAGCTGCTGAGATGGTCGAAACACAACACTATGTAAGAATGGAAGGTGCAATTCAATTCCCTTCCTTTTTCACTCACACAGATGTCATTCAATGAATAACTTTGTGCAGAGGGTGGGGAGTAGTGAAAGGTGAAGAAGACATGATCAACAGAAAGAGTTAAAGTCTGCTGAGAAAATAAACAGATATGCAACTAACATCCCATGATAAAGGTATGAAATGTAGCAGAAAGTGTGAGTACCTATTTGGGGGGCTATGGAGGGACTGCACAAAAGAGGTGTTGAGTGGTGAAGGCTTTCGTTTGTCAGTTTCCTCCCCATCCCCCATGAAGAATGGCTTTTACAGGGAGAAATGTTTTACAGGGAAAAGTGATGGACTTCTCAACTTTTTGTTTTTGGGATGATGGGGATGAGACATAATTCCTCAGGTGGGTGTCTCAACTATTTGCCATCTAGAAGTAAATGTTCTTGGAAGACAAATGGAGCAGGGGATTTGCCGGATGGAGGAGAGCAATGGGGGGGGGAAATTGGGACAACTGTAATGGGACAACAATAAAATATTTAATAAAAAATACATTAATTTGGCTTGTTTTCAGAGTTCTTCCTTTCACCTTGGCGCTTTGTCCTGAACTGGAGAACTGCCTTGTGCAGAAGGAGTCTGTGTCTATCTCCTTAAACAAATGGACTTCTCTGCTTGTCCTAGGGTTTCTGAGAGATGCAGGAAGCTCTCCTGTCTGCAGGTAGTGTCTGAGCTCTTTCCACCTAAGCAGGAGCCCAGAATGTCAGGCCAAGCCTGGAGTTGGAAGCCCCCGTTGGGTTTGATGGTGGAATGAGACTTTTCTTTGTACTAGATATAAAGGGACAATATTAGAAGAATTTGGAAAACATAACTTCAGGGGAGTAACCCCAAACCCAGATATTGAATCTACAGTGTTGGAGGTTAGAGAGCGGCTCAAGGCCCAAACCTGGGGTGGGGCGGTGTGGCAGAGAACACAGATATCTCAGCAGAGATTCAGAGTGCTTTCTGAACAGAGCAAAGTGCAGCAGGGGCATTTCCTGAGTCACTGGACTCACAGGTGGCCTAGGAGTGGCACCTAATGCCTGACCCGAGGTGGATCCCAGTTTCTTTAAAAGGCTTCTCTGTTCACTGCAACACATCTTGCAACAGGCCACTGTGGTCTCTAATCAGTTTCTTCCTGCTCCTCCCCACATTTGTTACTTAACCAGTGCCTATTCTGAAGTTCACCCACTGTGAACTTCATTGTGTTTTACCCACATTGCCCAGAGTGAGGCGCTGTGATGAGGGCAGCTAACTTGGAAACCTGAGAGTGTTGCAGAGCTAAATGCTCCTCCCAGGCACTGCAGGGGTGTGGAGAGATGTTTTCCAAAGAGTGTTCACAGAAGCCGCCTATTCTGTTCATTCCTTGCTCTCCCTGGCATCCTGCTGATTTGTTCTAAACCAAATTAATTGAAATAAACAAATAACTAGTCAGAATTAATGTTTTAGTCACTTAATTTGCATTTTTTTTGTAGAAGAAAATAATGCCTGTGATATTACAATAAGAAATTGGTGAGAAATAATTTGTTATTTATCATTGCTTTATTTTATATTCCACATAGCCTATTGCACCTCTGTCCCTCATACCCTATTTCAGCGGAAATGACCCTGCCTAATGCATTGTTTCCTAAAATACTGTAATGTCAATAGTAAAATGACTATCTCTATACTGTACTTTGTTGTGTGTGATCTTTTATGTGTTTCGTCATTGAGTCTGCATTGGTTCTTGAATTCCTTGTGTTCCCTCCCAAACTTTCTGATGCCTCCACACTTCACATTGGGTGGTGTCCACGTATCTTCTGTTTCAGGTCCATTTCCTGTCTTATGTGAAGCAGGTAAAGGGCCCTACCTAGAAAACCACTGTTAGAATCCTGACCACACACGTAAAGAGTTGTGAGATAATAAACAAATGATTCAATGCCTTAGGAACTTAGTGTCACCGTCCATGAAACTAAATGACAGGACCTTGCTGTCTGTCACTAGGGTAGAGGATGGCCAAGACCCGAGTTCCGTGAAACTGCGGAGTGAACTGGTATTAGGAGGGTTGGCCGGCCCTTCCTAGTGGATGCTGATCTCCCAGGACTTTCTTCCCAGTTTGCCTGTGGCTGAGAGTGACGTGTGTAGGGCTTGTTAGAAAAGCAGGCTTTCGGGCAACCACAAGAACTACTGTACTGAAGTGTTCACTTTAACAAAGTCTCCAGGTAATGTATACTCACATTAGACTTGAAGTGAAGAGTTTTCATGAGATAGGCTGTATCTCAGTGTCTGCCACATTGATAGGCCACACTGATATAATGACAAGAGGTAGTTCCCTAAGGACTGTGAAATGTCCTCAGAACTACCCTCTGCCCACAAAAGATAGTCCTCTACATTTATTATTCAGAGCAAGTATTATTACATTGTTTGCTTCCTCTTTTCTCACCTTTCAGCTTCCAGACTGATGTTGGGTTTGGGGATTTGCAAACCAAAAAGCTAAACGAAAAAAAACAACAAAAACAGTCACGATTCTGTCTTCTATGAAATGCAGAATCAACGAGGTCTTTACAAAAAATATTTTATTTATTTATTTTTTAGAGGGAGGGAAACAACAATGTGTGGTTGCCCCTCCCACACCCCCAACTGGGGACCTGGCCTGCAACCCAGGCATGTGCCCTGACTGGGAATCGAATCAGCGACCCTTTAGTTCACAGCCCACGCTCAGTCCACTGAGTTACACCAGCCGGGTTTCAACTACAGTTTTAAAGTAACATGGTTTTAGTTTTCTATTTGAGCTCTTATGTCATAAAATCTACAAACTGTAAATTCCTCAAATGTAAACAGGTGTCAGTCTTCATAAACAACAGACACGTTGACTGAAGGCCACTTTCAGGGCTTGGTGCTTCACGTGTTAAGCAAATATGAAGCAACACCTGTGCTTTCAGAAACTAATTGTCTGAAGCTGTTTCATCTCTCCCATTGGCTCTCCTCACCCTGCAGTTGTTTTCTGGCTTCCTCAGGCTTCACTACAAGGAGAAGGTCAGCTAGCATTGCCCAGGGTGCACCTGCACAGACTGAGCCCCTGCTTCCAGTTCAGGGCTCCATGTTCTGCATACATGTAGGAATGAAACCCATTGACTATTTTCCCCACTTCCAACCCAGCCACACTGTGAATCATTTAGCATGTGCTTTCCTCTCCCCACTCACAGCCATTGCTTCCTTAAAAACAGTCCATGGGTTTGCAGATTCTGATTGTCCAGAAGAGAAAAGCCCATGCAGTGAGTGAACTCTATATTGTGTTTGTTTTTCTTTTGGTTCTTTTGCCTCAGTATTTTGATGTTCTCATGTTAAGGATATACACATTTAAGATTCTGGTACCTTCTTAGAGAATTTGACACTTGCATTATTATGTAATAGTCATGTTTACCCTGATGATTTTCCTTGTTCTGAAATCGGCTTTGTCTAAAATGAATATAATAGCTATTCCAGGTTTCTTTGATTAGCATTGGCAACACGTATATTTCTCCATCCATTTAGATTTTTCAATTTTTAAATAGTTTAATTATAATTGACATACAATGTTATACTAGTTCGAGGTGTACAACACATTGATTAGACATTTATACAATTAATGAAGTGAGCATCCTGATAAAACTAGTGTCCATCTGACAGCACATATAGTTATTACACTATGAATGACTATATTCCTCACACTGTAGCTTACAGCCCCATGACTATTCTGTAAGTGCCACATTGTACTTTGTAATCCCTCCACTTTTTTCACTCAACCTCCCACCCTTCTTTTTTCTGGCAACCATCAAAATGTTCTCTGTATCTATGAGTCTTTTATAGATCTGCTGGTTTGGCTTTTTTATTTTTATTTTTTATTGTTTTTCAAATACAGTTTTCTGTCTTGTCTCCCCACTCCTCCCACTACTCCAGCCCTCCCCACCTCCTTCCCCTGTTTCCACCCCCACTTGTTATTGTCCATGTGTCCTTTATAATCGTTCCTGTAAACCCTTCACCCTATTCCCTCATTATCCTCCCCCCTCTCCCCTCTGGTCACTGTCAGCCTGTTCTCAATTTCAATGTCTTTAGTTCTATTTTGGTTGCTTGTTTGTTTTGTTGATTATGTTCTAGTTAAAGCTGAGATCATATGGTATTTGTCTTTCACTGCCTGGCTTATTTCACTTAGCATAATGCTGTCCAGTTCCATCCATGCTGTCGCAAAGCGTAGGAGCTCCTTCTTTTTTTCTGCTGCGTAGAATTCCATTGTGTAAATGCACCATAGCTTTTTGATCCACTCATTTAGAGAGGGGGCAGTTAGGTTGCTTCCAGTACTTGGCTATTGTAAATTGTGCTGCTATGCACATTGGGGTGCATAGGTTCTTTTAGATTGGTGTTTCAGGATTCTTAAGATATAATCCCAGCAGTGGAATTTCCAGGTCAAAAGGCAGTTCCATTTTTAGTTTTCTGAGGAAATTCCGTACTGTTTTCCATAGTGGTTGCACCAGTCTGCATTCCCACCAACAGTGCACTAGGGTTCCCTTTTCTCCACAACCTCACCAGCACTTGTTGTTTGTTGATTTGTTTATGATGGCCATTCTGACTGGTTTGAAGTGGTCTCTCATTGTGGTTTTGATTTGCATCTCTCTGATGGCTAGTGATGCTGAACATCTTTTCATATGTCTCTGGGCCCTCTGTGTGTCCTCCTTGGAAAGGTCTGTTCAAGTCCTTTGCCCATTTTTTAATTGGGTTGCTTGTCTTCTTTGAGTGGAATCACATGAGTTTTATATATTTTGGAGAACAAACCCTTGTCCGAGGTATCATTGGCAAATATGTTTTCCCATACAGTTGGTTCCCTTTTCATTTTGCTGATGTTGTCTTTGGCCATGCAGAAGCTTTTTATTTTGATGAGGTCCCATTTGTTCATTTCTTTCCTTTATGTCCCTTGCTCTAGGGGACATATTGGTGAAAATATAGCTCCGTCAAATATCTGAGATTTTCTTGCCTACATTCTCCTCTAGGACTTTTGTGGTGTCGTGACATATATTTACATCTTTTATCTATCTTGAGTTTATTTTTGTGTATGGTGTAAGTTGGTGGTCTAGTTTCATTGTTTTGTATGTAGCTGCCCCGATCTCCCAACACCATTTGTTGAAGAGGCTATTTTTTTCTCCTTTTTATGTTTCTGCCCTGTTTGTTGTATATTAATTGACCATAGAGACATGGTTTATTTATGGGCTCTCTATTGTGTTCCATTGATCTATGTGTCTGTTGTTATGCCAGTACCAGACTGTTTTGATTAGAGTGGCCTTGGAATATAGTTTATTATCAGATATTACAAACCTCCCTACTATGTTCTTCCTCCTCAAAATTCCTGCCGTATTCAGGGTCATATACGGTTCCATATAAAGTTTTGAAACATTTGTTCTGTATCTGTGAAATATGTCATTGGTATTTTGATGGTTGCATTGAATCTATGTTAGAATTGGAGCTCTTACTCCTATGCAAATTATCTTGGGGAGATATCTTCCATTTTACAGCAATGCTTTCTGATGATCTCATTGCTATGCTTTATAACTAGATGATAAATTAGTCTGACAAACTAATTGCTCCCTCAGAGCCATCAGTGAATGCAAAGGAGGGCTTAAGGGGGCCTGAACAAAATTCCAAGGAAGCAATACAGGGGGAGTGAGTGTGCCCAGTCTTCACTGCACAAACCCTGGGAGACTCAATCCTTTATAAGGAGGGGAATAGAAGCGCCTTTTGCTGGAGTGCTTCGGGTTCTGCTCAGGAACAGTAAATGTGGGGTCTTGTAACAACCCCGTGGAAAAGCTGACTCTGCTCTCAGGTGGACTCTGTGAGTGTTCCAACTGCTGCTCATGCCTCATTGTCAGCCTCTGTGAACAGGCTCACCTGTGAACAGGCTCCCACACAGGGTCATTTCTGGTCCCTGTGGGGTTCTTTTCCCAAAATCGCCTGAAAAATTGCATTGTAGAATCACACATGATCATGATCTCTGATCCTAGGTCTTTACTGACCTGGGAGAGATGATGCAGATCTCCCAGAAACATGCATGGCTCAGAGATGGTACTCAGGTTTGGCCAAGATGAGTGACAAGAAGCCAGTCATCAGCAGCATTTCTCCCCACAATGTCACTGTTTCTCTCCTTGCCATCTGCACTCTTGTTCAATTTGAGGGTGGTATGTGAGTTACTCATTTGGCATGGTCATTCTCTTTAGGCATGTTTTTAAGTGGCACTTGCTACGGTTAATGACTTGGATTCCCGTGGTGAATGTGTTTCTATAACTTCAAAGCTCCTGTATTGGAGTCGATATTAAGGAATAGTGTCAAAGGTAAGGCCTAAGCATGCTGTCTGATTTTTAAGGCTAAATGAGGTGTTACCTAGATGTGCTCTAAAGTCAGGACTGGAAATGACCAGCAAGAGGTAAAAGAAGAATGCGTTTCCCACCTCAGCATGAAATGATGCAGTGAACTCATCTGGAAGGGGGCAGTGCCTAAGAATGGAATGGGCTCTCTTCAAAAAGCAGAGGCCAATACAGGACAATTTTCTTCAATGGTTAAGGGTATGGGCAATGGCACAAAAAAGGTTTGAGTCTTGGCTCTGTTACATGCTTGCTTTGTAAATTTGGGCAACTTGTTTACTTTTTCCAAGTTTCAGTTTCCTGATCTGTAGATGGATATAGTAGTGATAGTTTCTTCTTATAGGTTTGTTTGAAAAATCAATCATATTTTTAAAGCGTTAAGTCCAGTACTCAGAACATAGTAAGTATTCATTAAAGGGAATACACACATAGACATGAACTTATGTGTTATTAGTATTAGCATTAGTATGTGTTGTCAGAGAAGGAGGTCTCTGTGTCTTCCGACACTGTGTCCTGCTCCTGACCTGTTTAACCTTCCTCATTAGAGCTGTTCTTCACCTTTCTGCTGTATGGGTCACTATATTTCCTTCTTTATCACAGTAATGGGAATTTGAGGCTTTCCGGGCTGCTACTATTATTTGTATTTGCTTAGCATTTCAGAGTGGCCTCAAGTCCACTTAGAAAAGGTTAAAAAGAACAGAAGATCCAGAGCAGCATTTCCTGATAGACTTGGGGATCTTAGGTCTCCCAAGTCCAGAAGGATGTCATATGAAAAGGACATGATCTAAGTCTATTCAATAATGTTGTTTAATAAAACATTTATTTGTAGATAGTTATATGGTACATTAAAGAAATGCACATAAAGAAATACAGTTTGATACATAAAGGGAAGGAACCCTTTTCATTAGGATTTGTGTTTTTGGCAAATTTCAGACATTTCATAAACTTTACTATGGTACTAGGGTGTTTTAGTTGTTGAAGTTGTAGTTGTTATAATCATCATCATTTTTATTCTGTAGATAATGGAACTATGTCTATGAAAATGCTGTTTAAATTACTTAACCTAGTATGGCTAATAAGTGGCAAAACCGGGACTTAAATTAACTGTTCTGATTTCTAATGTGATTTCTTTTCCTGATGCTTTTCAGACAGTAATAACTAGTGGGAGTTTGTCACTCAAAGATATTGTGAGAGTTCAAAATATAAATTCATCTAAAGAAAGTGAATCCATGAATTAAACAACTATAGAAAGTTTTTTTAAGTTACCATGAGAATGTTTTGAATATACCTTTAAATTTCTGATCCTGTCATGAAGATGAGCACCTACTTCCACAAAAACATTCTTCCAGGAGTTGGATAGACTGTGGCTCCAAAATAAGCATTTCTTATTAACTGATGTTTTTATACAGACCTTGCCATTCATAAGTGGGCTGGTTGTGGCTGGTTAAAATCACAGTCAAAGCCCTCAGCAGCAAAGAGCTGGCTGATTCAATACTGCTGTTCAGTCTTTGCTGTCTGGAGTCGTTTTGCAAGGTCCGACCTTCTCAGAGCCATGAGCAATGCCTCTGTGGTGACCGAGTTTATCCTGCTGGGCATCCCGCACACAGAGGCCCTGGAGACTGAGCTCTTTGTCCTGTTTTTGTCCTTCTACATCTTCACCCTTGTGGGCAACCTGCTCATCCTACTGGCAATTGTGTCCTCCACCCAACTTCACACGCCCATGTACTACTTCTTGTGTCAGCTGTCTGTGTGCGACATATTTTTCCCTTCTGTGAGTTCCCCCAAGATGCTCTTCTACCTCTCGGGGTATAGCCGAGCCATCTCCTACGCAGGTTGTGCGTCCCAGCTCTTCTTCTACCATTTCGTGGGCTGCACGGAGTGTTTCCTGTACACAGTGATGGCCTATGACCGCTTTGTTGCCATATGCCACCCTCTACGCTACAAGGTAATCATGAACCACAGAGTGTGTGCAATCCTGGCCACAGGTACCTCATTTTTTGGCTGTATTCAGGCCACCTTTCTAACCACTCTCACCTTCCAATTGCCCTACTGTGGCCCCAATGAGGTGGACTATTTCTTCTGTGAGGTCCCGGTGATGCTGAAGCTGGCTTGTGCAGATACCTCAGCCCTGGAGATGGTGGGGTTCTTCAGTGTGGGCCTCATGCCCCTCAGCTGCTTTCTTCTCATCTTCGCCTCCTACAGTCGCATTGTCTACTCCATCCTGCAGATCTGCTCTGCGGAGGGCCGACGTCGGGCCTTCTCCACCTGCTGTGCCCACCTCATTGCCATCCTATTATTCTACATGCCTGTGGTCCTCATCTATTTGAGGCCAACCCCAAGCCCCTGGCTGGATGCAACCGTTCAGATCCTCCATAACCTGGTCACCCCCATGGTGAATCCCTTGATCTACAGCCTCAGGAATAAGGAGGTAAAATCCTCTCTGAGGAAAGTTCTACATCAACTGGGTTTTTATCCTGAGCAGTCATAGAGAGAGAAGAGTGGTTGCACTTTAATTCCAGGCTGTACCTTATAAAATATTTTTATATGGTTCTCACAAATATTTTTCAACTTGAGAGTGCAGGTGTTATGATTGTCTCCATTCACAATGTAGGGGCTAAGATGCAAAGAGCTGAAGTGACTTGTCAAAGGATACCTAAGGAGTGAAGGCAGAATGAAGACATTAGGGCTGGTTCCCTGACACCGGGACCTGTGCTTTCTGGAGGCATCATGTTGCTGATGAGGGAAGAAAGGGGTTTTCCAGGGTAGGCAGGAGGACCTGCACCTTCTACTTCTCAATCTTCATTTTCTTCACCCACCTACACAGCCCTCCGTTTCCTTTCTCCCTCACTCTGATGCTCCTTCATCTTGGCTGCATCGATTATCTCAGAGAATGCCTGAACTGAACAAACCTTTGTTGTGTTGGTGCAGAGGTTATTGAAACATGGGAGAGGTGCATTCCCAGGGTTTTTGGTAGCACCCTGAAAATGAAGTTGTGTGAAGAGGAGGACTTGCAGCAGGGACTGGCGGCAACTTTCTTGTGAATGAAGCAAAGATACTGGTGTTCTGTTGCCACCCACCTATCTGTTGGGCTTTGACCTGGAAGCAGGTGCTGGCTGTAGCAGTGCATCAGATGAGTGAGAATGTGGAAAGGGGAGCTGGGGAATCCATGGAGGGGTGAGTGTTGTCTGAAGCCACCTATTCTCTTTAACCTTGCTCTCCATGGCAGCCTGCTGATTTGTTCTAAACCAAGTTATTTGAAATGAAAAAATAACTATTCAGAATTAATGTTTTAGTGATTTGATCTGCATTTTTTTTGTAGAAGAAAATAATGGCTGTGATATTACAATAAGTAATTTGTGAGAAATAATCTGGTATTTATCATTCATTTATTTTATATTCCACATGGCCTATTGCACCTCTGTCCCTCACACCCTATTTCAGTGGAAATGACCCTGCCTAATGCATTGTTTCCTAAAGTACTGTAATGTCAATAGTAAAATGACTATCTCTATACTGTACTTTGTTGTGTGTGATCTTTTATGTGTTTCGTCATTGAGTCTGCATTGGTTCTTGAATTCCTTGTGTTCCCTCCCAACCTTCGTGATGCCTCCACACTTCACATTGGGTGGTGTCCTTGTATCTTCTGTTTCAGGTCCATTTCCTGTCTTATGTGAAGCAGGTAAAGGGCCCTACCTAGAAAACCACTGTTAGAATCCTGACCACACACGTAAATAGTTATGGGATAACAAACAAATGTTTCAATGCCTTAGGAACTTAGTGTCTCATCCATGAAACTAAATGATTAAATCAGAACTCTTATGAGTCTTCACCTTGAGTGCACAAGGACCCTGACAGGACCTTGCTGTCTGTCACTAGGGTAGAGGATGGCCAAGACCCGAGTTCTGTGAAACTGCGGAGTGAACTGGTATTAGGAGGATTGGCCCCCCTTTCCTAGTGGACGCTGATCTCCCAGGACTTTCTTCCCAGTTTGCCTGTGGCTGAGAGTGATGTGTGTAGGGCTTGTTAGAAAAGCAGGCTTTCAGGCAACCACAAGAACTACTGTACTGAAGTGTTCACTTTAACAAAGTCTCCAGGTAACATTAGAGTTGAAGTGAATACTTTCCATGAGATAGGCTGTGTCTCAGTCGTCTGCCACATTGATAGGCCACACTGACGTAATGACAAGAGACACTTTCCTAAGGACTGTGAATGTCCTCAGAACTACCCTCTGCCCACAAAAGATACCCCTTTACATTTATTATTCACGGCAAGTATTATTACATGGGTTGCTTCCTCTTTTCTCACCCTTCAGCTTCCAGACTGATGTTGGGTTTGGGGATCTCCAAAGCAAAAAACTAAACAAACAATAACCAATAAAAATAGTCATGGTACTGTCTTCTATGAAATGCAGAATCAACGAGGTCTTTACAAAAAATATTTTATTTATTTATTTTTTAGAGGGAGGGGAAGGGTAATGGAAAGAGAGGGAGAGAAACATGGATGTGTGGTTGCCCCTCCCACACCCCCAACTGGAGACGTGGCCTGCAACCCAGGCATGTGCCCTGGCTGGGAATGCAACCAGCTGCCCTTTGGTTCACAGGCCCAAGCACAATCCACTGAGCTACACCAGCCAGGTCTCAACTACAATTTTAAAGTAACAAGGTTTTAGTTTTTCATTTGAGCTCTTATGTCATAAAATCTACAAACTGTAAGTTCCTCAAATGTAAACAGGTGTCAGTCTTCATAAACAACAGACACGTTGACTGAAGACCACTTTCAGGGCTTGGTGCTTCACGTGTTAAGCAAATATGAAGCAACACCTGTGCTTTCAGAAACTAATTGTCTGAAGCTGTTTCATCTCTCCCATTGGCTCTCCTCACCCTGCAGTTGTTTTCTGGCTTCCTCAGGCTTCACTACAAGGAGAAGGTCAGCTAGCATTGCCCAGGGTGCACCTGCACAGACTGTGCCCCTGCTTCCAGTTCAGGGCTCCATGTTCTGCATACATGTAGGAATGAAACCCATTGCCTAATTTCCCCACTTCCAACCCAGCCACACTGTGAATCATTTAGCATGTGCTGTTCCTCTCCCCACTCCCAGCCATTGCTTCCTTAAAAACAGTCCATGTGTTTGCAGATTCTGATTGTCCAGAAGAGAAAAGCCCATGCAGTGAGTGAACTCTATATTGTGTTTGTTTTTCTTTTGGTTCTTTTGCCTCAGCATTTTGATGTTCTCATGTTAAGGATGTACACATTTAAGATTCTGGTACCTTCTTAGAGAATTTGACACTTGCATTATTATGTAATAGTCATGTTTACCCTGATGATTTTCCTTGTTCTGAAATTGGCTTTGTCTAAAATGAATATAATAGCCATTCCAGCTTTCTTTGATGAGCATTAGCAATGCATTTATTTCTCCATCCCTTTAGATTTTTCAATTTTTAAATAGTGTAATTCACATACAATGTTTTAATAGTTTTAGGTGTGCAACATAGAAATTAGACATTTATCCAATTTATGAAGTGAGCATCCTGATAAAACTAGTATCCGTCTGACACCACATGTAGTTATTACAATAAGAATTACTATATTCTTCACACTGTAGCTTACAGCCCCATGACTATTCTGTAAGTGCCACATTGTACTTCTTAATCCCTCCACCTTTTTCACTCAACCCCCCACCCTTCTTTAATCTGGCAACCATCAAAATGTTCTCTGTTTCTATGAGTCTTTTATAGATCTGCTGGTTTGGCTTTTTTATTTTTTCATTTTTAGTTTTTATTATTGTTCAAGTACAGTTTTATGACTTTTCCCCTCACTCTTCCCCACCATCCCAGCCCTCCCCACCTCCTTCCCCTGTTTCCACCCCCACTTGTTATTGTCCATGTGTCCTTTACAAGTGTTCCTGTAATCCCTTCACCCTATTCCCCAATTATCCTCTCCCTTCTCCCCTCTGGTCACTGTCAGCCTGTTCTCAATTTCAATGTCTTTAGTTCTATTTTGGTTGCTTGTTTGTTTTGTTGATTATGTTCCAGTTAACGCTGAGATCATATGGTATTTGTCTTTCACTGCCTGGCTTATTTCACTTAGCATAATGCTGTCCAGTTCCATCCATGCTGTCGCAAAGCGTAGGAGCTCCTTCTTTTTTTCTGCTGCGTAGAATTCCATTGTGTAAATGCACCATAGCTTTTTGATCCACTCATTTAGAGAGGGGGCAGTTAGGTTGCTTCCAGTACTTGGCTATTGTAAATTGTGCTGCTATGCACATTGGGGTGCATAGGTTCTTTTAGATTGGTGTTTCAGGATTCTTAAGATATAATCCCAGCAGTGGAATTTCCAGGTCAAAAGGCAGTTCCATTTTTAGTTTTCTGAGGAAATTCCGTACTGTTTTCCATAGTGGTTGCACCAGTCTGCATTCCCACCAACAGTGCACTAGGGTTCCCTTTTCTCCACAACCTCACCAGCACTTGTTGTTTGTTGATTTGTTTATGATGGCCATTCTGACTGGTGTGTAGTGGTATCATTGTGGTTTGGATTTGCATCTCTCTGATGGCTACTGATGCTGAGCATCTGTTCATATATCTGTGGGACCTCTGTGTGTCCTCCTTGGAGAAGTGTCTGTTCAAGTCCTTTGCCCATTTTTTAATTGGGTTTCTTGTCCTCTTCGAGTGGAATCATATGAGTTTTATATATTTTGGAGATCAAACCCTTGTCCGAGGTATCACTGGCAAATATGTTTTCCCATATGGTTGTTTCTCTTTTCATTTTAATGCTTTTCTTTTGGCCATGCAGAAACTTTTTATTTTGATCAGGTCCCATTTGTTTCTTTCTTTCCTTTATGTCCTTTGCTCGAGGGGACATATTGGTTAAAATGTTGCTGTGTGGAATCTGAGATCTTCCTGCCTATGTTCTCCTCTAGGACTTTTATGGTGTCACAACTTATATTTGAGTCTTTTATTCACTTCAGATTTGTTTTATGTATGGTATAAGTTGGTGATCAGGTTTCATTTTCTTGCATGTAGTTGTCCAGCTCTTCCAACACCATTTGTTGATGAGGCTGTTTTTGCTCCATTTTATGCTGCTGCTCCTTTGTCAAATATTAATTGACCATAGCGACTTGGGTTTATTTCTGGGCTCTCTATTCTGTTCCATTGGTCTATGTGCCTGTTCTTATGCCAGTAGCAGGCTTCTTTGATTACAGTGGTCTTGTAATGCAATTTAATATCAGGTATTGTGATCCTTTTACTTTGCTCTTCTTTCCTAATGGTTAGGCTTTAAAAAACTTTTTTAGATATCACATATAAGTGAAGTCATCTGGCTTTTGTATTCCTCTGTCTGATTTATTTCACTGGGCATAATATGCACTTGCTCCACCCTGTCAGGATGGGCGGGGATATTCACCTGGCAGCCTACGCCGGAGGGGAACCCCCAATGATGGACTTGGCTTTGTTCCAGAAGACCAATCCCTAGGAAGTCCCTGAGGAGAGCCAATCAGAATTTGGTGCGTAAACCCCCGCCATATTCCCTGCTTCCATGTGACTTCCTTGGCCCGCTCCTTGGACCAGAGAATCTTGCCTTGGTCCGCAAACCTCAATAAAGCTCTGTACTGCCTAATTTTGTGGCTGATTGGCATTTCTTCCTTGGTGGAGCCTCAGAAAACCTGTCATTTGGTGTTGCAACCTGGGAGGAGTTGTTTTCTGCTGAAGACCACTCCTCTCCTTACTCCTAGAGAAGGCCTCGTGGCCACCCCACCAGTCTGGACTAAGTACCAGGGTATGTGCAGTTGCCCTTACGTTTCTGGTTCCCAAACACTGATTCTGGGTCCCCATCTGCTGGGAGAGACTGCTCTCCCACTAAATCGCAGCACTGCATCAGGGTGACCCTTCCAGGAGAGGCTACTCTCCCTCTGCTGAGACGCTCTAGGCACTGGAGGAGATGTCCCTGGGCCTAGATCCTCATTTTTACCTGACTGGATCAGCAACTTGGGTTGAAGGACACTGATTCCCACTTGCTAATCCTTGTGGAACCAGGAATGGGGGGACAGGAGTCCAAACCAGACCCTAAGTCACCCCTAGGGTGCCTCCTGAAAGATTTGCCAGCTATTGATCCTGGCCTCAAGCGAAAACAGCTGATTTTTCTATCCACTACAGCCTGGCCATTATATCAGCTCGATAATTGTGAAACCTGGACTCCTGAAGGTACTTTCAATTTCGTTGCCCTTACTGACCTAGATAATTTTTGCAGATGGACTGGCAAATGGTCTGAGGTCCCATACATTCAGGGCTTTTGGGCCTTGCACCCCCACCCTGATCTGTGTGCCCAATGCTCCACAGCGCAGGTTCTCCTGGCCCAAGGGAACTCTGACCTGTATGGTCTCCTAAGTCAACTGCCCCAGAACCCCCTTCCTCCTTTTCTGATTCCCCTGAAGATCTTGCTTCTCCTCCTCCTCCTCCTTATCAGCTCCTGCCCATAGCTACTCCAGCCCCGGCCCTCCCCTCTCAGCTGGATTCTTCCCCTCCCTCTGAAGACCTTTGCTCCCCAGTCAGCTCACACACCCACTCTCGCCTGAATCTAGAGCCCCTAGACTCCCGTATTTGCCTGCTCTGGGAAGGGGCAGGAACAGAGGGTGTCGTTCAGGTGTGTCCCCTTCTCACTAACTGAGCTGTCCTTAATTGAGAAATGCCTAGGCTTTTTCCACCTCTAACAACTGTAATTCCCAAAAGGAGGGCTCTGTCTTCCCCTTGCCCTTCATCTCAAGCAGTCAATTACGATAAACTCAGAGAAGTCACCCAAGGCCCCGGAGAAAATCCGGCCCTATTTCTCAACAGACTAACCGAGGCAATGGTGCTCCATACTCGCCTTGACCCGGTTTCTAACGCTGGGGCCACTGTCTTAGCTCCTCACTTTATCTCTCAGCTGGCCCCAGACATTAGAAGAAAATTTAAAAAGGCCGAGGATGGTCCCCAAGCCCCCATCCAAGATCTGGTAAATATGGCATTTAAGCTTTTCAATAATCAGGAAGCAAGGCAGAGGCTGCCTGCCAGGCACACCTACAGCAAAAGGTGGCCCTGCAGACCCAAGCCATGCTAGCGGCCCTGCGGCCGGCGGCAAACACTGGCACGAGGGAGAAGTCTAGGTCCAGCTGAAGAACGTCCCACTGGGGGCCTGTTTCTAGTGCGGCAAAGAAGGACACTGGGCCCGCAGTGTCCTCAACCTTAGCCACTAATGAAGCCCTGCTCTGAGTGCCCACAGCTTGGCCACTGGAGGGATGCCTGTCCCCTTATTGGCTCGCCCCCCCGCCCACCTCCACGTGGGGGACCAGACTATCAAGGTGCGGACTCTTCCCTGGCCACGCAGGAACTTCTCGGACTCCTAGACGAATAAAGTGGCCCGGACTCGAAGACCCCCATCACCCTCGCCAAGCCCAGGGTAATGCTGCAGGCAGTGGGTAAGTCCATCCCTTTCCTGGTGGACACGGGGGCTACCTACTCTGTTTTACATCTTTTTCAGGACCTCTTACTCCTTCCCAGATTCAGTCATGGGGGTTGACGGGACCCCATCTTGCCCGTGGCGAACATCTCTGTTTAACTGCAGTCTGGACGGCTTTCCCTTTTCCCATTCATTCCTTGCCATAGCCTCCTGCCCTATCCTGCTTCTAGGAAGGGACATTCTCCAACTACTAGGCTCCACTCTCCAGGTCACTCGAAACCCTACCCCTTCCTCCTCCCTTATCCTTCCACTGTTAGAAAATCCAACTCCTCCTCCAGCTCTGCCTATTTCCCCTTCTCTCGTCAACCCACAAGTATGGGACACTTCTACCCCAACCTTAGCTTCCCATCACCGCCCCCCCCGTCCATCATCCATCTAAAACAGCCAACCTCTAGCCCCTCCCCTCTACACCCCTCCGGAAAGCTGGAAGTAGCCAGATCGAACACTGCACCCCTTATCCTATCAAAGAGGTCGGAATGTCAGGATGGGCGGGGATATCCGCCTGGCAGCCTGAGCCCGAGGGGAACCACCAGTGATGGACTGCAGCTTTGTTCCAGGAGACCAATCCCTAGTCCCTGAGGAGAGCCAATCAGAATTTGGTGCATAACACCCCGCCATATTCCCTGCTTCTGCGTGACTACTTTGGCCTGCTTCTTGGACCAGAGAATCTTGCCTGGGTCCGCAAACCTCAATAAAGCTCTGTACTGCCTAATTTTCTGTCTGATTGGCATTTCTTCCTCAGCGGAGCGTAAGAAAACCTTTCACACCCATGGTGCTGCACATGGCTAGATTTCATTCTTTTCTCTGGCTGAATCCTATTCTGTTGTATATATGCACCACTTCTTTATACATTTATCTTTTTAAAATTTATTTTATTGGGGTGACTTTGGTGAATAAATGTATATATATTACAGGCATATGATTCTATAATACATCATCTGTTCACTATATCGTGTTTTCACCATCCCAAGTGAAGCCTACAGTTAGGTTGGCTCCGTATCTTGGCCATTGGAAATAATGCTGTAGTGAACATATGTATGTATTTGTCTTTTTGTTCTAGTGTTTTGGGTTTCTTCAAATAAATATGCAGAAGTGGAATTGGTGGGTCCTTTTTTCTCTCTTCTTATATATAACCTTTGTTTTATTTATTTGTTTTTTATTGCTACTAATCCTTTTTATTTTAATGGGTTTTTTAACAAATATTTTATTATTTATGCTATTACAGTTGTCCCAGTTTAGCCCTGCTATTTATAATAAAAAAGTTTTGCTAAATAATTAATTGAGAAACCAGGAGTTGCTTGGATATGCCAGTGATTGACTTCAACTCCTGAGGCAGAGATAAGGAGCTTTGATAAGACAGGCTGTTTTCTCTGAGTAAAACAAGGATGATTCACATGTAAGGCAAACTTTTCGACAAGTATACCATAGCAAAACAGCTCTGATTTTTGTGTGGCTGATTTCCTGTGAAACAGGACATGAGCTGAACAAGTCTGTCTTTCTCTCTCTGTCTGTCTCTCTCTTTCTCCCCCTTCCTCTCTCCCTCCTTCCCATAGTTTGAGGCCATAATCTTGTCAGGGAATATAAGATAAACACAGTAATGACTGTAAGGCTGTACCTAACACTCCTCCAAATCTCTGAAAGAAATCTATTAATAATTCTCCTCTCAGAAAGGGCTGGCCATTTCCAGTCACTTGGGAACCAGCCATAATGCACTGGAAAGAGAGTGAAGCTTGGCCTGTGCTCCTCTATGATGTAACTTTAGGAAATTCACAATTGCTTGAGCTCACTGTCCCTTATTCACAGAATGGGGTTAATTAGAGCCACCTTATATATTTCTTGAGAAAATTAATTAAAACAACATAAAAGTACATTGGAAAACTTGATCAACCACCAATGTAAGGTGATCTGAATTATAAATGAGTATTTGAAAACCAGGATTAGTGATAACCTTATTATTTTTGTGACTCAAAGGAAGGAATCCTGTTATCCTGGATTTATATAGGTCTACCTTTAACCAACTGTATTACTTCAGTTAACTTGTTTAAATTCTTTGAGACTAACTATTCTACTAGAGATGGGAAAAATAATGCTGTCTGCCTAATATATTTCTAGTAAGAATTAAAAAACACAACACATATAAAGCTCTCAGAACAATTGTGGTACACAGCAAAAGCACAATAAATGTTAGCTATTATTAAACCTGGGATCTATTCACTGGACATCTCAAGAGGCCACTTCAATTTTGTGAGGCATGGCTTAGTAGCGTCTTGATTCCCTCTGTAACACGTGACCTGTGTTTCTACTCTTTCTTTTTCCATCCGTTCTTCCTTTTTTCCTTCCTTTATCCCTTCCTCTCTTCCTTCCTCTTTGTTTGTTTGTTTTTTTAAATTGTTATTGTTATTCAATTACAGTTGTATGCCTTTTCTCCCCATGCCTCCACCCCACCCCAGCTGAACCCACCTCCCTCCCCCACCCGCACCCTCCCCCTTGATTATTATACCACATGATCTCACCTTTAACTGGAACATCATCAACAGAAGAAAAGAGCAAACACCATATAACCAGAGACGTTGAAGTTAAGAACAATCTAGCAATAGCCAGGGGGGAGTGGGGAGGGGACAGTGAGGAGAGGGGATTACAGGAACTACCTTCGCTTTCTTTCTAATTGGTTTGGAGAAGAACGTATTCTTTTTTTAAATTTTATTTTTCAATTACAGTTTACATTCTCAATGCTTTTGTATCAGCTTCAGTCATATTGCATTGTGGATAGACAATCATATATTTTACAAAGTGGTTCTCCACCGATATTTCACATACACACCTGGCATCATAAGTAGTTATTACAATAATATTGACTATATTCCCTATGCTGTACTTTATATACCTGGGACTCTTTGATGACTACCAATTTTTAGTTTTCAATCCCTGCACCATTTTAACACCCCCCTCACCCCCACTCTTCTGGCAAAAATTAGTCTATTCTCTGTATGTATGAGTCTGTTACTATTTTGTTCGTTAATTTATTCTGCTGTTTAGATTTCACATACAAGTAAAATGATGTGGTATTTGTTTTTCCCCAACTGATTTATTTCACTTAGCATAATACTCTCCAGGTCCATCCGGGCTTTGAAATGGTGAGGTTTCATTCTTTTTGACGGCCAAGGAATATTTCACTCTATATTTATGCCACAATTTTATCCTCTTGTCTATTGATGGGCACTTGTGTTGCTTCTATAGCTTGGCTGTTGTAAGTAACACTGTAATAAACATAGGGGTGCATGTATTGTCTCAAATTAGTATTTCGATTTCTTCAAATATCTATCCCCAATAGTGAAATTTCTGGGTCATAAGGAAGTTCCATTTTTATGTTTTTGAGGATCTTCTATACTGTTCTCCAAAGAGGCTGCATCAATCTCTACTCCCACCATGAGTGCACAAGGGTTCTCTTTCTCCACAACCTTGTCAACATTTGTTGTTTGTTGTTTTATTGGTGATAGCCATTCTAACAGTGATATCTCATTGTGGTTTTGAATTTTACTTCTCTGATGAGTAGTGGTGTTGAGCTTTTTGAATCTGTGTATTTGCCATGCATACGTCTTCGTTGGAGAAGTGTCTGTTTAGATCCTTTGCCCAATTTTTAATTGGACTGTTTGTTTTATTGGTGATGAGTTATATGAGTTCTTCATAAATTTTGGATATTTACTACCGCTTATTAGATGTGCCACTGACGTATGTTCTGCCATTCAGTAGGTTGTCTTTTTGTTTTGTTGATTCTTTTTTTTTGCTGTGAAAAACTTTTTAGTTTCATGTAATCCCATTTATTTATTATTTTCTTTTGCTTTCCTGGCCTGAGGAGCTATATTAGAAAACATTTTGCCAAGAGAAATGCCAGAGAATTTAGTTCCTGTTTTCCTACAGAATTTTTATTGTTTCAAGTCTTACATTAAGTCTTTCATCCATTTTGAGTTTGTTCTTGTATATGGTGTAAGAAAGTGGTCTAGTTTTATTTCTTTTCATTTTTCTGTCCTATTTCCCATCACCATTTATTGAAGAGACTGTTTTTACCCCATTGTGTAGTCTTTCCTTCTTCGCCAAATATGAATTGACCATATATATGGGTGTTTATCTTGAGTATCTATTTTCTCTTTTTTAAGTATATTTTATTGATTCAGCTATTACAGTTTTCCCACTTTTTTCTCCCCTTTCTTTCCCCTCTGCCCTACACTCCCCAACCCTCCAGCATTCTCCCCTTAGCTCATGTCTGTGGGTTGTACATGTAAGTTCCTTGGCTTCTCCAGCTCTTGTACTATTCTTAACCTTCCCCTGTCTATTTTGTGCCTACCTATTATGCTTCTTTTTCCATGTACGTTCCCCTCCCATCCTCCCCCACTCCCTCCCCAGTGATAACCCTCCATGTGATCTCCATTTTTGTGATTCTGTTCCTGTTCTAGTTGTTCACTTAGTTTATTTTTGGGTTTTTTTAGGTTCAGTTGTTGATAGTTGTGAGTTTGTTGCCATTTTGTGTTCATAGTTTTGGTCATCTTCCATTTCTTAGATAAGTCCCTTAAATATTTCATATTATAAGGGCTTGGTGATGATGAACTCCTTTAACTTGACCTTATCTTCGAAGCCCTTTATCTACCCTCCCATTCTAAATGATAGGTGTGCTAAATAGAGTATTCTTGGATGTAGGTCCTTGCCTTTCATGACTTTGAATACTTCTCTCCAGGCCCTTCTTGCCTGTAAGGTTTCTTTTCAGAAATCAGCCGATAGTCTTATGAGCACTCCTTTGTAGGTAACTCTCTCCTTTTGTCTTGTTGCTTTTAAGACTTTTTCCTTATCTTTAAACTTGGGTAACTTAATGATGATGTGCCTTGGTGTGTTCCTCCTTGGGTCCAATTTCTTTGGGACTCTCTGAGCTTCCAGGACTTCCTGGAAGTCTATTTGTTTCACCATATTGGGGAAGCTCTCCTTCATTATTTGTTCAGACAAGTTTTCCCTTTCTTGCTCTGTTCTTCTCTTTCTGGCACCCCTGTAATTCAGGTGTTGGAGTGCTTAAAGTTGTCCCAGAGTTTCCTAACCTTCTCCTCATTTTTTGAATTCTTGTTTCTTCATTCTGTTCTGGTTGGCTGTTTAGTTCTTCCTCTTGTTCGAAATTGTTGATCTGACTGCCAGTTTCCTTCCCTTCACTGTTGGTTCCCTGTATATTTTGCTTTATTTCATTTTGTGCAGCCTTCATTTTGCAATGAGTTCAATCAATTCTGTGAGCATCCTGATTGCCAGTGTTTTGAACTCTGCATCAGAGAGGTTGTCTATCTCCTTGTCACTTAGCTCTTTTTCTGTAGTTTTGATTGGTTCTTTCATTTGGGTCATATTTCTTTGTCTCGGAGCACCTGTTATGTTGTAAGGGGGTGGAGCCTTAGGTATTTGCCAGAGCGGGGCAACCCCTGTCCCTGTGTTTTGGCACTGTCTGTGGGGAAGGGATCACTGAGTGAGCAATGCTGCTTGCTCACTCTGCTATAGCCCCACTTTCCAAGGAACTCTCCTGTGAGACTGGAAGTATATCCCACCATTGCAACTGCCACAGCATTTTACAGCTAGAGGTTTTGAGTCTTTAGTTTTCTGTTCAGCCAGACCCTGCTTGCCCACGTGGTCCACCACCTTGCTGCATGTACTCTGCACTAGGCTACCCATCTCCACCTCTTGTATGGGACTGGATGGATGTTTCTTTAACTCCTTGGTTGTCAGAGATCCATGCAGTTTGATTTTCTGGCACTTCTGGTTGTTTATTGTTTTTAAATTGGTTGTTATCCTTCTCTTGGTTGTGTGAGGAAGTGAAGCATTTCTACCAAGGCCTCCATTTGGATGGAACTCTTGAGGATCTGTATTCTGTTCCATTATTCTATATGTCTCTTTTTTTATGTCGGTACCCTGGTTTGATTACTATAAACTTGTAGTATAGTTTGATACCAGCTAGTGATTTCTGCAACTTTCTTCTTCTTTGTCAATATTGTTGAGACTATTCCTGGTCTTTTGTGTTTTTATATAAATTTTTGGATTATTTATTTTAGTTTTGTGAAATACACCATTGATAATTTGATGGGAATTGCATTGAACCTATAGGTTGCTTTGTGTAGTCTGAACATTTAATGATGTTAATTTTTGTTCTCTGTGAATTAATTCTTGCTTCCACCTATTTGTATGGTTTAAAAATTTTTTTCAGTGTCCTATAGGTTTCTGAGTACAGATCCTCTACCTCTTTTGTTAAATTTATTGCTAGGTATTTTTTATGCAATTGTAAATGGGATTTTTAAAAAGTTTTTCCTTTCTGATATTTATTGGTGTATAAAGTGCAACCAATTTCTAAATATTTATTTTGTATCCTACTTTACTGAATTCTTTTATTAGTTCTCACAATTTTTTTGTAGAATCTTTCAGCTTCTTTACATACAGTATCATGTCATATGCAAATGATCACAGTTTTAATTCCTTCTTTTCCTTTTGAATGCCTTGTATTTCTTATTTTTGACTGATTGCTACAACCAAGACTTAGAGAATTATGTTGAATAAGAGACATTCCTGTCTTATTCCTGCTCTTAAGTAAAATGCTTTTAGGTTTTACTTGTTGAGTGTGAAGTTAGTTGTGGTTTTGCCATCTATGGCCTTTGTAGTATTGAAATATGTTTCTTGTATTTCCATTTTGTTGAGAGTCTATTATTTTGGAGGGTTGGATCATGTCAAATGTTTTTTATTCATTTATTGATTGATCATATGATATTTGTCTTCCATTTTGTTTATGTGGTGTATCCTGTTAATTGATTTGCCAATATTGTACCAACCTTGCATCTGAGCAATAAATCCCATTTGAACATGGTATATGATCTTTTTAATGTATTGCTGAATTTTAATTGCTTATATTGTCTTTTCAAAAGATTTCATTTATTTTATTTGAGACAGAGGGGAAGCGAGGGAGAAAGAGGAGAGGTATGTCAATGTGTGGTTACCTCTTGCTGCCCCCTGCTGGGGATGTGACCTGCTACCTAGGCATGTGCCCTGACTGGGAATGTAACTGGTGACCCTTCGGTTCACTGGCCAGTGCTCAATCCACTGAGCCACAGCAGCCAAGGCTACTTCCTTATATCTTTTGAGAATTTCTGTATCTATGTCCATCAAAAATAATAATCTATAATTTTCATTTTTGTAATGTCTTTATCCTTGTCTGGTTTTGAAATCAGGATAAGGCTGTTCTTGCAAAATGAGCTTGGGACTTTCTTCCTCTTGAAATTTAAAATATTTTGAGAAATATAGGTGGTATTTCTTCTTTAAATGTTTGGTTATTTAATCTGTGAAGCTATCTTTTCCAGGACTCTTGTTTGTTGGGTTCTTATATTTTTTATTAGTGTTTTGATTATTATGTTGGTTGTAGTTGGTCTGCTCCGATTTCCTGTTTGTTTGTGATTCAGTCTTAGAAGATTGTATGTTTCTAGAAATGTATTTATTTCTTCCTCAGTTTTCATGTCATTTACTTATTTTATTTTTGTTGTTGTTCAAGTTCAGTTGTCTCCATTTTTCCCCCACCACTCTCCCCCACCCCCACCCTCAATATGAACCCCATTTGGCTTTGTCCATGGCTCCTTTATACATGTTCCTTGATGACCCTTCCCCTTCTTTCCCCCATTACCCACCTTGCCCCACCCCTGTGATTACTGTCAGTTTGTTCTTTATTCACTGTCTCTGGTTATATTTTGCTTGTTTGCTTGTTTGTTTTGTTGTTTAGTTTCCACCTAGAGGTGAGATCATATGGTATTTGTCTTTCACTGCTGCCTTATTTCACTTAGCATAATATTGTCCAGTTCAATCCATGCTGTTGTGAAGGGTAGGAGCTCCATCTTACGTTCAGTTGCATATTATTCCATTGTGTAAATGTACCATAGTTTTTTGATCCACTCATTTACCAATGGGCACTTAGGTTGATTCCAGTACTTGGCTATTGTAAATTGTGGTGCTATGAACATTGGGGTGCATAGGGTCTTTTAGATTGGTGTTTCAAAGTTCTCAGGATATAATCCCAGCAGTGGAATTTCCAGGTCAAAAGGCAGTTCCAGTTTTAGTTTTCTGACTAAATTCTATACTGTTTTCCACAGTGGCTGCATCAGTCTGGGTTCCCACCAGAATGCACTAGGGTTCCCTTTTCTCCACATCTTAATTAGCACTTGTTGTTTGTTGATTTGTTTATGATGGCCATTCTGACTGGTGTGAAGTGGTATCTCACTGTGGTTTTAATTTGCATCTCTCGAATGGTTACTGATGCTGAGCATCTTTTCATATGTCTCTGGGCCCTCTGTGTGTCCTTGTTGGAGAAGTGTCTGTTCAGGCCTTTTCCCATTTTTTAATTGGGTTGTTTGTCTTCCTGGAGTACAATCATGTGAGTGCCTTATATATTTTGGAGATCAAACCCTTGTCTGAGGTATCATTGGCAAACACATTTTCCCATATGGTTGATTCCCTTTTCATTTTGCTGATGTTGTCTTTAGCTATATAGAAGCTTTTTATTTTGTTGAGTTCCCATTTGTTTATTCTTTCCTTTATGTCCCTTGCTCTAGGGGACATATTGGGGAAAATATAGCTCCGTCGAGTATCTGAGATTTTCTTGCCTACATTCTCCTCTAGGACTTTTGTGGTGTCGTGACATATATTTAAGACTTTTATCTATCTTGAGTTTATTTTTGTGTGTGGTGTAAGTTGGTGGTCTAGTTTCATTATTTTGCATGTAGCTGCCCAGATCTCCCAACATCATTTGTTGAAGAGGCTATTTTTACTCCCTTTTATGCCTCTGCCCCCGTTGTTGTATATTAATTGACCATAGAGACATGGTTTATTTCTGGGCTCTCTATTGTGTTCCATTGATCTATGTGTCTGTTGTTATGCCAGTACCAGGCTGTTTTCATTACAGTGGCCTTGTAATATAGTTTATTATCAGATATGGTGATCCTCCCTACTTTGTTCTTCTTCCTCAAAATGGCTGCGGTATTCAGGGTCATATACGGCTCCATATAACGTTTTGAAATGTTTGTTCTATATCTGTGAAATATGTCATTGGTATTTTGATGGTTGCATTGAATCTATTGTTTGCTTTGGGTAGTATGGACACTTTGATAATGTTAATTCTTCCAGTCCATGAACACTTCCAGGATACAAACACCAGATATTTCCAGTGACGAAGAGCTAACTACTTTACAAGGTTGCTTATTTCATTGATACCCATTTCGACGTACATCTAATAATTAAACACTTTGTATCTACATTGACAATAAATGCCTGTCTACCATGTCTGCCCATAGTTCCCGAGGCACCACATAGAATAGTGCTCATCGAGTTTCTACCAGCCCCTTCAGGCATTTGAAGACCATAATATATCTCGGCTACATTTTGAGTACAAAACTATACATTTGGAACTTCTAAGATAAAGCTTGAAAGCATTGGTTTTGAAGTTAAACAGTCTCTGTTCAGTTACTTTCTAGTTATGTCTTCATTAAGTCATCTAATCTGTTTTTCAGTTTTTTGTAAAATACGACCACCTTCTTTATAAAATTTCTTTTGGAGATTAAATGTAATAACTTCAAAATTTAGCAAATACTTAGAACATGGTAAGTGCTTACAGCAGGGGTGTCAAACTTATTTTCACAGGGGGCCCCATGAGCCTCGCCGTTGTCTTCAAAGGGCCAAAATAACTTTAGGACTGTATCAATGTAACTACTCCTCAACAGCTAAGGAGTTGAAATTACATTTGGCCCTTTGAAGGCAACCACAAGGCTAATGTGGCCCCCTGTGAAAATTAGTTTGACACTCTTGGCTCACAGTGAATAATTAACTGATTATTAACTATTTTCTCAATGTTTTTCTGTTGAGCTTATTTATACCTCCTTAATCCTTTGAATGTGCCTGGTATGTGATTCCTTCTCTTTAAAAATGACATAAGGTGCACATAATAAGAGTTGATCATAATGAATACTTACCAACTGAGTATGTTTCTGCCTTTAACAGCGATATTTATTGGAGATCGCTATAGAGTCAGTGGATAGATGAATAATTTCAAAAGCAATGAGACACAAGCTATCACAATCAAAGGCTTGAAGATTAAAAAAAAACAAACCCAAAACAAACAAACCAAAAAGGGGCACAGCAATGCAGGTGATGTAACGTTAGAATTGGAGCTCTTTCTCCTATGCAAACTATCTTGGGGATATATTTCCCACTTTACAGCAACGCTTTCTGATGACCTCATTGGTATTGCTTTATAACTAAATGATAAATTAGTCTGACAAACTAATTGCTCCCTCAGAGCCATCAGTGAATGCAAAGTAAGGCTTAAGGGGGCCTGAACAAACTTCCAAGGAAGCAATCCAGGGGGAGCGAGTGTGTCCATGTCTTCATTGCACAAATCCTGGGAGACTCAACTCTTTATAAGGAGGGAACAGAAGCGCCTCTTGCTGGAGCACTTCAGGCTCTGCTCAGGAACAGTAAATATGTGTCTTGTAACAACCACGTGGAAAAGCTGACTGTGCTCTCAGGTGGACTCTGTGAGTGTTCCAACTGCTGCTCATGCCTCATTGTCAGCCTCTGCTCCTCACATTTGAGCAGGCCCCCACACAGGGTCATTTCTGGTCCCTGTGGGCTTCTTTTCCCAAAATTGCCTTAAAAAAAACAATAGCATTGTAGAATCATACATGATCATGATGTCTGATCCTAGGTCTTTACTGACCAGGGAGAGATGATCCAGATCTCCCAGAAACTTGCATGGCTCAGAGATGGTACTCAGGTTTGGCCATGATGAGTGACAAGAAGCCAGTCGTCAGCAGCATTTCTCCCCACAATGTCACTGTTTCTCTCCTTGCCATCTGCACTCTAGTTCAGTTTGAGGGAGGTATGTGAGTTACTCATTTTGGCGTGGTCATTCTCTTTAGGTATGTTTTTAAGTGGCACTTGCCATGGTTAATGACTTGAATTCCCATGGTGAATGTGTTTCTATAACTTCAAAGCTCCTGTATTGGAGTCGATATTAAGGAATAGTGTCAAAGGTAAGGCCCAAGCGTGCTGTCTGATTTTTAAGGCTAAATGAGGTGTTAACTAGATGTGCTCTAAAGTCAGGACTGGAAATGATCAGCAAGAGGTAAAAGAAGAATGTGTTTCCCACCTCAGCATGAAATGATGCCGTGAACTCATCTGGAAGGGGGCAGTGCCTAAGAATGGAATGGGCTCTCTTCAAAAAGCAGAGGCCAATACAGGACAATTTTCTTCAATGGTTAAGGGTATGGGCAATGGCACAAAAAAGATTTGAGTCTTGGCTCTGTTACATGCTTGCTTTGTAAATTTGGGCAACTTGTTTACTTTTTCCAGGTTTCAGTTTCCTGATCTGTAGATGGAAATAGTAATGATAGTTTCTTCTTATAGGTTTGTTTGAAAAATCAATCATATTTCTAAAGTGTTAAGTCCAGTAATCAGAACACAGTAAGTATTCTTTAAAGGGAATACACACATAGACGTGCACTTATGTGTTATTAGTATTAGCGTTAGTATGTGTTGTGAGAGAAGGAGGTCCCTGTGTCTTCTGACACTATGTCCTGCTCCTGACCTGTTTAACCTTCCTCATTAGAGCTGTTCTTCACCTTTCTGCTGTATGGGTCACTATATTTCCTTCTTTATCACAGTAATGGGAATTTGATGCTTTCCGGGCTGCTACTATTATTTGTATTTGCTTAGCATTTCAGAGTGGCCTCAAGTCCACTTAGAAAAGGTTAAAAAGAACAGAAGAACCAGAGCAGCATCTCCTGATAGATTTGGGGATCTTAGGTCTCCCAAGTCCAGAAGGATGTCATATGAAAAGGACATGATCTAAGTCTATTCAATAATGTTGTTTAATAAAACATTTATTCATAGGTATTTATGTGGTACATAAAGAAACTCACTTAAAGAAATAAATTTTAGATACATAAAGGGATGGAACACTCTCATTAAGATTTGTGTTTTTGCCAAATTTCAGACATTTCATAAACTTTACCATGGTAGTAGGGTGTTTTAGTTGTTGAAGTTGTAGTTGTTATAATCATCATCATTTTTATTCTGTAGATAATGGAACTATGTCTATGAAAAATGCTGTGTAAATTACTTAACCTAGTATGGCTAAGAAGTGGCAAAACCAGGACTTAAATTAACTGTTCTGATTTCTAATGTGATTCCTTTTCCTGATGCTTTTCAGACAGTAATAACTAGTGGGAGTTTGTCACTCAAAGATATTGTGAGAGTTCAAAATATAAATTCATCTAAAGAAAGTGAATCCATGAATTAAACAACTATAGAAAGTTTTTTTAAGTTACCATGAGAATGTTTTGAATATACCTTTAAATTTCTGATCTTGTCATGAAGATGAGCACCTACTTCCACAAAAACATTCTTCCAGGAGTTGGATAGACTGTGGCTCCAAAATAAGCATTTCTTATTAACCGATGTTTTTCTACAGACCTTGCCATTCATAAGTGGGCTGGTTGTGGCTGGTTAAAAACACAGTCAAAGCCCTCAGCAGCAAAGAGCTGGCTGATTCAATACTGCTGTTCAGTCTTTGGTGTCTGGAGTCATTTTGCAAGGTCCATCCTTCTGAGAGCGATGAGCAATGCCTCTGTGGTGACCGAGTTTATCCTGCTGGGCATCCCGCACACAGAGGCCCTGGAGACTGAGCTCTTTGTCCTGTTTTTGTCCTTCTACATCTTCACCCTTGTGGGCAACCTGCTCATCCTACTGGCAATTGTGTCCTCCACCCAACTTCACACGCCCATGTACTACTTCTTGTGTCAGCTCTCTGTGTGTGACATATTTTTCCCTTCTGTGAGTTCCCCCAAGATGCTCTTCTACCTCTCGGGGTATAGCCGAGCCATCTCCTACGCAGGTTGTGCGTCCCAGCTCTTCTTCTACCATTTCGTGGGCTGCACGGAGTGTTTCCTGTACACAGTGATGGCCTATGACCGCTTTGTTGCCATATGCCACCCTCTACGCTACAAGGTAATCATGAGCCACAGAGTGTGTGCAATCCTGGCCACAGGTACCTCATTTTTTGGCTGTATTCAGGCCACCTTTCTAACCACTCTCACCTTCCAATTGCCCTACTGTGGCCCCAATGAGGTGGACTATTTCTTCTGTGACATCCCTGTGATGCTGAAGCTAGCTTGTGCAGATACCTCAGCCCTGGAGATGGTGGGGTTCATCAGTGTGGGCCTCATGCCCCTCAGCTGCTTCCTTCTCATCTTCAGCTCCTACAGTCGCATTGTCTACTCCATCCTGCAGATCCGTTCTGCGGAGGGCCGACGTCGGGCCTTCTCCACCTGCAGTGCTCACCTCACTGCCATCCTATTGTTCTACATGCCAGTGGTCCTCATCTACTTGAGGCCAACCCCAAGCCCCTGGCTGGATGCAACTGTTCAGGTCCTCAATAACCTGGTCACTCCCATGCTGAATCCCTTGATCTACAGCCTCAGGAATAAGGAGGTAAAATCCTCTCTGAGGAAAGTCCTACATCAATTGGGCTTTTATCCTGAGCAGTCGTAGAGAGAGGAGTGGCTTCCACTTCAATTCTACTCTGTTACTTATAAAATATATTTATATGGTTCTCACAAATATTTTTCAACTTGAGAGTGCAGGTGTTATGATTGTCTCCATTCACAATTTCGGGACTAAGATGTAAAGAGCTGAAGTGACTTGTCAAAGGATAGCTAAGGAGTGAAGGCAGAATGAAGACATTAGGGCTGGTTCCCTGACACTGGGACCTGTGCTTTCTGGAGGCATCATGTTGCTGAATGGGGAAGAAAGGGGTTTGCCAGGGTAGGCAGGAGGACCTGCACCTTCTACTTCTCAATCTTCATTTTCTTCACCCCCCTACCCCCACTTTCCCTTTCCTTTCCCCATCACTCTGAGGCCTCTTCATCTTGGCTGCATGAATTATCTGAGGGAATGCCTGAACTGAATGAACCTTCATTGTGTTGGTGCAGAGGTTGTTGAAACATGGGAGAGGTGCATTCCCAGGGTTTTCGGTAGCACCCTCAAAATGAAGTTGTGTGAAGAGGAGGACTTGCAGCAGGGCCCGGAGGCAGCTTTCTTGTGAGTGAAGCCAAGGTACTGGTGTTCTGTTGTCACCCGCAAACCTTATCTGTTGGGCTTTCACCTGGAAGGGGGTGCTGGCTGTAGCAGTGCAGCAGGTGAGTGAGATTGTGGAAAGGGGAGCTGGGGAATCCATGGAGGGGTGAGTGTGGCCGGAGAAGTCATTAGAAAATCTGGACATGGCTTTGCTTTTCTCAGTACAACCAGGGAATGATTGTGTATTGAACTTAAAATGTTTGACATTTTCCCCCATTCCTGTTTTTTTTTTCCTGAAATAAGCTAAGGAGAATAAAATGAGCTATTTCATTGCTGTGAGCTTTTTATGACTGAATGCACTGAGAATACTATTGCACTTGGGGCATATAGTCACTGTGAAGTTTATTCTAATAGTGAAGTAGAATGGGAAGGAAACTGAGAAGAGGGCGATGGAAAGGGAGGGGCAGAGGTGGAGACCAGTTTGTACTTGTCAGAATCAGAGAGCAAGCAAGGAACCTGCCAGACCAAAGCAGTATTGCTGTGTCTACCTCCAGCCACAGAGCCAAGCCAGCACATGCACTTGACGCGGGGACACGCTCTCCTGTCACTTCCCTGAAAGCTTAGAGCTCCTCTCAGTGCTGATTCTCCCTCATTTCCCAGTAAACAAGAGCTTCCAGAAGAAGGTGGAAATACACCTGAAATTTTTTCAAATTAGTACATCCCTGCTGAATCTTCTCCAAGTCCATTTTAGGGTCCCTTCCCACTCCTCAGTGTCCTGGCAGGAGCTGCTGAGATGGTCGAAACACAACACTATGTAAGAATGGAAGGTGTAATTCAATTCCCTTCCTTTTTCACTCACACAGATGTCATTTTATATCATTTGTGTTGAGCGTGGGGGGTAGTGAAAAGATGAAGAACACATGATCAGCAAAAGAGTCATAGTCTGCTGAAAAAATAACTAACTATGCAACTAACATCCCATGATAAAGGTATGAAATGTAGCAGAAAACATGAGTACCTTTTTGGGGGGCTGTGGAGGGACCTCACGAAAGAGGTGTTGAGTGGTGAAGGCTTTCGTTTGTCAGTTTCCTCCCCATCCCTCATGAAGAATGGCTTCTACAGGGAGAAATGTTTTACAGGGAAAAGTGATGTACTTGTCAACTTTTTGTTTTTGGGATGATGGGGATGAGACATAATTCCTCAGGTGGGTGTCTCAACTATTTGCCATCTAGAAGTAAATGTTCTTGGAAGACAAATGGAGCAGGGGATTTGCCGGATGGAGGACAGCAATGGGGGGGAAATTGGGACAACTGTAATGGGACAACAATAAAATATTTAATAAAAAATACATTAATTTGACTTGTTTTCAGAGTTCTTCCTTTCACCTTGGCGCTTTGTCCTGAACTGGAGAACTGCTTTGTGCAGAAGGAGTCTGTGTCTATCTCCTTAAACAAATGGACTTCTCTGCTTGTCCTAGGGTTTCTGAGAGATGCAGGAAGCTCTCCTGCCTGCAGGCAGTGTCTGAGCTCTTTCCACCTAAGCAGGAGCCCAGAATGTCAGGCCGAACCTGGAGTTGGAAGCCCCAGTTGGGTTTGATGGTGGAATTAGACTTTTCTTTGTACTAGATATAAAGGGACAATATTAGAAGAATTTGGAAAACATAACTTCAGGGGGAGCAATTCCAAACCCGGATATTGAATCTACAGTGTTGGAGGTTAGAGAGCGGCTCAAGGCCCAAACCTGGGGTGGGGCGGTGTGGCAGAGAACACAGATATCGCAGCAGAGATTCAGAGTGCTTTCTGAACAGAGCAAAGTGCAGCAGGGGCATTTCCTGAGTCACTGGACTCACAGGTGGCCTAGGAGTGACACCTAATGCCTGACCCGAGGCGGATCCCAGTTTCTTTAAAAGGCTTCTCTGTTCACTGCAACACATCCTGCAACTCACCACTGTAGTCTCTAATCAGTTTCTTCCTGCTCCTCCCCACATTTGTTACTTAACCAGTGCCTATTCTGAAGTTCACCCACTGTGAACTTCATTGTGTTTTACCCACATTGCCCAGAGTGAGGCGCTGTGATGAGGGCAGCTAACTTGGAAACCTGAGAGTGTTGCAGAGCTGAATGCTCCTCCCAGGCACTGCAGGGGTGTGGAGAGATGTTTTCCAAAGAGTGTTCACAGAAGCCGCCTATTCTGTTCATTCCTTGATCCCCCTGGCACCCTGCTGATTTGTTCTAAACCAAATTAATTGAAATAAACGAATAAGTAGTCAGAATTAGTTCTTAGTCACTTGATCTGCATTTTTTGTGGAAGAAAATAATGCCTGTGATATCACAATAATAAATTAGTGAGAAATTATCTATTGTTTATCATTCCTTTATTTTCATTCCATTGTATAAAAATATTGTTTTCATGCTTGCTTTGGTAATATTCTAGATGACATGAAAAATCCATCTTTGAAGTCCAGCTTGTTGTCTTTTTAAAAATGTGTTTTTATTACATAGCAGACAATTAGAAAGATTAATAAAACTACATAAAGTATAAAAAGAACATTGACACAGTGATGGCTTGGCTCCCCCCTCCCACCCCCTAACCCCAGCCCACTGCAGGAGGAGCACAGTGTAAATGCCTGGGGTGTCCCCCCGGGCCCCCAGCTGACTGCAAATCTTTCACTCTGTCTAGAAAGCATCACTCCCCTGAACTTTGGTCTCATTTTTTAATGTTCTTCTTAAAGTTTTCTCACGTATATTTGTGTCCTTAAAAACCTCATTGCAAGTTTTTGAACTTTATATTAATTTAATCATATGAAATTTGCTTTTTTTAGGTTAAATGTTACTTTTTGACAGTTACATCATTGTATATTCTGAAATTAATTCATTATTACTAAAGTGTAGCATGTCACTGTGTAAGTAGATAAACATTTATTTTCTTTTGTTGTCTTTATTCATTAATAAATATGAATTTGCAGAATGTAAGAACTCTTTTTAAATCCTCAATATATTGTTGGGTTCTTCATACCTATCAGTGTGTATAAATGTCACACAAAGATGTCATCACTAGCTTTTCCTCAAGAGTTCTTCCTACTAGAGGAAAGATAAAATAGAAAATTTAATTTAGTTTGGATTTGGCCAATGACAGACACTGAGACAAGGGTTTGACTGTAAGAAGTTTATTAGGAGGATGATCCTGGGAAGCATGATAAGGGAGCAGGAAAGTGAAACAGGAAAGACAGCAATCAAGCAAGCGTGAAGAAGTGGCTTACTACTGTGGAGAACTGGGGCTCAGTCACACCTGAACTTCTCTGAAAAATGGTGTATAAAATCCTCTAGGTTGTTCCACTGCAGTGTAAAGTAAGCTGGGGTATTTTTATGCCAACTCCTGCCCCACTGTGGTTGGTGTATGTTTTGGCGACCGTTAATTATCAGGCATTCCCAGTCAGCTCCATATATGTAGACTGAAACATTCTCTTGGCCAGAAACAACCCCCAGACAGAAGACATGGGGAGCTCTCGGGACCTGAAGACCCTCTGAAGATGACCGCTGCAGTGGGATGAGGGGTCCAGTGGCCATAATTAATTTACACCTTAAACTAGTATCCTTACAGAATGCAAACCCTATAATACCAGTCTACTCTTTTAGAATATTCAATAATTGTTGCTCATAGGTTAAACTAAAATAACTTAATAACTAAGGTAGTATCCGTGGAATCCACAGGCTGACCCAGGTACCTCTTTAGTCTTTCAAAGCCATATGTGCACCCAGCAGCACACACAATACTCCTCTCTCTAGCTAAACTATCCTGACCACTCCCTAAAGCTACCTCTTCACATTTTCATACATTCATTGTCTTGTCCTTTTAATAAGCACACATTTATTGAATAATTACTGTGCTAGGCACTGGATTTACAAATATCTACAAGTCATATTCTTTTTAAAAAAATTTATTTCTAGAGACAGGGGAAGGGAGGGAGAAAAAGAAACATGTGCGGTTGCCTCTTGCCTGTCCCCAAACGGGGGCCCAGCCCACAACCCAGTCATGTGCCTTGATTGGGAATTGAATTGGTGACCCTTTGGTTCGCAGGCTGGCCCTCAGTCCACTGAGCCACACCAGCCAGGGCTGCAAGTCATATTCTTTTTTTTTTTTAATTTTTATTGTTATTCAATTACAGTTGTATGCCTTTTCTCCCCATCCCTCCACCCCACCCCAGCTGAACCCACCTCCCTCTCCCACCTCCACCCTCCCCCTTGATTTTGTCCATGTGTCCTTTATAGTAGTTCCTGTAATCCCCTCTTCCCACTGTCCCCCCCACACTCCCCCCTGGCTATTGTTAGATTGTTCTTAACTTCAATGTCTCTGGTTATATTTTGTTTGCATTTTTCTTCTATTGCTTATGTTCCAGTTAAAGGTGAGATCATATGGTATTTGTCCCTCACCACCAGGCTTATTTCACTCAGCATAATGCTCTCCAGTTCCATCCATGCTGTTGCAAAGGGCATAAGCTCCTCCTTTCTCTCTGCTGCATAGAATTCCATTGTGTAAATATACTATAGTTTTTGGATCCACTCGTTTGCTGATGGGCACTTACTTGGCTATTGTAAGTTGTGCTGTTATGAACATTGGGGTGCACAGGTTCTTTTGGATTGGTGTTTCAGGGTTCTTGGGGTATAATCCCAGCAGTGGAATTGCTGGGTCAAAGGGCAGTTCCATTTTTAGTTTTGTGAGGAAAGTCCATACTCTTTTCCACAGTGGCCTCACCAGTCTGCATTCCCACCAACAGTGCACTAGGGTTCCCTTTTCTCCGCATCCTCTCCAACATTTGTTTGTGGATTTGTTTATGTTGGCCACTCTGACTGGTGTGAGATGGTACCTCACTGTGGTTTTAATTTGCATCTCCCTGATGGCTAGTGATGCTGAGCATCTTTTCATATGTCTCTGGGCCCTCTGTATGTCTTCCTTGGAGAAGTGTCTGTTCAAGTCCTTTTCCCATTTTTTAATTGGGTTGTTTGTCTTCCTGGAGTGGAGTCGTGTGAGTTCTTTATATATTTTGGAGATCAGGCCCTTGTCTGAGGTATCATTAGCAAATATGTTTTCCCATATTGTTGGTTCTCTTTGTAATTTGGTGCTGTTTTCTTTAGCCATGCAGAAGCTTTTTATTTTGATGAGGTCCCGTTGTTTATTCTTTCCTTTATGTCCCTTGCTTTAGGGGACATGTCTCTGAGGATGTTGCTGCGTGGAATGTCTGAGATATTCCTGCCAATGTTTTCCTCGAGGACTTTTATGGTGTTACAACTTATATTTAAGTCTTTTATCCATCTTGAGTTTATTTGCGTGTATGGAGTAAGTTGGTGATCGAGTTTCATTTTTTTGCACATAGATGTCCAGATCTCCCAACACCATCTGTTGAAGAGGCTGTTTTTGCTCCATTTTATGCTCCTGCCTCCTTTGTTAAATATTAATTGACCATAAAGACTTGGGTTTATTTCTGGGCTCTCTGTTCTGTTCCATTGGTCTATGTTCCTGTTTTTATGCCAGTACCAGGCTGTTTTGATTACCGTGGCCTTGTAATACAGTTTGATATCAGGTATTGTGATCCATCCTGCTTTGTTCTTCTTTCTCAAAATTGCTGCAGCTATTTGGGGTCGTTTATGGTTCCTTATAAATTTCTGAAATGTTTGTTCTATATCTGTGAAATATGTCATGGGTACTCTAATAGGGATTGCATTGAATCTATAAATTGCTTTGGGTAGTATGGCCATTTTGATGATGTTAATTCTTCCAATCCATGAGCATGGTACATGCTTCCATTTGTTTGTGTCTTCCTTAATTTCTTTCTTCAGTGTTGTGTAGTTTTCTGAGTACAGGTCTTTTACCTCCTTGGTTAGGTTGATTCCTAGGTACTTTATTTTTCTTGTTGCAATATCAAATGGGATTTTTTTCCTGATTTCTGTTTCTGCAGTTTCGTTGTTGGTGTACAGGAATGCCTTTGATTTCTGAGTATTGACTTTGTATCCAGCTGTTTTGTCAAATTCATTTATTAGGTCAAGTAGTTTTTTGGTGGAGTCTATAGGATTTTCCATGTACACTATCAGGTCATCTGCAAACAGTGACAGTTTCATTTCCTCCTTTCCAATTTGGATGCCCTTTGTTTCTTTTTCTTGTCTGATTGCTGTGGCTAGGACTTCCAGTACTATGTTGAATAGGAGTGGTGAGAGAGGGCATCCTTGTCTTGTTCCTGATCTTAGAGGGAGAGCTCTAAGTTTTTGTCCATTGAGTATGATGTTGGCTGTAGGTCTCTCATATATGGCCTTTATGATGTTGAGGAATGCTCCCTTTATTCCCACTTTGCTGAGTGTTTTTATCAGAAATGGGTGCTGTATCTTATCAAATGCTTTTTCCGCATCTATTGATATGATCATGTGATTTTTGTCTTTGCAGTTATTGATGTGATGTATTATGTTTATTGATTTGCAAATATTGTACCATCCTTGCATCCCTGGGATGAATCCCACTTGGTCATGGTGTATGATCTTTTTAATGTATTGCTGGATGCAGTTTGCCAATATTTTGTTGAGAATTTTTGCATCTATGTTCATCAGTGATATTGGTCTGAAGTTTTCTTTCTTCGTTGTGTCTTTATCTGGTTTGGGGATTAGGATGATGCTGGCTTCATAAAAAGAGTTTGGGAGTCTTCCATCAGTTTGGATTTTTTTGAATAGTCTGTGAAGGATAGGGGTTAGCTCTTCCTTAAATACTTTGTAGAATTCTCCTGTGAAACCATCTGGTCCAGGGCTTTTGTGTGTTGGGAGTTTTTGGATGACTGCTTCAATTTTGTCTGCTGTTATTGGTCTGTTCAGGTTTTCTGCTTCTTCTTCATTCAGTTTTGGAAGATTATATTTTTCTAGAAATGTGTCCATTTCATCTAGGTTTTCAAATTTCTTAGCATACAGTTCTTTGTAGTAATTTTTTACAATCCTTGTATTTCTGTGGTATCAGTTGTAATCTCTCCTCTTTCACTTCTAATTGTGTTTATTTGGATCCTCTCTCTTTTTGTCTTGATGAGCCTACTGAAAGGCTTGTCGATTTTGTTTATCTTTTCAAAGAGCCAGCTCCTGGATTCATTGATCATTAGAATTGTGCTTTTAGTCTCTATGTCATTTAACTCTGCTCTGATCTTGGTTATTTCCTTCCTTCTGCTTGCTCTGGGCTGTCTTTGTTGTTGTTCCTCCAGTTCTTGTAGGCGTAGGGTTAGGTTGTTTGTTTGAAATGTTTCTATCTTTTTAAGGTAGGCCTGTATTGCTATGAACTTCCCTCTCAGGACTGCCTTTGCTGTGTCCCATAGGTTTTGGGTTGTTGTGAATTCATTTTCATTTGTTTCGAGAAAGTTTTTGATTTCTTCCCTAATCTCATTCTTGACCCATTCATTGTTTAATAGCATGCTATTCAGTCTCCATGATTTTGAGTGTTTTGGGTTTTTTCCTTTGGGGTTGGTTTCTAGTTTCAGTCCCTTGTGGTCAGAGAAAATGCTTGATATGATTTCAATTTTCTTGAATTTGTTGAGGCTTGCTTTGTGTCCTATCATGTGGTCTATCTTTGAAAATGTTCCATGTACACTTGAAAAGAATGTGTATTTTGCTTCTTTCGGATGAAAAGCTCTATAGATATCAGTTAAGTCCATTTCCTCTAGCGTATTGTTAAGTGACACAATATCCTTGTTGATATTTTGTTTGGAAGACCTGTCCATTTTTGATAGTGGGGTGTTAAAGTCCCCTACTATAATTGTGTTGCTGTCAATATCTTTCTTGAAGTCCTCCAAGATTTTCTTTATGTATTTGGGTGCTCCTATGTTGGGTGCATATATATTTACAATGTTTATGTCTTCTTGGTGGATTCTTCCTTTGAGTATTATGAAGTGACCTTCTGGGTCTCCCTTTATGGTCCTTCTTTGGAATTCTATTTTGTCTGATATGAGTATTGCTACCCCTGCTTTTTTTTTTCCTGTCCATTTGCTTGGAAAATTTGTTTCCAGCCCTTCACTTTCAGTCTGTGTAAGTCTTTTGTCCTCAGATGGGTCTCTTGTAGGCAGCATATGTGCGGGTCATGTTTTCTTATCCATTCAGCTATCCTATGTCTTTTGATTGGAGCATTTAATCCATTTACATTTAAGGTTATTATCGATAGGTAGTTATTCATTGCCTTTTTTTCCTACCTGTGTTCCTCTCTCTTTCTCTTTTCCTTCCTTTCCTTAAAGCATCCCTTTAGCATCTCTTGCAGAGCTGGTTTGGTAGAAGTGTATTCTTTTAGACTTCTTTTGTCTGGGAAACTCTTTATTTGGCCTTCTATCTTGATTGAGAGTCTTGCTGGGTAAAGTAGTCTTGGTTGCAGGCCTCTGTTTCTCATTACTTGGAATACTTTCTGCCATTCTCTTCTGGCTTGGAGCGTTTCCATTGAGAAGTCAGTTGCTAACCTTATTGGGGCTCCCTTGTATGTTACTTCCTTTTTCTTCCTTGCTGCCTTTAAGATCCTCTCTTTGTCTTGGAAATGTGCCATTTTAATTATGATGCGTCTTGCAGTGGGCCTCTTTGGGTTCCTCTTGCTTGGGACTCTCTGTGTTTCCTGGATTTGGGTGACATTTTCCTCTCCTCAGATTAGGGAAATTTTCCATCATTACTTTTTCAAACAGGTTTTCTATCCCTTGCTCTTCTTCTCCTTCTGGTATTCCTATTATATGGATATTGTTACATTTCATGTTGTCCTGCATTTCCCTTATTACCTCTTCATTCTTTCTGAGCCTCTTTTCCTTTTCTTGCTCTTTCTGGGTGTTTTTTTCTACTTTGTCCTCCAGCTCGCTGATCTGATCCTCTGCTTCATCAAGTCTGCTTTTCATTCCTTCTACTGTGTTCTTCAATTCAGAAGTTGTATTCTTCATTTCCTTTTGGCCCTTGTTGATAGTTTCTATTTCCTTTTTCATGTTGATATAGTTTGCAATGAGTTCATTGTCATTTCCCTGTAGTTTCTGGTAGTTCTCTTTGAGCTCAGAGAGCTCAGTGAGCTTCCCGATGACCATTGCTTTGAACTCAGTACAGTATCTGATAGTTGACTTGCCTCTTTTTTAGTTAGCATTGTTTCTGAGGCTTCCTCCTTTCCTTTCATTTGGGAATTGTTTCTTTGTCTTCCCATTGTTTGTGAGACTCTTCTTGTTAGCCTCTGCTTCTTAAATTGATCTATTCTGACTCCCTGGGTTTATGGTATGAACTTCTATGGTAGAATGCCAATGGGATTCAGTGGTGCTTTCTCCTTAATCTCCTGTGCTCACCGGTCTTGAGCTGACGTTTATGGGTGTAACACAGTCTAACTCTGGTCTTTTCAGCACTCCAGGTTTTCTTGTCTCACCTGTGGGAAAAAGAGGAATGGGGGCAAAAAAAAAAAAAAGGGGAAGGAGGGAAAAAGGGAATAGAAAAGGAAAGGAAGGAAGGAAGAAGGAATAGAGAGAGATTGGAGGCAAGATAAGAAGGAATTTTAACAAAAATTAAAACAACAGAATAAATAAAAGAAGGCAGGAAGAAGGATTAAAAAAGGCAAAGGATGGAGGGAAGAAGGAATAAAGAAAAGAAAGAAGGACAGAAAGGAAGAAGGAATTCAGGGGGAAAGGAGGAAATTAAAAAAGAAAAAAAAAAAGTCTTCTGCTGGCTTTAAACCAGTCAGGTTAGTTCTGCTGATCGTCCTGTCTGTGGAACGGGAGGGGGTGGTTGGAAGGATTGGTTTCACTTTTCTCCCTTCCTGAGCCACACTCTTCGCTGTTGTTCAGCCTTCAGTCTAGTTCCTCTGGGTCCTTCTGCTCCCCACTAGGCCTTTAGTTCACCAGCTGTGCTGTCCTTGAGTTGCACCAATTAGGGGCAACTCACATTCCACCTTCTTGCTCTTTGCTGTCTTAGATGCTAGGAGCTCTCGGTGCTGCTATGGGGTAGTTCAGCCCCCTATGGGTCGAGTCTTTCTGGGGAATGCAGTCTCCCCTAGCCCTGCTGCTCCCCTCTGCTGGGCGTTCTGCCTTCCTCCTAGAGAGCCTGTAGGCCCTGCAGGGTTCTGAGCGAAGGGGCTAGGTAAGAGTTTTTCAGAACCGGTGCTTTTGGGTGTGGTCGCCTGCAGGCAGTCAGGCGGTTGATCGGGTTGTGTGGCCGATCTCCGCTTGGGACTTGGGTTGGCTGCCGATCCCCTGCTTTGGGTCTGTGCACTGTGGCAGCCAGCCACTGATCCGATTGCACGCCCACCCAGGCGCTTTTTGTCTGTGCGCCCAGGCAGCCGGGCTGCTTATCAGGGCGCGCGCCCACCCGGGGTTTCAGGTGTGGGCCCCAGGCCACTGATTGGGGTACGTGCCCACTGGGGCACTTTGGGTCTGGTGCCCAGGCAGCTGGGCCACTTATTGGGGCATGCGCTCACCCGGAGTTTCAGGTGTGGGCCCCCAGTCCGCTAATCTGGGTCCGCGCCAGCCGGGCTTCAGGTGAGCTCCGGGGCTGCTTTTCCGAGTTCACAGTCCAGGGGCGGAGGGGGGTGGCGCCAGAGGCCGCGGCTGCTGTGGAGAGTTCTCTAACTAGCTACTCCGTGCCTCTATTTTCTTTTCCTTTTTGAGAAATTCTTCCTATTTAAGCCCCCCCTGGCCCAAACAAGCACCTGGCTGCTCACACAGCCCAGCCTGGCTCTCTCCCAAGAATCCTGCAGCAGACCCTGTGCCCCAGCTGGGGCTTCAGCCACCCTGGTCCCCGCCCTGGTCCCAGGGACCTTATTGTCCTTAAGCACTCTTCTTGCCATCTGATCTTTCAATGTCCTCTATCTTTGGTCTCCGATCTTCATATATGCTGGAATACTGTTGGCTATTCACTCTGCTCCTCAGATCAGCTAGGTATTTCACTGGCGTTGAGGGGAAGTGGACTCTGCTCCCACGTATCTCGCCGCCGCCATCTTAACAACCGATCGCAAGTCATATTCTTAAGAAGCTTATAGCTAAGCATGGGAGGCAAATATAAACCTGATTAAAATAAAGTGTAATGAATATTTAATAGAAATATATAAAATAGACAAGAAAATGAAACAAATAATTAATCCTGTGCAGAAGTTGAAGAGTTAAAAAAAACCATTTAAAATATATCCATTCACAATTTCGTGCCTTTGTAAGTTGGGTTCTCTCCTCTTGAGATGTCCTTCCCCAATTCCTCTGCTGGAAACGCCTCTACTTATCCTTCAAAGCCTAAGCTGAACACTTAGTTATTTCCTCACGGGATGTAAACTGGTACGAGCACCATGGAAAACAGTATGCAGTCTCCTCAAAAATTAAGAATAGAGTTACCAATTACCCAGCAACCCCTCTTCTGAGTATCTACCCCCAATGTGTGAAAACATTTATTTACAAAGATATGTGCAACCCTCTGTTCATTGCAGCATTTTTATGGGGGGCCGAGAGATGGAAACAACCAAAGTGTCCTTCGATAGATGACTGAATAAAGAAGATATGGTACACATACACAACAGAATACTACTCAGCCATAAGAAAAGATAAAATCCTGTCATTTGTGACAACATGGATGGATCTTGGGAATATCATGCTAAGTGAAATAAATCAGAAAAAGAAGCAGATGATTTCACTCATATGTGGGATAGAAAACTGAAAGCAACAAATGAACAAACAAAAAAACAAGCAAAAAACTCATAGACATAGACAACAATATGGTGGTTACCAGAGGGAAATGGACAGGAGGGGTAGACAAAAATAAAGCACTTAAAACTGTATCATGAACTTAATAGGGATTTGGTAAATGTATTATTTCCCCCTCTTCTGCGCTTCTTAAGGAAGACATTTACTTAAGTTTAAAAATGCAGTAGAAAGCAGTGTTCAGTTTACAACATTTTTCTTTGGAAATAATTCTTCAAACATACAGCAGTGTTTAAGAGTGGTGCTCTTACAGACAGATCTGTATTTAATTTCTCACTCGGCCACTTGTCATTCACGTGGTGTTAGGCAAATCTCTGGACACACTTTATTCGACTGCATTATGAGAAGAATACAAGCACCCAACTCATAGCATCAGTGTGAAGGTTTCATGACGTTATTCATGTAAAGTGCACAGTGTATGGCTTAGCATATAATAAGTACATGATGGCCAGTATTGTGCATATTAAAACATTTTGATTAAATTTAATATAAGATATTTATTTTATACATTAATTTAAACTCATGTAATATCTTGGACTGAGGCAAAATTGAACAAGGCTCTGTTTCCTGTTACAGTTTTTACAATGACTTTTCTTCCATCATGATCCCACAGAAGTGATAGGTAATAATAGAATTAACAGCAGAATTACACAGCTTATGTCAACTCAACAACTATTGGCTATAACTAACAAATTATGGGTAGATATAAACAAAGATTTAGAAAGAAAAGAAGCAAAAAATAAAGTTTTCCAAAAAGTAAACACTATATAAAGTTGTCAGGAAATATCAGAAATGAAGATGATACTGCTGCTTGTAAATCTTATTTTAAAGAAACAAAAATATTAAAGGTTATATTAGATTGAATATCACTTTGGTTAGAGAAGCAAGCCGATAGCCTTATTAAATTATAACTGTAGATGAAAAAGGATAAACAAAAGCTACTATTAAAAATTGTACAAAAATGTAAAACTGTGCTATGATCAGCTGAGATTTTATAGGACATTGACCATGTGCTAAGCACTGTTTTTGGCCTTTTGCAATCTTACCCTATTTCTTTCTCATAATAAACCTATGAGGTAAATGCTTATTATTATTGTCCTTATTTTACAGTTTAGAAAACTGAGATTGGGAGCTTGGACAACTTGCTCAAAATCATATATGTAGTGCATGCTCTTGCTAGCATTTAGCCCTAAGTTTGTCTTACTCTCTGCTGTAGACTGAATGGTACCTCCAAAATTCCCATGTGAAACCCTAACCCCCAGTGTCTTAGAATGTGATTGTATTTGGAGATGGGGTCTTGACTGAGATGATTAAATTAAAAGGAGGCTGATGGGATGAGCCCTAATCCAATGTGACTGGTGTCTTAAAACAAGAGGAAATCTGGACAAAGAGGTATACATGCAGAGGAATAGCCGTGTGAAGAGGCAGCGAGAGGGTGGCCATATGCAAGTCAAGAGGTTGAAACAGACCCTTCCTTTGTCTCTCTAGTGAAAACCAGCCTTTCTGAAACCTTGATTTAACACTCCTATCCTCCAGAGCTGTGAGAAAATACATTTCTGTTGTTTAGCCCCAGAGCCAGTGGTGTGGTGTTACGATTGCCCTATCTAACTAGTACGCTGTGCCAGCCCTGGTCTGCTCTAATGCCTCTCAGGTACAGTGTATGATCAGCGCTGCCCATAATAGCATGCACTTCCCATGTGTGTTACTGTTAACACCTTGTTTCTCACGTAGCTGTGGGAAAGCTCCATATAAGAAACACATTTACAGAACTTTTCTTGCCACTTGCATCAAACTATGAGATTTCTCTAAGGGAATCATTGAAAACTTTTTAGTTAATTAATCTCAAAGGTTCTCATTTCTATAAGATGCTTCTCATGCTCATTATGACTTTGTCTCTAATTGCTCTATAATATTTGGCCCCCACTTGTTAGCTGTGAAATGGAGCAAAGTGGATTAATAAGACTGGGAATTGGTGTAAGAAGTACAAGGAAGCTTGTTAAAGTGTTTATGGTCTTGAGTTCTCTCTGCAATTATTATTCCAAGGAAAAACTAAGGGTGAGTGTAACACAAACGTATGTGTTCATGCACTCACACGCATATACTGACATTCAGCCTCCTTTACATACATACATACTTATGCACAATTTTATTCACATTGATTTTTCTAGCAATTTCAAAATGAAGCTTATGTTTTTCTAAATCACTGCAGACAGGGAGAGAGAGAGAGAGACAGAGAGAGAGAAGATCCTATAACATTACTTTTCTTGCGAGAATTAGTGATAGAAATTCCACTCACCAGTAATGGTGAAATTCAATAAGCTTGACAGAACAATGAAAACATGGAGTTCTTAATGTCAAGGCTTCAGATGCCTCCATATTCTGAGTGTGGAATCTTCTCACTCTTGAGACGCATTAGTGGAATCTGTCTGTCATACTTCAGTGCTCAGAGCTGGCTTTGCCTAACAGAATTAAAATAAGGCAGTCAGACTGAGCGGCAGGACCAGGGTAAGCAATGTGAGACTCAGTAGATTTCAAGAGTAAATGCAGAAAGCTCAACTTCTCAACCGTGACAGTTCTCGTGACTTAAATTAATCAGATTTTTGCTGTCTCTTTTCATCAGTGCCGTCTGTGAAGATTTATCCTATCTCATGTCACTGCCCCACAATTTTGAAATCCAAAATTTAGAAGCACTTCATATTGTTAATTATTTTGAGGGCACTACGAAATATTTAATCCTTAAATACACACACAAAACAAACCACAATATAATCAAAAGGAATAGCAACAAATTTGATAATACACTGATAGAATTAAATCTGTTTTTTAAAAAATATATTTATTGATTTTGCTATTACAGTTGTCCCATTTCCCCCCTCCACTCCACTCCATCCTGCCCACCCCCTCCCTCCCACATTCCCCCCCCCCCTATAGTTCATGTCCATGGGTCATACTTATAAGTTCTTTGGCTTCTACATTTCCTACACTATTCTTACCCTCCCCCTGTCTATTTTCCACCTATCATTTATGCTACTTATTCTCTGTACCTTTCCCCCCTCTCTCCTCCTCCCACTCCCTTGTTGGTAACCCTCAATTGTGATCTCCATTTCTGTGGTTCTGTTCCTCTTCTAGTTGTTGGCTTAGTTTGCTTTTGTTTTTGTTTTAGGTGTGCTTGTTAATAACTGTGAGTTTGCTGCCATTTTTACTGTTCCTATTTTCTATCTTCTTTTTCTTAGATAAATCCCTTTAACATTTCATACAATAAGGGCTTGGTGATGATGAACTTCTTTAACTTGACCTTATCTGAGAAGCACTTTATCTTCCCTTCCATTCTAAATGATAGCTTTGCTGGATAGAGCAATCTTGGATGTAGGCCCTTGCCTTTCATGACTTGGAATACTTCTTGCCAGCTCCTTCTTGCCTGTAAGGTCTCTTTGGAGAAATCAGCTGACAGTCTTATGGGAACTCCTTTGTAGGTGACTGTGTCCTTTTCTCTTGCTGCTTCTAAGACTCTCTGCTTCTCTTTAATCTTGGGTAATGTAATTATGATGTGTCTTGGTGTGTTCCTTCTTGGGTCCAGCTTCTTTGGGACTCTCTGAGCTTCCTAGACTTCCTGGAAGTCTATTTCCTTTGCCAGACTGGGGAAGTTCTCCTTCATTATTTGTTCAAATAAGTTTTCAATTGTTTGTTCTTCCTCTTCTCCTTCTGGCAGCCCTATAATTCGGATGTTGGAATGTTTCAAGATGTCCTGGAGGTTCCTAAGCCTCTCCTCATTTTTCTGAATTCTTGTTTCTTCATTCTTTTCTGGTTGGATGTTTCTTTCTTCCTTCTGGTCCACACCATTGATTTGAGTCCCAGTTTCCTTTGCATCACTATTGGTTCCCTGTACATTTTCCTTTGTTTCTCTTGGCATAGGCTTCATTTTTTCATCTAGTTTCCGACAAAATTCAACCCATTCTGTGAGCTTCCTGATTACCAGTGTTTTGAACTGTGCATCTGATAGGTTGGCTATCTGTTCCCTGCTTAGTTGAATTATTTCTGGAGCTTTGAAGTGTTCTGTCCTTTGGGCCATTCTTTTTTTTTTTGTCTTGGCGTGTCTGTTACTTAACGGCGCGGAGCCTTAGGTGTTCTCCGGGGCGGGGTAATGCTGGTCGTAGCACTCTGATGCTGTACGTGGGGGAGGGGTTGAGAGGGAGCAATGGCGCTTGCTCCACTCTCCACCAGATTTCAGTCACTCCCTCTGCTACCCACGATCAAACTGGGCCCCTCTGGTGCTGCTTCCCCAGTGGGTGGGCTTGTGCACGCTCTAGGCCCCTGTGGGTCTCTCCAACGACCTCTCCTGTGGGGCTGGGAGTTTCTCCTGTTGCCGCTCCAACCCCCACCGGTGTTTTCAATCAGAGGTTTGAGGCTTTATTTCCCCCATGCTGGAGCCCTGGGTTATGCAGTCTGCTTTGCTGCCCCACCGTTCTTCCTGGTTTATCTCTGTGCTAATGTGGGGCCGCAGGGTGCTACCCGCCACTCTGCGTGTCCCGTTCTCCGCCACTCTGAATCCGGCCCTCTCGGTTTATCTGTGTGCGAATGTAGGGTCGCAGGGTCTGCCAGTGGTCAGACTTCCTGGCCCGTTTGTCCCACACTCCGCCAGTCTCGGTCCCGCCACAGCAACGCGGCAACTCGAGTCCTCTCCACCCAGCTGCCCGTCTCCACCCCTCCTACCGGTCTGGATGAATGTTTCTTTTTTATCTACTTGGTGTTGTACTTCCTTGCCATTCGATTTTCTGTCAGTTCTGGTTGTGCGAGGAGGCGCAGTGTGTCTACCTACGCTTCCATCTTGGTTCTCAAATCTGTTGTTTTTAAAATAAATATCATTAATCATAAAAATCAAAATAAAGAGAAATTCTTTTAGACATAAAAGAATAGAGATGGATGGCACCTTAATATATAAAGAAATTTTTATGTATCATGAAATCAGACACAGTGAGGCCAAACAACATACATACAATAATATAAAACAAGTAAGAAAAAAGCGAGGTACTAGAAAAGGCTAAAGGGGGCCAAATACAGGGTGATGGAAGATGATTTGATTTTGAGTGGTGGGCACATTATGTAATATACAGATCATGGAAATGTACACTTGAAACCTATATAATCTTATTAACCAATGGCACCCCAATAAATTTAATAAAAAATAAAAAAAGATGAACAACAACAAATAGAATGATTGATATGTAATTTAGAATTTAAATTTTGTATTGCTCTTTTCTGCTTTAGAATAAGTTCTATAATTATCTCTGTACTTGTATTACCTATCTCATAGATTGCAAATTCCCTGAAAACCAGAACTGCATGCCCATGTGTTTTCTGCCCTTCCTGCCATCTTCGGTTCCCCTGCGGAGGCTCAGTACAAGGGCCTGGGCATAGCAGGAAGTCTGTTTCTACTTGTGCTGCTGAGCTGGATATCTTCTTGTAAATGATGCCCTTACATAACACAGCCCCTCAGTCCTCTGAGCTTTGTATTATTCGTGGAACTAAACCTACCCACTGGGCAGCCAATGGTAAGCAGAACTAAAGTAACGGATTTGGACTAGGCCTCACAAAGAAAGCTAGTCAAAATGCACCATAATTATATCTTATTTTAATGTAATAATTTTTAAACAGACACTTTGAACTAGAAGGTACCTCATGGATCTCTAATATAAACACCTCTCCTAAAAATGAGGCAAGAGGCCTGCATAGCTAAATGAGTGCGTGGAAAAGAGTGTACTAACTAGAGTTCTGCTCTTCAACAGGGGTCTGAAGCCAGAGTAAGCTTCCTCTTATTTTAGTTAACGTTAAAATCTTTATGACTTAACCATGAATATATTATATATTACTTGTCATAAGAAAAATATAGTTAAAATATAAAGTGCATGCAATGAGAGAGGTTAATTTGACCTAGAGACAAGTTATGAACTGAATCTTTTTGACTGATAGAACTTGAAAATTTGGGAATGGAAGTGGTATTAGAGGAAACATCTAAGAGAGGCTAAGGATAAAAATGGCAAGAAAATAAGAAAAGTACCATTAGTTTTTTGTTAATCAGAAATATATCATATTTAGTATTATATATTAATAATATATGTAGAATTATAGGCAGTATTGCATATATATGATACATATGTATACATACATGTATGTATGAATATGCATATATATCATGTATGTTTCTTATACATTATTTCTATTTTACACTATTAATAAAAGTATAGTATTTAAAATTTTTTATAACAGTGTTATATAAATAGTTATATTCATTTGGCATAAAACATCCTAAAATCATTGGATCTATTGCCAGGACTTAAGGAAAAAGAACAGCTAGCTTAAAATTAATTATTAGGCAATCTATGCTTCCTTTCTCTCTGCATTTGGTTTCCCTGGAGTCCTTTGAGAAAGGACCCTGTGAGTCAACAACAGGCCAAAGGGGGCTTGCTGTGTTCTGTGAAATGAGATATAAGATTTAAGGTCACTTAAAATGTTGCAAGTAAATTAACACACTGGTCAAATAATTTTCAAAGTCCATGAAATGTAATTAGGCTTATTATCTTCCACCTGTAATTCTTCTCCTAACCATCATACTTTTAGACCCTTGTTCACACATAGATATATGACGTATGCCCAGAAAAAGTGCAGCCATTGTTAATATAACAAGAATGGTTTGTGCAACATGGATGTAACTTGGCAGCCAAGGAGAGTGGACTGGAATGTGAATGCATGAACAATGATGACTTCACTGTACTAGTCAGTGAGGTTGGTAGATGTCGTTGATTGAGCCTGTAAACTGTGTGGCCATTGCATTCAAAATAACTGAGCAAGTAGAGCAACAAATTTGCATCAAATATTGTGTTAAGCTTGAACATTCTTCCATGGAAACTATTTCAATGATTAAAAAGTCCTCGGCTATGTACGGCCAACCGGTGATTGGCAGCTTCATGTCAAGAATGCACCCACTCATGCATCACATCTCATGCAGTTTTTGGTGAAACATCAAATCACCCAGGTGACTCAGCCCCCGACAGCTCAGATTGGGCACCCTGTGACTTCCGGATTTTCCCCAAACTAAAATCACTTTTGAAAGGGAAGAGATTTCAGACCATTAATGAGATTCAGGAAAATAAGACAGGGTTAGCTGATAGCGATTGGGAAACTGTGAGGTCTCAAAGTGCCTACTTTGAAGCAGACTGAGGCATCATCATCCTATGTATAATGTTTCTTGTATCTTCTCCAATATATGTCTCTATTTTTCATATTATACATCTGGAGACTTTCTGGGCAGAGCTCGTATGTTTGGTGTAACTTACATCACTGTTTACTTGTTTGGGAGCCACAATTGAAGGTGATTTCAAACATGCTAAAAGTATATATAGTGGGTAACTATTGTTCGTATGCTACTAACTCAGATGTGCAAAATGTAACTTCCTTTCTTTTCCTATAACTAAGCTTATTTTTAATCTTGAAACTCCATTTCTGTCAAATGGTAGGAAAATATTTTAGTTACAGTTAAGTCAAAGACATTGACATCCAAGTTACATTTGTTATATTCAAGTTATAGAGTCATTATACACAAGCTACAGACCCAGTCAGTTTTGAGCTTCAGCCCTTATCCTTAATTTCCCCAGATACTCTGGGACTTACATAGCACTCCAACATTGGTGGGGAGGAATGCCCATTTTTCCACCTGATATGCTTTCCCTTGGCTTCCTCTGATATGCTTAGTGTCCTGTGATGTCACTTGGTCACACACATCATCTCCACTGAGGTTAGCCCACTCCTGTGACAAGTCTCCACAGTGACACCCAACACCATTCTGATGGGAGCATACCCTCATCACACACTGCAGACACTTTCGACTGATGATTTTCCTTCAATATTTAATTATTGTAGTTTCTCTAAAATTTAATTGTTTAGCCAGTGATAATAACATCTTAAGTTTAAAAGATCACTTTAAAATGAATTAACATTATAACAGTAAGAACAATAATTCAGATGATGGTCCATTATAATTTGAATTACAGAATCAAGGTGACAAGTAAGACATAAGACATACAAACATAAATATATTTATTTTATTAAATTTAGTATAAAGTATGGAATTACAGAAAAACACCATAATCCATTAGATCAAATTATGCTATTAAAATTTAATTGGTTCTCATAGAAATGGAGATCACATGGAGAGTTATCAACAGGGGAGTGAGAGGGGAAGGAGGGAAGGTACAGAGAAAAAGTAGCATAAATGGTAGGTAGAAAATAGACAGGGGGACGGTAAGAATAGTATAGGAAATGTAGAAGCCAAAGAACTTATTAAGTATGACCCATGGACATGAACTATAGGGGGGAGTGTGGGAGGGAGGGAGTGGACAGGATGGAGTGGAGTGAAGGGGGGAAATGGGACAACTGTAATAGCATAATCAATAAATATATTTAAAAAAAGAAAATAAAGCCTGTGGGAAACACACACACACGCACACAAAAGTAAAATGATAGACATACTTCTTTCACATAGGCGGGTACAGGATAGTTAACAGTCAATGAACAACACAATAAGAATAATAATTGGGAGCTTTGTGGTCTCTACTCTGGTGGGTGCTTATGCTTGGAGAGGTCCAGAAAATGGAAATTTGACATTCCAAAGGTGTGTGGCCATAGATGCAAAAAGACAACAGACAGGCTCAGTTAAGGTAAAGATCGACTTGCCAGGGAAGATTAGCCTAGGCCATGACTGCCCACCATGACCTGCTTTTAGTTAGAAAGTTTCCATCTCAGACCACCCTTTGTGGTTACTTTAGTCTCTGAGCTTGTAAGGTCGCCACGCAGACTCCCCTGAGCTTGTCGGGTTTAGTATGTAGCTCCTTTTTGTCCACGATTTCTTGACCCTATACACCCACTCAAACATGCCGCACTCCATCTCTGTAAGAGAGTTTGCATATTACTTTAATCCATTGGAAGGCTTTCAAGCCTACACACCATTAAATGTTTCTTCTGTTTCTCTTGATTGTGTATCACCTGCGCTGTTATCATTCATCCTTCTTAGCTCAGCTTAAACAGCACCTCATTTTAAAATCGTTGGCATCTGCTGTGTCCCCAAAACATTCCATATGCCTTCATTTTAACATGAAGTCTGTATGTGACAGCTGTTTTCTTGTACAACTCCCTGCACTAGGCTTTAAGCTCTTCAAGGATAGGGACAGTATGTACCCATCTTGTGCCCCTATTGCTTAAATCACTGTGGACAATCCATATATATTTGTTGCAGAAATGCATGATGTTCATGGCTGTTCCTCAAGGATAATGAGGTTATTGGAGGGAGTGGGGAAAATTACCAGTCACATTTTTTTTGGTGCAATTTCACCTGCTGCCATTTTTTAATTAAGATTTTAAGAAAAATAAATATTGTTCTCTTTATTTAGATGCCAGAGTTTTAAATCATTACGTATCAAACATGTTTGTAACTACACACAAGTGGATAACTATAATTTGCGTACTATTTTTATTTTAATATAGACTTTTTTTCCTGTTTCTTGCTCCCCCTATTCACAGAGCCTTTAAGTTTTCTCAGTTAACTTTCTATGTGCTCAGATAATTTTACACACACACACATTTGTCATTTGCTTGGAATGTAAGGTGATATTATTACACACAATTTATTATCTTTTAAAAGTACCTTGAGAATCTTCCTTCAAGGCAAACGTGGAGCTCTAATTTGATGTTTTAAATAGTGACATGATATTCAGTGGTGTAGATACACTGCAGTATACTTATATCTTATTGATAGACATTAACCTTTTTTAGATAAGGATGCTACTATTAAATAGGATGTTATTCTTAAAATATACACATATGAGTTTTTTTATTCATGTGGAATAATTCCCAAGGAGAGATATTTATGGATTAAATAATTTATAATTTTTTAAATATAAAGGATGCAAACTTGATTTCTAAAAACTGTAACTTATACACTTTGGTAGCAAGATATAAGTACCTATTTTACTGCATCCCCACCAGCAATATTTGTTATATGTTTTTCCCAGTGTGTTGGGTATTTCATGATAAATCATCATTATGTAAGCATTTTTATGAGTTTAGAATTTGTCTTGATTTGTTCTTAAATTGCCTATTGCATTGTTCATTGTTTTCTTTTAAACTGTTGATACTCTGTCATTAAAAAATTAACCTCTGTCTCTCCTTTGCACTGTGATATTTTTTCAACTATTACTTAGGTATTGATTTTATTTATGGTATCTTTGCTTTTAATAGCTGACTATAGTTACCTTTTTAATTTATAGCTTCTATATTTTCAGTATTGGTTAAGAAGGTTTTTATGAGGCTGACATCTAGCTACTGTGCTAATGAGGCACCTGGTTAAAAATGTTTTTATAAAGAAAATTTAGAGAAACCTCGAAGAGAAAACAAAGTTCTAAGGGCAGCTTGAATGTGCGGATGTGGGAGGGATTTGCATGAAGTACAAATCTGTTACAGCCAGATTACATGCACAAGATCGGCACATATTTTTTAGTTCTCTTAGTGAAACCATGAGCACCAGAGGTCTAAATCATTTAAAAAAAAATCAAAACTTAAAACTTAAATAAGAAGCACTGCCATGCTAATATCGTACCTGGAACATAGTAGGTTCTCACTAAATCAAACGTTCTTCATAACATATCTGTTCAAAACTTTACCCTACTGATTTCCCTTTCCAACCTGAAGACAATTTCCCTCATTGAAGGTCAAGAAAGGAGTAGCGTTGGTGAAGTAAAAGCAAGCCAGTCATCCGTGAGGCAAAGAATGTGATTATTTTCGTAGGAAAAGTAGGGGGAAAGTCCAGGCTTGGGGTCTGAGGGTTACTGGTGGAAAATTTCCAAGAGGAGCTTGAAATGGGCTCAGGCTGATGTTCACTAGTTATTACTGAGCAGCAAGACAGGGTTGAGCTTGCTTAGAAGGAAAGACAGAAAATGATTCTCCAGCAACACTTTGCTGTCACTTCTTCAAAGGTAATAAAGTAGGCTTCCTAATAAAACCTCCTGAGGATACATGTTTTAATTGTGTTCAGGCATTTATAATACATACAGGAGGTAGTTTATCTATAGAATAGATAAAAAGAGATGATAAAGATCCTCTTCTTCACTGATTTCATACTACTTCTAAGTGCTTTATGTATAGTGTTCTCTTCTTCAAAAACCCTTGAAATAGTAGGTATCAATTTTGTCCCTATTTTACAGGTGAAGAAACTGAGGCACAGAGAATTTAAGAGGTTTAAGATTTAAACCTAGAGAATCTAGTGCCAGAGTCTTCCTGTTCTTGTCTACAGAGCCCACTGCTTCTATTTAAATGATGGACTAATAACTGGTTTTCACATCTCTTATCTCCTCACTCATTACAAAATCCTAAAAGACAGACTACAAGGAAATTGGGACATTATGGGATGTTATAGAATGGTTCCAATTTCAGCACATTCAAGGAAAGAACAAACCTAGGTGACGTGCTCCTACAGGGACATGCTGCTCACGCATTGTAAGCCGCCTGGGGACACAGCATGTCCTGAGGTGGGTTAAAACAGGCCTGCTGCAGATCTAACACAAACTTTAGATCTCAGAATGTTACCTAATGATGACTGTGGCGTGGAGGAAACACAGAAAAGAAAAAGATATTTTTGCATTTGAAGAGACTGTTATCTAATAAACGTATAATGCACACAAAATTACTTCAAGAACTTTTTTCATACATTCTTTAAAGTGGTACGTTGAAGCCATTCTTTAAAGTGTGGCTTGGTTGGTTGGAGCATCATTCCATAACAAAAAAAGGTTGCAGGTTTGACTCCCAGTCAGGGCACACACCTAGGTTGTGGGTTCAATCCTCTGTCGGGGTGCCTACGATCCCTGGTCCAGGTGCATACAGGAGGCAACCAATCGATGTTTCTCTCTTGCATGGATGTTCTCTCTCTCCCTTCCTCTCTCTCTAGAAGCAATGGAAGAATGTCCTCAGGTAAAGATAAAAAGAAATCAAAGTGACACACCGAGGCACTGCATGTTCGTAGCTTAGAACAGCATTTCCGAGACAATACTCAGGATGTTCTGGAAAGAAAAAGAACAGAACAAAACAAAACAAATACATGTGTTTTCATTCCAAGTAAGTATTTTCATACACTTCTCCTGGAAGTCTGTAGTGAAGATTTGTGCATTAAAGGCTTTAAATAATTCAGGTAGAAAGAAATGTTTTCGTCTTTGTACACTCAGTACTTCTTATATTTATTTGATAACAAAAAATGTTAAATGAACTTAACAAGAGAGAAAGGATTTCCAAGGTCTGTCCAGAAAAAGTTCAGCCATTGTTAATATAATGAGAACGGTTTGACTGACGTTCATGTAACCTGGCAGCCAAGGAGAGTGGACTGGAATGCGCATGTGTTAACAATGATGACTTCACTGTACTAGTCAGTGGGGCCAGTAGATGCCATTGAGTGAGCATGTGTACTGTGTGGCCATTCCATTCAAAATGACTGAGTGAGTAGAGCAATGATTCTGCATCAAATTTTGCATCAAGCTTGAACATTCGTCCAGGGAAACTATTGGGATGATTCAGAAGGCCGCAGCTATGGGCAACTGCTGATTAGCAACTTTATTACAACAATGCGCCTGTTCATGCATCACATCTCGTGCAGAGTTTTTTGGTGAAACACCAGATTACCCAGGTGACTCAGCCCCCTTACAACCCATATTTGGTGCCCTATAACTTCTGCCTTTTCCCCAAACTAAAATTGCCTTTGAAAGGGAAGAGATTTCAGACCATCAGTGAAATTTGGGAAAATGCCTCAGGGCAGCTGATGGGGATTGGGAGAACTGCATGAGGTCCCAAGGTGCTTACTTTAAATGGGACTGAGGTGTCATTGTCCTATATACAATGTTTCTTGTATCTTGTATCTTCTTCAGTAAATGTCTCCATTTTTCATATTACATGGCTGGATACCTTCTGGACAGACTGTGTACACTCAGAAAACCAGTGGAAAGGCTTGGATGTCCAAGACAGCTTGTTTCAGTGTCTCACTTCTCTACCAATCAGTTTGCAACATCCCACAAAGTCATGTAACATAAACAACAGTGTTCTAATTTGTGAAGTGGGAATGATAATATTGTACTTGCTTCAAAGGTTTATTGTAATCAATGAAAATAGTACATTTAAAGGTTCACCATCTAAAAATACAAGTCAAAATTTAGTGCATTTAAAAAATATGATTGAATATAGAAAGGAACACAACACAGAGACATGGAAATGCATTACCTTGCTATGAAGGAAAGAGATGTGTGCATTTCTTCTTTATCCTAGATCCTTCACCTTGATGTGAATGGTTAAAATATTGTAAGCATTTGGGGTGGTTAAATTTTTAAACATTTGTGTCTCTTCACTAGGAAATTTTGAAAGGAATTGAAAGAGTTGAGGTTTGTTTTTTTTTGAGGAACTGAAGCATAGAAATTTCTTTATCCCAAAGGGTATACTTTTGCTAAGTGCTTCTGAGGCCGGGAGGAAACAAAGCAGGGCTAAGCAGGCTGAATGGATTCTTAATCTACCTCTCACTGGTCAGAGGATGTTCATTCAAGATCAATGAAAGGTAGGAATTCATCTTTAATATTCTACCCGATAATTAATATCCTACCTGGGATTGTATCTGCTCTTGTATCTTTATTTCTTAGATAGTACTTGGTCTAGGCTGGTGTACAAGAAGATGAGGAAAACTACTAAATACATAAACCAGACACGTAAATACATTGTACTTCAGGGAAGAAAAAGCTTCAGAGTCATGTGGAAACCCTGGTGACACTCCCTGTACCACAGTTGGTGAATCACTACTCGGGGGGACTGTGACCCAATTAGAAAGAAGTGACAAGGCAAGATGAATAAAAGGGAAAGAAAGGATATAACCGAGTAGAAAGAATAAGGGGCAAGTGTTTCTGGGAAAAGCCAAAACATTACACATGGTCAGCGTTGTTGCTAATCACCAACGCAGCTTTTATTAGATAGAGCACAATTACCAAAAATGAAACTGGGCACCTACCTTGATCCTGCACCGAGATAGAAGTTATTAGGATTTTTTCATGTTGTCTTGTCACAGGTTCTTGTTAGAGGTATGAAAGAGGAAAGCCTCTTCTACTGCCCGATGTTTATATTTGTATGTCAGTGGTTGAATTATTTGGTTGGCTAAAAGTAAAACATCAAAATTCATCTGAAAGTACAAAACCTCTGGGTCTTGAAGCAAATCATGATATTTAGCATCCCCAATCTTAACAGCAATGTGATGTGATATGCAACTTTTATTTGAAGCGTGTCGAGCTTAAAAACGTCATTAAAAATACTTAATTCCCCTGGATACACAGGCCACCAAAGACCTGCTGAGCCTAGAGATTACTGGAGAGCTCAGTATATAATAACTCTTTGCAAAAAATATTTATATCATCCCCTGGGCCTCCTTTTTGCTATATTTCCCAACAGAAGTAAATGCCCTAAAAGGAGTTTCTTATTTTATAATACCATGTGACCAATGAGGTTCTGAAATGGGGAAAATAGATGTATGATTCCCCAAGCAAATCTCCAGTCGGTTGTGCATTCTTGACTATGATTTCATCAACCAGTAGGAAAAAAAGTGGAGAAAAATAATAAAATGTATTTTTCTTAAAGTTAAAGTTATTCAATGTAAACACTTTGCTTTATTTTTTATTGCCATAGTAGTATATACATATCATACAATTTGCTGCTTAAACCGTGTTAAGTGTACAGTTCCAAGGCATGAAATACATTGACATTGTTAGTCAATCATCATCATCATCGTCATCATCATCCATCTCCAGAACTTCTCTATCTCCCTCAACTAAACTCTGCACTCACAAAACACTAGCTCCCTCTCCTCCCTCCCCAGACCTCGGCAACCACCTTTCTACTTTCTGTCTTATGAACTTGACTATTCTGGGTATACAAGTATATGTGAAATCATACAATACTTTTCTCTTTGTGTCTGGCTTATTTCACTTAGTGTAACGACTTTAAGATTCATGCATGTTAAAACATGCGCCAGAGTGTTATTTGAAAGGCTGAATATGTGTATTTCAGCATATGTGTAGACCACGTTTTGTTCACCCACGTGTCTGTCAGTGAAAATCGGGCTGCTCCCGCCTCCTGAGGGCGGTGAATAGCACTTCAATGAGTGTGTTGGGCAGGCTTTCCTTTTTCTCCGCAGGTGTCATTTTCAGTTCATTTTTCAGTACGGTTGAGATTCAAAATGCCCTTTCATTTAGTGATGTGGCACCGACACAGAAAATAGTTACATTGCTCTTTCTTTTCTGTGCGAACGCCTTAACTTAGCGAACTGAACTGGTGGCAGTTCTATGGTGCCATCGCTGGCATCATTAGTGTCCTCGGCATTCCGAGCCCTGAGAGCTGTGCAGTGTCCTGACTTAGAGAAAAGTCTTGTTTGCCCTTCCTGTCCATGTAAGCAGAGCCTTTAGCAGGTCTGAAATCTCTTTTCAAGGAACCCAGTGATTGCCGAATTCAGTGATTATTTCACCTCTACGCCTACACTGTTTCTGTGACTGCAGGTCATACCATTCAATGGCTTGACCAGCTTTATTACCACAGCTTTCCCATTCCAGGGTGAGCGAGAGGTGTGTTCCCCTGACTAGAGCCACTGTCAAAGGTGTGGGTGTCGAATTTGTTTCCTTTTCTAAGTGCTTCTGACTGGGCTGACAGTAAAATTAACATTAGGAAGATTACCAGAAGAAAACGTTCCAAACTTATGATGGACATACGTGGGGTTGCCATGAGAGCATGGGGCGGCGACACGTTGGGGGGTCGAGGTTTGTACGCCATTGTGGAGCTGAGGAGAAGAGGGGCCTGTGATTGAGGACTTCAGTGTACAGGAAGGTGATTCACATGGATAAGGAAAAGCACACATTTAGTAAATAAATGCTTGCTAGGCCGTCTTTAACAGTGGGATACAGAGAGCACTTTGACCAAATAGGCCTTGCTGGGCTCCTCTTTAACACACACTAGTGTATGAATCTATAATTACCTGTAGTGACGTCTCCCTTCTGGGAATAGGTCTTCTATCAAACTCCTCTTAGATAGTTGGGGGGAAGGTCACAGGTTTCTCCTGAGTCTTTTGTTTCTTAAAAATAACCAGCTTAAAATCAATATCTCAAATGGCATATTTTAGGGTGGCCAACTGAGTCCTTCCAAAGGGATGGTAGCACTTAGGGGCTACTTCAGTTTTTCTGTGCTGGGCTTGCTAGAGACACCAGGGTTTCCTCAGTGAAATCCCTGCCTTAATGAAGTCAATTTGTAAAGCATTACAGGTGTCTAGCAAAATTTACACATAGATAATATAGCATAGTTGAATCAGAGCTGGATTTGCTCAGTAGTGTTTTAGCCCCAAACCTGTTTCAATTATTTAAAAAAAATAGCACTGACTCTAATACCTACTCTGTGTACTATTATAGTTGGCAATACCATTTATAGATGCTTATTGTATGGTAGGCATAGGACTAGGCACTTTACATATATAATATTCTTTTGATCAGAATAACTGTGTGACTCTGAGGAAGTCATTAATACTCTCTGACACTCAGCTTCTTATGTATAGAATAACAGAAATCAAGTAAATAGCTTTCCAAATGTCTTCGTGCTGTAACTTTTATCATAATAAGAACGAGTCCTACCAAAGGCAGAAAGGCATTCTTTGTGGTCTAGCTAGCCTTTAATTTGGAAGCCATGTTAAAAATCCTTTCAATTTTATCCCAGTAGTTGCTCGTGTTGGGGAGGTAGAAAGGGCTCTGGGTTGACATTCAGGAGACTCCAGCTCCAGTCCTAGCTCATTATCTGTGTTTGAGTCACTTTAAACTTAGTAAACTTTAATTTTCTCAACTTTAAAATAGCCCCACCTGCTTCACAGGAAAGTCATAAAATAACATATGATACAAAATTAATGTTGTAAATTATGTGAACACTACAAGAAATAATGAACTAATATACTCCATAACCCACCTCACAGACAACCCAAGAAGCATGCACAATTAATGTTGTCCCATTCATATGTGTCTTTTCTTCTCACTAATGGAGATATCTCTCTGGGCAAAAATGTTCTGTATGTTGGTAATGGTGGGGATGGATTTGTTTGCTAAGTATGACATATAGGACCTGTTCCTGATATCTCAGAAACTAGCCGACTAAACTGAAGAAGGTCAGATAAAATGGAAGAGACTGTACTTAGATCAATTCAGGTAATCAAACAGTTCTCCAAGCAAAAAGAAGTGGGATCATTATGGCTGGCTATGGTACTGGTGCTTGCTAAGAACCAAAAATGCCTCTAATAGGCCTCCAGGATGTAGAATATAAAGCAAAGGCATCGTTTTTATGTATTGACAGAACTTGAGAATAACTTGAACTCAATGAATGACCCTTTCTAGGCACTTGGACATGTATTCTGAAGGAATTATAGTAGCATTTTATAATTTTATGACTAATAGAGTTTCAAAATCATTTTCCATGCTATTTATTGCCTAAGTCAATCCTCCAAGAACACCAGAAAGAATATGCAATTTAAAATAGTCTTACAGGTTCTTGTTCCCCAGGGGCCTGTGGGAGTCTGAAAAGACGTGTCTCCCAGAGGATATTTACATTCTAGTCTCTGAACGCTGTAAGTGCTGTCTCACATGGCAAAGAGGACTTGGCAGATGTGACTAGTTAAGGACTTCGAGATGGGAAAAATACTCTGGATAATCTAGGTGGACCCTAAATTCAATTAAATGTGTGCTTCTAAGAAAGAGAAAAGCAGAGGGAGATTTCACACAGAACAGGAGAAAGAAATGTGACCGTGGAAGCCACAGTAGATTTCTGTTGTGGTAATTTGACAGTATCCACAGGAAACTAATAAAGAGCTCAAGACAGAGATTTGTTTTTATCACCTGAGATCACAGGATTGAAGAGAAGGATTTTCCCATACTTTACACATGCCTCAGTTTTTAAGGGCCTCTGTGCAGGCCAAGAATTTAGCACACTGAGACTGGAAGCAGCGTTAAGATCTCAGCCCACAGGCACATACTCATAGATCCTGAGTGAAAACACACCTGCTAAAAAGGGCTCCCCATGGCTAACAGGACCCCAACTAAAAAAACAAAACAAAACAAGACCAAAACAGACCCTAGTAACCATTTCTGCACTGGGACCTCTCATGCAAACTGCACTTCAGGGAGAAGCCAGCACGGAACTGCCTGCCTGCACTGTATTCCTGCCGTCTGAGCCAGCCTGTATAAAGGAGTTCCTGGAGTCCAATTTCAAGCAACAATATGGAGGTTTCCCCCTCCAATCATAGCTGTGCAACACTATCCCCATCAACTTCTTCACTGACCAGAGTGGCTCCTTTCTGACCAATTAGAACAGTGCCTTATGGACCAATCAAACTGCAAGGATTTGGAATCCTCATTTGCATGAGAACAGACCAATCAGGGACCAGGGGTGGGGACTTCTGTCTATGTAAGTCAGCTGCCCTCTGCCTCTGGAGTGCTCTTTCCGTTTCCACTGAAGCCTGACAACTACTTTTCCCCAGCTGAGCTGAAACACTGAAGATGTCTTTAAGACGTTTCACAGGAGCAGAGCAGACCAGCGAGGAGCAAAACAGCTGTTCAGCAGGAGAGGGGCCTGGCCCCTGGGTTGCCTCACAGTCACATTGTTTTCACAGCTGTGCTATATCACAATTGACCTGTTTTACACTAAAGTTTCCTTCTTTACTTCACTCCAAATTGGGGATTCCTGTTGGCATTCAGTTGGTGCCAATGACCTTTGACATAGCGACAGTATAGGGATGTGAAATATGAGAAGAAGATGGGAGCTACAAATGCTGAAGGCTTTGGACTGTCCTTCAGTGGAGCAAATATGGCAGATTCTAGACAGGGCGAAAGCGTAAGAGATTTGTACAGCCAGCACAGGTGCTAAGGTATTAACTCCTTCACGAATAAACAACAGTATCTCATTGATGTGGGTGCTGGAGCAAGAGAGAGTCAACAAGGGGCAGCTATCACGAAAATGATTGACAAGAGGAGACCCACAGAAGGACAGCACTGATGCACAGGTGGCATGGACTGTGGTCCCAAACAAACCCGGTGACTACACCGCAGCCATCATTACAGAACAGACCCTAAGGGGCGTCGTAATATTGTAAAGTAATGGGCTGTAAGCAAACTGACATGCCCTGTCTTGACTGGCTCCATTCCTCATTATCACATGACTCGATCATTTCCAGGGACCACTTAAAAGCTCTGGACAAAAACTAGGAATGTCATGAATACCCTTGGACCCCCCCAACACTTTCAAAGGCTCCTCTTTAAGTGAAAACCCTTTCATTTTGCTCTTAGCCTTTAGTTTCTACCTGCCTCACTTTGAAAGAAAGCAAAAATTTTAGGACGTAATAAGTTTTCATTAATGTTATGAAAAGAACATTGCTCACCTTCTTTTTCTGGGCATAGAATAATAGAACCTTCAGTCTTGGTTGTAAAATGGCTTTCACATTGGCTCTGATAATATGAAAGTAGTTCATTTCAATTTTTCAAACCATCTACATGAGTCAACATAATTAATATTCTTTAAAACTGGGCACTTAGAGGCATAAAATCCTGCTATAAAGATACTGTGAGTTCAAAAGAAATTATAGAAATGGCTCTAATAAATTCAGACACTCATTCTCCCACTTCTGTTCTCTGGACAGAAAACCCTAGTAGGCCAGGAAATTCTTCTTTTCAGTGTAGATGTGGTTGACAGAAATGCAGTCCCAAAGCTATTCTTAGATTATATTTTAAACCCTTTCTGTGTAAGAAACAGCAAAAAGGTAAGACTGGCTTTCAGGTGTGATACCTGAACCATCAGTCATTGCGTCTCTCCCGGACTCTTCCCTGCTGTCCATCATTAGAGGCCAAGCTCTCACTGACCTCTCTCTCTCAAAGCTGTTAGATCAGAACAGGAGGGGCATTTCACCTTTCCTAACTTAGTTTTCCCTAAAGTATAAGCAGCAGATTCAGAGGAAAGGGTTTCCTGATTTCAGCTTATACATTATACATCACATAAGGCAGCAGTTTTCAACTGGTGTGCTGTACGAGACGCACTGTTGTACCTCAAGAATTCTTAAAACGTGCAGCGCTTGACTATTTAGTCAAGGGCACTGACCTCTTTTCCCTTAGATTGTCAAATAAAAAAATGACAATAGCTAACACAATAGCAGTTCAGTGTCAATAAAAATTATACCTATTTTTGTCAAATTGGCCAAAAAATATGTTTTTTGGTGTGCTGCAGAATTTTAGTAGTTAGTTTATGTGTTCCATGAGGTGAAAAAGGTTGAAAATTGCTAACATAAGGAATAAAGTGATAAAGTTTTATTTACTCATGTTGAATAGTACAAACGTTCTTTGACTCGTGGTACTTAAGCAAGAACATATGTAGTATCTAGGCCTTGGTATGATTTAAATTTTATTTTCCAAAAGGAGAAAATATACCATGGAGGAAAAATTCTTACATAGAATGAAAAACATAATTTGCTTTTATCTTGCATGAAAAATATGCAACATTTGACCTGACAGATGTGGCTCAGGTGTTTGGGAGACGTTCTGCAAAGGGAAGGCCACCCATTCAATTCCCAGTCAGGGAACATGCTTGGGTTGCAGGCCAGGACCCCAGTCGGGGCATGTATGAGAGGCAACCAATAGATGTTTCTCTCCCACATCGATGATTCTCTCTCTCTCTTTCTCTGTCCCTTCTCCTCTCTCTAAAAATAAATAAAATCTTTAAAAAATATACGTAATGTGATCAATTTCACATTATCAAAAACAAATATTTCTGAAACTTTGCTGCAATCTATTTTCTCTCTATACTTTCCATAGTATATTAAGGGTTCTCTATAAATGTGTTGATTAAGAGGCTTAGTTACTGTATTTTGCCGTGTATAATAAGCATTTTTTGCCCAAATTTTTGAGGGAAAGATAAGGGTGCGCATAAGATACGGGTAGTACTAATTCTGTATTTACATAAATATTTTGAATTCTTTTATTTATGCTTATGCATTAAAAGTGTAACTCTAGAAAGTAATAATGATATCTGTATGCAAAATAATATCCTGGAATACAATAATAGGTTTTTTTTCTAAATATAAATAAATAAAAAATGAATTAAAAATTAAAATGTAAGATTTTTTTCCTGAATCTTTGGGCCAAAAACATGGGTGCATATTACACAAGGGAGTGCGTTATACACGGCACAATACAGTAAGTTTGGCTGGGCGTTACCTCCAGAAACACATGAGGAGAGAGCCATGCTTCTGGGTTCAGAAAATTAGATGATACTGTAAGAGAAGAAGTCAGAGTTTCCAGGATACAACTGTAGGTAGCTTGAGTAGTAATGACCATAAGGCCATTTCCAGACAGTCTCTGAAATTGTTCAACGATCCATAGGAATAAGACTGACTTTAAAAAATTTTTTGTATTTATTGATTTTAGAGAGAAAGAGGAAGGTGGGGGAGAGAGAGTGAGAATGAGAGAGAGAGAGAGAGAGAGAGAAGGAACCATTGATTTGTGGTTCCACTTACTGATGCATGCATTGTTTGACTCTTGTATGTACCCTGACCAAGGATCAAACCTGCAACCTTAGCGTATTGCATCGATGCTCTAACCAGCTGAGCTACCTGGCTGGGGCTTGTTTGACGTTTTTGTTATTCATATAGAAGCCAACAGTCCATGAAAGTCAACCAGGAAACAGGTGGGGAATTTGGGGTTGAGATTCACGTAGTTGGTACCACCGTTTTTTTTAAATAGGCTCACACATAAACTTACTAAATTTTCTTTTATAATTCCAAATAATATTTAAATCATTACCACTAGGAGGGGTCATCCAGAGGTCAGAACCAAAACAGATCCATTTTTCTGTGACTGTAGAGATATTCCTGTTGATATTGTGGCTAAAATGACCAATGTCAGAATAAACAAACCTATTAGGTTATGTTTTGATAGATCCCAGTAAATTGAGGAAAGCAACAAATGCGTAGTGATACTTTACTTATCTGAGGATATCATCTAGTGACCTAAAACTTTCAGTATTGCCAGGAAACTGAATGTAAGTAAAAACATCTTTAAGACATCAATATCAATGTCACAGTATCTCTTCATTAACGTTGTTGGTCCGCATCGATCCTTTCTTAGTTCCACATTATTCTTGCTAAAGAAGTAATTTTAATAGATCTGGAGGAATTTAGAATGAAGGTAGCCAATTGAAAACGGGAGGTGGGACATGAGACAACTGTTAAACAAAACTCAGGACAGCAAGATGAGCAATTTAGTGCAGGAGGAAGGCAGTCATGCAGGTGTCCCCCTGAAGCATGGCTTGTGTGAGAGGCCACCTGTGTGGCAACAGCTGCTGGCCTGTTCTTAAATTTGAGCCCAGTTAGCCACTAGGAGCCCTTCCCAACAAGTGCACCCATTCTTGGGGCCAATACCTTCCTGTGAAGTAACTTCTTCATTCAAGAGAAACTGATACAATTGGTTAGATATCAGAATCTCAAATATTGGGAATATAGATGTCTCTTTGGGCTCTAGTAAAGTGGGTATAATTTGAAGAAAATATAATTTATTTAGTGCAATCTTTTGAGTAGAGAATGAAGTTTAGTTTTTCATGGAATTCAAATACTGTTGGGATGAGATATTCCTGTGTTTGTTACTTTAACCAAAGCAAATGTTACAAAATATCTATGAATTTCATAGTAACAAAATCTTTGTTAATTTCACATCTCATACCTTATGGTTGTATAATGGCCCCGATGGAAAGGCATCTTATTTGGAGTCAGAAGCATAGGCGAAAAACACTTGATGTAGAGTCAGTTATCCGTCACTATTTTTTAAAAATGCCTTTACATTTATAGAATAATTTCTGAGTTTACTTTGTGTTACTCCAAAGATCCCCAGAACAATAGGCGCCTTCACTCAGGGGGCATAAACTGGAAAGTGGGTGAGAGTTTAGAGGGAAAAGCAGTGTGTGATTGTCGGCCTCATCAAGGGCACTCTCCTTCAACTAGAATACTTACGAAGTTGTAATTCAAGGAGCAGACAGCTCAGGAGATTCTTGGGGTTCATACAGTGACTTTGGGAGAATTATTAAGAGTTGGATGCACACTACAAGCTATGAACAATAGCATGTTATGATTCAAATTTAAGAAGGGGCTGGATTGGCAATTATGCCAGCTCTGTTTTTCTCCACTGTTAGGAATAGCTGCTGCAGTAACTTTCCCAGACAAGCACGGGAGCCACACGAGGGTGAGGTCACTAACTGCTGTCACTGTACCCAAACATGCCGACCTTTTTGTAATGTATATTCTTACAAATTTCTTCAACTTTAACAATGCTGGTTAACAGCTCAGCAACTTAAATTTGACAGTTTGGTGTTTCATTGGACAGTTGTGGCTTTTACTAGACATCATTTTACTAAAAAAAGCAATCCACACAAGAAGAATCTTTCACTTAAACCAGTGTAACAGGATAAGGGGCATTAAATTTTGGGCTCTGAGCAAACTGCTTGGCTCATTGGAGTTTCTGATAGGAAATACTAAAACTGACATGCAAATAATGGGACATCAAACCAAGGAAATAAAGTCATCCCATGTAATACTGAAGAAAGTAAATACACTAGCACATGGAAAATTCAGTATGACCTTCTTCAGGATGACCTTTCAGAACAGTTGGCCTGTCTTGCAATGTATGTTTTTTTAAGTCATTTTAAAAAACAAATACATACATTATTAAAACAAATAAATACAACAGCATAGTAATTATAGCTTTAATACCACTCTGGAGCCAGCCTACCTAGGATCAAATCTGGGCTTTGTAATTCACAGGTATGTGACCACAGACAAATTATATCACCTGTGACTCAACATTCTCATCTGTGATGTCTATCTCATAATTTTGTTTTTAGTTAAGAGAGGTTATTAAAAAGTCCCTGATACATATGAAATGTTATATGTTTGATATGAGTAATCTAATATCGTGAAGAAAAATCATTAATTGGAGTATTAAGTAGAATCAACCCAGCCATCATATAAAGCTTTTTCTATGACCTGGTGAGAAACTGATATTCACTTCAGACACTTACTTTCAAAAACTGGATACTGATATTATTTGCAAATGTTAACAAACACTTTGACACATTGTACTTGTTCCTTTATCATCACTAAACCATTATTACATGAAATAAGAAAAAGAAAATCCAAACCATGAACAATAAAATAGCAATAAATCATATATCTGTCAACAATCGAATCTAAAAAACAAACTAAGCAAACAAAAAGAACAGAGACAGAATCATGGATACAGAGAGCATTTTGATGGTTGCCAGATGGGAGGGGGGTGGGGGGGAATGGGTAAACAGGTGAGGGGATTAAGAAGTACAAATAGGTAGTTACAGAGTAGCCATAGGGATGTAAAGTACAGTATAGGAAATGGAGTAGCCAAAGAACTTATACACATGGCCACGGACATGAACAATGGTGGGGGGGATTGCCTGAGGGAGTGGGGGTGCTGAGTGGAGGGGGGCAAAGGGGAAAAAACTGGGGCAACTGTAATATCATAGCCAAAAAAAAAAGAAACTGTAGAAATTTAATATGAGTGGTAATGAGTTCATGCTCTAAGTCAGTAAAAATAGAACATACACTCATGATTTATTTTGGCTTTCTGAACATTTAGAATTAAAAATTACTAATATTATCTGCAAAATAGACATTACAGGAATTTTATAAGCATTTAATCAGTTCTTAAATGTTTATATTAAGCAATTTGACTATCTTCATCATACTGAATTTTTCAACAAGAAAAACACCAACCTTTATGTTTTAGAAATGGAAAATATTATAACTTGTTATACACTATAACATTAATATCATCAAATGGTCAATGACTTCAAAACCCAAACTGTGTCAAACACCAGGGATACAAAGGTAAAAAGAGTTTGGATTCTCTAGGAGTTTATGATCTGTTAGGTGTATCAGAGAATAATTCTTATTAAGATCAACTGTGCCAAAAAAAAAAGTAAAATATTCAAACTGTAAAAGGCAGCACTCAGTACTGTGTGGAGCACAGGGAGTACGTCACACAGGTGATGGTGGGCAACACTGGCATCACAGAAGGCCAGTCTCACCACAGAGTGTGGGCCAGGGGGCCCCAGCGTCCCATCACATATGTCCCAAACACAAGCAGAGAACAGATCCAAGGGGACAGTAGAACATTATATATCAATGGCTTACCAACGACAACATAGTGGTTGTGTACCATTGCTGTCAACATACAACATTCAGCAACGCCATACAAAAAAGAACTAGAGGTGCGTCCGGCGTCCTGTGTATGAGAGGATGTCTTCCTCCAACACAAAGCTCATTAGCATTTGGGGGCAAAGACAGAAGTGTAACAGATACATATGAAAATAGGTTAAAGAGTAAAATTACATGGTTATGTGAAGGTATGAATTTACTAAACGTTAATGTAATCAAGCCCACATTGGCTGCCACAGGAACCGGATCCCTAGGAATAGGAAACAGGTGTGGACCTGAGTCCTGGACTGTTGGTTAAACCCTTGAGGACAAACCCCATGACCAAGGAGTAATTTTAATCCATCACCCTTCTTGAGAGGAAGGAAAAGCCCATGAGGAAAATTTCACTTTTCTGAGCCATTTCTCACCCAGGAAATGGCATGCAGACCGGCGTCCCTGGGGTGACTCTCCAGGCCCTAGGATATGCAGCAACATTGAATGTATAGAAAGGCTACTCTGTCAGAGGGCTGGCTGTTCTAGCACACCCGAGGAGAGAAGGCTGGAGCAATCAGAGCAAACACAAAGATAAGGGTGAGGAAGAGTTGAAGCATATGATAACTTGGCAGAACATTGTTCATAGAGTTGACATTTCGGCATGCACATCTGTTTCCTGATGCTAACACACTGAACTTTCACATTTTTTAAACCACATACTGTGTGCCATGTCGTTAAACCTCATCCAATCTCTAAGCTTCACTCAGAGAGGCGGGTGAACAGAAGACATGGTGTGGGTCAGATTCTCAGGAGTGAGGGTCAGCATTGTGTGAAGTACATGGGTGGAATGCAAAACAAGTGAGGTTCGAGGATGGGGTGAGTTTAAAGGATGTGGTGATTGATGGAATGAGGTCTGAAGATGAAGAGAATGTCAAAAATGCAGTAAAGCTGGCAGATAGAGCAAGGGGTGAAGGGAACCGCAAATATTATTTAAGACAGTGGATAGGATAATGTTCAGAGGTAAAAAATAGGGTGAGAGTCTATGAAGTAAGGATTCAATAAAATCATGAAGTTGGACAGGGGTGAAAAAGAGTTACAATCTGGAACTTGGTAAGGATTAAAGATAGAATCAGAGATTGTGTAAGTGATAAGGAGAAACTAGGGAATGAAGTACAGGAGGCAGTCAGAGTTAAGATGAGGGCTAGAGAGAAGTTCATGGGAGGGGAGCAAGAACATGGAGTTAGGGTGGATGAAATTTCTGGGGCTGGTAAAGACTTGGAATGAAATCAAAGAAAGACTCATAGATGAAATAAAGGTCCAGAATAGGAGAGCATTTATGTAATTAGTTATTTAGTGTCATGTTTTCCTGCTAAAGTGTAAGTGTAACTTTATTCACGAAGGCCAGCACCTCGCCTGCCTCATTCATTGTGCATCCACCCTATATAATGTATTCCAGACACACGTTACACACCTAACACATTTTTGATGTTAGTTGTGGAATAAAAGCTAACTCAAAATTATCCTTCTTTGGATATTACTCTCCTGTGACTCCTATTACCTACTCTTAGTGTCTTCATCAGTGATATGCCCTTGACAGTGTAGACTTTTCAAGGTAATTGTTCTTCCCCTTTCAGACGTGGCTAGATAATATTTTAGTGTAGGAACTGGACCTCGCCTGAGATCAAATAGCTGGAAGACTGTTGAGTTTAGAGCAGCTCACAGAGGAGAGTCTCAAGAGCAAGGTTCTGTCTGGCTGCGAAGCGACTCTCATCTTCTCTCTGCATTGGCTACGTCTCCCCTTGCAGATTCTGCAATCAGACCACCTCCTGCTCAGTTATCTCCCATGAAGATAAGATGAAGAGAGAGATGGAGCTCACAGAGCCCTTGACTCCACTGGCTATGACCTTAGGGGATGAAAGAAAAATCCTTCAAAGGGTTGTAAGATTGGGATACTCAAATTTTTCTGCTTGAGAAGTGAGTGTTGGCCCCTATTTTCTCTCATTTGCTAGTATTTTGGATAAAATGGTTTTGATAATAGAAGCTGCAGCTGCTCAAAGTGCTGAGGGCATCTGAGCATAGGTCTCAACCTCACAGTGGCTCTGGGACTCCCCCAGAGCTGAAGATCTGGCTTCCATGTCTTGACCTTCAGCCAAGTCTACTTCAGTCGCAGCAGAAGAAGTGACCTGGTCATTATCAGATGAACGACTTAGTAGTACAGCACAAAGGAAATTATTTTGTGTTTGGTCATATTAGGTAACTGATTAGTACCCAGAGACAGAGCTTCTCCCAGAAAACTGATGCTTTTATACTTACATTTGAGCTCGGATGTGCACAGTGTCTCCTCAGGGACACCATCTTTTACTCAAATTGTATCTAGAGACTTCTATTCCCCAGTTCAGTGGAGAGTAAGCCTTCTGTGTCCTGACTCCCTGGGTTATCCTAACTCTGACTTGAGGGTTAATTAATGATTCTCTGCTTTAAATCAAATCATTTACTCATTTAGTGTTTTATATCAAGGTGATAAACTGTGAGGCTCTGAGTAGAGGAATCTCAGTTCCCTAACCATGAGTATATGGATCAGGCCCATATTGCTCAGGGGCTGTTACTCACGAGTGTCCCACAGGTAAAGCCTTGTTGATTGCATGGAGTGAGAATTTCTGTATCCCATGCTTTCACAAATGGCACGCTCAATATTTTAGATGTTGGCCGATTTTTGACTATTAATAAGTCCTGCAGAGCCAGGATTTAGTAAAACATCTTTCTCTGCAATTAACTCCTTTAAGTATCCCCAAATTCTTTTAAAGTTTCTGAGCATTCTTATTACATAGAGGCCACAGATGTTTGCTTCATGGGTGTAAACTGTGGTTGAAATGAAAGAGCATGTAAAACCGTTGTTTTCTCTCTTTCAATACTTCTTAGATTCATATTGTCCAATAGAAATATAATGGATTGTATCAGTGTCAATGTCCTGGGGGTGATATTGTACTATAGTCTCAAAATGTTACCCCTGGGGAAAGTGGAATACAGGGTGGGGCAAAAGTAGGTTTACAGTTGTGAGTATGGAAAATAATACAAGAAGAAACTGTGTTTCACATACTCACAACTGTAAACCTACCTTGCCCCATCCTGTACAAAATATATGGGATCTCTCTGAAGTATTTTTATAATTGCACATGAATCTGTAGTTAAATTAAAAGTTTAATTTTAAATAATTGAAAAGAAGGGCTTTTTATCTCTGAAAAAGGAATGTTAAGGCATTTAAAAGGTTTTTAAAATTATATTCTCCTTGAAAGTGAAATCTTAAGATATTACCCATTTAGGTTCATTTTACCATTATCTTGAATTTATTTTAAATGTGTGGTTTCAGTATAATAAATATTTTATATACTAGAACAGCTTTTTTAGGTTTTGGAGTGTCCTTAATACATACTGTAACGGGGCATCCTTTTGTGCATTTTGCTCCTACCTGAATTAATTTCTCCCCACTAATAGAGCCACTCAACATCCAAATGATGCCCAAGGTTCACATGAGCCCACTAGAAGCACATGTGTTAAACGCTTTTTTTTGTCCCACATTGGTTCACACTGATGAAAATAAAGTTACATCCAAGCAACTTAGACTCAGTATTCAGAAGCAAAGTATTGATCATACGTCCCCAATCCCTACACACTTGTCTGACTCGTTCTCCTGGTGCACAGGGTTGCCACGTCCAATACTGCCTTAAGCCCCCTCACGTCCCTACCCTCTTCCCCTATTTCTGCATCTAGGTGTCTTTTTTAGTTATCTCGAACCTGAAATAGATTACCAGAAACCTCTAATTCTCTCCATTGCCAAAAGCGTCCACGCTCTTCCTTTCCTGGGAGTATTCATTTCATTGAGTCAGCTTTACAGCAACTAAAACTTCATACAATCCTGAGCATAAAGGAAGAAAGGAAGACCAAAATTTCAAAATACCCAGTTTCCAGGCTCCCTAAAGGTTTAGGAACTCCATTATTTACATCATCTACATTTTTTTAAAGAATGTGTGTCTATATTTAAATACATACATACACACATACATACATTAACACAGAACTTGGTTAAAATATGTATTATATACACACAGAACTTGGAAATAATTCACTTGGATTTTTTTTTGTTTGTTTTCTATTTGTTTTAATCTAGGTTAAGCCTACATTTTCATCTAAAACTCAGTAAAGATTGTATTATTTACCAAAAGCTATTAAAATCAGTGCTTATTTAACAGGAGTACCCCAAGCAGATTCATAAATTCGATGCAGTGGTGCTCTTTCATTAATAATTTGTGTCCGCATTTATTTGCCAGGATGGAAGCTCCATGAGAACCGAGATAGTACCTACGTAGTTCCCAGCTGTATCCCCAGTGCCGAAAGCAGAGCCCAGTCACTGCAGGTGCGCAGCTTAATGCTTCTTCTTCTTTATTTTTTTAGGCCATCGTATTTATTTATTTATAAAATTTTTATTGTTATTCAATTACAGTTGTATGCCTTTTCTCCCCATCCCTCCACCCCACCCCGGTGGAACCCACCTCCCTCCCCCGCCTGCACCCTCCCCCTTGATTTTGTCCATGTGTCCTTTATAGTAGTTCCTGTAACCCCCTCTCCCCACTGTGCCCTCCCCACTCCCCTCTGACTATTGTTAGATTGTTCTTAACTTCAGTGTCTCTGGTTATATTTTATTTGCTTTTTTCTAAGTGAAATAAGCCGGGTGGTGAGGGACAAATACCATATGATCTCACCTTTAACTGGAGCATAATCAACAAAAGAAAAAAGCAAATAATGCTTCTTACATGGATACACGAAAAAGAAAAAAAGCACGGAAAGGGGCCAGCCTCCAGACAGCAGATGTGTGAGCAGTGAGAAATGAAGGGCTGGTAACAGAGTCTCGGAGAATGTGTTTGTATTCCTGTGACTTCCGATGTGAGAGGGTTGCACGTAAATCCGACAGAAACTCAGGGGCACAAGCAACCCTTCTTTTCTTCCGGACAGTGTATCCTCCAACTAGGAGGGAGGAGGAGGCCCCAGGAGAAGGTCACTAAGGGGCCAGAGAGATGACTAATTCCTAAGCACAACCAGATCCTTCTCGAAACCCCCAGAAATCCTTAAGGGGATTTCCCAGGAGCTGAATTCCTGCATTAGTTTGTGGAAGCACAAGCAGATTAAAACTATTTTATTTTATTCATTAGATTCCACATATAAGTAAAATCATAAGGTATGTGCTTTTTCTCTGACAGTCACTCCAATAAATCAATACAACTTCTTTAAAAACACTACCTATTTTAATAAATTATTAGTGGTTTAAAAATATTAGAATCAGAGTTCTTCTAGGATAGTCACCCCCATCCATGATGAAATACCTTTTAAGACATTTCTCTTGCAAATAGTCATTTAGCTTTTGCCTGGATATTTCTAGTCATGCTCACTTGGAAGAAGGGCCATTTCCAACTCAGCTTCCAGGTAAGAATCTGACAAAGAATACTTCTAGCAGACTGTAGTAAGTGGGCACCAATCACCCAGAAACCCCACAAACCCATTAAAGTGTTGCAAAGAATTAAAACAATAATTACTTTCATTTTACAACAGATGAATTCCTGCGAGGGAGCAGGACATTGATAATTCAAAGGTGCACCACACTTCATCTGGCCCTCCAGAAATTAACTTTTTGGGGAGAGGAATCTTCTAATTATTTTGTTATTAGAGGACCAATATTTTGAAATGCTTATGTTTGTTTTGCAAAAAGTTGTGTAAATTTTAGTGATAATAGTTACAGAATTTATAATGTGATTTATAAATACAAAAGAAAAGAAAAGACAAAGCCAATAGAAGGATGGAGACAGAGCTCACAATAGAAAATTTAAATATTGAACCAAGCAGTTCACATAAGCAGCCACCAGGTTGTGCTGATGACTCAATAACATTGTTTAAATCAAATTTTATGTATAAACACACATACGTGTATATATATACATACACACATGTATATATACACACATGCACACATCAATTTTGCTTAAGATGATATTTTGCATTTTCTTATGCTCATAAAATGTATAGCCATTGATTTTATATAACACCTCATATAAAAATTTCAACTCATTATTAAAACAAACATTTTAAAAAGATGTTCTTTAGAACAAATTTAAATTAAAGAGCTTGAAAGGACTCATGGACATGGACAACAGATTGCTGGGGGAGGGGGACATACAGGGACTAAATGGTAATGGAAAAAATACAGCAAAGATGAAATCAAAAACAAAAAAATAAACAAGTTGAATATATCCAATTTGTAAAACTTACTGGGCTCTTACCATGTAGTGTTGTGAAGAAGTAATGAGTAAGACAGACAATCACAATATAATAATACACAAATTATTCAAACATAAAAAACATTAGACTGTTAGCATAAATTTTTAAAAAATCATTTTACTTACTGCTTTATTCCCAACATTTGGAATACAGTAGGAGTACAATAAATAGTTTTTGAGCAAATAAAATATTTGATAAATTAATTAGTATATAATAGATGTTTATAGAAACTGCTATGAACATAGCTTTTTTTCTTTTCTAATTTTCAATGCTTACTAATACAACCTATGGTGCAAATTTCTTATAAAACTGTGTTGTTACCCATATTAAAACCATTTGATTAAAATTTCAATTTTACAATCCTCAAGTCTTTGCTATATATGCGAAAGGAATAGCCTTTCCCCCCATCTTTTAGAATAAATGGTGCCAAGAACATAAATTATTTTGTATTCGCACCGGAATGCATTATGTCACTGAATTGCATTATGAACTTATTTGTACTAACTTTACTTTCAATATACAGAAGTATGCGACACTGCTTATTTAAGTACACGCGACGTCCCTGAGGGTTCTGACATATTCCTGGCCTCGGTTTGACTCTCCCCAGTCTTGTGAGACTTACTGTTGGAAACAATCGAGGCCAAATGTTCCTTTGTAGCAGAGTTTCTTCACTGAGGCCTAGAGACAAACTTTCTGAAAACACGGGGTGTGCAGGCATCCACTCTGGAGTCTAAACCAGTGAGACTGTATTGCCACGATAGGGCTCTGGGGCCCCACTGTCGTGCTCCCCCCTCTTCCATGGGGTTTGCAAACACTTCTCCAGACTGCCATTTTCTTCTGTGCTCTCATATTTCTCTATTTTATTTCCCCACCTTTTCCCATTCCTTCCCAGAAGGCAATGTGTATTAGCACATAAAAGCATAGGAGCTGGAGCCACACAATGGAGGGTTTAGAATCAACCTGCCACATTCTGGTGACTTTCAGCAGGTTCTTTAATTCTGAAAGCATCCTCCTCTGTAAAAGATGGTAGCCAGGAGAATACCTTATTTATTTCTACCTTCTAAGAAGCTAAGGACACGTGGGAGTTGCATGGAAAGGCATTCAATTCACTACTTAGAAGTTTCTCTGCTGCATTTCTTTTCATTTTCTAAGAGGAATAAAATATCTTCATTCGCACAAGGGAGCTATATTCGTACAATTAAGAAAACAAAGACATTTCAGGCCACATACAGGCATTTGTCCTTCGCTAAGGACAATACGCTGTGTTGTTTCTGCTCTTATGATTATGGAGCCCAGATTAATTGTCCAGAACTTGAAAATGGCCACAGGAGAAAATGACTTATAAATACAAATAAACAAGACAGTGAAAACATTACATTTCACCTAATGTAGCACGGGCTAGGAAAGAAATTTGACAAAATGTGTCTGTGAGTTTTCTTTAAAGAAGGCAAGCAGTTTGCCACACTATGTATCTCTATAAATAAAAGTAAATGGAATAGAGCCAATAGGATTTTCAGTTCTAGCTTGGGGAAGGCAGAGAGCAGAGACCCAAACTTCAGATTGGCTCTGCCAAGTCCTATTTTATAAGGTCAACTCAATCAAGATTTTATAGTGAAGTTTGATAAATGTAATCTCAGATCATATGATTTTTCTCCTCAGGTCTATTAATAAATCATATTAGATTTCCTAACATTAAACTGTCACAAATCCATGGAATAAAGCCTACTTAGGTATGATGTGTTGCTGCTTTTTATGCTGCTGAAATATCTGCCGGGCTTTAGATTAATTTAAATGGTATTAGAATTATTTGTTCCTTCATAGAATTCTTCTGTGAAAGCATTTGGGAAGAACTGAGCAAAGTAGTTTATTTATTTATGTTTTGAAAATTATATTTTATTGATTATGCTATTAAAGTTTTCCCCATTTTTCCCCCTTTATCCTTCCTCCACCCTGCACCCCCTAACCCTCTTGCATTCCCCACACCCTCCTTCATATCCGTGGGTTGTACATGGAAGTTCTTTGAGTTCTCTGTTTCCTATACCATTTTTGACCTCTCCCCATCTATTTAATGCCTACCAATTATGCTTCTTCTTCCCTGTACCTTTCCCCCCCATTCCTCCCCTCCCTCTCCCCGTTCAAAACCCTCCATGTGATGTCCATTTCTCTGATTCTGTTCTTGTTCTAGTTGTTTGCTTAGTTTTTGTTTTCCTTGTTGTTGGGGGTTTTTTAGGTTCAGGTGTTGATAGTTGTGAGTTTGTTGTCATTTTACTGTTCATATTTTTGATCTTCTTTTTCTTAGATAAATCCCTGTAACATTTCATGTAATAAGGGCTTGGTGATGATGAGCTCCTTTAACTTGACCTTATCTAGGAAGAACTTTATTGCCTTTCCATTCTAGATGAAGGCTTTGCTGGGTAGAGTAAGTAATCTTGGGTGTAGGTCCTTGCTTTTCATGACTTCAAATACTTCTTTCCAGCCCCTTCTTGCTTGTAAGGTTTTTCGTTGTTGTTGTTGTTGTTGTTTTTTAAATCAGCTGATAGTCTAATGGGAACTCCTCTGTAGGTAACTGTGTCCTTTTCTCTTGCTGCTTTTAAGATTCTCTCCTTCTCCTTAATCTTGGGTAATGTAAATATGATGTGCCTTGGTGTGTTCCTCCTTGGGTCCAACTTGTTTGGGACTCTCTGAGCTTCCTGGACTTCCTGGAAGTCTATTTCCTTTGCCAGATTGGGGACATTCTCCTTCATTATTTGTTCAAATAAGTTTTAAATTTCTTGCTCTTCCTCTTCTCCTTCTGGCACCCCTATGATTCGGATGTTGGAACATTTAAAGATGTCCTGGAGGTTCCTAAGCCTCTCCTCATTTTTTTGAATTCTTGTTTCTTCATTCTGTTCTGGTTGAATGTTTCTTTCTTCCTTTTGCTCCAAACCATTGATCTGAGTCCTGGTTTCCATTCCATCACTGTTGGTTCCCTGTACATTTTTCTTTATTTCCCATAATGCAACCTTCATTGCTGCCCAGGTCTTTTTTATGCTGTTGAAGTACCCAGTGAGTTCATGGAGCATCCTAATAACCAGTGTTTTGAACTGCACATCTGGTAGGTTGGCTATCTCTTCATCACTTAGTTGTATTTTTTCTGGAGCTTTGAACTGTTCTTTCATTTGAGCCATTTTTTGTTTGTTTGTTTGTTTGGCATGCCTATGATGTATAAGGGGCAGAGCCTTAGGTGTTCACCAGGGTGGGGCAACCCACGTGGCTGTGTTGTGGTGCTGTGTGTGGGTGAGGGGTCCGAGAGGGAACAGTGCTGCTTGCTCCACTCTCTGCTGGTTTTCAGTCACTTCCCCTGCTACCCACAAGCAAATTGGGCCCTTCTGGTGCTGATTCCCAGGTGGGCAGGTTTGTGTATGTTCTAGGGCCCTATGGGTCTGTCCAACAAACTCTCCTGTAAGGCTGGTAGTTTCTCCCACTGCCTGAACCCCCACAGGTGTTTTCAGTCAGAGACTTTGAGACTTTATTTCCCCCAGCTGGAGCCCTGGGGTGTGCAGTCTGTCTTGCTCCCCAGTTGTTCCTCCTGATTTATCCACACGCGAATGTGGGACCTCCTGGTCTGCCAGCCACTGACTTGCTACGAGTCCTCTCCACCCAGTTGCCTGGTAGTTTCCGCTCCTCCTACCAGTCTGGATGAATGTTTCTTCTTTAACTCCTTAGTTGTCAGACTTCCATACAGTTTGAATTTCTGTCAGTTCTGGTTGTTTTTTTGTTTTTAAATTTGTTGTTGTCCATCTTTTGGTTGTGCGAGGAGACACAGTATGTCTATCTATGCCTCCATCTTGACTGGAAGTCCTCACCTCTTTCATTTCTGATTTTATTTATTTGGCTCCTCTCTCTCTGTTTTGGTGAGTCTGGTTAAAGTTTCATCAATCTTTTTATATTTTCAAAGAACCATCTCCTGGTTTCTGTATTGTTTTTTAGTCTCTGTGTCATTGATTTCTGCTCTGATCTTGATTATTTTCTTTCTTTTACTTGCTCTGGGCTCTGTTTGTTGTTGTTTTTTTACTTATTTTTTTTAGGTGTAGTGTTAGCTTGTTTATTTGAGATTTTTCTTGCTTCTTTAGGTAGCCTTGTATTGCTATAAACTTTCCTCTCAGGACTTTTTCTGTGTCCCATAGATTTGGGGTGGTTGTGTGTTCATTTTCATTTATTTCCAAGTCTTTTTTTTTATCTCATTGATAACCCACTTATTATTTAATAACATGCCATTTGTTTCCAAGTATTTGAGTGTTTTTGAGTATTTTTATTGAGATTGCTTTCTAATTCCACCCCATTGTGATCTGAGAAAATGCTTGATATAACTTCAATTTTCTTGATTTTGTTAAGACATGTTTTGTCATCTAACATGTGGTCTACTTTTCAGTATGATCTATGTGCATTTGAGGAGAAAGTATATTCTGCTGCTTTGGGATGAAAAGTTTTGTAAATATCAATTAAATCAGTTTGATCTAGTGTGTCATTTAATGTCACTGTATTTTTGTTGATTTTTTTTGTCTGGAAGACCTATCTATTGATGACAGTGAGGTGCTAAAATCCCCCTTTATGACAGCACTGTTGTTAATATCTTCCTTAAAGTCCACCAAGACTTTTTAATATATATTTAGTTGCTCCTTTATTGCGTGCATGTATGTTTACAAGGGTCAGGTCATCCTATTGGATCAATCCCTTTAGTGTTATGTAGTGACCCTCTTTGTCTCTTTTCATGACCTCAGTTTTCAGGTCTATTTTGTCAGATATATTATTGCCACTACAGTTTTTTTTTCATTTCCATTTGCATGGAATATTTTTCTTCATCCCTTTAATCTCATCTGGTGGAAATCTCTTGCTCTGAGATAGGTTTTTTGTAATCAGAATATATATGGACCATTTTGAAAAATTCATTCAGCTATTCTATGTCTTTTGTTTGGAATATTTAATCCATTTACATTTAAGGTTATAAATATCTCCTTATTTATGCCATTTTTTATTGTACTTGTGTTTTTTTCTCTCTATTTCTTCTTCTTAAAGGAGGTCCTTTAACATTTCTTGCAGTGCTGATTTGGTGGTAGTGAACTCTTTTAGCCTTTCTTTGTCTGGCTCATTCTTTATTTGGCCTTCAATTTTAGATGACAGTCTTGCTGTGTAGAGTTATCTATATTGCATCTTCTTAAATTTCATCATGTTGAATATTTCCTGCCAGTCCCTTCTGGCCTGTAATGTTTCTGTTGAGAAATCAACTGAAATTCTAATGGGGTCTCCCTTGTGTGTAACTGACTGTCTCTCTCTTGCTGCCTTTAAAATTCTTTGTCTTTAAACTTTGCCATTTTAATTGCGTTGTGTCTTAGTGTGGGTTTTTTGGGGGGGGGTTATCTTGATTAGGACTCTCTATGCTTCCTGAACTTGGTGACCTTTTCCTTTACCAGGTTAGGGAAGTTTTCTGCCATTATTCTTCACACGTGTTGTCTGTCCTTTGCTCACAATCATCTCCTCTGACTCTCCTATGATGTGGATGTTGTTATGCTTGATGTTATCCCAAAGGCTCCTTAGACTTTCATCATTTCTCTTAAGTCCTTTTTCATATTCTCTTTGGGTGGATACTGTTATGTTGTCCTCTGATTTGCTGATTCAGTCCTCTGTTTCATCTAAGCTGCTGTTGACTTCTTCAAGAATATTCTCCATTTCAGCTACTGTAATCTTTCTTTCTGACTGGTTCTTATTTATGGCTTCTATATCCTTTTTAGTGCTTATGATTTCTTTGTTTAAACTCTCACTGAGATCACCCATTTCCCCCTAAGGTCTTTGACCATTTTAATAACCATTATTTTAAACTCTGCATCTAGTATTTGGCATGCTCACATTTCATCTCTATCTTTTAATTCTTTTTGTGGGAATTTCTGTTCCTTTGTTTGGGACATTTTTCTTGTTGCCCCTTTGATCTCCGTGTGCTCAGTAAATGTGTTATGTCTCCTGCCCCTGCTTTGGTGGTTTTATGATAAAGGTGTCTTTTTGGGGTCAGTTGCACACTCCTTCAGAATGCCAAACTCCATGGTCCAGGATTTTCTTGTGGGTTCTGTGTCCCTGTGTTGTAGTTGAGTCTGAAACGCTGCTGGCTGTTTTGTGGGTAGAGTTATCCCTTCAGGCTGGGAGACTGTAAGGGGAACCCTCAACCTCCATGTGTGAGATGCTGTGCAAGCCTGCCCCTGGGTGTGGCATTGAACCCAGCAGGGTGTGGAGCCTGCAGGAATCACTACTTGGGTGTACTGACTGTGGTAATTGGTTTGTGCTTTGGTGTGAGTTGAAGCCCACCATTAGTTTTGTTGGTACTGGATCCACTTAGATGGGTTCAGATACAGGTCACTGTTAGATGTGTGTCACTGGCCCTAGGTTACCTCTCTGTACCTATCAGGCTGCTCATGATCTGTGTCTGTGTGTGTGTACTGGGCCTGCGTGTGCATGTGAGGAACTAGTCTGTGTAAAACAATCAGCTTCTTCCTGCTTGGAGCTGGTGGCAGCTCTGTATAAGAGCTGAGGCTCCCTGAGGTTTGCCTCTACCTTTCAGCCACTCTGCCCCTATGTGAGGTTACCTGGTCTTTCTACTGAGCCTGTTGATGAGGGACTGTAGGATAACCAGGCCTGTTGAGATAGAACTAGCAGGTTTCCCACATTGTTGGCCATACAGTCTGTAGGGCAGTTAATGAGGGGAGAGTATCCCCTGCTCAAAGCCAATCTCTTCGGTCTCTGCTGGAGACCAGCACTTGTTTCCTCAGGTGGGCTCCCTGCTGGTTCAGGATGAGTACATTCAGCTTTTCTCTTTGCAGGGGTGAGCTCAGCAGCTCCAGACTTCAGGGGATATATCAAGAGTCTCCAGTTGTGATTGGATCCAATGAGCCTGCAGGTGGGGATGAAGCTCTCTCTCTCTCATTCCAAGACCTCAGTAGGAGGCTAAACACTCTGTCCAGTTCCCTGTCAATATCCTCCAATGACCTCACACTTTGTCCCTGATCTGAGCTACTCTTCTCTCCTCCCCGCCAAGAAATGCACCCAGCAGGGGAGTCTGGGATCTGGCAGGGCTGATCTGCAGTGTGTCCCCCTTGGGGGTGGTGCCTGCAAATCTGTAGGAGGGGGACTGGCACTGCTTTCTCTTCCCAGGGTGGTGTGGGCTGAGAGTCAGGTTGCCTCCCTGCAAAGTATCGGAGCAGCTGCACCCTTGTCTGTCTGACTCCCAGGCAGCAGCCTTTTCAGAAGACACAGTTGGAAACTCTCTGCTCCATGCAGCACCCAGTTTGTTTCCCGAATGGAGCTGGGTGGGACCCCAAAACCCCTCGTTATGCAATTTTCCAATCTCTCCACACAGCGGGTCTCAGTGGGAAAGGACCCACAGACCCAGAATCACTTCGCATGACTGCAAAAAGTAAGTGAGAAAAAAAAATCCCAGGTCTGCTAGGTTCCTCTCTGCAGCAGCCATGGCAGGAGTGGCTCAGGGTGGGGAGCGGGGTCCCACTCATACACTCCAGAAGTGGGAAACTGGTCCTCTTTACCAAGCCATTCAGTCAGTTCTCCATTTGGGTCTCCATCTTGCCCCTCCCAAGAAACCAGAATGCCCCTATAGGGCGCTGCTGTGTGCTGCCCCCAGAGTCCCCGCCACAGCAGTGCGTCTTACTCACTGTCCGACCTGATGCAGTGAACTCTCCAGGCTGGCACTGAAGCAGTGGAAGCACTTCACACTGAATGTGTGCTCCCCGATTCTCACAGGTGCAGGGAACCACAGTTTCTTACTGCCACAGACCCCAGAGTCTCCTTTTCCCATCTCTGTTCCTGTGGGGTGGGGATCACTGGGTGAGATTATGGCCTCTCAACCTTAAGGAGAGGGAGCTCCACAGCTGTAATTTCTATGATTTCTACCTGGTGTCTCAGCTGGCACAGTGGCTGCACACGGATCCTTTCCCATCCACGTCTCAGTCCTTCCTATCTGGCTCTATACAGTACCCACGCCACACAACTGAGTCACCTTCTGGGTCTCCACATAAAACCTCCCCATAAAACGAACTGCCTCTCAAAGTCACTGCGGGCTGCATGCAGTCTGTAGGTGCCTCTGACAGACCCAGGCACAGCAGCCTGGTCTCTATAGCAGTCTGAACCCCTACCCTGAGCTCTCCAGGTTGACACTGCATCAGTGGAAACCTGTATCCTGCAAGCGTGGGACCTGAGTCTCACAGGCTCAGTGGATACCCACTAATTGCCCCAAATGACAACAAGCAATCTCCTCCTCCTATCAGTGTTGACTGAGTTGAGCACCCCTGCAGGGAACTAAGGGCCCCTAGTGGGGAAGGAGCTCCAGAGCTGTGATTTCTAACTGGCTCTCAGCTGCACTAGCAACCATGCTTGGGGTCTTTGCCCTTCCACTTATAAACCACTCTTGCCAGTCTTTATGAAGCATCTCTGTATCTCTTGGCTTTAAACCTTCATGTCAGCAAAGTTTCAGTTGATTGTGCAGGTTGATTGTTGGAAGTTCAGCTGCAAATCCAGATTGGGAGCCCGAGCTAGTGGACTCAGCTGCCACCTACTCTGTGGCCATCCTCTCAATGGATCTTTTGGGGTGTTGTGAACATATCCTATCTGATTTTTTTCTCAGATATTCCCTGGCTAGGCTCCTCCCCTTTATGGTCACCTTTATGGTTTATCATTTTGGCTCCCACTACACACGTGCTTAGTAAAAGGAATTATCCCTTACTGTTTTCTCCATCCCCCCATTAATCCAGTGAACTGCTGTTGACTCCCCTCCCCTCCCCTCCCCCACCCCATGGCTGCAAAAGGATCTTTCCTGCCTAGTGGACTGGGCAGGATGTTTGTTGTCAAAAGTGATGCTGGTTACTCCTGGGGGTGACTGTGAAACTGCTGTTTCCTGACTTCATCAGGCTTTTTCCAGGGTCTGGCTTCCTTCTCTTTCATTAATAACTGCCTACTGTAACAGAACTACACACACACACACAATGTTACATTTAGATATATTATGTAAATGAAAACTGCATAAATTAGATTTAACAAGCGAATTGTCTTTTATAGGCATAGGAAATGAAATTGCACAGATATGGCTTGTCCTTGCCAAGCGTTTGCCTTACATCAGAGACAACGGGCACAGTTCCATCGATAACCAGCTTGTCAGTGTTTTTCCATCTTATCTGTCAGATTTGTCTATCCTCCTCCCATAGAGTGGACCAAGAAAGAAAGCAAAAAACAGGGATGGAAAGTGCTCACTTCTGAACTGCTCCCTCTTAGCAGATGAAACAAATTCTGGTTTTGGTAGAAATGGCTAATTGCCCACCCTAGCCACTTTCCCCTTCTGAATTAGTAAGCAAATTCTTATTTTTTCCAGGTTTCAGTGTTAACAAGTTGAATGCTAAGTTTCCCATTCTGCTTGGTAAGCAGAGGTGGCTAATGAAATGCAGTGGAAGTCACACATTGAATAAGTACGCTTTGCCTTCTTTCACCTTTTTGTCTTCCTGCTGCTTGGAATGTGAACAAAACCACAGGGACTCTGGCAGCCATATGGAAACCATGATGCATTTATGAGAATAAAGTCACTACCAAGAGAAGGAAGGCTGAGTCCTCCATGACTCCCATCCTCATGTCAGCCCTGATATCTACCTCAAGATGTCTCTCATGATGGAGAAAAATAAACCCTCATGTGTTTAAGCCATTCCAGTCAAACTTATGTTGTTAGCAGCTAAACAATTAGTAAATGATGAGTTTCGTTTATGGAAGTGTGAGGGCAGAGAAGGTGATATGTCTTTTCACAGGGTATAAGAAGGCACATGGCTTGTCCTTCCCAAGATCCATGTGACATTTCTTGAACTCTCACTCTGCTATGTGGTGCCTATCACTTATCTCTGTACTTTCCTACCTGTTTAGCATATAGGAGAATGTAGAGTTTTTCTAGAACAGTTTATTCTTCCTTATACCTCCAATCGATACTTAATTCTATTTGGACATCAATGTTGACAATAATTTTATAACTAATTTACCACTGATTATGGTCTATAATCATAAAGACAAGAGTTATGGATTTAGGAGTCACCATCAAACATACAGTTGATGAAGCCATCGGAGCTAACAAGAGGCCTCAGAAAGAGTCAAGAAGAGAAGTAGACCAAGGGCCAAACCCAAAGGAATCCCAGCCTTAAGTATGCTTCCTAAAGAAAAAAATTCCTTTGTTGATCATCAAAATGTCACGATGTCATGAAGCGGCAGAATGGTGGTATTGTGGCAGAGAGATTCACTTCAGGACATCTGACAGAATATCAAGTCTGTCTCTCAGCTACTGTGCAGCAGCAGTCCCCAAACCTCTTCCTACTTGTTCACCCATGAGAACCAGCAGTTCCTCAACACCAACCTAAAGTGATACACAACGTGACTTGTCCTTGGTTTCTGAGAGAGGTGAAAATTTTTGGAACTTGTAAAATGTGGTCTTTTCTGTCAGAGCAATAAATGGCTTTTATCTGGCTGTTGCAAAAGCCAGACAAGATACCATGAGTTTTGATCATTCCTGATCTTCAGTGACAACAGGATCTTCTCAAAAGATCCAAGCCCATGTTTCATTAAGTCAGATTTATGCGTTCGCCTCTATCACCCCAATGCCAACATGGAATGAATGTAAGGGAAGTCTCCTGGACTTTAATGCATTTGCTTGATCATTATTCCTTTCTACTTGTATGCTTATTGTTCTGATTTATTCCTATTTCCTACTCATGTATACTGATAGCAGTTGTGTTTTTTTCTTTATCCATATCAAAGAATATCTACTGTTATCCTTCCTCACTCTTGCTCACTCCTCATATCCCAAGATCTCCATTGCCTAGACAGAGACAGTTTCTGGAGGGACGACTGAACCTAGAGACTAACTAGCAGTGGTTCAGTATGGCATTAACACAACTCCAATAAGTCAATATATGCAAGGCACCTCACACACTGCCCAAGTGGGTAATAAATTCTCAGTGAATGTTAAACATCATTATCATAATCTAGGCATAATCCAAGTATTAGACTCTTCCACCTTCTTCATAGATCTCCTCTTAGCATATTTGGAGAAAATGAAGTTTGTCTCTTATCTCCTCCTTAGTCAGTTCCATGATGCGGGTGCCTCTCTGGCTGCTTTCTGCCCCATCTCTGTATGTCTTGCTTCTGACCATGACCAGAAACCTACCTTTCTTCTCGGTGTGATATTGCTCCTTCCACGTGCGTGTCAGCAGAGCAGTAAATGTGAGGAAGCCCTTACTTCTCTTTGCTGCCTTGTTTCTTGTACCAAGACACACTTTGAACCCATCCAATCTTAAGGAAGACTTGGAGAGATATAAGCAGAGGAAAATATAGATCCAGAACTTTAAATGGCTCTCCCCATGTCCCAAAGTACCAAATACTTAAGACAGAGGGTCTCCTTAAGGACACCCCAATTACAGCCTCTGCTCAGTGAGCCTTTGCCCTGTTCTTCTGACCACGCCATGGGTGTGCATCTCCACCTCTCCACAAGGGTGGGTCTGACCCTAAGTTCCCTGCCCTGTCTGTGCTCAGGGCAGTTTATGAGCATGTATTCCTCAAAATCAGAGCTGTTCAATGTAGATCGGCAGCTTCTTCAGCAGAGCAGTTCAGCGTGGTCTTTGTCACCTGGATCCCTTCCAAGCCTCCCTCCCTACACTCTCTGCACTGCATGGGGAGTGTAATATGACTCCTCTTTCTTCTTGATTCTTTAATAGTTAACTGTAACACACGCACATAAACACACACCAAACATATTCCTAGAGACAGTAAAGTCTAAATTTACTTCAAAGAATAGAAGAATTGTCCTAAATGCCCCATGGTGTACAGTGTTTCCAGGATAGGGTAGAGGTAGCAGTTAATATAATTATGTGTATTCGTAGAGTTTCTCCTTTGTTTTTCTTGTGCTTTCAGCCCTAGCATCCAAAGCCGAAGAATTTGGCCCAACTATAAGATCACCTACCCAAGGTTACTATACCAAGTCCTAAACATTCTAAAACTCAAAAATGAAATATTTTAGTTTTGATTTATCTTTACATGTCAAACCATACAAACTCTTGGTGTAAGGCCTCTTGCATGTACATATATGTATATGAAAGATATGCTTTATGATCTTCTTAGCCAAGCAATCTTTCTAGGAGCTTAGACTATTTTACCTATAGCCCAAGGTACCTACATTTGCTCTGTGATAAGGCTGCACCCATAACTGAAGAAACGGTAAATTCACTCTCCTGGATCCTCATACTACTACCTGCTCCATCTCCCAGCCAAAAATGTTGCTTGGACAAACCCATTTAGCCTAACAAGGGAGGGATGGAAAGCATGGGACCCCATTAGATTCATATGTTGGGCCTAGTATAGAGTCCAGTAAACAATGGGATCTTAATAGGTGCTAAATTGCATGCAATGAACCAATTTAAGTAGTACAAAATAGCATAATTCTCAAGAACAGTATAAGCAAGTGACTTCCAATTTTATTTTCAAGTGAAGAGATACTTGAGAAAGAAGACTGAAATTCCTTTACACGTAGACAAAAAGATACTTGAGCACAATGCCTCCAAGTAATTGACTTATACAAACAGGACCACCAGGAAAGCACTCTTTCCCGTGTTTTCCTTGGGGCAAGCTGAACATCCTTGTTCCTCAGCTGTAGGTTAAAGGGTTAAGTGTGAGAACCACTCTGGTGTAGAAGATTGATGCATATTCATCGTGGTCCACAGTTCCTGGAAAAGAAGTTGCTAAATAGGTGAATGCCCTGACCCACAAAACAGAACAAGAGGGAGTATGTGCAGCCACTCGTGCTAAAGGCCCTGGACCTGACTTCAGCAGAAGGAACGTGGAGGATCTGGGAGAGAATCAAAGCACGAGAGATCAAGATGCTGATGCTAGATGTTGCAATGACCCCTCCAACAACACCAAAAAGTGCCAGCCTGTTGGCATGGGAGCTGGTGCAGCAGCGCTGCACAAGGGGAGAACTTGACATAGATAACGGTCAATGATGTTGGAACCACAGAGGGTCACCCCAGCACCCCTCCAGTGTGGGCTGTGGCCCTGTCAAACCCCAGCACACAGGGCCGGACATCAGTGGAGCGCAGACCTGGGGAACATGGTGACCGGGTGCAGCAGAGGAGTGCAGAGAGCCTCATAACAATCATAGGCCATTGGTACCAGCACACAGTACCCCAAATTGACATAAAAATAGATGCAAAATAGTTGTCATGCATCCCACATAAGAGATGATATTTTCTGACACAAAACCGTTCATCATTTTAGGGGTAAAAGCACAAAAATAACAGATCTATACAGACAAGTTAACAAGGAAAAAGTACACTGGAGTGTGAAGGCTAGAATTCAGCCCAATTAAGCTGATCAAGCAAAGAATTAGAAAACCTAGACGCTTGCCTAAAATAGGAGGAAGAGGGATGAGGTGAGAGGAACTGTTGCTGGAAAGGGAATGGGCTGGAGCGCGGCCCCCCAGGTCAGACTCTGGAGTGTGTGGTGTGTGTTCTCGGCTTCATGTGATATGTAAATGACATCCTAAGGAAATTCGAATTACAAAAAGGAATCACCTGGAAGAGAAACATCTTGAGACAAATGAAAATAGAGAACCCATATCAGCAGTACCACATCAAAATAATTCTAAAATGAGTTACTCAGGTAGAAGGGAAAGAATTCCAGAGGGAAGCTTAGAGCTCTAGGAGGAAAGAGAGGGTAAATATGAGGACATTTCTGCATAGCATGGTAAAAATATTTTCTTGATATATATCAAGAAGAGGTAAATAGAATTAAAGTGATCTGTTTCTTAGAAACTTAGACATTTATCAGAAAATAGGGAACATATTATGAAACTCTAAGTTGAGAATTCTTCTTATAATATCTGGACAGTTAAAACTGAAGAAACCCGTGAAGCGTAGAGCTCTTGCCCACCACCCTGGAATTATCCTGGGGTCACAGCAGTCTCTGATATCTGACAGTTTTTTTGGAGGCACTGGTTCTTAAGTTCAATTTTCAATTTTCAGTATCCAAACAGTCGCATTATTGGTTTCTCTTTCTCCTCATCAACCCCCAAAGACACCACCCAAAGGAGAGCACAGTTTAAGCCAGTAAGCTGCAGGACACACACCGAAACCAACCTCACAGAAACTTCACCAGAAAATGGGGGTATTGGTTAGGAAAGGAGACTTCTAAAGATCAGCCCATTGCCAGCTGGAAGACTGTAGAGAGCTCTCACAGCCCGGGTGGTCCGGGGGTGGTGGGGGTGGTGGTGATAGTGTGCCCAGCGGGGACACTGGGCCCAGTCTGGGAGAAAACAGAATCCAAGGAGTTGGTGCAGACAATCTGTGAATATTCTGTGTTATAGGAGAAATAGCTGAGGAGAATTACACAAAACAAAAGCTGAATGACAGGTAGTGGAAACAAATGAACACACCTGAAGGTGATGACGGTGGTTGTGCTGAACGGCTGGAAGCTTCACTGGGATTCTCGCGGCAAGTTGTTCAGAGCGCGACTTTCAGAATGAGGCTGAACTGGACTCCTTACTCTGACAATATTTGTAAGATGTTTGGAAAAGTACATGTGGGTTATGTGGAGATGCCCGTCAGGGTAAACTAGTGTTTATTCTCACCATTTGTGGATGGTAACCTCACTTGAAGCTGCATAGCTAGAAGCTTGGAAGATGAACACTCATCCAACAAATATAAGTGCCTATATTGTATCTTCTCAAGAGGAAACTTTCAGCCTCTGAGCAGTGAGGCTCTCTGAAGAACCAGTTTAGGAGAGACAGGCAGGAAAAGAGTTTGAGAGGAAGTTCGTATCTTCAGGAAGCTACAGGGCTAGAGTGGCAACAATGATACAAAATCCTACTGTCAAAGCAAAACTCCAGATAAACCTGGCTCTCCTGAGGAAAGAAAGTAAATGTGGAAATCCTGGAGAAGGCACATTACTAGTTTTGTTTGTTTTCAGTCTTGGGTTCCTTCCAGTGCCGTTCACTCCCCCCACAGCTGTGGCCGACTTACGATCCTTGCCAATTCCTGCCTCCATTATTGCAATATCTGTAGCTGCCTGTTTTTCTGAAATCGAATCCATCTTCCAGCCTAAGAGAAAGGAGTGGGCGGTTAACAACATGGATCCGTGTCTATGATTTTCTGGGTATGTTCACAGCTATCATTAACTAAATTAAAAAAAAGTTTGAGTTAGGTACTATGTGCATTCCTAATTTGTATATGAAAATAATTTTAGTTGGTGTTTGCTATGGTCTGATGATGGTGACCCCCAAAATTCAGATGTTGCAAATACAACCCCCCCAAATGATAATATTAGGAAGTGGGGCCTTTGAGAGGCAGTTTGGTCATAAGGGAAGAGTCCTTATATTGGAATTAATGTTGTTATAAAAGAATCCCTGAGCAGCTAGCTTGCCCCTTACGCCATGGGAGGTTCCAATGAGAAGACAGCCATCGCTGCGAAAGTGGGTCCTTGCCAGACACCAAATCTTCCAGCACCTTGATCTTGGGCCTCCTGGCCTCCAGAATATGAGACATACATTTCTGCTATTTACAAGTATTCCAGGTTATGGCATTCTGTGACAGCAGCCTGAGCAAACTAAGGCAGCATTCTGCCAGATGGAGACTTGGAGGCCAGGATGCAAGTACAAGCAGTTTATCTGAGAAGCACTGAGAACACTGTTCTGGGAGCAGAGAGGCAGGCAAGACAAGTGCATTATCAAGCCAGCTACCAGCTTAATCTGTGGGAACCTCTGGGAGACAGTATAAAAGGTGTGATTCGGAAATGTTACGCTAGGTGAAATACGCCAGCCAGAGACAGACAAGGACCATGTTATGATTTCACTTATATGTGGAATCTAAAGGACAAAATGAACCAACAAACAAAATAGAAACAGACTCATAGATACAGAGAACAGACTGACAGCCGTCAGATGGGAGAAGGGGCTCGGGGGGTGGGTGAAAAATGTGAAGGAATTAAGCAATGAAAAAAAACCCTCATAGGCACAGACAACAGTCTGGATGTATTATTTGTGGCGGGTAATTTCTCTCTCGCCGTAGTTTGAACATCTGGCTCCACTCTCGTAGCTTTTCGGGTTTCTGCTGAGAAGTCCAGGGATGATCTAGTGGGTTTCCCCTTACAGGTTACTGTTGTCTTTTCCCTGGCTGCCGTGAGAATTCTCTCTCTGTCGGTTAGTTTGGACAGTTTTAATACAATGTGCTTTGGAGAGGTCTTTTGGCATTGAGGTAATGGGTGTTCTGTCTGCTTCTCTGGTTCGAGGATCTCGCTCTCTCCATGGCTTGGGAAGTTGTCGTCAACTATTGAACAGGCTCTCGGCCCCCTCTCCCTCTCTTCCTCTGGTGTGCCTCTTGCTCCTGCACTGCTCTCTGAGGGGGTCAGGTAGTAGTTCTCACAGAGTTCTTTTAATCTGCTTTTTACACGCAAGTCTTGCTCTTCTTCCCTCTGCGTCATTTCTAGATTTCTCTCTTTGATATCGCTAATTTTTCCCTCCATCTCGTCAGCTCACTAGTTCAGTCTTTATCTCTTTTATTGAGTTCTTTCTCTCCAGAATTTCCACTTGGTTCTTTTTTTAAAGGTTCAATCTCTTTGGTAAAGTACTTGTTTTGTTTGTTGATTTTGTTTCTAAGTTTATTAAACTGCCTATCTGTGTTTTCTTGTTTCTAGTCGAATGTTTTAAGAACTGCAATCTTTAACTTTCTGTCATTTAAGTCACATATTTCCATGTATTTAAGTTTGTTCTCTGGAGACTTTAAATTTTCTTCCTGAGCTGCCTTGTTACCTTGGTTATTCATGGTATTTGACAGATTCCTTCTCCATCTGGGCATCTAGGCACCAGGGACACTTCATAAGAAGTCTTTCCATTGTTTTCCTGTAGGTGTCGCTGAATCACAAGGGTTTTTTTTTTTAGCTCTAGCACTGCTCCGGCTCTTCGGATCTTTGCAAGGCGGTAAAAAAAGGCCTGTCTTCCCTGGGAAGGTGGGCGTCTCCTTCGTGTTCAGGTTGCTGGGGCTTCAGAGGACCAACTGCATGGAGAAATGTTGTGGGAGATGGGGTTCCAAATTCGTGACAGCCCGGTGCTGTCCCCTGAGACCAGGCGCTGCTGGCTGAGCTGCTGCAATGAGTGAGCGAGGGGCGAGCTGAGGGCAGCTGGCTGCTGCCTCCGTTCCTTTGTCTTCCCAGTGATGGTGACGGGCAGACCTCTGCGGCCTCTCCAGTGTCTCTCCACTTCGCCCTAGGATTAGTCGCAGGGCGTGCCTGTCACTTATGGAAAAAAAGTGTTCCTCTAGTATCTGTTTCTGGGTCTGCAGATAACGTGTTCTGCAGATGAAGGGCTGTGATGTGTCAAGGAAACGCCTGCCCTTCTCCAGGTTGGGGGCTTCGCTTCCTCCCAGGCCTCTAGGGTGGCGGGCGTTTGTTCCTCACCTCTTCTAGCTTCTTCCAGTGGCTGCCCTGGTGCTCCTGGGCGTGTGGTCTCCGCCTTCCCACGACCACCCCTTCTGTGTGTCTGTCTTCTGTGTGTAGCTTCCCTTCGACTTTTGTAAGGATGTATATGACCACATGTAGGACTCAGGCAGGTAATTCAAGATAATCTCTTCCCCTCGGGATTCTTAACTTAATTAAATCTGTTCGTCATATAAGGTAATAATCACTCTTTTGCTTAGAAGGCCACGTTTACAGATCCCAGGGATTAGGAGTGAGAGTGTCTTTGAGGCCACCCTTCAGCCAGCTCCAGGGCTGTGGGCATGTCACCGGGACAGACGTGTGGCTCAGATTGCTTTAGAAGAGGAAATAAGCATTTGGTTATACAAAGTCCATGTGTTCGTCAGAAAAAAAAGTTCTATTTTATATTTACTTTCTCTGTTGGGTGAGACTCCCTAGTTCTGTTTCATGAGGCTACTAGAAACAATGAAGCATTTTCAAACGATGTCCTGCAAATAAAAATACATTTCACTTTACCTAGTAAACAACACAATCACAGCCTGTCTGCTGGCTTCTGTTCTAGATTTAGCAAGAACCCCACTCATTCCTGAGCCTTGGACCAATGTGGCCTCCTGTTGTCTATAAAGCCTAGAACTAGACATGAGCCTTTTTATTTTCTCTTTTTGAAATCTAAGTAATGAGAAATTAAGAAACTCAGTAGCTCAGAGTAGTGACAAATGCTGATAGGGTTTGAAACGAGGGGCTTTGCTAGCTCTAGGCTGGCGGGGCTGATGATGAAAGGTCTCCCCCTTGTGGCACGGGTGAAGGAAGGCAGCCCTGCAGTTGAGGGAAATCCTGGAGAGAGAATGCCAGGGCTGAGTCTTCAATGATGTTGATAACAAAACCACAGCTAATATTTACCACGTGCTTACCAGGCACTGTACTGAGTATTTAAATATGTTGTCTCATTTCATCATCACAACAGCCTCCTGAGGAGGTTTTAATTAATGCTTTTTCTGTGGAAGAAACTGAGTAATAATAAATAACTTGTCCAAGCTCACAATGATAGTATGTGGCCAAACTGGGATTCAAATCCAGAATCAAATTTAGCCCGTGTGCATGCTCTATTCTGAGTGTAGACCTTTCAGCCAGAGAGAGCTGCAAAGTGTAAGCCTGGAGGCAGCAAATAGTAAAATAAGGAAGTGTTTGCTGAGTATTTCCTGTGCCAGGAACTCCTCTATTTGCTTTACGTGAATCAAAAGCTTGGGTGGAGGGATGGGGAGAAAAGGCAGACAACTGTAATAGAATAACAATAAAAATTAAAAAAAAAAGCTTCAGCTCATTCTCACTTGAGCCCCGCGCCTTCCCACAGCCACAGGGAGGGAAACGTGCTGCTGTGCAGAGGCAGGAGCCCTGCCTCCAAGGGGTGCACCCCTGAGGTCAGATGCCCCCCTTTTATTCACTGAACCTGTCACAGGCAGCTTGGTGTGACAGGTTCACACCAAGATGATACGTTGGTTGGAAGACCAGGACTTGCAGCTGATGCCCTGGCTTGAATTCCACGTTTACCACAATCTCATTGCATCACCTTCATCTGGAAAGTGGGGACGATAGCATCACCCACCTCATAGGGCAGATGCATGGGAACTGCTCAGGAGAGTGCTTGGCATATAGTAAGAGTAAACTAAGTATCGGCCGTGGATTTTAACCTCTGCTGTAACGTAAGCCAATCTTTACTCTCCCTGGCCTTCACTTTCATCATCCGTATCATGGAGACACCAGCAGAAAATCCCTCAGGATTGTTGTGAGAGTTGAGAGGAGCAAGAACATAATGTCTGGCACATGTGAACATGTTTCTTCCTCTCACATCACCTGTGAAGATGCTCCGGAGCACCTGCCCATTTCACCTGTGCACCCACATCAGGGAGGACTTCCTTTAGCGGATCTGAATCTGTCACACCCTTGTCAGGGATGTTTTCTCCTGACCCTCCTGTAGCAATTGAAGCCTAGCTGGTCTCACCATGGTCTGGTGCCGATCTTCCAGTGTGAGAGACAACCTCCAATGTTAAAGGCATCTGTTCGAATTTCACTTCAATGATCTGCCTCAACCATATTTTAAACACAGTTGTGGGCAGAGCCTATCCTTCCAAGTGTAGCCCCCCCGACTGTCTCTGAGGATGCCTCGTCTCCTATTTCCAAGCATCTGTGCCCTCAGCCCTGGTCCCTGTGCCCTGGGAGGTGCTCACTGTTGAGCAGGAGCTCTGACCGCGAAGGGTTCCCTATGGCAGCAGTGGGGCAGAAGGGCCATGGTCTCCTGGCCCATTGGGTGAGGATGCTAGAGACAGGGCCTGGGGAGGGCGCCGCATGAGGTGCTTCTGGGACGCTGATCACTGCTCAGTGAAAAACCATATGGCCTTCTGAGAGATTCAGCCTAATAAGTGGTGTCCCTGTCCAAGACCCCTGTTCTTCCTGTTGTATCCACCGCTCAGGTCAGGCCAATGTTCAACACGCCTGTGAATGGTGCCAGGGGACCGTTCACTCCATCTCCCTGACTCATCAAGTGTAAGCATGAGCTTCCGTTTGGTGGGTTTCATCTCCGTCTTCCTGGTTTGAAGGTGTTCTCTGGTATCTTGCCTAATACTTCCTGCTGCAGTGAAAGTTTGCCTGTCACAACTGTATTTCCTTTAAATTTTTTTAATTGAATTTATTGGGGTGACATTGGTTAATAAAATTATGTAGGTTCCAAGGGTACAATTCTATAATACCATCTTTATATCGTACTGTGTGTTCACCACTCAAAGTCAAGTCTCCCTCTGTCACTATTTTTTCCCCATTTGCCCTCTTCTACTTCCCCCCACACCCCTTTCCCTCTTTTTAAAAAATATTTTATTTATTTAATTTTAGAGAGAAAAAGAGAGGTTGTATGGGGCTGCCAAAGAGAGGCAATGTGTGGTTGCCTCTCATGCACCCCATACTGGGGACCTGGCCCACAACCCAGGCATGTGCCCTGACTGGGAATCAAACTGATGAACCTTTGCTTCACAGTCAGTCCACTGAGCCACCCTGGCTAGGGCACCTTTCCCTCTCGTAATCACCTACTATTGTCTGTCTATGAGGGTTTTTAAAAATATATATATTTTATTGATTATGCTATTACATTTGTCCCATTCCCCCCCTTCACTCCACTCCATCCTGCCCACCCCCTCCCTCCCTATGACCATTCTCCCCCTATAGTTCATGTCCATGGGTCATACACTTAAGTTCTTTGGCTTCTACATTTCCTACACTATTCTTACCCTCCCCCTGTCTATTTTCTACCTACCATTTATGCTACTTATTCTCTCTACCTTTCCCCTTCTCTCCCCCCCTCCCCTATTGATAACCCTCCATGTGATCTCCATTTCTGTGATTCTGTTCCTGTTCTAGTTGTTTGCTTAGTTTGCTTTTGTTTTTGTTTTAGGTGTGGTTGTTAATAACTGTGAGTTTGCTGTCATTTTTACTGTTCATATCTTTTATCTTCTTTTTCTTAGGTAAATCCCTTTAACATTTCATATAATAAGGGCTGGGTAATAATGAACTCCTTTAACTTGACCTTATCTGAGAAGCACTTTATCTTCCCTTCCATTCTGAATGATAGCTTTGCTGGACAGAGTAGTCTTGGATGTAGGTCCTTGCTTTTCATGACTACGAATCCTTCTTTCCAGCCTCTTCTTGCCTGCAAGGTTTCTTTTGAGAAATCAGCTGATAGTCTTATGGGAACTCCTTTGTAAGTAACTGTCTCCTTTTCTCTTGCTGCTTTTAGGATTCTCTCCTTATCTTTAATCTTGGGTAACATAATTATGATGTGCCTTGTTGTGTGCTTCCTTGGGTCCACCTTCTTTGGGACTCTCTGAGCTTCCTGGACTTCCTGGAAGTCTATTTCCTTTGCCAGACTGGGGAAGTTCTCCATTATTTGTTCAAATAGTTTTCAATTTTTTGCTCTTCCTCTTCTCCTTCTGGCACCCCTATAATTTGGATGTTGGAACGTTTCAAGATGTCCTGGAGTTTCCTAAGCCTCTCCTCATTTTTCTGAATTCTTGTTTCTTCATTCTTTTCTGGTCAGATGTTTCTTTCTTCCTTCTGGTCCACACCATTGATTTGAGTCCCAGTTTCCTTCGCATCACTATTGGTTCCCTGTACATTTTCCTTTGTTTCTTTTAGCATAGCCTTTATTTTTTCATCTAATTTGCAATCAAATTCAACCAATTCTGTGAGCTTCCTGATTACCAGTGTTTTGAACTGTGCATCTGATAGGTTGGCTATCTGTTCGCTGCTTAGTTGAATTATTTCTGGGGCTTTGATGTGTTCTTTCATTTGGGCCATGTTTTTTGTCTTGGCATACCTGTTACATAAAGGGGTGGAGCCTTAGGTGTTCACCGGGGCTGGGTAATGCTGGTTGGTGTGCTGTGACACTGTATGTGGGGGTGGGGTCTGATAGGGAGCAATGGCGCTTGCTCCATTCTTTGCCGGTTTTCAGTCACTCCCTCCGCTACCCACAATCAAAGTGGGCCCTTCTGGTGCTGCTTCCCGAGTGGGTAGGTTTGTGTATGTTCTAGGATCCTGTGGGTCTCTCCAAGGAACTCTCCTGTGAGGCTGAGAGTTTCTCCCACTTCTGCCTCAATCCCCACAGGTGTTTTCACTCAGAGGTTTGAGGCTTTATTTCCCCGTGCTGGAGCCCTGGGTTGTGTGGTCTGTCATTCCATCCACCAGCTGCTGCCTCACTGGCCAGCTGTAGCTTTGCCCATCCTGCTCCACCATCCACCACCTTGCTACGAGTCCTCTCTGCCCCGGCTGCCCATCTCCTCCCCTCCTACTGGTCTGGATGAACGTTTCTTCTTTATCTCCTTGGTTGTCGGACTTCCATACAGTTCAATTTTCTGTTAGTTCTGGTTGTTTTTTGTTTTTAAATTGTTGTTGTCCTTCTTTTGGTTGTGCGAGGAGGCACAGTGTGTCTACCTGCGTCTCCATCTTGGCCCGAGGGTTTTTTTTCTTTTTTAATCCCTTCATCTTCATCACCCAGACTCCCAACCCCCTTCCCCTCTGATAGCTGTCAGTCTGTTTTTTTTATATCAATGAGTCTGTTTCTCTTTTGCTTATTTGTTTATTTTATTCATTAGATGCTACATATAAGTGTTTTTGTCTTTTTCTGACTGGATTATTTCACTAGCTTAATACTTTCCAGGTCTATCCATGTTGTCACAAAAGGTAAGATTTCCCTCTTTTTTACAGCTGAGTCGTATTCCATTGTGTAAATGCACCACAGCTTTCCATCCACTCATCTACTGGTGGGCGCTTGAGCTGCTTCCAAATCTCGCCTATTGTAAATAGCACTGTAACATAGATGTGCATATGTTTTTTCAAATTAGTGTTTCTGGTTTCTTCAGATATATCCCTAGACGTGGAATTGCTGGGTCATGAGGCAGTTCCATTTTTGATTTTTTGATGTGTCTCCATAGTGCTTTCCACAGTAGCTACACCAGTCTGCATTCCCACCAACAGGGCATGAGGGTTCCCTTTTCTCCACATTCTCGCCAGCACTTGTTTGGATATTAACTGCCTTATCAGAGGTGTCATGGGCAAATATGTTCTTCCATTCAGTGCGCTGTGCTTTCGTTTTCTTAGTGGTTTCCTTTGCTATGTAAAAACTTTTTAGTTTTTATTTCCCTCTCACTTCTCTTTCTCTCCTTTTTTATCCTTTTTTTCCTTCTCTTTTTTAAATCTCCCTCAACTTTTCTCCATGGCTCTTTCACATTCTTGCTCTCTCCTCTCCCTTGTCCCTCACCACATACAGAAAGAATCTTGTTGTTTGTGTTTCTGTGACTGAATTCTAACCTCTGTGTTTAAAGAGAACCTCAGCAATAAGATCCAAGAATGTTTGAACACTTCAAATATATCAGGTTAGGAAGAAAAAAGTCAAGAGGTTGTTTCTGTAAAGACCTTTTGAATTTCCCAGGTTGGCAGAATTATTGCTCTGTGAAATGATAACGGATATGTCTGAAAGGCAGAAAGAGAGAGATTTGGGTCATTTCCATTAACTCCCAGCAAGCAGCATTCCTGGGGTGGAGTGGGCTGTGTCTCTGGTGGTTTTCTGGGTTACCATCACCTTCCTGTTACTTGAAAGTGTTCCATCATTTTGGGAATCAAAAAGAATGTAAGTGCTAACATACAATCTTCTTGTTGCCACTTAAGGATACCCGCTGCTGTTTGACCCTTTGTGGGGGCCAGCATCCAAGATGACCCCCATGATTCTTCTCTCCTAGTCCTCATGCCCTTGTATGGTCCTCTCTCACCTGAAACAGGACTCAGATCTGTGGCCAATAGAATATTGCAGAGATGACTTAATTGGTGTTTCTCCATGATTACTCCCTTGGGGAAGCCAGCCTCCTCGTCCCAAGGACAGTAAAGCAGCCTGTGGAGAGACCATGGGGGAGGAACACACCCTCCAGCACTACCTCGTTAGCCACGTGAGTGAGTTGTCTTGGAATTGGTTTCCTCAGCTGCAGTCAGACCCCAAAGGGCCCCTTGCTACATATCAGAGGCCAACCCAGAGAGTCTCAGGAAGTTAAATATTCTTATGATTACAAAACCCAATGCCTTTCTCATATACAGGTGTGGATTCTAGAGGGGCAAAACATTTACCCAAGTCTCTCAGTGAGTTAGTGGCTGAGTGAGGACTGAACAAAAAGGCCCTAAATCTTAGTCCAGGACCCTTTCACCACACCCTCTTAGGTATTTTTCTATAATAAAGAGGGTATTTATTAATTCATTCAACATGCATTTATTGAACACCTATTATGTACCAGGCACTGTGGTAGGCACCTGAGTCTTTAAGGACCAGCAAAGCAGAAATAGTCCCTGCCATGATGGGACTTGGAGTCTAGTGGCAGATGCAAACTGCAACTAAGTGAATTAAAATATAATTGCTAACTGTGGAAGTGTTGTGAGAGGGGTCAGCATGCAATGAGAGAGAATGCAGGAAAGCTATTTGAGTAGGGAGGTAAGGATAACTTCTTTGAGAAGGTGATATGCATCTCCATGTTGAATGGGGGAAGAAGGCACCAAGAAGAGGATGTAATAAAGAGTGGTCTCATTACTGGGGGAGGGAAGAGCATGTGTAAAGATTGGAGGCAAGAGAACTGTGGATTATCAGGAAACTGAATGGCTACTACAGCTGGAGTGTGGTGAGCTACATATGCGAGCAAGAGAAGGAAAAGGAGAAGAGGAGGAAGTAGAGATTTAGTCAAGGAATTGGCTCATTTGTCATGTAATTGTGGGGCTGGTAAGTCCAACATTTGTGGGGGGGCAGGACCACAGGCCGAAAACTTGGCCAAGAACTAATGCTTTAGTCTTGAAGCAGAACTTTTTTTTTTTTTTTTTTTTTTTTTTAATCTCCAGGAAGCTTCCGTTTTTGCTCTTAAGGCCTTTCAACTGCCTGGATGAGGTGCACCCACATCATCAAGGGTAATTTCCTTACTTAAAGTCAACTGATTATAGATGTGAACCGCATCTACAAAACACCTTTGCAGCCATGCCTATGTTGGTGTTGGTTACTGTAACCCAGTTAAATTGGCATATAAAGCTAATCTTCACATCCAGTTAAGGAGTTTGGACTTCATTTGAAGGGCAGTAAGCTACTTATTTGTCTTAAGCAGAAAAGTGATATAATCTAATAACAGTTTTTAAAGACTAGTCTGGTATTTGAGTGGCAGAGTGGAAGAAGGCAGAACAGTTGGAAGACTTCTGTAAGATCTTTGTATAAGATCTAAGGTAGAGATGATTATGGCTTAGAAATATGGAGGAATTTAAGACATGTTTTGGAGGTAAAATTGACAAGATGGTGATAGATTTCAAATAAGGAAAAGGGAGGTATCAAGAATATCTTTTACATGCATGACTCCAGGAACTGGTTGAATAATAATGTCATTAGTGAGAGAACAAAGATTATACGAGAACAGGTTGATGAGAGAAGGAGGGCACCTGGAACACTTCAGTTTGGGAGTCCAGTGAGCTGCTTAAGAGAAGCTGTCAGGTGGACAGTCCACCACTTAGAGGAGAAGTATGGCCTGGGGGTGTGGGTCTGGGTCTGGGTCTGGGTCTTGTTGAGATGTGGGTGGTCTGCCTGCCGCAGTGGGGTGGGCTCACCTCAGGAGATATATGGTGTGCAATGTGGCTGCTGTGGCTGTCCTCCCAGGAATATTTTACAGGGCCCAACCTGTCACTAGAGAACTTTGGGTTCCCTGTGTCCTTCAAATGGGATTTGGATAGTTTGCTGTGCTGCTACTGGTCTCTGCTCTGGAGACCTATCCCACCTGGCTGGGGATAGGCTGACCTAGTCTGACCTTGCAATTGACAGAAGGACAATGAAACAGAGTACACAGCAGGAAGCTATGGGCTATCCATGTTAATGACCTGTGTCTGGCTCCAACATTATTGTATGTAAGAGGAAAGTTATCTCCCAGGGTAGCTTGCTACTTGGGTATCTTAATCACATCTGTGTATCATGCTACCTTCAGATCAGAGCAATCTATACTTTTGATTAAAAATTTTCTCACTGCCTGTTTAATTTGTACAGTGTTGTGGAGCCAGATGAGTCTCATCTCCCTCCTCCTTCAGGTGCAGGACATTTCTGGTGGCTCACACTGGTCACAGGTCCTCAGTGCTCTTTCCTCTGGTGCCCAAATCATTGAGTTTGTGCAGAAGGTACCTGCAAGGTTTTACTCCTCCCCAACTCTACACACAGCACACCGCCCCGTCCTTCACCCACAGTCCTACGAATTATAACATTAAAACTACCTAATTCTGTTGTGAGTTTCTTATTAACTATAGCTGTATGGGCCAATGTGGCCACAACATTTTTTAAATAAACCTATTGTTTTTCCATTGCTTACCTTTTAGGTCTTCACACATTCAACAAAACACAGTTAATTAAAACTAAAATTATTTAATTTAACACATCAAGCAAAATCAACAAACATAATGAATCAATTTCTATAGCTGGAGCAAGGCTGTGTCCTTCACTGTCTTTGCAATAATGATCCATTGTTGTACATGGTCTCGTCCTTCACACTCTGCAAGATCTGATGCACATGGTCGATAAGTGAAATATTAAAAACTGAAACACTCTGTTTCTCTCACACAATACCTAGGTTTATGCATGATTTAGTTTGATGTTTAATATTTCAGAACCTCTACCTCTTTATCAGTAAACTGAGGCAGTTGGCTTGACTCCATGGCTCCTATCCAGCACTACCCTAAGAATTCCCTGCTGCACTTGGTAAATGCACCTGTGCCCTGGAACCAGAACTTTGAATTTTGTGAGATTTGAGTAGGTCCTGGGCACATGTAAATATAAATGTACATTTATAAATGTCCACAGGCAATTTGATGCTTACCTAGGGTGAAAATATTGGCCTAGATATGTGGTTTTCAATTCTGACTCCACATCAGACTCTTCCTGAGAAATTTTTTAAAAATGTTAATTTGAAGGTCTCACCACAAACTGATTAAATTGAAATCTCTGAAAAGACCCATCCATATGTTAGTATTTTTAAAATTGCCATATGCAATTCCAATGTGTATTTATGGTTGAGACCTAGTGGTCAAGATGTTGCATTGTCCTTACAGCAGATAAATACTGAAACAGAAATAAGCATTTAGAAAATTGTGTAGCAATTGGACATTGCTACTCCATTCAAGTGATCAGGGTACTTTTCTTCTTGTATTGTCTATTGTTTTTCAAATATTTCTTTATATTTTGTTTTATTTTGGTTTGATTCTACACTATTGGCTTCAAGGATGGAGGATAAGGCCAGGAATCAGGGGAAAAGGCAGCCCCGAGAAGCTAGAAAAGAGAAGAAAACAGATTCTTCTCTAGTGTCTCCAAAAGGACACTAGCCTTTCTGATACCTTGATTTTAGCTCAGTGAGACCCCTTTCTGATCTGTGGCCTCCAGAACTGTGAGATAATACATTTGTGTTGTTTTAAGCCACCAAGCTTGTGGTAATTTGTTATAGCAGCTTTGGGAAACTAACAGACAGCATTTGAAAAGTGCCCCAGGTAGAAAGGTAGAGTAAATGTGGAGCTCACCTCTGTGTTTCCCATCTCTTGAGGAACACAAGCTGTTCCGATGCCTGAAAGCATTTTCTTCATGTATTTTGTATGGTTTTATAGTTGTTTGCTGTGTTAGTGTCATAGAAAAATTGCACTGAATGGAGAAAAACAGCCAAAGAAGACTTTATTAAACACTATTGCAAGAAAACAAGACTATTACAATACGAAGAGAGATTAATTCAATTCCACTGAATGCAAAGGCAGGAGGATTAAAAAACTGGAATGAACAAATCAAGGGGGAGGGTAGAGGTGGGGGAGGGAGGTGGGATTGGCTGGGGTGGGGTGAAGGGATGGGGAGAAAATGCAGACAACTGTATTTGAATAACAATAAAAATTTTTAAAAATACATTTTGTTATCATGAGAAAAAGGAAGCATAAATGCTGAGTGTAGCATATTTCCAAAGGTTTGTTCAAAAATAAAATTATTAACGTATTGAAAAAAAAACTGGAATGAGCTAAATAAAAAAGTGCTGGAGGACGTTAAGAGCAAGGTTGTTCGGTGTGAGCATCTGTTTACCGAGTGTCACTTACTGAAGCGAGACTCCTTCTCTCACAGAAACTAGTGTACAGGAATGCTACCCTTCTCCATGATTACATTTCTCCCCACACCAGCCTCATGGAGATATGATTGGCAAATAAAAATTGCCTATATTTAGGTTGTGCAATGTAACTTGTTAAAAATGTCTAAAGTGGTGATTTACTACACATATAATGTGCTAAAGTGAATCAAGTTAATTAACACATTTATTACCTCACATCGATCCTTTTTAATACATATGTAATTATAAATTTAAGGTGTACAATGATATGCATTTATACTATGAAATGGTTATTGCAATAAATTTATCACACTTATCACCTCACATAGTTACCTTCTTTGTGGTAAAAACATTTAAAGATGTGTTCTCTGAACAAATTTCTGGTACATAATACACTATAATTAAATACAGTCACCATGCTGTACCTGAGAACCTGAGAACATTTTCATTTTTGTAACTGAAAGTTTGGACCCTTGGCCAACATCTCTTGTACCCTTACCCCTCAGTCCCTGGCAAACAACATTCTCTTCTCTGGTTCTATGAGCGTGAGTTCTTTAAATCCACAAATAAGTGAGATTACACAGTATTTGTCTTTCTGTGTCTGACTGATTTACTTAGTGTTATGTACTCCAAGTTTATCACTGTTGTTGCAAATGGGAAGGTTCTCTCTCTCTGGCTGAGAGATTTACACCTCAAACTGGCAGAGAAAAATTTTGTAATTATAAGATTTCTAAAGTAAATGCTCTAGGAAAAGGGAGACTAAGAAACTATAGTCAAGAAGCAACCTGTCTAAATTTAGCTAAGCTAAGGAGAACATTAAGGCCATTTCAGTTAGTGGTATTGTTTGTAGAAATCAGACTCTTCCACGGGATCACGAGAAAAGCATTTCGCAGACCCATGCTTGGGAGATCGTGGTCTTGTGGTAAGGTTTATTCAGGCGGAAGGCTGCCCCCATGTCCCATCTCTGTCATCCTGCCATGGGAAGAGTCCAACCGTGTCCTCAGCGAGGCCAAAACAAAAGCCAGTGTCCAGAGTTTCTGCTTTATATTAAAACTGGGTCCTGGGTCCCATGCCACCTGCTGTAGCTGCAGGACCTACATGGCGACATGATCCTGGGCTAGAGAGTGCCTGAATGAATGGCATGAGTGCAGGCTGAGGTGGGGGGAGGGAAAGTGGGGGGAGAGAGAGAGAGAGAGAGAGAGGGTGCTCCTCCAGGTTTATATCCAGGAGCTTATCAAAAAAAAACAACCATCAACTCCCCAAGCTTCCATGAGCTTTTCATGGGTTTGTGTCCCTTAGTTAGAATGACGGGCCCCTTTGGTCAAGCGGCTTTCCCTGTGTCCCCGACAGTTCAGTACTGGAGGGCAGACAGTGCTCCCGGAGAGATTTCCTGTGCTCACAAGAGGAAGTCTCCCCAGCAGCAGTCCCCTGGAGTGTGTGAGTGAGTCTGTAAGTGCGGCTGCTTCCTGGCCAAGCAAGCAGGCTTGTGCTCCCCAGTTTATTAAGCTCAATGTCTAATTCCCTTTGTTCCCTGTTTTTTATTAATAACTAGTTAACCACTTATGGTAACATTAGGGCATTTCTGATACCTATTATTGTTTCATGGTTTGAGCCATAATGTAATAATTCTTACTGCTTTAATTTTGCAACACTATTAAATAAACATCAATGGGAGAAGTGTATTTGTAAATAAGACAGTGAGCTGAATATATTCTCATAATATTATGGAAAGTATTTACTGAAATTAACATAAAACTTGAATAAACATGATGTTGAAACATAGGCTACATTGGAAAGGCAGAAGCCATAGGAACAGCAGGAGTGAGAATAATTGTAGCATATTCCATTGAACATTTGTTTTCCCTTTTGACTTTAAATGCTGATCGTAAGATTTGGTGTAAATTGTCTAACTTACTGAAATGTGCTGAGCTGGGGTGCTAGCCTGGAGGATGGAGCGGGGGAGAGAGAGAGGCGGGGAGAGGGAGAGAATAGTCTCCTCTACTACTGCTGATGTACTTTTTCATTATCTAATATCAATTTATTTCTCCCCCCTTTTATAGATTCCCCAAGAAGAGGCATTTGCCATCTGCTTCCTCATCCTTGTAATCCACTGAGGTCTTGGCTCCTCCTTCCTATTCCACCCCACTAAAGACTTCAGTATCTGCTCATAGTCACTCTCCTTATTCTTCCTATGTAAACGATTCATCAACACCCTTATGTTGATGAATCATTTTTGCCCACAACCCCTATCCCCAAAATGAGTTTGAATGGCCAGTTTTTCCCACAACCTTATCATTCCAGTTCATAACCGTTCACCATTATCAACACATGTAACCCATTGATTCTATAATTTTCTATCTATCTGTATCCATATAGGCCCTCTAGTATTTGTTTCACTAATTGTTTATTGTAAATATATTCTAAATCTTTCTTTGCTTTGCATTTCCTTGCAGATAAGGCCAACTGTTTTTGGCCAATGTCAATCCATTATAGTTATTTTACTAAACTTTATCCCTGAAAAAACTCAATCAGATCTTCATATCCACACTAAACTAACTAAAAACTTCTGGGGGAAAACAACTATACAAATTATGGAAAAGTATGCTGGAAACATTAAAGTTTCAGACTGTACATGCATTGTATAGCTACATATTTGGAATCATTGCCATTACTTGTCATTATGCACACTGAGTAAAATAATTTTTTTCTATCTCACATAGCTCCTCTTTTCTACCTTGCTTCTTGTCCCCTTCAGCCATGTACTTCCCCTCCCAAGACCACGCATGTGACTACTTAGCCAATGATCTTTCTCCTTAGAGAATTATCTCATATGCCTAGCAAGTGCAACCTGTACTCCTCAATGGAATTCTCCCATCTTCTCCAACTTATGACCAGCTCTAAGTCCATCCAGTCTCATGGTCAAGTGGAGGCGGTTCCCTGACTCACCTTTCTCTTAGTTGTCACTACTGAGTGCTCCTGATTGTGACTGACATAACATCCGTCCTCTTGGCAATGAAGCTGGTCACTAGGAAGGAAGACTCACTCAGAATATAAATTTATGATGATCTATCTTAAGACTAGTTGGCCATTCTACCATATTTCATAAACAGCTTATTTCAATACTCTCCTTGCTTAGTACTCATACATTTCCTACATCACACAACATGTGCCCCACCTTCCCCCACACATACAACTTTCTTACCACACCCTGTCTCAATTTATCCTCTGGATTCTGAACAGATAATTTGAATTTCCAGTAATTTTGGGAGATTCTGGAAGTTTTAATTAATATGTAGTTTTCTTAATATTTTATTTACAAGTTTTTAAATGACAATGAGAGAAAATAACAATAAATAGTGGATTTTTTTCATGATAGGGTTATACTAAAGTTTAAGAAGTTTTCTGTATAATAATATAATAGTGAATATATGTCAATTTTATTATGAAACAATGTAGTCCAATATAATTATATGTGTATTACATGTAAAAATTATTTGTACTTAGCACAGACATTTGACAGCAGAAAACATTAACATAAAATAGCTGTCAAATAAAAATATTAAAAATGTAAGATGTAGAACAGCAAGAATATTTAATATTCAAAACTTATTGTTCTAAAAATGAACTTTAAAACACAAAAAAACATTAATTGCCCTATAGATTACTCTTGATCCTGATTTCTTAGTAAATATTTCAGATGTAAAAAATAATTTTTCATTGCTCTTGGTGGAATTGTTAAGAATGCATCTAAGACATCTTCAAGTTGGGTGTTAGGGTATGTGTTCTGTCACATAAAATCATTTCATATTTTCTTTAATCCTCAAATGAGGATATATTTATTGATTTGAGCAAGAGAGAGAAAGAGAGAGTGAGAGAGAGAGAAACATTGATTGGTGGCCCTCCCATATGTGCCCCGACTGGGTATAAAACCTGCAACCCAGGCCTGTGTCCTGATCAGGAATCGAACCTGAAAACTTTTTTTAAAATTTTTATTGTCATTCAATTACAGTTGTATGCCTTTTCTCCCCATCCCTCCACACCACCCCAGCTGAACCCCCCTCCCTGCCCCCCTCCACCCTCCCCCTTGATTTTGTCCATGTGTCCTTTATAGTAACTCCTGTAATCCCCTCTCCTCATTGTCCCCTCCCCACTCCCCCTTGGCTGTTGTTAGATTGTTCTTAACTTCAATGTCTCTGGTTATATTTTGTTTGCTTTTTTCTTCTGTTGATTATTCGAACCTGCAAACTTTTGGTGTATGGGATGATGCTCCCACCAACTGAGCTCCCTGGCCAGGGTTAAAATCATTTTGTATTTTAACAATGAAAATATTTTATCTATTTGCCCTAATTTAGCTTTGTCTTTGAAATATTATTACTTTGAAAATGTAAATTTTAGATAATTCTGATTTATATTGGAGCATTTCCTAGCAACACTGATCCTAGAAAATTCCTTGCATATTTTAAAATTGCCAATTTCAGGGCCTATTTTCTTCTAGAACTTGTTATTCTTGGAGTTGTGTTCATGCATAAGATTTGTATAGTGCATATTTGTGTACATATGTTTTGGTATTTTCTTCTCGGCACTCGTGTTAGGAGCCGACAGGAGCGTGAGCACCTTCACGACAGTGTGACAGCTGTAAGCAGCACTGGCTGGCTGAGTCGGCTGGGCTCCTCCGCGGGTTTGTGTTCCTGCTCCAGTTTCCAGAAGTGAACCTCAGCGTGCAGCTCCGTGGGCCAGTGAGAGTTTCCTTCCTGTACTCGCTTTTTGTTTGATGTCAGTGCGTGCCTTCCAACTGCTGTCACTATCTTAATAACCAAGTTTTCATTCTTACAGATATATAACACTTTTCAGCTTTTCCCGTTTCTCCAATGATTTTCCTTGTGACTCAAAACACAAATAAATTTCCTGAGACATGACATAAAGAATTCTCCCAGGGAAACACTAAATAGAAATATCTGACTTACTCTCTCACCTCACTGAAAGTGTAAAAGTTATTAAGACAGTGTCGTTAGTGCCCCAAGGAGAAACAGAAACTATGGTTTTATGCATTTTTTGTGTCTTCTTCCCTTCCAATATCATCCACTCTGTTAAGAATAGCTAACATTTATGAAGCTCTTGCTCTGCGCCAGTCACCGTACTGAGCACAGGACACACATTGTTTCACTAAACGTTCACAAGCACACTACGAGGTATGCATTATCATGATACTGTATTTTACTAAAAAGGAAACTAAAGCACAAAAAGTTTAAATATTTTTTTCAAAGATTTCATAGTCATCAAGCACTGGGGTTGGAATTTGAAAGCAGGAAATCTAACTACAGAAGGTACACTCAACCACTCTGCAGATGGCCAGGCCTACCCATGTGCCTGGCAACTCATTTCCTCTCCTTTCTCAAGGATTTTGCTTCTATAATGATGGTCACTTTTCTATATATTTTTTCTCTCTGTACTTGATCACTGTCATAAGCTGTTAAACAAGCTCAGGTAGAGCTCATTCCAAAATAAACCAAAAACCAAGCAAAGCAAAAAACTCCCTTGATCTCTCTATTCAAATTGTCAGGCCAGTCTCCTACTTTTAATTCCCTTCCATTCTAAGATACTTTTAAAATAATAAAGGGAAAAATTAAAGTGCTATAAGGCAATAAAATAAAAAAAAAAAAACGCGACATAGGTCAGCAGTACCTGAGAAACTTTTCACAGATTTCTCAAACGCAGAAAATTGGTGAATAATTGTTAAAGCATAAAACATGTGGAGAAAGGCTGGGTCTAGAGGAAGTGCTGGGAGGGCTGCAGTGGAGAGGGAGCCCACCAGCCTGGCAGACCCCACAGCCCTGGGGAGACAACACTACAGGCACTGAGGGAACAGAAAAGCCCGAGCTATTGTTAACAGTGAACTAGAAGCATGGCCTGTGAGACCTGGAAGGGTCCCTAGAGGGACTTAGAAAGGTGAGTGCAGCCCAGGGAGCGCATGTGCAGGCCAGGTGTAGGTCATGGACGAGGGGTCTAGAGCTGCCTCCTCCACACGGACCACCTGTATCATCTCCTACTTGTCTTGCTGTGCACACATGTTATATTTTCTTTCTTCATTGTGGGAACTGGACTTGCTACATATGAAGGCAAATACTAATAAAGCAATTTGTGGAGAATTTACTTTTGATTTTTAACTGAAAAATTAACTGATGAATACAAAAAGATGTACATGAAGGTGTATTACATGAAAGATTGGGAAAGGTTTTCTTCTACCTACTCTGAATACCTTCACTCTGTATATTGGATAGAAACATTTTCTTCCCTTCCAGAGGCATCCAAACGGGGGACTTTCCCATCCTAAAAGTTATCACTGAGTCTGAGTGTCCTCTCTTAAGTGCCACCTCTCCTGTGACCTGTGCAGAGACTTAGGGATTTATCCAGTACGTTCTGGTGGCCGAGCCAAGCTTTCACAGAGTAGTCAGCAAAACCTTCCTGAAGGCGGTGCTGTGAGCACAGCTGGGCCTATGGTGGACATTAGAGGGGAAGGTGCCCCTACTTCACTGCTCTGCACAACCCCTCCCTCCTCCTTTTCCCTCCATGCCCAGCCCCTACCAATCAGTCACTCAGCTATCACCAGGAGCAGCTGATTCCCAGTGAGAGGTTGATATTCTGTTGAAACAGCTGCCTCTGGCCATAGGCATTATTTCCCCTGTCCCTGTGGCAGGGGCATTTCATCATTCTCTTTCCCTCTGCCCTGGCGTCAGGCTACAGATCTGGGCAGGCTCATTAAAGTGTCCACAAGACAAGGGGCATCTTGTTGGAAGAATCCGTTGTAAGTCAGGCTTCCCTGCTATCTCCACTGGCGAGGTGTCTGACAAGGCAGGGCAGCTTTTATCCTGAGCCCAGTTACTTACTGTCTCAGGAGCAGGTCAGGGCCTTGGAGGAAAGATGGGGAGAAGGAAGAGAGAGAGAGAGGCCTAAAGGAGAACGCATATGCCCTAGCAGGAGTGCTGGAGTCTGCATTCTCCTGCACACTGCCCACGGCTGGGCTTCATTCATAGTCAAGGATGCCTCAGGGGAGTATGGCTTTGACTCTTAAGAAAAGATTGTTGAGTTACTGAAAGAGACTTTGGTTTTCCAGAAGTTTTCCCTGTGAATGTTATTGACCACACAGTGATTTCAAGATGATTTTGAACCTTTTGTCTGTTTTGGTATCTTGAATGTTCAGGAGGGGCAGAAAGGGAGACCATGTGGTTAAGAGTCTCAGTATGACCCCTCATCAGTAAAATGGGGATACTGCACTGCCCTACGTGGCTCCAACTATGTAGTGAGTGGTAGCGGTTTGAATCAAGTCATTAGCAACTGCAGCACGATGTTCCTTCTGCTCTGGTAGCAGAAGCTGTGGAACAAATTTTGCCTTGACACGTTTCATGCCCAGATCCTGCATCAAAATCCCGGACACAGTAGCTTTTGGAATCCCCAGATCAGCTTCTAGTTCTCACAGTGCCAGTTGCCAATCTTTGTTGATGGCAGACTGTACACATTCTCAGGTGTTCTGCTTATTGCAGGCCTTCCAGAATGTGGATCACTTTCAACACATTCTCGACCTTCTTTGAAGCATTTGTGCCACATTTTTATTTGCACTGCACTCGTTGCATTGTCTCCCAAAGCCTTCTGAATCATTCGAACAGTTTCCATGGAGGAATATTGAAACTAACACAAAAGTTGATGCAGATTCATTGTTGCACTTACTCAGGCATTTTGAATGCAACAGCCACACAGTACACAGGCTCTGTCAGTGGCATCTACCACCCCCACTGACTAGTACAGTGGTGTCACCATTGTTCGCATTCCAGTCCACGCACATTCCATCCAGTCCACTCTCCTTGGCTGCCAGGTTACATTGATGTCACACAAACCATTCTCCTTATATTAACAGTGGCTGGACTTTTTCCAGACAGACCTCATATTTCCTGCTTTCAGGGGGACAAAGGAGGTTCAGAGAATCCCTCTTGCAATGACTGTTTCTTAAATAACCTTATTCAAAACAATCAATATGCCACCATGGCAAATTTTGGAGTGGCCTGCCCTGGGCCCCATCAGTTGACTGGAACCCTCTCTGAGTTCTTTGCTTCTGGTGAGCGACTGCAGAGGGCAGTGTTTCTCCTTCTCCAGTCTGTGCCTCACAGGTGAACACATTCTTCCAGTTCCTATGACTACTCCCAACCTTGTCCTTCTGGGGATTTTCTTCTTTGCTGAGTGGCTCACGTCTCCTCAGGCTCCTGCCTCCAACAGTCCACTGAGACTGCCTCACCAACACGACACACTTATTGCTAAAACTTGATCACATTTTCAGTGGCATCTGAAATGAACAACCAGGTCCTTCTTCTTTAGCTGTTGACTCTGCCTTTCCACTTGGCCTGCACGGCACTGTTCTAGCCGTGATTTGTCCCTGGGCTGGTGTTGCTGCTCCCTGCCACCCCCGTGAACTTCTCTCTACACCCCCTTAAATGTAAGAAGCTCCAAATTTTCATCTCTGGCCACCTTTCCTTCTGCACTGACATCTCCCTGTGAGATTGCACCCATACACATAGCTTCACTTACCATCAAATCATTGATGCCTCCTGGCTCTGAATCTCTAGTGCCAGCTCTCATTCCCTGGCAAATTAACAAATGAGAAAAAAGAAGAAAAAAGAACATGTATATAAAGGTGTACTACATAAAGGATTGGGACAGTTTTCTTCCGATTACTCTAAATATAAAGATAGATGCCCCACAGGAATCTTAAATATAACACATCCAGAGATGAAATGATTCTCTATTACCTGCTACTCTGTAACCCTCTCTAATCTCCCAGCCTGCTGCTCTTCCTATGCTGTTACGTTATGAAATGTGAGACATACAGAAACATAACTCTATACTATTGCATTACAAGGAAGGAAGCCAGTGCATTTTCTAGGATGCACATGCCACAACTTTTACGAGTCAAGTCCATGTGCCTGACACTTCTAAAGGCCAAAACTCAGGATGTCAGAGTTTGGAGTAAGAGAAGTTTTATTGACAGGAAGGTACCAAGTAAGTAGATAGGAGCCCTTCTCTTCAAATCCATCTTAAGAAAGTACAGAGTTCAAGCTTCTTTTTTGTCCAGTGAAGGGAAAATGGGAGGGCTCGGTTTTTGTAAAATTCAAGCCCCAAACGGAATTCCTGTAATGATTAGCATGTCAAAAGCAGAAGCTATTAGCCTGAAGGCTTGTGGGAACAACACAGGCTTGAACAGATGGAGACAGGGAGACGGAACACTTCATTCTGGTAAACAAACAGAATCTCCACTGCAATGAAACAGCAAGGTTAGATCTCTAATATATATGTATATATATAAAATGTACATATTATATATATTATATATAAATATATTATATATATATTTCTTTATTTCTTTCTAACTGGCTGGGTTGTTTCAACCTAGGATTTTATGACATTGACATTGGGCTCTTTCTCTGTAAATGTATTACATGTCCCCTGGGAACAGCCATAAGTCAGAGTGTTAGTTCCTGATCATTTCCCAGTCAAGGTCGCATACCTTACAGTAGAAATAAAGCATCCCCATAGCCTGAAGGCTAGACAGATGACTTTGAACTTTTTTATTTGGGCACTGGAGAAAGCATTTAAAATGTTTAAGAAGAGAAGGCCACTGAGCACTTAATGCATTCTAGAACTAAATTAGGATTTGGGATTATTCCATGTGAATACTTCTTACATTTCCTCCTATGGCTATCTACTATTAACTTGCGTGTATCTCCATAAACTCTTCTCAAACCCACCTTCGTGACAGCACTTGATTAATCTTTCTAAAACATTGATTTCATCATATCATCCATATGCCCCCAAATGTCCAATATTTTTTATTACCCAGATTAGAGGATACATATTATCTTTTGGTAATGGCAGACCAGCTTGTAGCAGAATGATGTTCCTGTCAAGAATAACCATAGAACATTGTCCAAGTAGACCAAATAATATTGTAAGGTACTGGAGAGCTCTCAAGGAAGTGAAGATTCGAGTGACCACGATCTCAGAGAGAAAGGAAGTGCACAGAGGTGCTCTCAGTTTGGGGCACTGATTTCCTTGTTGAGGTGTTTGCCAATCCCCAATGGTGCCAGAAAGGCCACAAAGTTGAGGACAAAGCGGGGCTGAAAGGTTCATAAGCTAAGCAGTTACACAGAGCAAGATACAAAATTAGAGTTTAAGTTCTACCATAAAGAGAAGTACTGGTAAACATTGTACCCGAGACATTCGATTGGAATGTTCAAAGACTACATCATGTCAATAGGGGACACAAGAACTAAAACAGCCGTTATAAAGCCTGAGGCTTAGGCTCAAACTATCTTTATTTTCCTAAAGATTTTATTTATTTATTTATAGAGAGAAGGCAAAGGAGGGGGAAAGAGAGGGAGAGAAACATTGATGTGAGAAACATTGATCAGTTGCTTCTTGTACATGCCCCAACTAGGGATGAACCCAGAACCCAAAAATGTGCCCTGGCCAGGGAGTCGAACTGGTGCCATTTTGCTTTACAGGATGATGCCCAATCACTGGGCCACAATGGTCAGAGTGATTCAAACTACCTCAATCCTTGAACAGATTAAGTGACCTGACCTTGTATCAATACTAACTACCTGCCAAAACAGACTAAAATCCTCTCTGGAGGTAGATAACATCATCCATAAATTTAACTTATCTCTAGACTTTATCTGTCATTCAATCAAAATATTTGCCATTCACTCAAAACTTACCAAATTTAAGAGGCAAGATCATATGATTGAAAACTAAAATCAAACTAATAAATAAATGCAGATGTTGATGTCATCAGATACGAACTTTCAACTAACTGCAATTAATTAAAATGTTCAAAAATTTACATGACAAAGCAGACACTTTCAGAAGTTGAATTTATATATATGGCCATAAAAGAGAAGAAATAAATAAACAATAAGTGTAACAAAAAGCCCACAAAGACATGTAGATTGAACCCCTAAAATATTGAGTTGACCAAAAAATCCATTTAGTTTTTTCTGTAAAATAACAAACACATTTTTAATTTTTATCAATAACTTTATCGATTTGGGTATTTTGAGTATGTGGGCTCTCTCCTGCATGGTATAACATTGGTTGTTCTCAATTAATGTCTTGATTTGATCTCTGTCAACTTCAGCTGGTCTACCCGACTGTGGAACATCATCATCCAGCGAGAAATCTCCAGCACAAAACTTCGCAAACCACTTTTGACACATTCAATCAGCCACAGCACATTCTCCATACAATGTACAAATCTTTTTTTTTTTTTGCATTTCAGTTGCGTTTTTACCTTTCTTGAAATAATAAAGCAAAATATGCCAAAATGTTGCATATTTTCTTCCATCTTCAATATTAAAAGGGCTACACAAAAATTCACCAATTTTGATAATTTTTTTATGCATGCTGATATGGAAGCTGTCACAATACAATTCAACAAAATTGTTTTGAATGAAGTTAAAGACAACGAAGCGCTACCAGAGCCATCTTACAGAAAAAAAAAATTGAAGTTTTTGGCCAACCCAGTATTAAAACTCCATGAAATACAAAGAGACTCATACTTAATTAAAAGACAAAGGTCATCAATCTAAATAGTCTGAATTCCGGTAAATGTTATTTATTACAGACATAGTATAATAACAAGGACAGAGAATGGTAGAAAGCAAAAGGATAGAAAAAGATCCACTATGAAGCACAAAGAAAAAGAAAGCTTGTATAGCTAAATTAATATCATACAAAATCAACATTAAGGCAAAAAGCTCTACTAGGAATAAAGAGGGACATTTCAAATAAATAAAAAGAGCATAAGGATAGATAAACAAAATCATATCACTGAACTTCAAAAATTTAGTTGGATATGCCATAGCTGGTGTGACTCAGTGGATTGAGTACTGACCTGTGAATTGAAAGGTCACAGGTTTGATTCCCAGTCAGGGCACATGCCTGGGTTGTGGGCCAGGTCCCCAGATGGGGACGAGTGAGAGGCAACTGATCAATATTTCTCTCACACACACGTTGATATTTTTCTCATTTTCTTTCTCCCTTTATTTCCCTCTCTCTAAAAAAAAAACTTTAAAAATATTAGTTGGATAAATTAATAGAAAACACAATTAATCCAAACAGGCATAAGAATAAATAGGACATGAATAGTACTAGCAGGAACCAGGAGCACGTGAGCTCGGAGAAAGCCATGATTACTTCTCGTTGGAAGGGAAGACAGGTTTTGTGAAAGAGGTGAGACCACAACTAATCCAAATAGGCATAAGAATAAATATGGCATGAATAGTCCTAACAGGTATCAAATAAGTTTTGAATTGTGACCTTCTCACACAGAAAATCCCATTCCTAAATGGCTTCACCACCAGGGAATACTTCCAAACATAATAAAAATAAACACAAAGCACAGATTCTTATAAATAACAAATTATAAGATTGGGTGTTAGATAATGAAGAGTATGTGGCCAAATGTAAGACATGCCTGCAAAAGAGTTAGTTGTAATTAGAACGGCACTCTCAATATTTCCTGTGTTATGTAAAAGCATAGTGCAACTTGTAGCTAAGTCCCAAGGTAATTGCTATCGATGGAAACTGGGTTTTAGAATCATGCCTTACCCCTAAATAAGGACTTAGCCATGCTCTGGTTTACTGCGACTCCAGTGTGGTGTTCAAACCAGGGGAAGGCTTTCCTTCTCACACCTGGGTGAGGCGTCCCTTGGCTCAGCCACATTAACCAACGGGAATTCAAAGGGGGCGGTCTCCATGTTTGAAGGACTGAAGCTTATCCCCATGCCTCCTATGCAAACTAGTTAAATATACAGGCATCACTTTTTCTGTATGCGTTACTTTTCAGAGAAAGCTCTCCTTTCTTTGAGACCACTTCTCAAAATGTAAATGCTGTCTGCTTTTCCCCACATTCCATCTTTATTCAGGAAGCTATGCTGAATTTGTTTTCCTGCTATAGCAGCCTGATATAATGTTGAATTACTCATGCATTCACATTCTTTGGTTTATCCTATGTTAATAACGTTTCTGTAGTGAAAGAATATGAGAATTGGGATAATTACTTGCAAATACATTCACACTTCGATACTCGTGGGCTTCAGAACTCGTCGAACCCTGTACTTGTCACATTTTGACAAGAAAAAAATGTTTTAGCACTTGTCGGTTGCTTGGGACTCATCGGACTTGCTAGAACTTGTGTGAGTCACAATGCCGCCTGCAAGAGGAAATGCTTCGTTTTTTGGCACTTGATGGTTTCAGCACTCCTCACAAGTTCTGGAATGAATTAACAACACATACCGAGATACCACTGTACCCATTACTCTTTCTAAAATCTGTCTATTTAATAGGTAGAATTGAGAGCTGAGCAAACACAGACACACAAGCGTGTTGGTCACCTTTTTTAATATGATGAAGGGATATCCTTCCTCCTTACAGTTACAGGGCATGCCCTGATGACCCCTGGAATGGATATAATTCTATTTATTGATCCAGTCACTCAGTCATGCCCTCACAAATGTTCACTGAATGTGTTTTCTTTGCTAGAGTTGAGTGAGACAATCCCCAGCCTTCAGGAGGGTGGAGAGCGTGGAGACGCGGTAAGCGATGGGCAGTGACATTCAGAGATAAGTTCTGCAGTACTCGCAGGAACCAGGAGCACGTGAGCTAGGAGAAAGCCATGACTACTTCCCCCTGGAAGGGGAGACAGGTTTTGTGAAGGAGGTGAAAATTAAGCCAGGCTTTAAAGAGAGATGGGTAGGAGAGAAGTTTGCTGAAAAGAGAGTGAGAAAGTAACAAGCCATTCATCCAGGTGCAGGGTCAAGAGTGAGAATGGAGAAGTGAATTTGTTCATTCAGTAAACGTTTCTTGGGCATCTGCTATGCACCTTCACTGTTATGTGGTACAAGGGATGTAAATTTTAATAAGGCACCATCTCTGTTCCAAGGGAGATCACAATCTTTTGGACAGATCCATGGGTTTATGAATGTTTGTAGTAACGTTGGGAGGTGTTATTAGGGCAAAACCATTAGCTATCAGAGTTTATACATAGTGAGCAACCCAGACTGGAAGGGTCAGGTAAGTCTTCTCTGGGGAGGTGACATCTAAGCAGAGTCTTGTTAGAGGAGAAGGAGGCAAGAAAGAAATCCCCTGTATAAGAATGAAGCTATTGGAGGCAGAGTGCTCAGTGTGGCAACAGAGGGTATGAGACAGGGTGAAAGAGGCTGGAAGAACGGGCATGGTTGAGAAATAAGGATTTTACCTGAAGGCAGTAGAAAGGTATACAAGGAGTTTAGACTAAAGTTGTCACATCCATATTTGCACTTTTAGTAATAACAATAGTACCAGCTATTGAGCTTCACTCATTGCTAACCTCATCTGGATTTCTGGGACTGAGATGAGGAGCTATTGGAGGGATGATCTGGAGAGAGAGAGAGTGAGAGTGAGGATCATGCCCAAATGATAGTGCTAGGAGCAAGAACTGGCTTGTACACTGATACAATATTAGAATCCACAGAACCTCGCCATGACTGGCTGTGGGGGAAAGACAGGGGACATGCAGGACAAATTGTGAATTTCTACAGGGGAGACAGTGGTGTGGGCCACTGAGTGGGACTGCAGGGAAGATTGGGTCATGGTACATTACTCTGAGTCTGAAGAACATCAGATAGGGATGTTTGGGATGCGGCTCTTCACACCTTTATGCACATTGGCTCATTTAATGCTCATAACAACCCCTCCTGAGTGGACCAGGCCATCTGCCGTCAGCACGTCAGGGGAGAGTGTTCAGCATTCTAGGATAGACATGTGCAGAATGGGGAAATAGTCTGAATGAGTTTATTCCTGTCTTGTTTATTTATTTATTTATTTTTGGTTTTTGTTTGTTTGTTTTTTGTCCTTTAGATGATACAGGAAGGCAATAGAGGCCTGGAGTTGCGTATTTCCCTTCCACAAGTCAGTTGAGCTCTGATCAGGCCTCAATAAGTTAGTCTCTAGTAAAATAGCTTCTCTTGAAGTCAGGCCTTGTTGAGGAGAACAGAATCTCCGGCATTTTTAAAATGATTACTTCTCTTCTCCCTCTGCTGAGGCACAAGGGGGGGTTTTCTTGAGTCTTCAGTGTGAGAATCTGCTGGGGCTCCCAAAGGCAAAACTCAGGAAAGCATGGGGTGCACCTGCAGTTTTCAGCTCTCAAGTAGAAACCTTCCAGCAATTTGTCAGCTGCAGGTCAGACTTGCCTCCCCGGGCACTGGTTCCTACGGAGATTCTGCGGTGTGAGCTGCGGTTTTCTGCCTCTGCCTGTTTGCATCTCCAGTTTTGGGAGAGCAGTTTGTGCTGTGACCTCAATTCTCTCATCTAAGAAAAGCTGTTCGTTTTTTGGTTGGTTCAGCTTTGATCTTGTTGGTGAGACATTCCTGCTGGACCAGAAACTGCAAGTGCTCCCAGCCTTTCCTACTTGCATGGCGGCACTCACCTTTCACTGTGGCAGCCTTCTGTTAATGCATTTGTCTTCTCCAATAGCGTGTGAATTTTGGGTCGAAGAGGATAGACATGTCTCATTTCATCTTTGTCCCCCTAAGGACTAACTCAAATCTAGGCGAGGGTGTTCTCTTTGAGCTCTTGTTGGATAAATGAATATATGAGTTAGCATTTGTTTTAATAAAATTTCCAATGTTGTTTGCTTCAGATCATCATTTCTAAGTTAATTCTGAATTCCAATTTTGTCAACCTATCTGTGAGTGACTCATCCAGGTTTTAGGTCATTCACATACTAAATAGGTGTATGTTTTCTGTGTCTCTTCAAGTCATTGGCAACAAATTCTGCATGGAGCAGAGGTGTGCATGTCCAGACTGGCCATCTACACAGCAGGAGTTCAAGCAGGGGGATCTAGGGGGTGGTCTCAGACAAAAAGGCTTGGGGAGTTACGTGGGGCTATTTAGGTTTTCACGGATGGAGTGGAGCCCCAAGGCCACATCTGGTGAAGAGAGGAACGAAATGAGAGCTTGGGAGGTGGGCAGTGATTTCACTGACCTGGCCTGGCCTGCCAGAGGGCTTGGTGCTGGCTCCTGGGCACTGGCTCTTAGAGATACCACTGAGTCTCTCCTTCATCCTCCTGCCCCACGTCACCCCACCCTGTCACTGTCCTTCCAGGGGCAGCCCCATAGCTCCTCTCATGTGATCTCCCTTCTCTCTAGAAATCCTGAAACCACTTGTTTTACGGCCACAACCTTCCTTTCCTCATTTGTTCAACATTATTTACTGAACTTCTTTCCATACCGCAAACATTTTTCAGGACATTGGTGAATGAGAAGAGATTTATCTTATTTTACATTAATGTAACAATTTGTTTTACTCCACTCTGTTATGGGCAAGCTATATAGGATCTCTGAGCCTTGGATTTCCCATCTATAAAAACGGAGACACTAATATTTATTTTAGAGTTTTTATATAGGTTGAATGAAATTATATCTACTCAGGACTTGGCTCAGAGGTTGGCACATGGCAGAAACCTAATGCATAGGTGCTTCCCTTCCCTCACCCCAGACAGAGAGAAGAGTGGGATCAGCCCCATCCTTGTATTTTACCCTGTCCCTGATACATAAGTGATTAACACATGCTTACTGTGTCAAGTTGAGTTGATGCCGGCTGTGGCTGCCCCACCCGTCCCCAGCAGGAGAATCATGCCTGGCCACCAGACTCCAGTCCAGGACATTGTGGCCCAACATTTCCAAGCCTCCTCCATTCGTCTGGTCTGGTCTGTGTTGGAGAAATTTCTGTGGGTCATTATTGTAAGTGGCCACAGAACTGCAAAGACCTTTCTCTGGGTCCCTCTTTGAAGTGTATTTGAGTGCAGTTCATCTGAGTTGGAAGCCCTCTGCTCAGCCTATGCTATGGGGAAATTGAAAGGTGGATGCAGCCCGAGGCTTCTAGGGTGGGCACCATGTCAGACATATTCCCATAAGGTTGTCTGTGGACTTTACTGGGTCTGATGGTGGCTTCAGATTTGTGAAGCTAATCAGTTCTTTTAATTGAAATCAGCAGACTCACAGTCCCTGAATAGATCACTTTATCAAACTTCCTCTTTCTCTCTGCCCTTCCTTTTACCACCCTTTCTTCTTTTCCCTCTTTCCCATCTTCTACTGTCTCTTGTTGTTCCTCCCCTTTTTCTTTGTCTATCCTTCCTTAGTTGTTCACTCCACTTACATGTTATTAGTGCCTCCCATTTCCCTTCTATCATCCATATTTCCATATTTATCTTTCATTTTATCTCTATTCCTCTTTCCTTCTCCATTCTGACCCCTGGGGAGTGATTCAGTTCAATTCAGCAAGTACTCAGATAGCACAAACTATGTGCCAAACTCTGTGTAAGGACCATAGAGGACAGAGGAGAATAATATATAAGATATGACTTCAGGCCTCGAAATAATGACGATTCTTTCTCTCTCTCTCTCTCTCTCTCTCTCCATCTCTCCCTCTCCCTCCTCTTTGTGTCCTTCCCCTATGACCTCTCCTCTCTCTCTTCTCTCTTCCCTCCCTCTATTTTCATCTCCTTTTTCTCTCTCTCCCTCTTTCTTCCCTGTATTCTCCTATTTATCTTTCTATTAACCTCTTTTTTGTTCTTCTCTATTCTTTCTCCTGAAATGACATCATCAGAATTCTATAATAAAACACTTTCTGGGTTACAAGATTGCATTTATGCTAATCTTATTTCATTTGCTATAAAATGAATACAATGCAGACAAAAAGCCATTTAATTGAATAAATTATAAAATTATGCAGCCAAGGATGGGTTTGATATATTCATTTATTAGCAATATTAAATCCATGGGCAACACAAAGTATTCCATATTTAATTAGATATACAATTCCATCTTTATAAGTAATAAAAATGTTTCCAAAGGAAGCAATCTTTCCTCATCTTTTCCCCACTCCCAGGTGTGCCCTTCTCCTGCCGCCTCTGCTGTGAGCCCCACAAGGAAAATGTCAGCATCTGCTCAAGTCTTCATAGACCAGAGTTATCCGTTGGAGACATTGTGTTACTCTGAATGGGTTTAACTCCTTCACTGCCAGTTCACTGTGGTCTGAAGTGAGAACCTGGCCATGGAATTTTGGGGCCACGCTGATCTCAGATGCTGGGCAGAGCCTCCCCAGGCTGAGCCTGGAATTTGCTGGAGCGTAACTGAACATTCTCAGCTCTGGGGGTTGCAGTTAACATCTGGGAGAAGGCCACACTGAAATTCTGAACCAAGGAAGAATAAACTAAGTTGCTCCAGAAAGTTGTGGCCAGAGGTGAGCTGCCATGGGGACCCTTATGCACGGGAGAGGTGGGGTGACCCGGGTACCCTGGTGTGCGAGGTCAAGTTTGTTGTCTGCATGGGCTACACTTTCCGCTTTATTTTTATTTTAGTCTTTTATTGAGATATAATTGGCCTATAACTGTGTAAGTTTAATGTGTACATTATGTTGATTTGATATGTTTCAATATAGCAATCTGGTTACCATTATAGCATCAGCTTTACCTTATCCCATTACATAATCATAATTTCTTTTGTGTCATGGTGTTGTGGATGGGAACTAGGTCCTTCCACAGGAGCACAACAAAAGCATTCCAAGGACTCACACTCAGGAGACTGTGGTGTCACATGGTTTATTTGTGTGGAGATAGAAGCTGCCCTCTGGGTTTCCAGTGTCCCTTCTCCCTCTGTCCTGCCATACACCAGTGGAAAAAGTCCAACAGTGTCCTCAGCAAGGCCAAGACAAAAGCCAGTATCCAGAGTTTCTGCTTCATATTAAAGGACGGTCCCTCGGAGCCCGCATGAGGCTGCTAAACAGTCTCAGCCCCCATCCAGGGAACTTAGCTTGTTCCTGGCTTCTCCAGTGGTGGAGTCTGTGTGGCTGCCAGAGAGCTTAGTCCTTTGGGAGCTCACTCCATCTGCTGCGGCTCCAGAACCAGCTAGACCCACATGGTCATGTGATCCCAGACAAGAGAAGGCAGGACCAGACTGGGAAGTGCATCAACTGTTGAGGAAAGAGAGAGCAATTCTTTGTTCCCCTGGGGTTATATTAGCTTCAATTTGGGATGGACCGGGAGCCTTTGCAAAGAAACTAATCAACTGCCCAAACTTCTGCATGGCTTGGGTGGGCCCACCTCCCAGCCAATCCCTTCTTTCCCCATTGGGGATTAGACTGACAGGCCTCTATGGTCCAGCACCTCTCCCTGTGCCATTTTGATTTCTACTGTGCATGTGCCTGCCTGCCTCTGCTCCTGCCTGGCAATCTGGTAGCAGAGGGGGGAGGGAGGAGTGCTAATTCCTCTTGGCAGAGCACACTGTTGTTGTCCCCTGGGGTGCGAAGCTGCAGCTTCATGGCTGAGCAAGTACACATGCTTATGTTTTCCCAGTTTATTCAACTCAATGTCTAGTTGCCCTTGCTCTCTTTCCTATTAATACCTAGCTAAACACTAATGATAACAGTGGGCATAATTAAGATCTAGTTTCTTAGCAAGTTTGATATTTATAATAAAATACTGTTGTCTATAACCACTGTACTGTGCATGAAATCTCTAACGCTTATTTACTCACTACTGGTAAGTCTGTATCCTTGAATGACATCTCCCCTACTCCCTATCCCAGCAACTGAAAACCACCATTCCACTCTCTGTTTTTATAAGTTCAGCTCTTTTAGATTCTACATATAACTGATGTCATACGGTATTTATCTTTCTGTCTGGCTTATTTCACTTAGCATAATTTCATGAAGTTTCATCTACGTTGTCACAAGTGGCAAGATTTCCTTCTTTCTCATGGCTGAATAATCTTCCGTTGTATATAAAGATGACACTTTTTTACCCGTTCATCCACTGATGGACACTTAGGTTGTTTCTCTATCTTGACTATTGTGAATAAGGCTGCATGTATCTCTTCAATATCTTGTTTTCATTTCCTTTGGATATGTGTTTTCTTCGTTTTTCCTCTTTAGTATTGAATACTATCACATTCTTTGTATGTCCAATATTTTTTTTATTCATTCACCTACTGATGGATATTTGGTTGTTTCCCGTTTGAGGCTATTGAGAATAAAGCTTCTCTAAACACTAGTGTACAAATCTTTTTGTGCACCTGTTGTTATACATTTCAGTAAATACCTAGGGAAAAATTGTAACCAAACAAAAGAAATGGAGGTTCAGCTGCCTGCCACTACGAAAGCCAAACTCATAAGGCAGGTGCTGGTGCAAAAGGAAAAACGTTTGCTCAGGTGCTGCATAACCTGGTAGAATGGAGGACTTCCTTCTCAGAGACTATCTCAAGCTTCCTGCTTGAGCCCAAGGTTCTCATAGGGATAGGGAATGGAGGGCTTTTTTCCCCCTATGCAATTATGTTTCTAGCTTTTGGCACCCTTGGGGCCTATTCATCTTTCTAGCTTTTGGGTGCTCAGTGTAAGAGCCTTCCCCTACACCATCTTTGCCAATGGGGGAGACTCTCCGGTGCTCTGATGGTCTCTGGTAACAAAATGGCTGGATAGCCATGCTTTCTCTGCTCTCATTCCTTCACGGAGTAGGGAAGAATTATCACTGGTCTGTTCCACAACCCTTCACAGGAGTAAATTGAGCTGGTGATCCATCTCTAAAAGAACAGTGAGATCCTCCTCTCTCTTTAAATCTTCATCTTGGCACAGAATTTGCTGAACCACCCAAGTACTGAGGGGCAGTTCTTCACCTTACATACCATCCTCATAGATTCTGCTCACGTAGCTCCTTTGCCGAAGCCGAATCTTCATTGTTCTCAGTCCAAACCCTTCTCCTCACTTAGCACAAGTTCCCCCCTTCCATGCCCTCATTTGTTGCCTCTTTTTCTTTACTGTCTGTGTTTAGGGCCAGTATTTGGAATTTATCATCTGCCATCTGCTCTTCTGGTTGTCTAATTATCCTCACATACACCAATTCTGTCTTATTTAGACTTGCAAATTTCGTATGGGCCTTGAACATTATAAAACAAGTCATTGTTCCTATGTGACCAATGAGAAAAACTGAGGCTCAGAGAGTCCTATGGAGGTTTAAGAAGTTACCCAACCAGTAAATTGTGGTTCTTCTTCTATCTGTACTATATTTTTAATAGGTTACAGGCAAAGAAAGTTAATATGGACAAAAAGAAAATAAACTATTTACAATGAATGTGATACTATGGTAAAAATAATCTGGCTTATCTTTATATAGACATTATCTTTTTGATTCAATATAATTTTATTCAAAAATCTACAAAGCTGAAGGAGGGATCTGATCTTTTGTTAAAAGAAAGCAATTTTCACAGTATCTAGTCATTTTAGCTTCATGCTGAATAATAACAGGAAAGGAAGTTTCTGTTCAAGATCCTCACTCCAGCACACTCAGCCAGATGCTTGAGATCTTCTAGCAAGATAACACACTCCTGGTCTGAACTCACAGTTAATCCCCTCACCAAGTGAAACAGGACTTCTCCCCCAGGCACACACACCAGGACTCATGTTCACTGCTCTACACGGGGCCCTAAGAAACCTCCACCTTAAAGTCCAGAAATATGTACAAGGTTTTCTTAACTCACTGCCTGCAACACACCCCACTGTTTGTTAATTCTTGACAATTACAAGTATAAAATATTTGAATTTTGTAATATGTTCCACATTTAATAGAACAACTTAAATATGAAAAACTAGGTCAAGTAACATGCTTTCATGCTTTACAGTGTTACTTAATAAATCTCACTGAGACAAGATATGCAGCACTCTCTTGTTCTCGGTATTTACAAACTGCTTCTGACAATGGCTACTTGGTGGTCAAAAAATAAAATAAAATAGATAAGAAACCATACATATTGGCATATAACAATGCCTACAGGGAATGTCATGTTTTAAATTTTTGTTACTAAAATTAAACCTGAAAAAAAATGTCTAGAAAAGCAACACACCCATGTATTTTAAATGATGAGGGAGTGTGTAGATGAAATGTAGATATTTTGTCCTACGCAATAAAATGAAGATAACAAAAACTGTATACAACTTGCAGATTTTCTTTTTAAGTTCAGGTTATAGTCACTCTCACAAACGAGGCATTTATAGACTCCGAGCTGGAGACGTCAGACTCAGGCAAGCTCTGTACTTGATGTGTTATTTGAAGATTCAACAATCAGTCCTGGATCAATCAGCTGTCCCCAAAACCAGTGATCCTTTTCTCCTGTGTCACTCCATACTCCATGACCTCAGTTCCATTTTCATTGTGAAAAACCAAATCAAACGCCCCAGGTTCTTTCATGGTGGGTAAGGATGAAAGAATTTCTATATCTACTTGCTGGGTCTCTGGATTGTGGCTTAATATTTTTCCTTCCTTGTAGTCAGAGACATCAGGAGAATAATCAGATGTCAGTTCCAAAAGCTTAAATGCAATCTTTTCTCCAACTTGGGGGGCAGCTGCTAACAGCGGTAAAAAAAACTGTAGTCCTTCTTGTGTGTTTCTACTGGATTCTGGATAATAATAGATGAGTTAGCACTTCATTTAAATGTGGCTGCTTCTGATATACAGCATTTCTATTTAAAATGCAGGGAACAGCAAGCCCTTGTCCTCGACTTCTCCCCTGCATGCCCCAAACCCTAACTCCCTTATGAGAAAGCAGGTCCTCTCCTCTACCCCAACCTCTTCCCAAACTTGTGGGCAGAGTCACATTGGGAGGAGGACCAGGAGCCGATCTGCCACTGTTTGAATCATTGTGCTTCCATTCTGTTGTATTTGGAGTCTGGAATGATGGCCCTGGACCTGGACAACCTCTTCCCGCAAACAGGCCTGCTGTCTTTGAGAGACCTGCAGCCTTGTTGGTCTCTCTAAGACATCTTTGGCATCATGCATGCATCCTCTGACTCTGAACTACAGTCTGAACTAGAAGATGATGTTCTGGCTGTCTTGTCCTCCAGGGGGATAGAGTTAAAGCCAGCTTTTGTGGCTTCTTTGTGTGTAGTTGTGTTTTTTATACAGGGTCCTTCCTTCGATAATGCAGTTGATGTCTTCTCTGAGGACTTTCTGACCTCCAAGATGATGTTGCTGAAACCATTGCTGGTTGACTCAAGACATGAATCAGACTCTGAGGAGGAACCGGGACTATCTTTTGTGTGAATGCCCACACCACCTTTCCTTTGGGCTTTAACAAGGCTGTTTCTAGCAGGAGAAATTTTGGAGGACTACACTTCTGGACCGTCCACTCTTTCACTGTCTGTGCTTTAGAAGACTTGGGATTCTTTTTCTGTTTTATATACACATTTCTCCTTTTTCTTTGGTGATGTTTTTTGGTCTCTTCATCATCACCATCATCTACTACAACACATGTGGCTTTGTTTTTCTTCTTTTTTTTTTTCTTTCACACCCTCATCTGTGACAGCTTTTGGTTCTAGATCCAAGATATTCTCACTGTTGTTCTCTTGCCTCTTCCAATGCTTCTTTGAGTTTCTATAATCAATTTCTTATCCTCTTCCAACTTACAGGACTGCCTTTCTAGGTAAGAAGTGAGTACTGTCTCTGTCACTATTACGGGATTCTCAGCACCTTCCTCTCTTCTCATTTTACTCTAAGGCATTCATTGTCCCATACCAGACACGTGCTCTCACGGTGGGACAAGGGACCCCCGCTCCAAGTAAAGGCCAAGGGGAGCCCCAGAACCGAAGCCAATATGCTGGCAGATGAGACTAATTAGATCCCTGAATACATGGCATCTGTTCAAGTCGGCCAGAAGCCAAAGTCCATGGGATGCGGGGTGGCTGGCGTCGGGTAATGAATTAGAAGCCTGAAGCCTCACAGTCTCGGAGGCTACCATCTTGCTCGATGCTCTACGGAAGACTTTAAAATAGAGAGTAAACACTCTTCTGTCTGGGAGGGCTTAGACAAAATTCTACCAAAGTTTCCAGGCTGGAAAAAATGATGTTCAAGTCTTTCTTTTGTTTTGTGACAGTGTGACTGTTGTGGCCTTTCCTGTGCAGCTATACTAATTTCTGGCCCTTTGTGGGTGGCCAGCAGCATAGAGAGGACGATGCTGGGGGTGAATGATCACGAAGCTCCCAGAGACCCCCGGAAGCTGCAGCTACTAGAAAGCACTGCCAACTCTATGAGGTTCATCCCCCCCTCATTGCCTCATTTCCATGACTACTTTCCTAAGGGCTAATGAAAAGGCATTTACACGCCGAGGAGACAAGCAGAGAAATGCTAGAGCTAACTGTGCTCCCATCCCTCTCTGACAAGGCATTGCTCAGTTTCCTGACTTTTGGAGATAACTAACTCAGCCACTCACAGTGGGCTTTCATGATCTTTCCAGTGCTTGGGCCAAGGGGTGGCCTGCCGCATTCTTAAAACAGCTTCTCAGGCAGCAGTTGACCTGCTGCAAGCAGCGAAAATACAGTCACATGCTTATTTTCTCTGTTCCTCTCCTTCCCCCTCCCCCGCTCCTCCTCCGTTCCCTTCAAGGGCATCTTCTTGCTAGTTGGTCTCTGTTTCCAGCCATTTGATCCCTCTGTGCTCTGAGGGACTTTGCCTGAACATGTCCTGTCCGACACTTGTTTAGCTTCCGACTGCCATTGCCCTTCAGAGTCCTCCTATCTGCCGTCACCTACAGACAGTACAGGTGGGCCTGGGGGCATGCTATGAGCAAGGCCGCCCTGGGCGGAATCCCAGACCTGCCACTCAGTGGCCGCGCTCTGATCCTCCATTTCCTCACCTGTAAGACAGAAATGATTGTTGTGCCTCACAGTTATCACAGGATTAACTGAGGCGATACATATAAAACACTTAGAAAAGGACCTGGTGCAAACCAAATGCTTGATAAATGTTACTTATTAATATTGTTTGTTTATTTATTTTTATTGTACTTTCCCCATTACCATTTAGTCCCCTCATATTCCCCTCCCTAAGCAATCAGCACACTGTTGTCCATGTCCCAGAGTCCTTTTTCGGTTTTGCTCAATCCCTCCACCCCATAACCTTCCACCCCCTTAGCTGTCAACCTGCTCTCCATCTATGAGTCTGTATTTTGCTTGTTAGTTCAGTTTGTTAATTGTATTCCGCATGTAAATAAGATTATATGGCATTTGTCTTTCTCTGACTGTCTTATTTCACTTAGCATAATGTTTTCCAGGTCCATCCATGTTGTCACAAGGGGTAAAATTTTATTCTTTTCTACAGCCGAGTAGTATTCCATTGTGTAAATATCTCATTAATATCCCAGTATTCCTTGCAGATACCTCGGTTTCTCAGGGTTCCTCATCACTAGCCCATAATGGCCTGGCTTTATGACTTTCCCCACACTATTTCCACCACCTGGAATTTCTTCCAGCAACATTTTCACATATCAAACTCTGAGAAGCTAATAGTTTGATCTGGGTTCCAGCTCCAGGGAACTGGCGGTGGCTGCCTGGAGGAAGCGGTGGCAGAGAGTTTGGGGTTGCTGAGCTTACTCAGGAAAGGATGGCTGTGCTCAGGTGTTAGGTTTGTGGGACCACAGCAGGGGAGCAGCAGGGGAGTACAGATGCTCACTGTCCCCAGCTAATAGCTCTCTTTGCTGTCGGAAGCCTGATGTGAATGCCCCCACCTACTACCTCAATTGCTCTCTCTACTCTAATACCCTAAACACTTGAGCTTCTCTCTCATAAGACATGCTACATATTTTTAGTTTTATTATATTTTTTTATTGTCTACTTTACCTTTCTTCCTAGATTGAACCTGCTTGGGGATAGGATCCAGGGCTTTTGACAGCCATGCTTCTGTTTATTAAATGTCTACTCCATGCCAAGCACTGAACTTCACATACATTTACATTTCTAAGCCTCCCTGGGAAACTGGGAATGATTTGTATCTCCATTTGCAAGTGACATACTTGAAAAAATTAAGCAAGTTGCTCAGGCTAACAGAGATAGTAAAGGATGGGGCTGGGATTCTAACTCATTTCTGTCTGACTCAGAACCTCTATTTTCACTGTAGTTCTCTCTCTCTCTCTCTCTGTGTGTGTGTGCGTGTGTGTGTGTCTCCAACTGTGCCAGGTAGAAGTAATAAGCCCTTGAATTATGATTGGGGGAGGTATGGTCATGAGTGTCTTCATTGTGCAGATCAAGAAACTGAGGCACAGATTGAGCAATTTGCCCACAGATCTGCAGCTAATTGTAAGAGGCCAGGGTTTAGCCACACGGTCTGGCTCCAGTGTCCCTTTTCTTAATGACATGCCCTCCTGGCCTGTTGAAGACTCAAGTGATACCTGCTAAGAGGACACTTTAGCCTCAAATAGAAACGTTTCAAGGGGGGTATCTTTTAATCATCCATAAACCCCTCCTTCACATTCACACGCTCACTCCTCCCTCCCACTCTCAACACATGAGCACATCGAAGGATGGACCAGGGCTTCCCAGATTTTCAATTTATAACTGACCTCTGGGAGTTCACTGGCTTCTAGACAGGGAGGTATTTTATCTCATGGCAGTGCCCCGAGCCTCTGTGGGCTTTGCTGCCAACCTGGCAGCCTGCTTAAAATTTAATATGTACTGTTGGATTGAGGCCAGCTTGGCTTGGAAGCTCCGCTGGGGAGCCTGAGCTTGGGCCGCAGTTATAACCACATTTCCTCCAGGTCCTTGGCAGGTCAGCGACATGGAGTGCTGGGCGATGTTGAAGCAACCCATGGAGTTCAAGACCATGCTGCTGAGCCCAGATTCCCAAAGTGGAGGGCACTGCACCCCTCTGCCTTGCCCCACTTGGGACCTCAGGCTCTCGGATGCTGAGCTGCCCTGCTGTTTCACATGCAGTCCCCATCACTGACTCTGCAGCAGCCTGCCCCATTTCAGAGAGCTGTGAGACAAGAATGTAGGCGTTATCAGAGGGGCAGACATTTAGAAGTTGTTCTTTATCAGAATTGAAGCTTGTGCTTCAGAAGGTCAGCCTCACTCCTCAGCACTCACAGCACCAAGTTCTCCAGGTTCCTTCTGGATATAGAAGGACCCACCTTTACTCTCCCACAAGTTGGAATTATAGGTGAGCATCTCTTGAAAGACTATGAAGGTAAAGTTTGGGAGGAGTACAAGCAAATTCTCAATACTAAACTAGCAGAAGAATACGAGTCTTTTGTAAAATTCACACATGATCGGATTATGTGGTGACATGGGACAGGGGCCCCAGGCTCGTGTCCTGAAGGTTTCCTGCATATCTGGGTGCTGGCTTTGACCTTAAGAGATGACTGCTGCCCTACTTTTTGCAACTGCTGTGATATCACTTTTCACTCTGACTTTGCATCCTGAGAACACTTACAAGTTTCTGCAGGTCCATTTCATACTGTTTGTACGACCTTAACACTTTCTGGTTGCCACAAGCCTATCTTTCTTTTCTGCTCATCCAATAAAAAGCTGTGCCCTACTCCCAGAGACATATGAAAAGATGCTCAGCATCAGTAGCCATCAGAGAGATGCAAATTAAAACCACAATGAGGTACCATCTCACACAAGTCAGAGTGGCCAACATAAACAAATCAACAAACAAATGTTGGAGAGGATGCAGAGAAAAGGGAACCCTAGTGCACTGTTGGTGGGAATGCAGACTGGTGAGGCCACTGTGGAAAATAGTATGGAATTTGGTCAAAAAACTAAAAATGGAACTGCCCTTTGACCCAGTAATTCTGCTGCTGGGATTATACCCTAAGAACCCTGAAACACCAATCCAAAAGAACCTATGCACCCCAATGTTCATAGTAGCACAACTTACAATAGCCAAGTACTGGAAGCAACCTAAATGCCCATTAGCAAATGAGTGAATCCAAAAACTATGGTACATTTACACAATGGAATTCTACGCAGCAGAGAGAAAGGAGGAGCTTATACCTTTTGCAACAGCATGGATGGAACTGGAGAGCATTATGTTAAGTGAAATAAGCCAGGCGGTGAGGGACAAATACCGTATGATCTCACCTTTAACTGGAACATAATCAACAGAAGAAAAAAGCAAACAAAATATAACCAGAGACATTGAAGTTAAGAACAATCTAACAATAATCAGAGGGGAGTGGGGAGGGGACAGTGGGGAGAGGGGATTACAGGAACTACTATAAAGGATACATGGACAAAATCAAGGGGGAGGATAGAGGTGGGGGAGGGAGGTGGGTTCGGCTGGGGTGGTGTGGAGGGATGGGGAGAAAATGCAGACAACTGTAATTGAATAACAATAAAAATTAAACAAAACAAAACAAACAAACAAAGAAAGCTGTGCCCTACTGTGATAAATTTTGAAAAAAACAAACAAACCTGGAGCAGAGTTTGGCAAAATATGGCCTCAATGGCACTGAACGAACGGAGTTCCCCCAGCACAGTTCTGTAAGAAGTACGTGTGACAAGTGTGCTCATGTATGTGTACATGTGTATTTTGAGTTACTTGTACTGTGCAAATTTTTTTGATCTTGGGGATGCTGGCTGTGAATTTCATGCACCACAATTATGGTTAAAAACATTTACTTGACCTGCAGAAAATCACTAATGTTTTGTGACCACATACATTGTAACAGTGGGTTGTTTTATGTGGAGGTATTATTGTTAAACACAGGGACTGTTCCCAGGCACAGAGTAAGAATTACATCTCAGGATGAACATTAGATGTGATTATGATGATATACAAAGGGCTGTGCTTCTGCGTCTACAAACGCATGATGAGGAATCAAACCAAACTGGTGAGGGGCCATCTGACACATGGACTCTGCCTCACAGTGTCAGAAAAACCCTTCGACTTCAAGTCGTAAAATGCCCACAGGGAGTCTGCTCTCACCTTGTCCACACAAAGAGCTCCTGGACACTGAACCTCTAAAAAGAGGAAGTCTCCCCTGGAGCAGGAGAATCAGGGTCTGCTTGGGAGCATAGGGCAGGTGGGGCTGGGGCTGGGGCTGGGGCTGGGCCCCTGCAGCACTTTTACTTGGGTGGAGCCACTTCACCTTTATATCAGTTACTAGAAACAGACAGGGATCCTTTGGTCGGGTTCTTCCCAATTACAGTCACGCCGAGGTCCTCGTCTACTTCAGAGCTCGCCAAACCCTGTACTCGTCGCATTTTGACTAGAAAAAAATGTTTCAGCACTGAGCGCTTGCTCGCCACTCAGTGCCCCTCTCTTGTGATGAAACAGAAGTCGCGATTAGCTGTAGCTTTTGAACAGTTAAGTACTCGTCAGTTTCGTCACGAGTTCCAGAACAAATTAACGACGAGTACCGAGGTACAACTGTATTTTCAGGAGTCCATGTTCAACTGCTAGAGCTTTGTTTTGGCCACCCCCTCCCCAGAGTTGCCTACCGACAGTTCTTCACCTTGTTTCCAAACCCGAGGAACAATGTAGCCTTTGTTTTGAGGAGGTGGAAGTTAAGTATGTTTATTTTTACTGTGGTTTGTTCAGAACTACATTGTACAAAACGCCTTGTTTTATTTATTATTGTTTCTAGAAAGAGAAGTTCTCTTAAAGCTGTTTTGGTTTGAGTACAGAATTTTTAAAAATTAGGGCTTATTTTAAAAAATTCTGAGTGTCATTCAAATGTTTGGAATACCTTCTAAAGTAAAGTAATATTCAGAGAGAGTTCTCATCAGACAGCTTAGAGAAATTTCTGGTATGTTCACATTGGAATATTCCTTATTAATGAATATTTCTCACTTAAATGTAACCCCAAACTGCAGTTATTTTACGTACATTTTTAGTATATAGTGTTAAGTTTAATTGCAAGCAAAACACTTAAGCTATTAAAAAATAAATGAACTTTAATATGTACTATTGATCTGAGTTGTAGGTACTCCAAAGAAATGAGCCCTCCTTTTTCCAATAAGCGCCCAGGCTGAGTTGAAGGGAATGGGTAATGGGGGTGGGGGTGGACAAGCATCTCTATGCCTCAGGCTTTTCTGCTGACCTTGGCGCTGAAACTGGTATCTGTAGTTCAGTTGGCCTCAGTTGCAGCTGGATGTCCATGAGGCCCCAGAACCCCACCTGCTTCTTCAGGTGGTCATGTGGAGGATTTATTGCTCTATCTAAGTCATGGGCATTAAGACTATATTTGGATTTTGAAGTGGTCACTCCAGCTGTGGATCAGTATTTGGCCATTAGAACAAATGGGTAGATTGAAGCAGCTCAGATGATGATGGAGGTTATCCTGGACAAAAACTGTGGTGGAGGTGAAGAGAAACAGATGGACTCAGAGGTGTGTGAGAAGTAAAAGGTTAAATACGAGGGAGGGAGAAGAAGTCAAGGATGAGTTCTAGGCATCTGGATGGTGTAGTGAGACAGAAGTCATAGTACTTCCTAAGAGCAGAAGGAACGAGGGTACACCAGAAAGTGGGTGGAGAAAGACTGTGGACTCAGTTGGAGGCATATTGTCTTGGGGGTGCCTTCGAGACATCCGAGCAGAGACACCAAGGAGGCAGTTGGACATGTAGTCATGGGACTCAGGAGAAGGATCCAGACTGGAGATAATTTTTGTGAGAGCCACATATGGTGATGATAGAATTAGTTGGCTTGGATAAGGTACTTAAGATAGAGTGTTTAGAATAAAAATAAAAGGAAACTCAGGGATCAGCCTTGAATAACTCTAATGTGTCATGGTCAAGTAGAAGTTAATACTACGAAGAAGACAGAAAGGGGGTATCCATTAGTATCTTTGAAAAGTCAGTTGGCTTCTTTCTTCTGCAATCAATTCTAAGGCCAAGACTTAGCAAGCACACAGGGACCCTAGGTTTCTACAATTGAAAGTGAGCAGGGGGAAGAACAGACAAAACAAAAAATTGAGAGAGGCGGGCCTCATATAAATGCCAAAGATCCTTCCTGGGTTTGTTTCGGAAATAATTTAGTGTTTCATAGTAGATATTTAGTTATTTTTCTATCTAGAATACCAATTCCCCACCCCTACTCACCCTTTGGGGGATGGTTCTTTCTGCACCGCTGTATCAACCTGATTAGAATAGGAGTCACCATATTATACCTCCTGCCTCCCTGTCCGAGGAGGAGCATAGTTTTAAAACTAGAGCCAGTCCCACAGAACAAAAGTTCCACAGAACTTTTTTTTTTAACTTGATGCCTAAGAGTCATCTCACTTCCTCTACGGTGGCAAATCTTCTGCTGTGAGTCTGAGAATTCCCTGGAGAGTCTGCTTTTTAGCCACAGGGAGAATTCTGCCTGAGAGGCAGGCACACGGGCACCTGAAATGAAAGTCTTGGTATTATTTAAACCTCTGGAAATAAAAACTCCCACCCAAGGCTCATCTGTACCCTCCTAGCCTTTGCTGAAGTTTGATCACCAAACACAGTAAATCATTTTGACCTAAGCTACTATCTTGTATGGGATTTAGACAAAGGCATCAAGACATACATCTGTCCAGTAATTAAGGGATCAGGCACTTTCCAAGGGGCTTTGTTGAAGATGGAAAGTGACTGAGGAAGGGAGGCTTCACCCCGGGGCTGGTGGATGGGGTCAGCTCAAGGTGGGACAGATGTGTGTGGTTTTCCTGTAACGGTATGAGTTACTCTGGGATGTACCCTCTGGGATCTGGAGGTGCCACCATCGTATATACAGGAAGGAAGCCATGGGGCTGATTCCACTGTTTGTTGTCCACTGATTGGGTCACTGATGAGAGAGTGGAGGAGAGGCCTCCAGCTGGAGGAGTCACCATTCCCTGCACGTAAAGGAAGGATGGTCTCTCACAGAGCATCATAAATGAACTGTTTCCTCCTGACTGTCCAAGTTACCTGAGGTCACCTTCATGAGGATCATATGACCAGAGTTATTAGTTTTTTATGGACTGCGGGACCAAAGCTTCTGAGCACTAATCACCCACTGCACCAGGAGTCTCTTTTGAACAGAGCGTGTACCTGCTCACACACTCATGACATGCCTGCAGGGACAAACGCTGCCATCCCTACTTTCTCGGCGAAGACACTCTGGTTCAGTCAGAGAGGCCTACGAAGTCCCCTAAACGCAGAAGTGGGAGACAGGCTTGAATGAAGATCATCTGACTCCAAATCCAGGGGGATCTTTTCCCTGGGGTTCCTTTCAGTTGGAACATCCATGATTCTATGACTCTAGCACTGGTTCTTATTGGATAGGGATGAAGTCATCTGCTCTCAGCCAAGAGAGAGAGCTTATCTGGTTGTTCCTGGCTTCCATAATTCCTTGAACTGGATTTTCCTGTCCCCTTTAGCCCCGGGGTCTGGGTGGAGGCAGGGCCCTGGGCCTGATGACCTTTGGAAGTCCCTGGTCTGTAGAACTTCATCATCAGGTAAGCCTACATCACTTTGCATTCCTGAACTACAGCTTTTTGAAAAGCAGGATGACAGGCAGGAAAACCCAGGACTGTTCAGAGAGGAGTTTGCACACATGACTGACCGAGCCAATGAAGATCGTGCCCTCTCTCATGCTTCTGACCACTTTTGCGTTAATATTAAGGCTGGTCTCCCTCTTTTCTTTTCAGACCCAGGCTGGCTGGTGCAAATATTCCTGAAGCACTCCCATGTCACCTCCTTGTCCCTGGAACCTCTTCTAAGCCACCAGGATCTCCACTAGTCCATGGTCCAAGAACAGTACCAGTCTGATGCTCAAGATTTCACAGTGCTGCTGAGAACTTGGCCTTGGAGGACTCTAATGAAGAAAATCGAAGCAAGCCCCTGCTGGGAAAACTCCTCCTGCCCCTCCCCAACCACTGGCCATGGCTTGAACACAGGCCCAGGGCCTCAGCCTTCCACTTGCCTCTTAGCAGCGCAGTCAGAGACGTGCAGGTGTGATTCAAATGGGTGAGGCTGAGTTCCCACTCCCAGAGAAAGACAGATGATGTGCTGTGTGTGTGTGTGTGTGTATGCATACACACGTGTATGTTAGAGAGTGGTATGAATGGATATTCTCGAGGGCTTTATCCTAAGTGAAGTAAGTAAGACAGAGAAAGACAAATACTGCACACTGTCACTTACATGTGAAATCTAAAAAAGCTGAACTTGTAGAAACAGAGTAGATGCTGGGGGTGGGGTAAATGGAAGATTTTGGTCAAATGATACAAACTTCCAGTTATAAGATCAGTAAGTTCTGGGATCAATTGTATAGCATAAGGTTAATAATGTTATATTAATCACGTGAAGGTTGTTGAGTAGGTCTTAAATGTTCTCATTACAAAAAGGAATTGGTGATTAAGGGACGTGATGAAAGTGTTAGCTAACACTATGGTGGTATCATTTGTAATACATAAATATATCAAATCAACCCGTTGCACCCTTAAACTTATATAATGCTATACTTGTATGTCAATTAAATCTCTATAAAGCTGGGGAAAAATTGTCAGGGCCTTCCAGGCAGAAGGAAGCCTAGGGGTGCAGTGACCCTGGGTCAGGACATAGTCAAGTGTCCACTTGATCCCACTCTAACTAACTGAGCCTCAGGACCCTGGAGATGAGTGGAGAGTGGGGGTGGGGTCCTCGCCTCTCTGTGTATTAGGTTTATCACCCTGTAGAGTTACTCAGTCACTTGAAATCTGCTTCCTTACCTGTGGAAAGGGTTTAATTATACATATTTCACATATAATTTTCCAAGAGTTAATTAAACAAGGAATATAAAGCTATTATCACAGTGCCCCGTTATAAATAAAAATATGGAGCCCTGGACAGGTAGGTCCGTTGGTTAGAGCATCATCCCCAAACACTAAGGTTGTGGGTTTGATCCCCAGTCAGGGTGCACACAGGAATCCACCAATGAATGCCTAGATAAGTGGACCAACAAGTCTCTCTCTCTCCTTTCCTCTTTCTCTAAAAATCAATCAATAAATACAATTAAAAAATAAAAATACGGCAACAGTCGTAATTGCCCTCAAGATCCTCCTGCCCTGAGACTGTGGCTGTCAGGAGGATCACTGAGGGACAACAGCCCAGTCCTGGGCTCACAAGTTGCTCAGCCTCTCATCCCAAGTGATTGAAGGATGGAGTTTCTATTTCCCAAACACCTGCTTTGTACACACTGTGTTCCAATCCTCCATATCCTGAAATGGCAGTGAGGGGGTACAGTGTCTCACAGCTCACTAATTCCTTTCTCTCAGAGGAAGCAGCTATTATGGAAAAGATTCTGTAGAGTTATTTGGAAACCATTTCATCAGCTGAGGCCATTGCCCTGATGCTGAAGAATGGGTCCAGCCAAGCAATGAGTATTTGTTGTTCTCTGAAGGACAGGCAAGGTCATTAAGTGGGAGTGCATGTGAGTGTGTTATCCTGGCAAGCTCCACCCCTTATAAGTCTCTCATGTCTTCTTCCTCCAAGAAGCTTTCATAGAACAAATTGATTGCTGCTTAGGAAACATTGCTGGCATGGTGGGTGATGGAGATGCTCTTATTTTATCAAGAGCTTGGCTCTTTTCAAACAGATAAGAGCCAGAGGGACAAGGGGAGAGAGTGAAGGGTCAGATCTATGTCTAGAGTGTGGCCATCATCAAAGGGGGAGCCAAAGGCAAACGAAGAGAGAAGTGTGGGTGCGGGAGACCAGCTCCTGTGCTTCCAAATACAACAGTTGTGGAGCCACAAGACTGCTCTCTCCATGGAAGCACATGCCCTGGATTCAGAGAAGCTCACTCTGCCCCATCACTCCTCATTTCCCCTTCCTTGCTCACAACGCATGCACACCCACTGCACACCACACACCCTGACACACAGTGCAATCCAGTGCACATGGACACAACAAGCCAAGCGCCCACATTGAACAGCACTCTACAATGGAGGAAGGAGAGGTGTTCACGCACCACACACCACACACAGACACAAAACTACAGACAGAGACACATACCACCTACACACACACCCAGCACACACAGGGACGTGTGTGTACACGGAAATACCACACTCACACAGACACTAAGCACAGCTTTCACCCAGTGTAAACACATACATTTAGTAAATAGACCTGGATTCCAAGCCACACACTGAGGAGAGCTGTGGGGACACATAGCCGGGGGAGCAACTGTACCTGCCCACAGAGCTTTTAACACTAATGGGGACAATAAATACGCAGATACCTGACAAGCAAGGGCTGGGTAAGTGCTGAAACTGAAGTTTGGGAAGATTTCCAGGACAAGCAATATGCCTAGAACAGGAATTGGACAGTCTCAAGCAGTTACTCATTATGCGCCCTTGGGCCATTCACTGGCTTTGACTGACTTAAATGAACAGAGTTGGTCAGGAGGGCTTGTGGGGGGAGCCAGGGCCTGTCACTGGGAGAACTCCGCAGGGAGAGCTCCATGCTGGCACTAAAGCTCTGCGGCCGTAACTTCCCTTCCCCTTACTTTGCTTTGCGCACTGTGAACGCCTCTCCCCCGTGGCATGCTGTTCAGTGAGGGCACTCGGCCTGCCCTGTGGGCGCGGGACTGCAAACCTGACTTTCTTTTTCCCCAAATTCTCGGGGGCAGACATGAGCTGTTACCCCCAAGCATATGTTGAAAACCCAGGAAGACAGGACGCCTCAGAGCGGCAGGTGCCACATCAGCGGTTTCAGAGGCGTTATCTTTAGTAAGTTTCACGACAGCTTTAAAAATACTTCTGAACTCAGGTTATAGATGAGGAAACTGAAGCTCAGAGGCAGGACAGCACTGAAAATGAGAAACAGGTTATCCAACTGCAAACCTCATGTTGCCATGGAGAGTGGAAATCATAGAGGTGGTAATAAGAAGTCATGGTTATTGTTACAGCCGTTACTGACCATGTGCCTTTTTGACAGGAAGGACCTTGTGAACTCCTTGTGTCCCCCCAAACTGGGCCTCTGATAACTCCTCAGAGGCAGGGGTTGACAAAGCCTCTCCATCTTTCTAGGCAGCCTGATTTTCAGGGCACAGCCACACTGGCGCCTCATGAGCTCACTGCCTGAAGGACACGGTTGGTTGTCATTTACTCGGGAGACTGGGAACAGTCAGCCACTTGAAACACAGAGGAAGCTTCCGAGGTGAGAAACAATGATCGAAATTGCTAACCACTAGTTAAAATGTACAAATAACCCTGGGGAAGCGTTCACCTACATGTGCGTTGTGCCCAGAGAAGTACCAATTGAACTGTGCGGGCCCCTGAGCAGAGGTAACACAATTTAAAATAGTAGAGCAGCCTTCACTCAGGGCCAAGCAGGAAGGGAGGACGGGAGGAAGGGAGGCTTTCCCCGGAGGAGGGTCACCTGAAACTACTCAGCACAGGACAATGGTTTGTGTCCACAGCCATGGACCCCAATGTGATGCCAGCCGCATGCCTGACCCTGTGTGGCTGGCCACTGAGCAGAGTACCCTGGTAACAAGCCGTGGTCTTTGGCACCCATTCAATGCCAACAGGAATCCTCAATTTGGGGCGCCACGGAGAAAGAGACTTTTATTCAGTGAGAACAGTTCAGCTGTGATATTGCACCCTTACAGAGCAGCATGGTTGTGGAACAGGTGAATGGCAGCCAACTCAACAGTGTTACAGCTCAGTGATAACGCAGGACAGTGGGGAACAATACAGTTGAGGACGTCCTGGGGTGAGGCAGCCCAGCCTGTGTTACAGCTTGGATCCCTCCAACTGGGCAGCTCAGCTCCACTTTGGTTGTCTCTTGGCCACCAAGAAAGGCAGCTCTGTTGTTCCCTCTGGTTCCACAAGGGGTCTCCAGTGAGCTAGCCGGGAAGCACAGTCTTCAGTGGGAAGGGACAGGGAGCTGACTTATATAGAGAGGTTCCTGTTCCTGGTCCCTGATTGGTCCATCCTCATGCAAATGAGGACTCCAAATCTTTATAGTTTGATTGGTCCAAAACACACCGTCCTGATTGGTCAGAAAGGAGCTGCTGTGATTGGTCAGTGATAATGCTAATAAGGAGACAGCTGTGCAGCTCCAGTTAGAAAGGGAAAGTCTCGGTGTTACTGACTAAAATAGGATTTCAGGAACTCCTGCATAAGGACTGGCTCAGAGAACAGGAGCGCAGGGCAGGCAGGCGGCACTGCAGGCATCAGGGAATGTAATACAGGCTTCTCCCTGAGAACGGGAGGGCTGTACTAGTCAGTCTGGCTGGAGGTTTTGCTCCTTCTTTCCACTGCTCTGCTCATTTGCGTGAGCTCTGTGGGCTCTTCTCTACCTCACTCCCTCGAGAGACTTGCAAACAGGGATAATGAAGGAAAACAGCAATCTCACAGACTGAGTTGTGCTGTCTCTACTGCCCTGTTGGGGCAGACAATAATGTGCCTGCCCTTTGGATGCTGGGGCTGAGCTGTTTGTCTTCCTATATGATCTTAAATTATTAACAAAGACATTGATGGCTGTGACTTGATTCTTTTCAAAGGGGATCCCCCATGGAAATGCTTTAACAAATGGGGAAAAAAGAGGGAGAGAGGGGCCCATGCAGGAGGCACGAGTGGGTGTACAGGCCTCAAGTCTTTTGCTTTTCCTGTACTCCTCCCATCTCATCTCATGGTAGGTTTCTCTGTGAATGGGCCTGGAGCTGAGCTCACATACCCTTTCTTTAGGAAGGGAAAGGAACAGGGCCTCTCTGCAGAGGCCCAGCCCTGGTATCTTCCCAGGGACATCAGAATAAGTCTGGAAGACTGTGGTACCAGCTGGGTAGTTTCCAGGGGAGGAGCAGAGTCAGATTCCCCTGTTCCTGGGGACGACTCACACTCTGGGGAGCCACCGTGGCCTGAGTTCTTTCACATTACTAAGGTGGATTTGGATCAGTGTTCAGGTGATGGATGGAAAACCTGAGGCTGGGGAGACTAAACCAATAATTGGGGGAGCTGCGGTTGCCCCCAGGCCTCCAGGCTCTTACCCAGCAGCACACTACCTCAGCCCCTCCAGAAATGTTTCAGACTGTGCCTCCCCCTCTCCCGGAAACAGGGGGGCTTTCTTGCCTGACTGGGCTGTCCAGACAACTCCAGTCCTGTGTCCTGCAGACTTCCCATCCTGTCCTCCCCCACCCCGCAGGTCCACACCTAGAGTCACCTTCCCTGTGAAGCTACTCCTGATCTTACCTGGGGTGCACACTCTTGACTCTCAATCTCTCAGGGCATGATTCATGTGTCAGAGGTCCTGACCGTACTTCTTTTGTGCCATGGCTATCCGTGGGCTGTGTGTGTGGACCATTGCTCTCTCTGCTCCTGTGCCTGCAGTGTCGTTTGTTGACAAGGCAGGGTTTTGTCCTTCGAGCCTCTCCGGAGCATCTGCCTGAGGCTGTGCACTCTGGCTGAGGACTGCCTTTGATCAGCAGTTGTGCAGAGTCGCCTGGGAACTTGCCCCAGGCCCGGCTATACTCCAGGCCCTTAGTGTACGAAAGCAGAGTCTCTCTCTGGCAGTTCTCAGCCCAGTGTCTTCCCCAGGGTGAGTGGTTACTAAATGTGGACCAGTGTTCCTTTTCCTCTACCCTCTAAGGGTATGGATGTGGCCCAGAAAATCCTTCACTAATTTCCTCCATTTTGAGAGCCACCTGTGAGGACAAATGAAGGTCAGCTACTGTGTTTGTTTACACACCCTAAAGTGTGGGGGTGCAGACCCAAATGGGTTAAAGTGGGAGGGGAGAAACATGGCAGTGGTTATCTGTGCGATTTGCTACAGACCCTCTGGTGAAGGACAAATCGGAAGATGCTTTTTTTAAGACATTGAGGACCTATTGAATTGATTTTCAGTGTTTTCATGTGTGTGAAATTGTCTAGACCTAGATAAAATGTTGCTCTCATTTTCTTGCCAACAGGAATAGCACAGCAAACACCTTAAAAACCATGATGATTTGATCAAGGCTGTCCTATCCATTCCATGTTTTATCCCCCCCATTCTGAGCAGTGGGAATCAGAGAAGGGGAAGAAAGTGTGCAGGGGGCTCCCAGGGTCTTCCAGCCACCACTGTCCATCCAGGTGCAACTCAGGATGCTCCCACCTACTCTCAGGACTCATCCACCACAACCCTTCTTCCTCCAAACATTTGAAAGCTTCCGGTCTCATCCCTGCCCTCATCTCAGCAGTAGAGAGGAAATTCAGCTGGGTCCCAGGGGCTTATTCTGTGAGAGACCTGCAAATGTGGCTGGGGCGGCGGGGGAGAAGAGATGCAATGAGAAGTGAAAACCTGGGGGAAAAGGAGAGGATGGAAGGGCCAAGCCAAGAGAATGGAGCCAATATCCTCCTCTACTTCATAATCTTCCTGAGAAGACAGAGAGGCAGGAAATGGAGGGGGGGAGGAAAATGGGAGAGAAGAAAACAAAATGAGAGAGAGAGAGAGAGAGAGAGAGAGAGAGAGAGAAAGGAAAAACATGTAAGAAAGAGCAAGAGAGAAGGGGAGAAAGTGAGGCAGTAAAAACCCTACAGCAGTTTAGGGTCCCTGGTGCTCAGTAGGCCCCTCAAGCCCCCTGTTGTCTGTGCCTCAGAAGCAGCTTTGAGTGAAGGGTTCCCCAATGGTGTTGCTTCCAGAACTTAAGTTCTTCCTCTTCCGGTGATGGGTAGCTGAGACACCATGGGCTCTACCACCACTCACAGTCTTTGCTTAGCCCCAAATTTCATTCAAAGGGTGCAGGTTCGTGTTCCCCTGTTCAGTGCAGATGAACAGAGAGAGCCTTCTCTCCTCAAATCAGATCCCAAACTTGCCCGTGAAGGCAGAAGGCAAAGCCTGTATCTGAGAATTATTCAGCTTTTTAAATGTCAGTCGACCAGCTTCTAGATGCCTTAGGAAGGTTCTGCAGCTGTAATCTATTCAGTGAACAGGAGAAAATTTAGGGCTCCAAGGGGCTTCCTGACAGATGAGACCAGTATGACGGGTGGTCAGAGCTACTGCACCCTGTTGCTTTTCTCTTCCCCCCTCCCCCCTCCCCCCAGCCCTGCACAGTGGCTGGGCGAGAGACAGCTAAAGGGGGTGATGGGAAGGGCACCAAGGAGGCAGCTATTGCTGCATTGGGGAGAATGTCTCTCTGGCAGTTCTTCGTTTATTCCTCATGAAAACTAGAGGGTGGATAAGTAATTCCTAGTTCTTCATAAGACACTGAAAGCAGAGAGTCACAAGATTGTAAACACAGAGAGTGAGGAGGTTTTGGGGAGCCCTGAAAGTCTGGGGAGTAGGCTTTGCGTGGGATGGCCAATGGAGGCAGCCCAGGGATAAGCACACAATTAACCTATTATAAAATTGGTTTTGTTATGCATTGTTTTACTTAAAGTTGCAGAACCTATCAAAGATGTTGAGGACTTAGGGTAATTTTTAGCCTTAACAAAGATGAGTAATTTCTGGGGAACTAATACACAGCATGCTCATTATAGCTAATAATACTGTACTGTATACTTGACAGTTGTTAAGAAAATAAGTCTTAAATGTGCTCTCCATGGAAGGGAAGAAACGCCACTCCAACTGCCCTTGACTCTGATGGCAGGGACGAGAGGTGCTCTTGTGTGGGCAGCATCATTCACGTCAGAGGGCACCTACACACATTTTTTTTTTTTCATTTGAACACAAACACAAGCCCAATAGACAGGAAATTATCTTTCTATTTTACCAATAACTAGAGTGGGACTAAAAACAGACACGTAATATGCCTTAGTCACAAAACCAATCGCAACAGCTCTCCTTATGTCCAGTTGATTCACTGCTCTCTTTTTGGTTACCCCTTCTAGTTGTCAAGTAGCCTTGTGGGGATGATTCCTGACAAGAGTGGCCTAAGAGGTGCGTGGTGAGAGCTGGCCTTTGCCTCATCTGGCCTCAGCCATTGGGCATTCTGCATCCTGAAATCCTGGGGTCTTGTCCAGACTGGTGTGGAGACATTGTCTCCAGGGTAATTTTTAAATTGGGCAAAATTTCACCTCTAAGTGTTTCATGATTGTGATAATAAATTATCTCTCTTAATGAGCACCAGTAAAAATTCCTCAACCTCTGCCCTTGACTTCTGTCTGTGACATTTTAAAAATTATTACTTTTCTTTGGAACGAAATTGATATGAATTTAATCCCTGCATTTCCCTTTCTGCCTCAAACACAGGCAAGCTTCTGACCCTCTTTCTGATGCTGTCTGTCTATAGCTGGGATCCAGGCCCGCCCACTTCTGCAGAGCAAAAGCTTCTGACCCAGGATCAGCAAGCACCAGCCTTGATTCCAGAGCCATCAATGCTGACTTCCTAGATCCCGCCTCGCTAATGCCTATTTCCGTGGAGCCAGCCTCTATAACCTTCCTTAGGGGCCACTTCTATCCCTGTTTTGCTTCAAACTGTACTATTTAGTTGTCAAAAGCTGTGTGACCTTTGACAGGTAATCCATCTCTCTGGGACTCTGTTGCCTAGACTATAAAATATGGATAATAAATATCCACTTCATGGGTTGCTGGGATAGGAAAATAGGCATTTAATGTGACAAAGCATCACATAAATAGTGTAAATTGTATTGACTTGTTTTGTCTTCAATGTATTCAAGTCGTCCTCCTAGCTGGAAGCCTGTCCCTGCCCCTCCATTCAATCCTGTCATATTGTCACTCATGCCCCAGACTAATAACACTTACTTCTCAGTAGATGGATGCTTGGAGTGCTTTTTCCAGCTGGTCATTGTCTTGTGTTAGTCATTTATTAATTCTCCAAGGTTCAATGAGCAGTTGCTATTTGCCAGCCTCTCATTGTTTTAACTTCCTCTCTCTTCCATTAATTTGGTCCCTTCGCATTTATAATATGTATTTAAAAGAGCATTAGCCGATATCGGTCATTGGTTGTAGAGTAGTGCCAAGGATAGTGGCTCACACAGATTGAAACCCACACTGTTGGTTCATGAATGACATGTCTACGTGCGCTGCCTTGTCTGTTTGCAGCTTCTACATGCAGCCTCCTCTGTACAGTGAGGCCACTTGGTTTTGTCTGCAGAAAATCGTACCCCTCCCACCAGAGTCCTGATGTTAATACTTCAACAGCTATAGCCATATACCCAGGGACTTGGTAGTAAGGACACCTTCTTGTTCCGCACTGGCCCAGTGACCAGAATCTGATCATGTAGTTTCTGAGCCCAGCCCCACCCTGGGCCCTGGCACTCATGACCTCCTTTCTGCCCTGCACCCTGCTTCAGTGAACACTCCAATTCCTCAAAGCTCCCCTGAGTACTGCCCTGTTGTTTCCCACCCTTCCTGGGAACTAGCCCTCAGTTACAGGCTAGGTTCTTAGTTCCTATTCCATGTGGAGAGATTTCCATGGGGCCAACTTCTGGTGCTTCCAAACCCCACCCCTCTGTGTCTAGAGCACCCTTTGCTACTTAACCATTGGCCCCACCTTCCTTAGTTCCTTTCCTGGACTACCACTGCCGCATACACTTTGACCTGCTTCTTGGTCAGCAGGCCAGCATTCTCTACCTGTATCAATAGTCAGATCAATTACCCTTAGTTCCAGTCCCACCTGAGTGCATGGTAAAGGTGTTATATCTTACAAGACCTAAGTGACCAGTTCTAATGGATCCAGAGATAAGAGCTCACAGAGGCGGTAACCAGGGCCCATTTCTGTTGTACTGCATGGATTCTTGGGTTTCTTCCCACTCACTCATGATCCCAGGAGCTCTGATGTGCTCTGGTTATACCTTGACCTTGAAGACATTCTGCCCTTTTCTTCAGCAAGGAGTTGAGAAGGAGAGGGCTTGGTTACATCAGCCTTATGACCTTACACTCTCTCTCTGCTCCAGACTTTTAAAGCCATTCATTTAATCCCAGAGAGGCTGTTAGGGTCATTGCTCATCCCCACAGGAAAACCAGCCACGAAAGGTGAATACTGGGCAAGGTGCTTAGCTGAGTGACAAATGATCACGTAAGAGTCAGTGTCGGACAAAACTGAAATGACATCTCTGAGAGCCAGCTCGTGCAGCTAGCACCTTCGTCCCAAGCATCACAGTTATCCGGCAAAGGAAGAAGGCTGTGGCAGAATTAATTAGTACCTGAAAAACAATTTCACACTAGAATAAACAAAGGACACAGAAAATAATAAATGAGCTGTACAGTCCAAGTCTCAACCTGAGTCATGCTATTATAAAAGAAATCAATTATTTCCAGCAATGACTAAAAATCATATTGTTTCACAAAATAAGAAAAAGGGATTTGGAGTAGAGAGTAGTTATCTGATGGACCACATCCTAAAATGATAAATACCTCATGTCGAGCCCTGGGCTTCTGACAGGCAGACACCAGGCAACTTGGTTAGATCTCAGTGAACAGAAGAATAGAAAGAAAACACAGAAAAACATTAGAAGAAGGAAAGAAATAGCAGCTACTAGTGGATGATTGTAAAATTGATAAAAACCTAAAAGGACTGACTGAGAGATAAAGAAGACAAAACCCAGATCACCAACATCAGGAATAAGAGAGAGACTAGTCTATATTGTGTTGTCTTCAATTAAGGTGTTAAGTTTGGTAGTAGAGGCAGTTAAATTAAAGATCCCTTTGGTTCTATCAGATTTACTTTTATTTCATATTATGGCATACCTATTTCTGTTTTCTGTTCATGATTCACTCCAAGGTGAGGCCTTCCTACAGGGCACACTTCTTATTTCGGGTCTGATCAAATAGGCTTAGGTGCTCTGTGACCCTGAGAGTGAAATGCCAAAGTTCTCAGGGACGTTTGGCCTCTTCGATCCCTGCTCAGCCCTCAGAGACCATCTCTGTGACGCATGTGGAGCATGAGCTTGCACACATTCAGCCAGTCTGGGGACAAGGGCTACGAACATGGGGGAATCCCATGCAGACTTCTGCTTCCTCAGCTGCTCTGAGCCCCACATGTCTGCTGTGCCTGCTGGCCAGACTCTGAGCTCTGCCCCATCCCTGCTTGCTCTTCCTTCCTTTGCTATATAGATTATCTGCCACCAGCAGAAGACCTTGGTGACTATGGGGTTGCCCATGTACACCCCCTTTTCTTTGTCTGCAGTTTTGTGCTGCCTGTTGATTAATACTAGAAAACAGTGACATCATTTCTTTTGCCCAGGTTTACAGTTATTTACAGAAGGAAGGTAACTTCAGAACTGGTAACATCTACATGTGTACGCAGATATGCTGGCAGGTGGATAAACACGCCTTATAGCTCAAAATAAGAGGGTGTATCAAGGGGTAAAGATACTTTGTTGTCAAGGAAAACATGGCTAGAAAGCCACAATAGCAGTATGTGCCACATTCTTCGTGTCTGATGGATGATACCCACCCACAGAACTGAGATGAGGTATTGGAGAGAAGCAGGCACACACGGTCCTTCTCTCACCTCAGGCTCTCTGTACACCTTGGTCCATCACCTATGCATCCCAATTTTCAACTAGAAAAACCCAGGACTAACTCTCTCATACACTTTGAAATAATTCATCCAGCTGTACACTCTCTGAGAAAGAAAGCCTTTTGCACACAGGAGAAACTGAGGCCGGGAGGTGAGTGGTTGGCCCAAAGTTGTAGAACAAACATTGGAGGCAGGGCCAGTCCCCACACCTGTTAGTCACTGATCTCCAGCTGCTGCCAGAGCTGTCAGGGAAAGACAGGGCCTCTCCAAACTGGAAGACCCATCCTTCTGCTGAGCCTGGGCTCAGCTGGGCCTGGTAGGTAGTTATTTACTCAGTGCTTGGCATGACTTATTCCTCGGGAACCAGATTCATCCACCTCTACATGGGAGTCTCTGGGGCTATTTGTCTGGCCTGGAGCTTTGCTTCTTTGGAGTCTGCCATATCTGCCTCTTCTATCTGGACTATAAACTAATGAGAACAGAAGTCATTTGTCATTTTAATGAGATCCTCACATTCAGATGTTAGAGGCCTCTAATTTATTGCTGCTTTAGGATAAAATAGTCGAGAAATTGTTACTCTTGCAACTGACTGGTTCTGTGAGGCTTTTAAATGTAATCCACAGAGAGGACCTCTGACAGATGATCTGCCCAGGGCTCCTGCAAAGAATGCTTCCCTCCCTCAGCTGCCCCCTGAAGGAGATGTCCTGCCAGGAGACCCTACCCCAGCTTCCCCTGTGTCAGCTCTGCTCCTCGTCACCTGCTTGGGACAAGCCCACAACTGTGTTTTCAAGGTACAGCTCTGCGAGGCTATAGTGTGATTAGTAAGCCCCAGACCTGTAGGCCTGAGCTCCCTCCACCACCAGCTGGGAGAAGGTGGTCCTGCTGCAGCAGCTGAGGTGTTTTCCTACCAGGTACCTCCTGGGAGCATGATAAGAAGCATCCAAAAAAACGAGTCAGTGTTGTCTGTCTGCTCAGGGGACCAGGGCCTGCAATAATGACATATGCCTCTGTTTCCCCAAGGCCTAGATGGGAGACCTGTGTGTGTGGGCCTGGGCTTGGCTCTGGGCCGCTTACATCTCAGCAGTCAGCTCAGAGAAACTGTGCGGAGGGCAAGAGCACTGGAGTGGGGGCCAGAGACACTCCAACACCCTCTCCTTTCTTCCCTGTACATCACTTAGTGCCTGAGCCTCATTCCCCGCTGGGGACACTGACTCATTATTACTTATATGAGGCTGTGTAATGTCACCTGGTGCCCTCAGGTCTCCCAGCTCGTGGGCACCAATGAGGTCCTGTGCAGTTATCTGGACTCAGCAGCCCTTGCTGTGATACTGCTGGCCCCGGAAGGACAAAGCCTGTGTCCCCACGACCCTCCAGCTCCACCATGCTGGCCTGGGGGCCACAGTCCCCTGATACCAGTTCAGCAGAGGTGAGGACACAGCTGGGCACCGATGCGTGTGGATTTCCTGCTGCTGCTGCTGTAGCTCCTGATGCCAGCGCACTGGGCAGAGGCATCTGTCAGCTCATCTTTAATCCCCACAGTGATCCTTCCTGACACTGTTATCCCCATTTGTACAGATGAGCAAAACTGAGGCTTTTTGAGGCGAAGTAATGCCCACAGATTTGAAGTTGGGCAGTGTGGCTTCAGGGCATGCGTCTTCTCCTGCCCAGCTGCATATCGTCTGTCCCTCCCATCTGGCTGTTCTCAGGGCCCACAGGGTCTGGCCAGTGCTCCCAGCCACTGACTTGCCTTCACACTCTGCTCTTGGTGGCAGAAGTGGGCTTCACCTCCCACTCAGAGTGCTGTGAGCATGTTTGGACCCTCAGATGAAGGCCCAGACCATGAGGCCTCACCTACAGACTGAGGCTTGCGTCCCAGGCCCCATTTCCGACCTTCTAACTGGCCTTTCTAAGGACAGATTCCACACAATGGAAGGGATTTTTAATGTTAAAAACAATTGATGACTCCAGGTGGCATTTGTTTAATTGGCAGTGAGTTTTAAAGGAAGTTGTCTTTTATTTCTAGCCTCTGGCATAGTTACTAATACAGTAAGTTTCTCACAGATAATAGGAGACCCAGATCAGTCTAAGCAGAGCCGGGTCAATCGTGTGCAGTGGGGTTGCAACTGAAAATTGCAGAAGGGTCACCAAATCTAGGGAAGCTCTGACACACACTCGTAGTTCCCTCCTAGAAATAACAGATTGCACCAGGCCTGCTCCAAGGAAGCAGCGAAAGGTGTCCTTGCTCCTTACCTCTGGCAGCCTCCAAGTGGGAAGCAGGTGGAGCCCGGATTCGATCTGCCAGGCGCAGGGGCTGCTGCCTTGAGCGCCTTGGAGGCCAGGCCTGCAGCCCCTCCCCCGGGGCACTCGTGTGATCCTGGGCCACTCCCTGCATGGCCCAGAGACAACCGCTGCCCCGGCTCCTCTGAAGGCTGGGAGGCAGGGCCCAAGGTCCCTCATTTCCACCAATTCATGGCTTCACTGGCATAAATGAAACAATTGCAGATAAAATGAGCGAGGAAACACAACCTCACGAATGTGGATTCTTAATTTAGAATCTGAGCTCTTTCAAATACTATCTTTATTTTTCTGTCATATGTTTTAAAATGATTTGCTCAGCAAATTAAAAATGAGATTTAGTAAGAACACAAACTGCTTCAAATAAAAAAAATTAAGTGCTATAGGCATATGGTTTTACATTACAAAAAACCCTCAGATTTTTTAAACAGTTCTTTTTTTCTTAAAGATTTTATTTATTTATTTTTAGAGAGGGGGGAGGGAGGGAGAAAAAGAGGAAGAGAAACATTAATGTGTGAAAGATACATTGATTGGTTGCCTCTTGCACGCCCCCAACTGGGGTCCTGGCCCACAACCCAGGCATGTGCCCTGACTGGGAATCGAACCAGCAATCTTTTGGTTCGCAGGCCAGCAATCAATCCACTGAGCCTCACCAGACAGGGTGAAAAACTCTTTCAACTAGACATTAATATATGTCTTCCAGAGACCTCTACTACATATTTTATTTGCATACTTAAAGTCAAATATATAGATACAGTGAGTTTTTTATTAATTGAAGTAGAAAACTAAATAATGAAATAGGAACAGTAAGTATAATAACCAGAAAAGCCAACAATGGTACTATAATTGAATAATAAATTTAGCATGGGTTTCTCCGCTTCCATCCCAAAAAGGGGGAAAAAAAGACCTTCATAGCTCTTAGTATTTGATAAAGGGAAACACATGATTTCTTCAAGAGAGATAAAGTGTTGTAGGTGCTAAATTTTAAAAGGAAATTGTCATACCAGAGTACAATCCTGAATTTATAAAAATGTATTTATTTGTTTTTAAGCATCCATCAGTTACACTGCTCACTAATTCAAACAGATCTTCTCACAAAGAATCCAAATTAGTGATTGCTTTGTTTTCTTTTAGAACTTGCTTTTTTTTTTTTTTTTTTTTTTTTTTGCTTTGCTCGGCTTTGCTTTGCTTCGCCTTGTTTGGTCTGGCAAATGCGTTTTGATTTCTAAGTGTCTCTCTGATTGCTCCTAACAGAGGTGCACTACTCATCCGACAATCGTGTTTTAATCGAGGGTTCATGCTGTGCTAGGCACTTGGTGGCAAACAAAACACATGGCCCCTGCTCTTTCTGAGCCTAGAGCCACTGAGAAAGAAAGACCTGAAACAAACCGGTGACCACGCCAATCGATACCGAATTAAAATGGCAATTAAAATCCTAACAGGGGCATTCTGGGATATGATGAAGGAGTAAAAGGGAGGGTGTGCTTAATAGGAGGGGTTTGATTGGTGATCAGGATGGCTTCCTTGAGTACATCATATTTTCCTGAGACCTAAATAATGAGTAGAACCCAGCCAAGAAAAGGGGAAGAGGTGAGGGGGAGATGGAAGCAGGGAAGAGCAGGTGTGAGGCACCAGAAAGAGTGGGAATGCCGCTGGGCTTGGCCAGTAGGAGAAAACATGTGGCATGAGATAATCCTAAAGAGACTGGCAGGGGTCAGATTTCATTAGGCCTTATGGGCCATGTTAAGACATTTGGAAGTAATCTTCAGAGTGATGGGAAGTTTTTGAGAGGTAGTAAATGGGCAGGAACAAGTGATATGTGTTGGCCGTGATTAGCAACTAAAAAGTAGGTGTGTCTGGAGAGAGAAAGTGAATGTGGGACAAGTTAGAGGCTATGCATCCAGGACAAACGATGGTAACTTGGGCCAGGGTAAGAGAGTGGAGCAGGGAGAAGTGGGAAAAGGGGACAGGTTCAACAGAATTTAGTAGATTAACTTGACAGGTCTTGGTGAGAAATTACCTACAGGACTAGGGGGGAGGAATAAGGTGTCAATGATAAGTCCAGGGTTCTGGCTGCAAGTTCAGGTGAATTGGAGGAGTCACCATTAAACCCTATCCTAGAAGGAAAAAACAAAAGGCACTGGAGACAGCCTGGGAACATGGAGAGATGAAGGAGTAAAGAGAGTAGGAGATTCTCATCTATGGCAGCCCCAGCATCCTCCACCTCCTGCCCACAGGGTAGTTCTGCAAATCATGCTAAGCAAGGTTAACAACACGGGCTCTTTGGAGATGAGAATACTTTAAGAGGTCTGGGAAACTACGACAACTTGTGGTCCACGTGGCTTCCTTTGTCCTAGCCTGTGCTTCCTGAGAACTAGGGCCTGGGGTATAGGATTCTGGTCCTGACTAGGGAATGAGATCTCAAAAACAAAGGAGCTGACACTAGCAGGGCAGGTTGACAAGGATGCAGGTGTGTGCCAGGGAGGCTGCTGTGCACAGCTGGTTGTTCTGCCAGAGGCCACGTTTGTGGAAGCCATACAAACCGTCTCAGGGCCTTTCATCCAGGGAGTGAAAGAGGAAAGAATTTATTCATGTGACCATTTTCTGTTGGTCAAAAGCTAGCCCCATGGGGCCTTGGTCCTACAGGATGTCCACGAGACTAGGTGGTGGCAGGTAATGCCCTTGAGAAGTTGGCTGAAGTCTTTGCAGAGAGGCTGGGGCTGCAATTCGTGATCAAAGGCCCTGGTGACAGTGAGGCTGACAGACTATGAGATGTCTGATTCCTGCCCTGTCCTCCTGAGGGGACTATGTCCCCTGGACCTGGCTCAGCACACAGAAGCCTTGTCCACTGACCACAACCCTGGTCAGGCCCGGGTCTTGCTGCCCAACCACCAGAGAAGGAGAGATGCAAGTCCCTCGCACCCCCTTCCAGTCCACTGCACCATGGGGATGAGACAAGCCAAGGGCTGGAGACTCAAGAAAGCACTGCTCCAGTTGATCATATTTGGCTTCGGGGGGAGGAACATAGCTTCCTCCTAGCAGATTGCCTTCCTTCCCGTGTTTACTACATTTGCATATTAAAAGGAGCATGAGTCTTTTGATGGGAGTTGGAGAAGTTTTACAGCAGAGGATTAAAATTCGCCCTGGACTAAACAAAGCTCCCACATGACTGACTAAGAAGGAGAGCTGCTGAGGCTCTTGGGAGCAGGACTCAGCATCCATCTGCTCCTAAAAAAGCAGAGCTTGAGCACCTCCGGGGACCAAACTCTCTGCATATGCGGCACCAGAGGGTGTGAGCTTGGGAGGCTGGGGAGATGTGCCTGGAGGACCAGCGCTTCCTGATGAAGACATTTGAGGTCAGAGACCAGTAGGCTCAGATAGCTTCCTCCTGCTGGTCAGGCTCTATTCTAACCTGTTCTATATCTGTATTATGCAAATCCTAGTCTGTTTGGTGGAGAGAAGGGCTTACTCACTGTCAGAAACTGTTGGCTCTCCAGTAAAACTCCAGACCCACCTTTGGGAGTGCCCTTTTTTAATACTTACCTCTTTCCCTGGCTTCCTTTTGGAGGGAGCTTGATTGACTAGTGGTTTAGTCATCATAACCACTAGTGTTGAGCTATTATCATATGTACGTATCCATTAGCTTACTCCTTGCGTCCACAGTATGAGGAAACAGAGGCTTAGAGACATTAATTGTCTTGCTGAAGGCCACACAGCTGGCTCTGGAGGTGACGGAATTCAGCAGCATCTGAGATGAGTACAGACGCTGCTCATTCAAAGCAAGATTTCACAGGGCCTGTTTCAAGAAGGGAGAGTTAAGGTCTTTCTCGTTTTGCATATAAATGTCGATATGCCTCACTCAGAGGAGACTGTAAATTAGTAAAAGTTTTGTTCTGGCCACGTGGCTGAGTTGGTTGGAGCACTGTCGCATACACCGAAATGTAGTGGGTTGGATCCCTGGTCAGAGAACATGCCTAGGTTGTGGGTTCAATACTCCAATGGGGTGTGTACAGGAGGCAACTGATCAATGTTTCTCTTACATCGATGATTCTCTCTCTCACTAAATTCAATAAATACATCCTTGGGTGAGGATTTAAAAAATAGTAAATGTTTTGTTTACTTAGCTTTAAAGAATCACTGAGGGGTGTAACTCACAGTAAATGAATCATTACCAGGGTCTTTTCCAAGCAAAGCTGTTCTAATTTTTCATCATTCCTAGCTCTTCCTATGCCTCCTGAAGGCTCAGTTAAAATGCAGCTTCCCTCAGCCCTCTGGGTCCTGCAGACTCTCCTGGGAGGCCTCAGCTCAGATGGAGCAAGATGCCCCTGAGCTGCCTGCACCAGGACTGCTGTCTGACCAGCTGAATTAACTCCATGTGGAGTCATCACGATGGCATCAGGGACACTCGTCCTTGCTTCCTGCAGCCAGACCTGGCCTGCCCTCCTCCCCTAGCCCTCTGGTCCTCTCTGCTGACGTTTTGCTGTTGTGGCCCTCTTGGTGCTCAGACTGCAATGACCACCACAAATCTCCATCTGTACTTAAGCCATCTCTCCATTAGATGCTTTCGTGTCTGTGCACCCAGTTCAGCCGCGTGGCATGGTAATTGCAGGAGTAGACTTCAATGAAGGAAATACAGAATTTCAGAATAGAAAAGCACCTTAGGGATCTTGTAACCACACAGCATGGGGGTCGGCCACTTGTTGCCATGATACATGACCTGAAGATTTGTGTTGAAAGAAATGGGTTTTTATTAACAGGGTTCCAATTTTGGAGGGGCTGAGAGCACTCCTGCTCTGAGCCCCTCTCTCCCATGAGACCCAGAACTTCTGTTGCTTCCCAAAAGATTACAAGCCAAAACCACACCCAGAAGTCCCCCATTTCCTTATCTGTTATTTTGGACCTTAAGCCACCGCACAGGCAGATCCCCATCCTTTCTGGAATGTGCCCGTGTGGGTTTCAGAGATGCCATCTTTTTGCAGCAGCTCTCTCCTTCAGGGCCTGTGGCTGCTGCTCTCAGTCTCCACGTGGCAGTCCAGGATCCGTGTGCCCTGCTGTACTGAATGAGTCCCAGAGGCTGGAGCCCAGCGGGGCATGCATCCCAGTGCAGGACTCTGCCTCCAGGAACAGGTCTCCAACCATATGGGGCCTCAGCCCCTGGTGGGCCTGGCACGTGCTCCTGTCAATGAGGGGAGTAAGGCCCAGAGACCCAGAGCATCTTAGCGCACCAAAGACCAAGCACCAAGAGCCAAGAGGTCAAGTTTCTCCCTGCTGCCTCTTTTAAAAGTCCTCTCTCCCAGAATTCCAAGTGCAATGGAAGGCAGTGGAAGTGCCCAGCTTTCCAACCAATGAGGGCTATTGTTTGCCATATTTGCCTTTGCCCCACCTCCAGGGACAAAGAGGCAAAGTCTCCTCCCACAGCCCCTCCCTGCCTGGTTGTCAGGGTTAGGCTCATTTACAGCTGATAGCTTCCTTTGTTACGCTAGGTGCCTTTAGCACTCTTGCCCTCTGCTCCTTCCCTCCTCCCTGCATTGGGGAAGGAATGGTGCTTTTAGTCTGCAGCCTTGGCAGCTTTCCCTGTCCCCCTGCCTTTTCTTGGCAGGATGAGGAGCAGCCTCGTTCTAGATTTGGGGGTTCCCCTGCTTTCCAAGGATCTCTGTTCCGACCTGCCCCATTGCAGTCCTACCACACTTCCAACCATATTTGCAAATGAGAAAACACGGGTCAGAGGTGGCACATGCCCTGCCCAGGCCTCAACAGTTAAATAATGTGGAATACAGTCCTCCCAATTGTTCAGCTAACGGCCTTCTCGCCTACACTGATGTACAGAGGAATGTTATCTTTGGGGCTTTCAGGTGAGGATGTGCGGTTAAAGACCACAGTCTCCATCACCCCTTTTTTATGGCTGACAGTGCTCAGGGACAGAACCACCCTGCTCCATTAAAAAAGATGGAGAGAGAATTATGGATCCCAATTTCACAAATGGATATGCATTTATGTTTCCATAGCTACAAAACCACACACACGCACATCTTCACAGACCGAATAAACTTGTTTTCACGACAGCAGAACCTCTTAAACTGGAGTATAGCCTATGATAGGGGCTGGTGATTTCTAAAGTGCCATCTGTTATGAGGTCTGGACACTGAGCTCCTACGTCCATGGAGCCTTCAGCAGGTCCTATCCCGACCCCATTGCTCTGAGCACACTGGGCGGTCAGCAGCCACGCTCCCCAGTACCTGGTAGGCTAGAACACACCTGAGCTGGCTCAGGACCTCTCACGGGCCCTTAGGTCCTACCTCTGTGATTACTTCATCTCCCAGACAGCCGTTACTCTGCCCCCTAGGCAGGGGGTTTCACCATCTGCTTTTCTTTACCTCCTCCCACACTCTGGGCAGCACCTGACATCTGCAGGACCCATTGGGGCCAATACATGTTCTCAGCATGGCTGGATCCTTCCCTCTCTGACCTTCATCTCCTACAGATGTCCAATCCACCTGCTCCTGTCTTGCTTTTGTGGTGTCAGCGTCAGGTGGGGAGAGCAGCCTGGTCCAGCTGTGGCAGTCACAGGAGCTCTGTGGTCCCCAGCACTGCCTTGTGGAAGCTTCAGCAGCCCTCATGAGAGGGGAGTGATAGCATGTGAGAGAGAAGAATGGGGGGCATGAGACAGAGGAGAAAGGACATATTCCTCCAGAATATGGGGAACTAGTAGACACAGAGCAATATGAAAAGACACACACACTTCATAGTATAATACCACTTTAGTACATTAAAACATGCAAACACAGAAAAAGAAGCTATACATTTTCCTAGGATATAAACATATCCAAAAGTTTGTTACTTTTAAGGTCATATGTCAGATACTTAGGGGTGGGTTCTTTGGGGAAGGGCAGGAGGATGGGAGTGGGCTTCATGGAGAAGGAGGGAAAGAACATAAAACATTAGACACGGTGCTGGGCACGAAACAGCCTTAACTGTGTGCTGGACACTGAAGGGCATGGTCCACACAATTCTCTGAACCTGGGGGCCATGCTAAAAAAAAAAAAAGAAAGAAAACAACAAAAATTATGAAGCACCTGCCTTTTGTACTCATTCCATTTGAAATGTTAACCAACTGTTTTGTTGCTATAATGTTTCTTCTGGCAGGTTCCCTACCTCTGCTCCACTTTCAGACTGCCAGCTGTCCCAGCATTCATGCTTCCTCCAGCAAGTAGGAAGTGCCTACTGTGTGCAAAAACCAAATAAGGCATGGTTTCCCCCTCAAAGCATCCCTGTTTAGTAGGAAAATAATATTCGTACCTAAACACCTGAAATACATACAAGATAAGCGAACAAATAAACATGATTTGTTCAAATGAGAACATCTCAACACTGGGACCACTGAGACATGTTTTGACTGCTTTGACAACAAGCATTTGATCATGTCAGGCAAGACGTTGCCATGTCTGGGCCTTGCCTCACTTACTAAAAAAAAAAAAAAAAAAAATTAAATCTCCATTTGGAAGTCTAAACGTGGTGCCAAAACATTAAAAAAGTGAATTATGAGCCAATCATTATTATAAGCACAGAGAACAAAATATTAGCAAGTTGGATTCAGCAGAAGGTAGGATGCATACTGCATTACCATTGGAGACATGGGGCCCCTGTGCACTCCATGACCTGCAGGGTCTTGACTTCACACAGAAAAGAACTCAAGAGTTGAGTGAAAGCAAAAGCAAGTTTTACATAGGCTGAGAGAAAGAAAGAGACTGGGACAGAGGTTCCTGAAGACAACATTGGGGTAAGCTCAGGGCTGGCTGCAACAGCCGGCTCCTCCCCTGGTTGCAAGTCTCACAGGGTGCCGCCATGCAAGAAGCAAAAGCACACATAAAACTAGACTTCTGTGAACTCGAGAGTGAGTTGCTCTCCTAGGTGAGTCACTTTCTGGGATTTTATGTTTCTGAAGGTTGGTCCTTCCTGAACTTTGTGGTGCCAAATTCTGTCTCTCTACCTTCTGGTTGGAAGGGGGTCTTATTCCTAACATGGGCAATACTGTAAGTGTCATGGACACCTGAGCCCTCCTCCTACTTGTGGTGTTGTAACCAAAAGTGGGTTCTGATGCCGCCCAATGAAGGCCAAACTGTGAGACAGGTGCAGGTACAAAAAAAAAAGAAGTTTAATCAGGTGCCACACAACCTGGGAGATTGGTGGACTCTCATCTCAAAGACCATCACCCCCTTCCTGCTCAAGCCCCCAGTTCTTAGAGCGATAGGGAGGGGAGGGCTTTTTTCTATACAATTATCTTGGTAGCCTTTGGCATACTGGGTCCCTATCCATTCATCTCTTTAGCTTCTGGCGCATTCAGTGGCTCAGTGTAAGATCCCATCTTTGCCGATGCAGGAGGCTCCCTTGACCTCTGTCTATGGTAACAGTGTCAGTTTTTATTATGATGATGTATAATGAGCTTTGCAGTCTTTCTTGGGTTAATTTTTCTTCCATCTTGGACTACTTATTTTAGCCAGTTCTTGTTGCTTGTGACTTCTGTGACGAGCACAGGGGTTTCCTGCCATAAACTGTTTCCCTGTGATCCTGCGGAGGTGAGGGCTCTGTGAGAGGGCCCACTCACCTAGTGGCCTCTGAAGTCCACTCCTACTTCCTCATTTCACTTGTCAGGGCCTTTCCCTAACTTCTTTTCTCCTGCCTCAATGTCATGAGCATTAGGTTTACTTTAGAAATTCAAAGGGAATTTATAATTTGCAAATCAATAAATTAATTCTGTACTATTAGAAAACTTAGAATGGGTTTACGATCATCTCAATAGATGCAGAAAAAGTATCTAATAATATTTAGCATCAATTGAGGATAAATGCATCATTACATATTAAAGGATTTGCCTGGCCTTTGCCCCTGGTACGGAGCAGACAGAATCTAAATCCTTAGACTTTCCTAAGTAATGGAACTGTTTTTGTATTCCTGAGCCCCTGGAGCTCACTTGAGTTTATGCTAATGAGTTAGGCCCTACAAAGTTTCAGGATGGGACTTGTCACCAGAAAGACCAAGAGTTGGGACTCTGAGCCAATGCAATCAACTTAAAAGCATATTGCTAAGTGAGCAAAGCCAGTTTGGAAAGGTCACACACATTATAATTCCAAGTGTATGACATTATTGAAAAAGCACAACTGTAGGGACAGTAAGAAGATCGGTGGGTGTCAGGGGTTCAGGGGAGGAGGGGATAAATAGGTGGAGCCCAGGGCATTTTTAGGATGACAAAGCTCTTCTTTACGATACTGCAGAGGGGTATACCTGGCATTATGTCTTTGTCAAAACCCATAAAACAGAGAACCCTAATGGAAATATGACTTTTTAGTTAGTAATAATATATTGATATTGGTTCATCAATTGCAACAAACATATCAGTAATTCTAGATGTTATAATAGATAAACTTTGTTGGGAGAGAGGACATGTGGGAATTTTGTACTTTCTGAACAATTTTTCTATGAATTGGAAACTCAGGAAATAAACACCATTAAATAAAAATTAGTAACTATAAAACCAATGTATGACTCAGCATGTGAGCTCTCCTGCAAAATGTTTCCTGTGTGCTTGAGAAATTGCATCTTCCGCCACTGTTGAGTGGATTGTTTTCTTGACTTCTCTTTGGTGCAGTTAACTTACAGTGTTGGCCAAGTGTTTTATACTCTTGTTAAATTTCTGCCAAGTTGTTTTAGCTATTATTAAAAGTGAGTTATTACAGTCTCCAATTATTATGGTTGAATGGTCCATTTCTTCAGTTCTCTCAGTTTTTGCTTTGTGCATTTTGGAGCACTGTTTGTAGGTTACTATACCTTTGTTATTGTTATACCTTCTTGGTGGACTGCTTAGTTTTCATTGTGAAATGTCCCCTTCATCTCTAGTATGAGTTTTTTTAAAGCCTATTATTTGTACAACTCCTCTTGCTTTTATATGGTGGTTGTCCTCACTATGTATCCTCATATGGTTTTATCCTCATGTATATAGTCATTGCCCTTGAAATCTATGTGTATCTCTGAACCTAAATGATGTCTCCTATAAACAGCATATAGCGGGATCTGCTTTAAAAAATCTAATGTGACAGTGTTCGCCTTGTCATTTACTTGCCCAATCCATTTACACTTCATGTTATTATTTACGTAGCTGGCTTTGCACGTGCCACTTTGTTTTCTGTTTCCTATTAGTCTTCTTTCACCTTTGTCCCCCGAGTCCTCACATGTTAAGTGAATATTCTCTCTAGTACAACATCTAAATTTCTTTAGGGGTTCTTCTTATCTTAGTGCTTGCTCTAAGACTTACAACGTAAAACTGAACTTACCAGAATGTAGTTCAGAGTTTTTCTGACTTAGTTTTGATGAAATATAGAAACCTTGTTCTATTGTTGAGTCCCACAGTAAATTTTCATTTTAGTTACTACACTTTTAATCCAAAGTTTCTCATGGGTTCTATCTCTTTATCAATACTCATTATTTGCTAAGCTATTGTCATCACATCATCTTTTAATTCTTTAAGCATGGTTTTCTTTAGTTCTTTAAATATCTGTATGTCCATCAATTATCTGTCATCTAATAGAAGCTTTGAAGACTTCTTTTTCTCCTTCTTCTTCTCCTTCTTCTTCTTCTTCTTCTTCTTCTTCTTCTTCTTCTTCTTCTTCTTCTTCTTCTTCTTCTTCTTCTTTCTTCTTCTTTCTTCTTCTTCTTCTCTTCTTTTCCTCCCCTTCCCCTTCCTTCTCCTCCTTCTTCTTCAAGGAGGCTCAGCATTTCCTGCATTCTAGAAAGAAGATCTTCTCTTGTCTTGGTCTCACCAGAGCAATAGAAGCAGAGCTGTGGGAAAAATCTGGGGTATATTTAGTCTGGCCCCATTGGAGCTGGGTAGCTATTCTATCACTGGGTTCCTAGGAACCCTCCCTTGATATTTGTTCCATTTCTTGCCCTCGCCAAATGAAGAATGCTCAGGTCCCCTGAGATGACGGTGCCACTGAGAGCCTCACCTCAGACCCTGGCTCTCCTACCTCTGCCTCAAACCAGGCCTATGACAGATGTCAGTTAAAGCACAACCCCAGAAGAACACATCTCTAGGGTAACCAGCATCTCTGGGCATAAACACAGTGACAGCAAGCTCCCTGCAGTGTGGCCGGACTTTGTTCTTGCAACAGTGGAGGGAGAGTGCCCAGACCAGGGCCATGTTGGCCACATCAGCTGCCACGTCTTAGGACAGGCCAGCCTTCTTCTCCGAGCTTCAGCCCCTCTGATGTAAAATGTGGCCACACTTTCCCTCACTTCAGAGGAAGTTGAGAATAATACTCAATGAGCCATGAGCTCAACTTTGGAAGTACTTGTTATAATTTTATCTCAGTGGCAGTTGTCAATGCCCTTTCAGATCTTTCACCAATTAAATATGAAAGTCCTGGTTTGGGGAACTTTCTTATTGTGGTTATTATCAGATGGAATTTGCCCAACCAAAAGGTCAGCTGTATTAGGGAAGGCACACAATGTTTAATTGTACACTTATTTTGTGACAGCTATTATTCTGGCTGTTTTATTTGTTATTTTTTTAATCATCCCAAAACTCAGCAGCACTTACATATCATATCGATTATGTATACAGTACAACCATCAATATTGTATTATCATCAGTATTTGATGATAACTGTATTAGTAACACTTCAGAAGAGAGGACACTGAGCCTTATGTTGGGGAACTTGCTTCAGCTCATAAAGCTAGTATGAGTTCAGAATGCCAGTGTCCCTCTTTCTTTTCTTATTTTCTATTTTTATGTTTTGCCATTTTTTTAATTAAAAAATATTTCCATTCCATCACTCTTTCCCTGTTGGCAATTGTCAGCTTGTTCTTTATAACTATGGGTCTGTATCTGTTTTGTTTTGTTTATCTGTTTCCTCTTCCTATTTTTTAAATTCACATATAAGCAAAATCATATGGTATTTTTCTTTGGCTTACATACTTAGCATAATACACTTTTGGTTCACCCATGTTGTCACAATGGCAAGAGTTTATTCTTTTTTATTGCTGAATAATATTTCATTATATATATACATATATATCACACCTTCTTTATCTATTCACTTATTGATGGGTGCCTAGCTTGCTTTTATATCTTTGTTATTACTAGTAATGCTGCAATAAAGAAGCCTCTTTCTTCTAAGTTCATAAATTGGACCCTTCAAAGGCAATTTCTATTGCTTGCTTTTTTCCCTGTGCATAAATTATTTTCACTTTTTACACATCTCTTATTATTTTTCAAAATTGGACATTTTTTTAGATAATACATCACAGGAATTCTGAATACTGATTCTCCCCATCCTCTCAGGGTATGTTCTTTGCTTTGATGTTGGCTTCTTTACGTAGTGACTTGGCTGAACTAATTCTGAGAAGCCAGTATTTCCTGCATGGCACAACCTTGCTCCCTTCTCCAACTCCCCCCTTGCTTTAATCTTCTAACCCAGATTCCTAGGATCTCCCCTGGGTCAGATAAGCCACTTACTGGCTAAATCGTATGTTTAAGTACCCTTGACCAGTTATACTTTTATCCTTTAATGTTTGATGTTTGGGGGGGGTGTCTGTCACAGTACAGAGAGTTTACAGTTTTGGTCCCACATTTATCTAGAGACTGGTAGCTTGGAGGCTTCCTCCTCGATTCCTTCGGACAGGCACAGTCTTGGACATGCACACTGTCTTCCAGACTGCCTGGGGTGATGTTATTTTTCAGTCTGGCTTCCTGTTACATCCATGTTTGGTCAGGCGTTGTATGAAGCCCCTTGTGCTGGGTCGCTGCTGTTGTGTTGACGGGTGTGTGCAGCTTGGGAGATTGTGCAGCTCTGTGCTGATTGCTGCTGGGTGGGTGTAGTGTAGTGTGTACACATTGTCACTGCCCCCAGGCTGGCTGTGATCCCAGGAGCAATCTCCTCACCTGTCTTCTCCTGGTTCTCTCTATTAAACTTCTGCCTTCTTTCCGTTTTGCTTATATCTGGAATCTCCATCTTATGAATGAGCTTGAGTAGGGGCAGTTGGGACCCCAGGATCCTCAGCCTGCCATGCTTTTCATAGAGTCTCTATCCTGTGAATGGGGGCTGAGTGGAGGAAGGGGACCCAGCCCTGTCCCTGACACCTGCCTGGGATAGAGCTTCTGCAACACAGGATGGGGTATAAGAAACTCTGGGAGCTTGACCTTCTAGAAACATGAAATTATAGCCCTAGACTCGGGGCTGAGGACAGGGAGAACCCCCATCTTCTTGTCTGCACAGGCTCGGAGTAGAGTTCCCACGACATAATGAAGACTGTGGATCAAATGCCACAGGCTCTCACTGTCTTTACAGAGATTTATAATTTTCTTGAGTGCAGTTGTTCCATTTGCTATAAGCCCTTGGGACCATTTCCAGAGATATTTAAGTTTGTTTTCACCAGTTACCTTGTCATTCAGAAGCCCTGCTTTCTCCAACTGCATTTGGGAGTAGTTTCTTACACAGCAATACTGCATTAGTTTAATTGGTGGAAGCACTAATGTTGATCAATTGGTCATGGTTTTCTGGAATGTTTGTTGAGAAAATGCTTGATAATTCCAGGAGAGACAGTGGGCTGCTGTGGCCAGATGCTGTCATCCAGGGGTGTGGCAAGAGAGGGTTGGAGGCTTGCGACCCTGGCCTGGAGGTAAGGCCACCAACTGACCATCATCTCTTTTAGACACAAGATTTACTTTCATAAATCCATGATTTTATCATCCTGTTTAGAATAAATGATAGTGCAAATAATGTGGAATTGGGGGGACAGGAGTTAAATCATATATTCTAAGTCAGTTGCAGAACAAACCCCCCCCACAAAGGTAGCAACAAAACCAAGTGTGAGCCATGCTGCCTTGAAAGATGCAGGTCCTCTGTTCTCGGTTCCACCTGCACACCATCAGCGAATTGAATTCCTGTTACAGACTACGGGAGCCAGGCCCTGGGCTAGAGGAACACGGTGATGTGCAGACATCTGAGTTTTATGTTTCTTTTGGAGAAAATGGAACAGACACTCTTTCTTCCTTCATCTGCAAAACATTTTATTTTTCACTTAAATACCTCTTTCTGACTTATTCTATTTGAAGGTTATTTCTTACTGCTCACAATAGATGAATGGCCCCAACTGCTCCCTAACGTGACAGGCTATTAAGAACTCCTTTCAGCTGTTGAAAGAACAATGAAGACAAAGAGAAGAGAAAGCTATTAGAGAAGATAAATAGAAGCACAAAAAGGCTTTATCACCTCATGGGTACATTTTAAAGCTCTCATCATGTAGCTCTCAGTTAACAGATGGACAATTCAATGCTCAAGTTAAGATTTTCTGTGATAGGAAAAAGCATAATTGTTAGAGGTGCATAAAAATAGTTTTAAAATATCTTGTGACTGGGGAGTACTCTTTTCTAATAATGCCAAACACTGCTGGCAGATTGGAAGGGGCTGGGAACTGATAGCTCCACTTCGAAAGGATGACGAGCTTAAGGGGTTCATCCAATTCTCCTGGCAAAGACAACATTTCTTTAGTGGGAATAGGCTCTTGGAAAAGTAAATGCTGTGATCATTGAGGCCAGGAGTTTTGGGAATAAAAAATTTAACTGTGATAAATTCAAGTGGTCCCTATATAAAACAAGTGGAAGAGCAATTTTTAAAATGCTTTTCAGGAAGAAGAAAATAACACATTAAAATCTCTTTTAAGAAAAACTCACAGCTGTACATTTAAAAAAAATTTTCACCTGAGGATGTGTTTATTGATTTTAGAAAGAGAGGATGGGGGCAGCGAGAGAGAGGGCGGGGGCGGGAGAGAGAGAGAGAGAGAGAGAGAGAGAGAGAGAGAGAGAGTCCCATTGGTTGCCTCCCATACGCACTCCAACTTGGGACTGAACCCGCATCCTTTTGGTGTATTGGACATGCTCCAACCAACTGAGCCACCTGGCCAGGGCCAGCCGTATATTTTTTATATAAAACCTTTTCACACTATGCTTGGTTTTTTAGTAAAAAGTTAAGACAAATATTTCCCTCCTTTTTAAAATGTTTGGATATTCACTGTTATTTTGTATTACTTTCAGGTGTGTGACATAGTGTTTAGATAGTCATATACTTTATAAAGAGTTCCCCCTGATATTTCTAGTACCCACTTGGCACCATACAGAGTTATTAAAATATTATCGATCATATTTCCTGTGATGTACTTTGCATCCTGTGAGTATTTTGTGAGTGCAACTCTGTCCTTTTTAATCCCTTCACCTTTTCACGTAGCCCTCCAACCCCCACCCATCTGACGACCATCAGTTTGTTCTCTCAAGCTATGAGTCTGTTTCTGTTTTGTTTGTTCATTAATTTTATTCTTCAGATTTGTCATAGAAGTGAAATCATATGGCATTTGTCTTTCTCTGACTGACTTGTTTCACTTAGCAAAATACCCTCCAGGTCCATCCACGCTGTCACACATTGTAAGATTACATTTTTCATGGCAGGGTAATATTCCATTGCATACATGTACCATTTCTTCATCGGTTGTCTATGGATGGTCATTTGTGTTTCTCCTGTATCTTGGCTATTGTGAATAATGCTGCTATGAACATGGGGTGCACATATCTTTTCAATTTAGTATGTTGGATTTGTTTGAAAAAAGTACCCACAGATAAAATTTTTGGGTTACAGAGTGGTTTTACTTTTAATTTTTTTCAAGAACCTCCATACTGTCTTCCATAGTGACCACACCAATTTGCAGTTCCACCAACAGTGCACAAGCATTTTCTTTTCTCCACATTCTTGTCAACACTTGTTTGTTGATTTATTGATTATAGCTATTCTGATAAGGGTAAGGTGATTTTAATTTGCAGTTTCTCTGGTGATTAGTGATATTAAGCACCTTTTAATATGTCTCTTTGCTGTCTGTATGTCCTCTTTGGAGAGGTGTCTATTCAGGTCCTTTTCCTGTTTTTTAATATGATTGGGGATTTTTGGTGTTAGTGTATATGTGTTCTTTATAAATTTTGGTTACTAACCCATTATCACATGTCTCATTGGTGAATATCTTCTCCCATTCATTAGGTTGTTTTTTTATTTTGTTGATTGTTTGCTGTGCAAAAACTTTCTGTTATGATGTAGTTCCATTTTTTTTCTTTTGTTTCCCTTACCAAAAAAAGATATATCAGAAAAACATTTCTAAGAGCAATGTCAAAAAGCTTATTACCTTGTTTTCTTCTAGAAATTTTATGGTTTTGACTCCTTTAAGTCTTTATTTTAAGTTTGTTCTTGTATATGGTATTAGAAGGCAGTCTAGTTTCATTTTTTGCATGTATCTCTCCATTTTTCCCAACACCATTTACTAAATACAGTCTGTACCACATTATATGTTCTTGCCTCCTTTATTATGTTCAATATATAAATTGACCATACAGGCATGGGTTTATTGCTGGGATCTCTGTTCTATTCCATTGATTTATGTATCTGATTTTATGCTAGTACTATGCTGTATTGATTAATATAGCCTTGTAGTATAGTTTGATATCAGATAGTGTAATACTTCCAACTTCGTCTTTCTCAAAATTGCTGTGGCTATTTGGGTCTTTTATGGTCCCATATAAAATTCGGGATTATTTGTTCTAGTTCTGTGAAAAACACCATTGGTATTTTGATAAGGATTGAGTTGAATCCATAGGTTACTTTGGGTAGTATGGACATGTTCACAATGTTAATTCTTCCTATGCATGAACTCGCTATATGTATACTTTCATTCATTTGTATCTTGTTAATTATTTTTTCAATGTCTCAGAATTTTCCAAGTATAGGTCTTTTTACCTCATAGGTTAAATTTATTCCTAGGTATTTCATTTTATTTTTTGATGCGATTATAAATGAGATGTTTTTATTAGTTTCTCTGTTAATAGTTCATTATTAGTGTATAAAAATGTAACCAATTTATGAACATTTATTTTGTATCCTGTTACTTTTCTAAAGTCATTTATCAGCTCTAGTAGTTATTTGCTGGAATTTTTTGGTTTCTCTATGTACAGTATCATGTCCTTTGCAAATAATGACAGTTGTACTTCTTCCTTTCCAAGTTGGATGCCTTTTATATATTCTTGCCTGATTGCTGTGCTAGGACTTCCAATTCTATTTTGAATAAGAGTGATCAAACTGGACAACACTATTGTGTTTCTGATCTTAAGAAAAATGTTTTTAGTTTTTCCCAATTGAATATGATGTTAGTTGTGGATTTGTCATATGTGGCCTTTTCTATGTTGAGGTATGTTCCCTCTATTCCCACTTTGCTGAGAGTTTTTATCACACATCAGTACTGAATTTTGTCAAAAGCTTTTTCTACATCTATTAATGTGATCTTATACTTTTTATTCATTTTTTGTCTATGTGGTATAACGTGTTACTTGATTCGTAAACACTGAACCAGGAATGATCACACACCCAGGAATAAAGAGTGTGTGATCATGGTGTATGATCTTTTCAATGTATTGCTAAATTCAATTTGCTACTATTGTGAAGAATTTTTGTAATTACGTTCATAGGAATACTGGCTTATGATATCCTCTCTGTGTAATGTCTTTGTCTTATTTTAAAACCAGGATAATTTCAGCTTCGTAAAACGAACTCAGGAGTCTTCCTTTCGTTTGAAATGTTAAGAATAGTTTGAGAAGGACAGATGTTAATTCTTCTTTTAATGTTTGGTAAAATTCACCTGTGAAGCCATTTGGTCCATGACTCTTGCTTCTTGGAAATTTTTTGATTACTGCTTCAATTTCATTAGTTGTAATTGGTCTGTTCAGATTTTTGTTTCTTCTTTTTTCAGTCTTGGAAAATTGTATGTTGGTAGGCATTTGCCCATTTCTTCCAGATTGCCTAATTTGTTGACATGTAATTGTGTGTAATGTTTTCTTCAAATCCTTTGTATTTCTGTGGTGTCAGGTGTTGCTTCTTCTCTTTCATCTCCGATTTTATTTATTTAGGCCCTCCCTCTTTGTTACTTGATTCTTGTTACAGGTTTATCAATCTTAATCTTTTCCAGCAACGAACTCTTGGTTTTATTGATCTTCTGTATTGTTCCTGTGGATTCTATTTTGTTTTTTTTCCCCACTGTAATCATTGTTATTCCCTGTTTTCTACTCACATTGGACTTGCTTTTTGTTTTTTTTCTAGTTTTTTCAGATGGATGCTTAGATTGTTATCTTGCAGTTTTTTATTTCTTGAGGTAGGCCTCTATTGCTGTGACTTTCCCTCTCAGGACTGCTTTTGCTGTGTCCCATAGATTTTAGGTGGTTGTATTTTCATCTTCATATATCTCAAGGTGTCTTTTGAGTTCTTTTTTTAAAACTATTTTTTATTGTTGTTCAAGTACAGTTGTCTCCATTTCCCCCCTCTACTCCTCCCCACCCCAGCCATCCCCACGTCCCACCCTTGATCCTACCCTCCTTTGGTTTTGTCCGTGTGTCCTTTATAGTTGTTCCTGAAAACCCTTCCCACTTTCACCCCCATTATCCCCTCCTACCTCCCCTCTGGTTACTGTCAGTTTTTTCTTAATTTCAATGTCTCTGGTTATATTTTGCTTGCTTGTTTTTTTTTACTTGATCTCATTATTAACCCATTCATTGTTTAGTAACATATTATTCATGATTTTGTGTTTTTTCATGTAATTGATTTTTAGTTTTACACTATTTTTATTGGAGATCATGCTTGATGCTATTTTAGTCTTAAATGTATTGAGACTTGTTTTGTGGCCTATTGTGTGGTTTATCTTAGAAAATGTCCCATATGCAATTGACAAAAATGTATATTCCACTGCTTTGGTGTAAAATTCTCTAAATATATCAATTAAATCAATTTGGTCTAGCACAGCTGGCAACTCCCTAAATAAGGCTCAAAGAATTCAAGAGACAGACGTGTTATTCTCCATGTATGCTGTAAGATTTTGAACGGTAAAGTAACATAACGAGAAACTAAATCGTCATTCTCATCCTGCAATTCTCTGAGTAAACTTTCATTTGTGGTCATTGTGAGTGAAACACAGCTACTTTCGGGAGAGTCACGGTAAGCTAATGCTCCTCAGTGGTGCGAGGGGTGATGTGGCATCATGAGTGATGATAAAACCAGAATTAGATGAGTGGTATCAGGAACTACAGGGCAAGGTGAGCTGTGTTATTTCCACACGAGCAGGAGCTGAAGAGCCACGGCAGTGTGAATATAATGGTGTTGCTGTTTTCCTCTCCCAGCGGAAGATGTAAAATTAGACGGAGACGACACACCCGACAATAAAGAAGAAAGGGGCTTGCAAAGGGAGGGGTGGTGCCCTGCAGTACCAGAATGCACACTGACAGGACACAGGGCGAATCCTTAAGCACCTCTGACATGTCCCACTCTAAACTTCCTGTGATAAGTCACCCCCATGCGCCCACGGATTGAGTGACAGATGTACCTATGTTATCAAAACTGTGACTGTGGACGGGCCCCGCGTGCTCATGGACGTGCTGCACAGGGACATTGAGGATCCACCAGGAGAGTAGAGATCAAAGTGCTTTACAATGTAGACAATGCTGGTTAAGTATTAGGGGGACCCGACAGGAGGGACTTTTTCTTCTTGTTTTAAAGATTTTATTTACTTATTTTTAGAGAAGGGAAGGGAGGGAGGAAGAGAGGGAGAGAAACATCACTGTGTGGTTGCCTCTGGTACGCCCCGTACTGGGGACATGGCCTGCAACCCAGGCATGGGCTCTGGACTTGGAATCAAACTGGCAACCCTTTGATTTGCAGGCCGGGGCTTAATCCACTGACCCACATTAGCTGGGGCATCTTCTTTTGTTATAAGGATCAGATAAATCGTGGGTATGAAGGGTTTTTGTAAACATCAAACTGCCCAGGATAAGCAAAGGTAAGCATCATCCATTTATTAAGCTGTGTGGGCTGACACAGAGGTGAGGAGAGAAGCATTCAGGGTCGCACAGCCTGTTCTGACAGACACAGGGCACAGTTCCGACTTCCTCCAGAGCCTTCCCTCTGAGTCTGTGCCTGGGCCCACCATGCTGAGAGGCAGGAGCTGGGCGGCCTCCCAGCTGGGTTTGTTAGCCTGCTAAATGCACTTCTGTTACAATCTCATTTATCAAAGCAGCTTCCATTTGTAATGTTTATATAAGTATTGACTAAATTGGTATAGTCAATTATTTCCTAATATACCTCATTAGGCTTAATTTTAGTATGAATTAAAAAAGAATTTTCAGTTTCTTCACCTGTAAAATGGGGATGGTGATACCTGCTGTGCTTTACAGAGCAATTGTTAATTCAATAATGATGAAGATGATGAGTATGGTGACAATGGTAGCAATGATGACAATGAGGATGAGGAGGACGCAGATGAGGATGACGTTGGTGGTAATGTAATGTCGGTGTGGTGGTGATGATGGTAATGTAACAGCAGAAGTACCATGACAACAATAGCTGCCATTTGTGGTGTGAGTAACCATGACTGGTATTTTGATACGCTGTCTACTGGTATTTTGAAAGCACTATCTCTTTTTATTCTCACATAGCACTGGGAAGCAGATGTTATCCTCCCGCTTTTTCAGATGAGGACATTAGGCACAGAGGAGATGAGTAGCTTGTCCAAAGTCACACAGCAGCTGGCACAACACAAGTAAGGGGTATGAGAGCAACTAGGAGATGAAGAAGCCCCAACAGACGTGCTACTTACTCCCTTGTGGCAGGTCACGGAACACTTGCTGGAGGTGCTGGCTGCTCATTTATCATCTCGCTGAGGTCTTTTCCTGTACTGGATGCAGCCAGGAACAGTGGTTCCTGTGGGCACAGGGGGAGGAAGGCTCAGGCAGCCCCCATCCTGGGCTTGCTTGCCTGGGGCTTCTGTCAAAGCAGCATGAAACAGAGTGTGGCAAACCCGGGGCAGAAGCCCAGGAGCCTGGCCTAGGCCAAGGTCATCAGTCCTCCTCCAAGTCCAAACACTATTGTTCTTACCCTACTGCATTATTGCGGTTTGTCAGCATGCTTATCTGTATCAGCAAACGGAGAGGTCTGCAAAGGTGGTCACTGTTGTTTTTATAGTTCAACCCCTCAGTGCACAGCAGCTCAAGGTGAGGCTCAAGACCTGTGCTGGAAGAGAGAGAGGTTGAATTGTATTGTGTTTCTCTCCCAGAGACAAAGCAGCGCAGAAGCCACTTGGTGCCCACCTGGGATGGAGAGCGGGGGAGGTGAGGACAGCTGCAGGGCCACTGTCTGAGCCTTGGCCCCTGTCACATCTGGTCTGGGCGCTGGAGGAGGGGCCCAGCCCCAGAGGTGGGGCTGGGGTGCTCACAGATTCTCTATGAAAGGCGGGAGGAACTCAACCCAGACAGCAGGATGGGTGGGGTACCACAGTCCCTCTGCCTTCCCAGTGAGGAGAGTTCAGTGTGGAAATAGATCTGTTTTACCTTGACACCTTTGGGAACTATGACAAAGTCTTGTGCCTCAGTTTATCCACTCGTAACATGATCACGATCGCCTCCTTTGCCCTTAGAAACAGCGCCCTAGTGATGAGGGATACGGGGAAAATGCAGCTTTAACTTTCTACAATAAATAGCTTCAGCCCTTCCTTTCCTCTTCTCCTGTCTTGAATGTCGGGGCAAGGCCAGGCCTGGCGGGGTTGTGTGGCCTGTGAAGCATCAGTCTGAGCAAGGGCAGGCTCAGCCCTGGGGCAGGATCTTGGTGGATCTGGTTTGTGAGACATTACCCTTTATCTTGAATCATGGGCAGGTCTGTGGATCCTGGGGGAGGAAACAGCCGCTTGGTGGGGGCATAAGAAATAGGTTAGTGCACACTGGAGACCTGAGGCAGTGTGAGGTACTCAGAGGTGCAGATCTGTCTGTCAGCTTGGGATCCAGCTGGGGAAACAGCAGAGGGAGGCCTCTGTGCAGACGCAGCTGGCTGCAAGGCTGGGGCAGTCTGAGTCCTCAAAGAGCAGAACTGGGCTCGGGCCATAGCAGCCCTGGCAGCTGCTGCTCCTCAGAGCCCAGCCTGAGCTGCATGCAGTAAGCAGGGTCTGTGAAAGCCACCCCCACCCCTGCTGGTTAAGTCTTGCCCCCGGCTCCCAGGTAGCCGGCCACATCCCACAGTCCTGGAAGGCTACACAGAAGTGGCAAAAGGGAAACCTGCCTGGTGGCTGTCCACAAAACTCCAGTTGAGACCTGTTCATGGGTGTCTGAAAATGGCCTAGAATCTTCAGGGAAGCCTGGGCAGGATACTTCAGCAACTATGTAGCTGGGAGATTGAATCACCAGAGAGAAGTGTTGATGGTACAATTTGGATCCTGCTATTGGTTTCACTGAGGCTCACTCAGTGTTTAGACTGTTGGCCCTGCTGCCCTCCATGTGCTTTCTGCTTTCCCCAAGGGAGGCAAAGCACCAACCCAGGGCTGGACCTCAGCTCCTCTCTTGCTGTCCAGGACCACAGAGGACAGATTCCGTGGGGCGACCTGGAATGACCGCACCGCTCAGGTGCACCATAGTCGGGTCCAGTCTGCAGAGACCCTGCTTCTTCCCAGCACCAAAGGGGCTCTCCTGAACTGTCCGAGCCTGAAACTCGTGGCCTAGTAAACCTGATCCGAAGAGGTTCTTCGTCATGTACTGTTACTGTAAAAGACAGGAGGAAGCGGTTTTGTCTGGGGAATGCTCTCTGTAGCTATTTACCATTACTTTGCTGCAAAGATGAACAGCTATAAACCAGCATGCTGAAGGTGGGGAGAAGTGCATTTATTGGAAAGATTTTTACCCTATTTGATTATCTAAATTTTCTTATATTTCAAGAATAACCATGTATATTTTCAGATAATAACCATAGAATAAAATATTTGGGGGAGAAAAAGCCAACGTAAAAGTGATTAAAAACTTTCAAGGCCCTTTCCCTCTCCCGAGCTCAGTGCTTCTCACAGGAGTTTCACATGCCCAATGTTTGTGTCTGGCTGTTGGGCAGACTCCATGTCTAAGAGCAAATCATGGAAGATGATGGGTCGGTGGTGGGCCCTTGGTAGGTCAGGAAGGGCCTCGAAATCATTTCCATTTCTCTCTCTGCTGCACCATCGTTTCCTCCGGAAACCAACTGTGGTTCCCGAGCAGCACTGTCACTGGCCAGGACCCCACGGCCACACAGCTGTGAGCACCCATCTGTCCAGCCCACACCCATCTGTCCAGCCCACAGACCATAAGCCTGGGCCCCAAAGAAATTCCTTGGTGGGCCCAGTGAAGGTAAAGGGCAAACTCACTGCGGGTGCTCTGTCCCTTTTGATTGGTGGGAAACAAATCCTTCATGAAGTCATACAGGAAGAAATGCCAGCCCCAAGACTGAGGTGGAAGGCTGATGTCACCATCAGGGAGGCATGTCTCTTTCTCTGTGAAGTTCCGGCAGGTAGAAACACCTGCAGTTCCAGGGGTCCCTGTGTTAGGCATCTACAGAGGCACCTGCTGATGAGATGTGCCTGCAGACCCTCAGGTGGGCCTCGACAGTTTCCTCCATTTTTCAGGATGCTGAGCTGGTAGTTTCAGGTCAGTCTGAACACCCAGACCAGGGGCTGAAGGCAGCCCTCCATGCTGTGTCCCTGTGAGCATCCCTGATCATTCTGCTCAGCAGGATGTCCACTGATGATGCCTGCTCAGGACTGTTCAGGCCCAGATCGTGGGACGGAACAGAATGGGCCTTAGTGACAGGCCCTGGGTCACGCTGGGGAGAGGCCTCTAAAAGACATGACAAAACTCTTACCACACACGCACACACAAAGTGGAATCAAAGAAGGCAGAGAAATGGGCGATGCTGAGAGACATGGGACGAGGAGGCCCCGTGGGAGGAACAGAGCACAGCTCAGCTTGGGGCGTTGCCTTCCCTGTGCTGTCTCTTGTTTTCACGTTTGTTATTATCTAGGAGTTTCTTCCAGATGTGTGAAGTGAGCAAGATACAAGGCATTAACCTGTGGCTTGCAGATGGTTTTAAGGTGGGATTAGAATGCCACTCAGCTTGTGCCCGCTACGCCAAACCCCAGGTTGGGGCGTGGGGCCGCAATCCTGACATCTCAGAAGTGGGAGGACTGAGGGCTCTTCCTGAACCTTCCTCAGGACAGGCTCCACATCTGTCAGAGGTGCTCGAGCGCTCTGACAGCCTCAAATGACAGTTTTTTTAAAACAGAAAGACAAGACAGGATAAAAAATAATGCACAATTAGGAAGCCATTGAACTTCTGTGCAAACGAATAAATAAACCAGCCCTTGACAGTACCCCCATCTGCTGTTGGCACAATTATTATGCTTCATATATTCATTTTAATGCTGTTGTTGCCTTTAGTTTCTGCAGACTGAACGTTCTTTCTGCAGAATGAACGCACACACATGTACCAGTCTTAGGATCTGCTTAATTGCAGGACAGGCAAACTGTATTACCTGGAAAGTTAGCATTTTTGTTTATTTACTTTCACTACCGTATTCCCCCATAAGAAAAGAAATAAACTCAGGAAGATTTATATGTCTTCCAGGTTTTTGTTATTTTTTATTATTTCTCTCTGTTTCTTCCCCCTCCCCAGGGGGGCGTGCCCTACGAGGTGATGGTTTTGGTCTCTGTCCCCTGCCCCGCGGGCGCTGGTCCTGCGACCACCTTCTGGGAGCTGACTTGCTGTGAAACAGTCTAAGGTTCTCCCCCCTCCCCCCTCCCCGCACAGGACGGTGTCAGGTCAGACTTATGCCCGAGATTAGACCCCCTGCTTCCGGCTGTCCACGCACGGGAGACCACTCCCCGACAGTAAGAGGAGACAAGGCCTCCTGGTGGAGGAAAAAGGAGCTGAGAGCCCCCAGCAGCCTGGGGACGCAGGATGGGCTGGACGACCGCCCTCTGCGACCCTGGGCCGGAGTGCGGATCCCGTCCCAGATTTGAGACAACGAAGGCTTGTTGTTGGGCCGTGCCAGATTTGGGGGAGTTCGTTACGCAGCAGGGGGAACTAATCGTGTGGAAGGACAGCAGCATTTGAGATATCCGCGGTTTGGGGAAAAGACGGGGAGGAAGCAAGTGCTGCAAGCGAGGGGAGAGGCCGGATCAGGTCGCCGGCGCGCGGGGAGCGATTGGCCGGCAGGTCGGGCTGGCCAGCGACCAGGGTCAGCGTGCCCACCGGGAGAAAGCAGAGTGAGCGTCCTAAGTTACAAAAAACGACGACAGCCACCGGCAAGTGCTGCCCGTAGTCTCCTCACAGGGTTGGACCTTACCTGTTTTTTCTATAGTTTGTGACTTTTTCAGCGGCAAAAAACAAAACAAAACTGGGTATTCAGCTTTATATTCATTTCCTGAAAGGGGAGAAACTGTATAAAATTGGGTACATTTCCATTTCTCATTTAAAAAACACGAACTCTGCTTTGTATTATTTCTACAATAATTTATAACTATATATTTTCACCCACTTTTATTTTACTGTTCATATAAAAATTTTTGTAGTTCACTTACTTGTCAAGATAAAAATTTTCACCTAGAAAAACACTTATCAGTATTATTATTTATTTATTTTATTTTAATTTTTTAAAAAGATTTTATGGGCACTTTTTAAAAAAGATTTTATTTATTTATTTTTAGACAGAAGGGAAGGGAGGGAGAAAGAGAGGGAGAGAAACATCAATGTGTGGTTGCCTCTCACGTGGCCCCCACTGGGGACCTGGCCCACAACCCAGGCACGTGCCCTGACTGGGAATAGAACCGGCGACGCTTTGGTCCACAGACCACACTCAATCCACTGAGCCACACCAGCCAGGGCTAGTATTATTATTTTAAAAAAACAACTCTGGACTCAGCTAACGGTACCCCTGAGTAGCCCCGATTCACACACCAGTCTGCACTTCGTCCTGGTGATGCAGCGCACGGTCCCAGGCCCCGGGCATGTTTCACTGTCACTCAACTTTCTTCCCTCATCAGGACACTCGGAGCGGGTGGGGCGGGGCTGCCCCCAAGGCCACTCCTGTACCAAGGCCCAGCTTCCCCAGCCCTGACCCACTGCTTGCAGCTGAATGCCACTGAGGGGAGCACCTGTGTCAGGAAAGGGGCGCTTGCATGGGGTTTCACCTGGGATTAGTGGGAGGGGTGGGAACTGGTCATTATCAGTTTTGTCAATATAATTCATAAATTTATTTTAAAACAACGTTATTAAGATGTAAATTGTAATCCCAAATCCACATACTTTCGCTGTCTACTTTCATTACAAGTGACAAATAAACATGTTATTGTGTAAGTTGTTTATCTTTCCTCTGTTGATGCAGGTTTGAGTTGTTTTAAGTTTCAGGGTATAATGAGTAAAGATCCTTACACAGATCTTGCTGTGGACATCTGCTTTCGTTACTGTGGTGGAGATGTCTAGGAGCAGAAGAGCCAGACCTCACTGTGGACCCCTGTCTCTGTCCGTTCAGGGAGCTACACTAGAACGCCACAGACTGGGTGTATGATAGACACCAGACATTTAGATCTGGGGCTTCCAGTCAAGATGGCAAAGCAGGTAAATGCTGCGCTCACCTCCACCCACAGCCACATCCCAATTATAGCACATCTAAATTATAGAACAACCACCCTTGGGAACCCCCTGGAGATTAGAGGGACAAAACTCCCATAACTAAGGACGCATAGAAGGGGCCATGTCACTTCTTTAAAAGGGGTGGAGACACCGAGCAAGCTGTTCCCACGCTGGCATGTGGTGATTAAGAATTGAGAGGCTTATCTAAGCGGGGGAAGTCCACCTTTGCAGAGTGAGTGAGGAGTGAGGAGTCCCAGCCCCACAATGGGCTCCCCAGCTCAGAGCACCAGTGCTGGGAAGAGGAGTCCCCACAATTTCTGGTTGTGAACCTTAGTGGGGATTCTGTCCAGCTGAGACAGAGGGCTGCTGTAGACACAAGCATCCTCTTAAAGGGCCTGAACACAGAGTCACTTCAGCAAAGAATCGGTAACTAAAAACGTGCTGGGGAAACATGGGCAGAAACTGGGCTGGGGCTCTTCCTCTCAGAATGCAGTACTGGCAGGCACCGTTGCTGCTTCGCTGACCTTCCCTGGCACAGCCAGCAAGCACGGGCGGGTGTCGGACATGAGCTCTTCATGAACCTGGCTCATGCCACTCACTCCACCTGGTTATTCCCACAGACCTCGTCCCTCATAACTCATACAGTGGCCCAAACCTTTTTCAGCAGCTGTTCCCCTCAAGCACTGGCCTTGGGCCATGCTGCAAAATTTCCTAAAGTCTCCCAAAGGCCCATAAACCCCAAACAAACAGTGGCAGGCTTTGGTGTGCTTGCCTGTGGCCCCAAGCTTGGCAATAGCAGTAACCCGCCACAGTTCGCAGTGAAGCCTCTCCCAGGTGCCTTCCAGCCCAGCTAAGTCAGCAACCAACTACCTATCACTTTGTAGCTGCTATGATGTGGCCCCAGGCTGGGAAGAGGCAGCCATTTATTTTGGTCTGCCTCTCAGGGGCAGTTCCTCTCGAGAAGCTGTACAACTCAGGTACACAGTGGCCAGCTTTAGACCCCAGCAAGCACCACCCAAATACCCCACAAACGATGCACGTTAAAGGTGGGATCACCAGGCTCCAGAGCCCTGTTAAAGCCAATCCCACTCCATGGAGTAAGCCTCTGCACAGCAGCTCGTCCCCTGGAAAGGCTAGTCTTCACAGCCAGACAGCCTGAGGGGCAATCCCACCCAGTGACGTGCCAACTGCAATCAAGACCCACACTAGAAGGCACACAAAACCCACACTAGAGACACCCCTGGAAAACCAGGCTCAGGTGACCAGGGAGATTGTGCCACAGCACTCCACAGAATGCCTACTATGTAAGGCCACCCTGCTAAGATTGGGCGATGTAAGTGCTTTACTTAATCCAGAGAAACGAACACAGGGAGTCAAACAAAATGAGAAGACAAATGTATGCCCAATGAAAGAACAGAACAAAAATCCAGAAAAATAACTAAAAATAGAGGTAAGTAATTTCCCAGATACAGAATTCAAAACACTGATTACAAAGTTGCTCAATGAACACAGGAGAAAAATAAGTGAACTCAGTAAGAACTTCAAAAAGGCAATAAGAAACATAAAAAAGAAGATAGAAAACAGGAAAAAACTCAGAAATGAGTACAGTGACTGCAACAAAGAATACATTAGATGGAATCAACACCAGATTAAATGAAGCAGAGTCTCAAGTCAGTGACTTGGAAAATAAGGTAGCAGAAAACACCCTATCAGAACAGAAGGGCAAAAAGTAAAAGTAATAAAAATAAAACTGAGGATGGTGTAAGGAAACTCCAGGATAACATCAAACATACCAACATTCATATCATAGGGGTACCAGAAGGAGAAAAGAGAGAGCAAGGGATGGAAAACCTATTTGAGAAAATAATGACTAAGAACTTTCAAAACTTTGTGACAAAAATAGACCTGCAAATCCAAGAAGTACAGAGTATCTGAAATGAGATGAGACAAAAGAGGCCCCCACCAGGACACATCGAGTTAAATGCCAAAAAGACAGAGAGAGAATTTTAAAACTAGCAAGAAAAAAGCAGTTAGTTATGTAAAAGGAGGTCCTATAATACTGTCAGCTAATTTCTCAGCTTCGCACGCCATGAGAGATTGGCCCCAAATACTTAAAGTGATGAAATATTCAAAGTGATGAAATGCAAATACAACCAAGATTTCTCTCCCCAGAAAGGCTATGATTTAGAATTGAAGGAGAGTAAAGAGCTTCCCAGAGAAGAAAAAGCTAAAGGAGTTTATCAGCACCAAACTAGTACTACTAGAAATATCGAAGACACTTCTTTAAGAAGAAGAAATATATAAAAAATATGAATAACAAAATAGCAATAACTACATATATATCAATAATTACTTTAAATTTAAGTGGATTAGATGTTCCAATTAAAACACATAGGGTAACTGAATGGATAATAAAACAATACCCTGTCTACAAGAGACTCACGTCAAAACAAAAGACACACACAGACTAAAAGTAAAGGGTTGGAAAAAATATTTCACACAAATGGGAATGAGAAAAAAAGCTGGATTAGTAATAATTACATTAGGCAAAATAGACTTTAAAACAAAGGCTATAAATACAGACCAAAAAATAAAAAAGACATTTAAGAATGATAAAGGGATCATTCCAACAAAAGGACATAACCCTTATAAACATTTATGCACCTAACGTAGGAGCCCCTAAATTTATAAAGAAAATACGATGAACATAAAGAGATAAACAGTAATACAATAATACTAGAGAATGTTACTATCACACTGACATCAATGAATAGATCGTCTAGACAGAAAATCAACAAGGAAATAGCAGCCTTAAATGAAACATTAGAACGGACAAATTTAATTAACGTTTTTAGAATATTTTACCTCAAAGCAGGAAAATACACATTTTTTAAATGCACATGCAACGTTTTCCAGGATAGATCACATGTTAGGCCATACAACCAGTCTCAATAAATTTAAGAAGTTTGAGATTATGTTCTCTCAACACAATGGTATAAAATTAGAAATTAAGTAAGAGAAAAAAACCCTGAAAAACACATGAACGCATGAATGCTAAATAACATGATACTAAACAATGCATGACTTAACAATAAAATAAGGAAGAAATTCAGAGATATTTTAAGACAAACGAAAGTAAAGTATAATGACCAAAAATCTATGAGACATAGACAAACCAGTTATATGAGCCCAATTCATAGCAAAACAGGCTTGCCTCCAAAAACAAACAAAAAAATCTCAAAAAAACCAATCTAAACTTATACCTAGAGGTACTAGAGAAAGTACAATAAACAAAGCTCTGAGTAAGTAGTAAGAAGGGAATATTTAAGACCAGAGTAAAAATAAATGATACAGAATCTAAAAAAAATACTAAAGATAATGAAACCAAAAGCTGGTTCTTTGAAAAGATAAACAAAATTGATAAACTTTAACCAGGCTCATTAAGAAAAAAGAGAGAGAACCCAAACAATATAAAAAATTAAATAGTAAAAGTGACAACTGACACTATCTGCCAACAAATTGGTTATTCTGGAAGAAATAAATAAAGTTTTAGAAACATACAATCTTCCAAGATAATGAAGAAGAAACAGAAAATCTGAACAGACCAATAACTATTAACCAAATTAAATCAGTAATCAAAAGAATCTCCCAGCAAACAAAAATACTGGACCAGATGGTTTCATTGGAAAATTTTATAAGCCATTCAAATAAGAACTATCATTTATCCTTTTCAAAATATTTTTAAAAAGCTGAAGAGAAAGGAAGGCTTTCAGGTAAATTTTACAAGGCCAGCGACCTTGATTCCTAGACCAGACAGGGACATTACAGCAACAACCAAAAGGCAATATAGACCAATATTCCTGAGGGACGTAGATGTAAAAATATTCAACTAAATATTAACAAACTGAAAAGATGAATTCAGCAGTAGATCAAAGCATCATATGCCATAGCCAAGAGGGATTTACTCCTGGGATGCAAGGTTGGTTCAATATTTGCTAATCAATTTAAACAATATACTACACAAAATAATGAAAGCTAAAAATTTTATGATCGTATGAAATGATGCAGGAAAAAAAAACATTTGACAAAATCCAGCATCTATTTATGATAAAAACTCTCAGCAAAGTGCAAGTAGACCAACCATACCTCCACATATTGAAAGTCACATATGACAGCTAGCATCCTACTAATAGTGAAGAGCTGAAAACTTTTTGATTTAAGATCAAAAAGATTAAACAAGACAAGAATATCCACTTTCACCACTTTTGTTAAACATAGTATTGAAAGTTCTAACAATGAAAAAATACATAAATAAGCAAAAGGCACCCAAATTGGAAAGGAAAAAGCAAAATTTTCATTATTTGCAGACATAATAGAACATATAAAGAATCTAAAAACTCCACACACAAAAATAATCTATTAGAACAGATAAATGAATTCAGTAAAGTAGCAGGATGCAAAATTAATATTTAGAAACTGGTTCCTATTTAAAATACACCAATAATGATCAGAAAGAGGAACTAAGAAAATGATCTCATTTACAATTGCATCAAAAAATATTTAGGAACTAACTCAACCAAGAGTAAAACACCTGTCCTCAGAAAGTTATGGTTGGTCATATATGACCTTTATTGTGTTTAGGTATGTTCCCTCTATTCCCACTTTGCTGAGAGTTTTTATCATAAATGGGTGCTGAGTTTTATGAAATGCTTTCTGCATCTATTGATATGATCATGTGGTTTTTATTCCTCATTTTGTTTACGGGGTGAATCACATTTATTGATTTGCAAATGTTGTACCATCCTTGCCCAAAATAACTCCCACTTGATCGTGGCGTATGATGTTTTTTTTTTTAATATTTTATTTCACTTGTTTTTAGACAGAGGGGAAGGAAGGGAGAAAGGGAGGGAAACATCAAGGTGTGGTTGCCTCTTGCGCATGCCCCCTACTGGGGACATGGCTGACAAGCCAGGCATGTGTCCTAGACTGGGAATCGAACTGACAACTCTTTGGTTCCCAGGCCAGCGCTCAATCCACTGTGTCACAACAGCCAGGGCAGATGAATCTTTCATTAATATTTGTGGAGAAGAAACTTAATGATTTTTATTCATCTATGTTCCAAATAACCTTTTCTTTCTACCTTTTTTTCTTATTCTGATAAGAATTACCTCATGAAGTTTGCATTTTGAAGGGATGGTCTAGAAAATAGTTTCTGGTGAAGACCAGATGAAATATTTACATCTCAAAGGCATAGGCAAGAATGCAAGTTTCTCCAAAAAGGACTTTTGTCTCCTACAGCCAGAATTTTACAATATCTACAAGGATTTTGAGAAAAATAGGAGATGATTAGGGATTGGTAAAAGTAATAGGTGGACATTGAATCATTTCTGGAGACAAATCTCTGGTCTTATAAATTCTCAATTTTTAAACGTGATATCTATTTTTAATTCCTCAAAGATTTTGGTTGTAAGTTAAATAGTATCAGGGAGCTCATCTACCCATTCAACTGCATTTTCTTCTATTTCTTTATATCAGGGGAAATATTTCCAACTAATAAGGAAATCCAAGTTTATTATATTCTGGATTTAGAGCTTGTCATCTAGAAAGTTTTAGTAAATTCTTCAGAAAGGCTTTAGAAGAATATTCTTTCCCTCTGGATTTCATTTAAGCTTGAGGGGAAAAGGCCTAAAAAAGCAGTAGACTTTTTTTTCTAATATATTTTATTGATTATGCTATTACATTTGTCCCATTTTCCCCCCTTCACTCCACTCCATCCTGCCCACCCCCTCCCTCCTATATTCCCCTCCTATAGTTCATGTCCATGGGTCATACTTATAAGTTCTTTGGCTTCTACATTTCCTACACTATTCTTACCCTCCCCCTGTCTATTTTCTACCTACCATTTATGCTACTTATTCTCTCTACCTTTCCCCCTTCTCTCTCCCTCCCACTCCCCTGTTGGTAACCCTCCATGTGAGCTCCATTTCTGTGGTTCTGTTCCTGTTTTAGTTGTTTGCTTAGTTTGCTTTTGTTTTTGTTTTAAGTGTGGTTGTTAATAACTGTGAGTTTGCTGTCATTTTTACTATTCATATTTTTTATCTTCTTTTTCTTAGATAAATCCCTTTAACATTTCATATAATGAGGGCTTGGCGATGATGAACTCCTTGAACTTGACCTTATCTGAGAAGCACTTTATCTGACCTTCCATTCTAAATGAAAATTTTGCTGGATAGAGCAATCTTGGATGTAGGTCCTTGCCTTTCATGACTACGAATACTTCTTGCCAGCCCCTTCTTGCCTGTAAGGTCTCTTTGGAGAAATCAGCTGACAGTCTTATGGGAACTCCTTTGTAGGTAACTGTGTCCTTTTCTCTTGCTGCTTTTAAGATTCTCTCCTTCTCCTTAATCTTGGGTAATGTAAATATGATGTGCCTTGGTGTGTTCCTCCTTGGGTCCAACTTGTTTGGGACTCTCTGAGCTTCCTGGACTTCCTGGAAGTCTATTTCCTTTGCCAGATTAGGGAAGTTCTCCTTCATTATTTGCTCAAATAAGTTTTCAACTTCTTGCTCTTGTTCTTCTCTTTCTGGCACCCCTATGATTTGGATATTGGAACATTTATAGTTGTCTCAGAGGTTCCTAAGCCTCTCCTCATTTTTCTGAATTCTTGTTTCTTCATTCTTTTCTGGTTGGATGTTTCTTTCTTCCTTCTGGTCCACACCGTTGATTTGAGTTTCAGTTTCATTCCCATCACTATTGGTTCCCTGTACATTTTCCTTTGTTTCTCTTAGCATAGCCTTCATTTTTTCATCTAACTTGTGATCAAATTCAACCAATCTGTGAGCTTCCTGATTACTAGTGTTTTGAACTGTGCATCTGATAGGTTGGCTATCTCTTCATTGCTTAGTTGTATTTTTTCTGGAGCTTTGATCTGTTCTTTCATTTGGGCCATTTTTTTTTTGTCTTGGCGAGCCTGTTACATAAAGGGGCGGAGCTCTAGGTATTCATCAGGGTGGGGTAATGCTGGTCACTGTGCTGTGACTCTGTACATGGGGGAGGGGTCTGATAGGGAGCAATGGCGCTTGCTCTGCTCTCTGATGGTTTTCAGTCACTTCCTCCGCTACCCACAATCAAATTGGGCCCTTCTGCTGCTGCTTCCTGAGTGGGTGGGTTTGTGTACATTCTAGGACCCTATGGGTCTCTCCTACGAACTCTCTTGTAAGGCTGGGAGTTTCTCCTGCTGCCTCCTCAACCCCCACAGGTGTTTTCAATCAGCAGTTTGAGGCTTTATTTCCCTGTGCTGGAGCCCTGAGTTGCGGGGTGTGTTTTGTTCCCCCGCCAATCCTCCCAGTTTATCTATGCTCGAATGTGGGGCCGCAGGATCTGCCGGACACTACCTTATGGGGTCTGCTAGCTGCAGCCTGGCCTTCCCTATTCCACAATCCACCACCTCCCCAGGGCTGCCAGCCACTACCTTGCTGCAAGTCCTCTCCGCCTGGCTGCCCGTCTTTGCCCCTCCTACTGGTCCATATGAATGTTTCTTCTTTATCTCCATGGTTGTCCAACTTCCATACAGTTTGATTTTCTGTCAGTTCTGGTTGTTTTTTGTTTTTAAATTGTTGTCCTTCTTTTGTTGTGCGAGCAGGCACAGTGAGTCTACCTACGCCTCCATCTTGGCTGGAATTCCAAAAAGCAGTAGACTTTTAATATCATTTTCCAATTGGTCCACTTTCTGTCCATAGAGCTACTAAAAAAAAATCTTTTAAATATGTCATCAAGTTTCAGCTGATGCAGAGTGAATATTCCTGGCAGTACTGAACAACCCTGGCAGTATTGGACTCAGGAGGTAGTCCTGAAGAGGGTGAAAAATATGTTTTATTCTTCTGTCTCTCCTGGGTACTGCAGACAGATATCTGGGAGAGATGACTCTGGTAAGCATCTCATCCTGATCTGGCTACTTCCATCTTTTCCAGAATAGCATCGTTCATCTCTCAGTGGGGTTTAAAATAGAAAGTGTAACTTCAGTATCCACCAAAATTTGACACGATTTTCTATTAATTTTGATTTTAGTTTTCCATGGCTATTTAAAAGATAATGTAGCAGTTTACCAGAAAACCCCTCAGAGTTTCTTAACACCTGGGAGGGGTCTATTTGGGGATCCTCCTTCAATACAGAGATGGGGGTAGCTGTAGAGTCATTACTTTGGCAGAAATGCTTGTGGCCATATTCTCTTCAGAGTGCAAAGAGTAGCAAGATAGGATTTGTAAAATTAGTCGTCAGTCAAAGGGTGATAGAGAAAGTAGCATGAGTCACATAAGTCTTAGCCTTTTGTTTTAGGTACTTTTGTGTCTTTAGGGTTTTTTTTTTTCAGCCTTTCTAAACAAATCTTTCAATTAAGCTATTTGGGAATTTGGAAGCCTTTGGAGACTTATGCATGCCAATTAAAATAGATATCCCGTTTTGTTTGGTTGATTTGGGGACCCTGGATGGCAATGGTATTTTTAAGAGAATGATCTTGAGTAAGTGGAACGTTCTCCATAGGAGCTACTGTCATTCCCTGAGGGCGGCAGCAGTGTGGTAGGACTCTAGTCACTTTTCTGTCCAGCCATGTGTAGCCCCAGATGGGGTGCGGCTCACATCTCTGCCTCGCCATATTTTGGAGCACCCAGTACAATGGCTATCAAATTAAGTTATCAGTGCCCAAAACAAGACTGTAGGATTTGCCATTTTTGCAGATAGTCATAGCTTCTGGGACTGCAGTTCTCAGACATAAGATAAGTAGATGTGCTGGAAGGTGGCATACTCGACTCTGTGGAACACCAGGGTTTTTTTTTTGTTGTTGTTGTTTTGTTTTGTTTTGTTTTATTTTGTTGCTAAGCCTTGGGTCTCTTGGAGCCAACTTACTAGCTGAGAAAGACGTGCTGTTGACTTGGATCTTTGTGGGATTTTACAATGTACCTCACTGCATGAAATTTTCTTGAGGTTGATGGGTGACCTATTGCCAATCTAACCCATTCTGTGACCAACTCATCCTAACACAGGAGTCTTACACGTAGGTGGTAAATAGCCTGACAGCTTTTGAAGATCTTACCGGTTTCATTGAGCAAATCACGACTTTGGTAGCATCACATTTGACAGACAGAAAGGAGCTCCAAAGAGCCGCACAAAATGAGAATCTTTTACAGCAGAAGAGAGTAGGATGAGGAAGGTATGAGCAAAGTGTGGATTGTTGGGGGCAAGGCACCTTCCGTTAGGAGCCAGCCAGCATCTGGCAGGCAGATGACCTCACTGGTGCCGACCAGGCAATTCCCGATTGACTGCTTTAAGGTTCCACTCTCAGGAATGTTAACATTGTAGTCAAGTTGCACATTAAGTCTTGGTTTGTCTATGTGGACTTAGCACCCGTGACTCCATTTTAGCTCTGTTGGCTCTTTTTTTAAACAGGGACAAATAAAGTTTCTTTTTCTTTCCGTATTAGAAGACAGGGGAGACTGGAATGATAGGTGGGGCTTGGATTTCTGTTCAGGATGGACGAGTTCAAGATCTGGTGGAAAGTGTCTGGAGCAGGAACGCGGTGAGATACTGTTATTTTAGCTGCCCTTCTCGTGGTCGTCATTGCAGGGTTTACCCTTGCTACTAAGAGCCAACAGTGCTCTTCAGGTACTTTGCAGACACGAAGTGCTGGCCTGAGCGGCAGTTGGTGAGGGAACAGGCAGCCTTTCACAGTGAAGAGCAGAGAGAGGTGGGGGGCGGAGTCGGCCTGAGGCTGAGTGAGGACCCTGCCCCCTTCACCTCTGACAGAGCCCCTCTGAGCCACGCCCTTTCCTGGGCCCTTTCCTGTCCCCAGTGGTAATTATCACTGCAAAATCATTATATGTTATTTGTCACACTGGGATTATCGACAAACTATAGTAACAGTGTCTTTGTTGAGCTGGTGACTGCTGATAGCCACTCTGAACGGAACCAGCATCAGAGCTAAGAGGGAACAGCACGAAATCATTTAACAGAGGCCTTAGTGCTGCTGAGAGGAAGGCGATGCTGACTGAGCTGTCTTTCAGAAGTGCTCAGTGAATCCCGGTGGAATCCCAGAAGCTGTGAGTTCTGGTGAGGAGGTCGCCAAACTGGGAAAAAGGCAGACGGGGTTCCAAGCCCAGCTTCTCCAGCCGCTAGCAGTGTGACCTGGGGCGAGTCAGCAGCTTCTCTCAGCCTCAGCATTTTTTTACATTTTATCTAAATTTTACTTTAAAATTAGTTTACATTCAATATTATTTTGTATTAGTTTTACATGTACAGTGTAGTGGTTGGACAATCACACGGTTTGCAACATGTCCCCCTGATATTTCAAGTACCCACCTGGCACCGTACGTAGCTACTACAATATTATTGACTATATTTCCTGTGCTGTACTTTATGTCCCTGTGATTATTTTGTAACTACCAATCTGTACTTCTTAATCCCTTCACGTTTTATACCCAGCTCCCCAGGCCCCTCCTTCTGGTACAGTTTTATTGTGTATAAAATTGGGGCACTATACCTCCCTCAGAGTTGTGGGAAAGAAAAGACAGAGATTATATATATGTAACTTGTTTTATTGTGTTTCACAGATGTTAGAGTTTTATCAAATTGAAGACAGAGCCCTCCACTAGAAAAAAAGATTATGATTTGGTTTTTGCATTAGTCACTTTGTTGTGGCGGCTGGAAACTGCACCTGCACTATTGTCAATATACCTGCACACACACAGTTTCGTTTCATATACATATGAATAAATATTCATTTGATAAAGCCAACAAGTGCTTGCTTCATGTGAAGCCCATTATTGCCCCCTGCAATTTGGAGACAGAGTTCAGAGAAAAGTGGACCTTTATTAGGGCATAGGAAGCACTCGGGCTGCATGTGATTCAGACTCTGTGAGGAGGTACGGAGCAGAAGGATGAGGGAACCAGAGAGCAGTGACCCCTGAGAGCCCAGGAAGGAAAGAAGGCTGTGTGAAAAGGGCAGCCTGGCCGGGTCAGGGAGAGAATGGGGGGTGGCAGGCACGGGGAATACAAGTGCAGGTTTTCAGAGGCTGGCAGTGTTCACCCCCTCCCGCTCTTCCTTTAGGGTGCTGCCCAGCAGTGAGGAAGGCCGTGGGCGGGAGGTGAACCTGGACCTGACACTTACTGACAGCCCACCCTTGGCCAGTGATTCACCTTCTCAGAACCCCCGTCTCCTCGTCTGAAAGCAGGTGTTAGTCATACGTGCACACAGAGTTGAGGAGAGGTCTAACAGAGAATGCAGGTAGAAGTCATAGGTCCCAGCACACAGAATGCACCCGGGCATGCTGGCCACTGTTATCACTGTCGTTGTCATCATCACCGACACCCCTGCCATGAGGCATTCCAGAGCCCTGGTTAGCGAGGGGTCAGGTCAGACCATGCGCCATGCCTTTGGTACTCCTGGTCTCATACAGCCAAAACTCCACTCAGCTCTCTGCAGCAGCCCTAGCCCGGACGCCCCTCCCTCCAGATCCCCCAGGGGAGTCTGGCCTCCTGAGACGTGTCAGGAGGAAGAGAGGCCTGACATGTTCCACTAAAGCTCCCCACCACCTTCTTTGTGAAGCAGGACTTGTCTTCCCCTCTCTTCTTGCAATTAGCCAATGAAGTCGGTGGGGAACAGTGGAGAGGGACATGGGAACTACACAGCCTGGGTCCAGTTTTAACTCTGCCCCCACTCTCATTTGTTAAAAAAGAATAATAATAGTAGTTATACTACAAGGTCATTGTGAGTGTAAAACGAACTTTAGAATCATGCCTGGAACCTAACAAATGCTTAGGAGTTTTAGAATTACTTTTCACTTTGTCAGGCACTTACTGATTGATCTCTTGCTGTCTAACCCAGTGCAGATAGAGAAGTGAAAGGCAGCTGATGCCCCCAAACAGCTCAGTTTAGAGGGGCTGCAAGACCAACACTTAGGAAGCAGCTACTAAAAACCATCATAAGGCAGTCGACACTGATGTGGCTGGATACTGTGCTTGACATTTTCCATGTATGACCAGGTTTCTTCTTCTCCAAATCCAAAGAAGAAACAGGTGTTATGAATCACCAATCAGTTCAGAAAATAGACTCAGTGGGAACAAAGGACTTGCCCAGGTTCAATGCAGCTAATTTCTGGCAGAGGTAGGACTCACACTCAAGTCTGTGTGGGACCAAAGCCAGCCCCAAGGCAATGCTGGTGATATCTGTGATTCAGGGGGCGTGTCCTCTGGCCTTTCCAGAGGACCACCCAGAATGCAGGTATAGATGCCTTGTTCCCAGAGCTGGCTCCTCTGGGCAACTGAGATGCTCTGCTAAGGTGGTGGGGCCTGGCTCTGAGTTTTGTTTCAGTTTTGTTTGATTGAGTGAGGGGGCTGCAGAAGATGCTCAGAAATGTGCAACCTTTTAGTGAGGTCAGGTAATTATCACTCCATAGAGAGAAAATGATGGGGATGAAGTTAGCTGTAACTATTGATTGCGAAAGCCATCACACTGTAGAGCCAGGGGACCTGTGAGCTCGGCGCATGCTGCCCCTGCTCAGCCCTCCCCGCCTGGTCATCAGACTCTCCGTCCTCAGCTCTGTGGCCCCGCACAGCAGCCGGTGTTTCTGTCCGTCAAGCTCATTAAGCTGGTGCCCACCTCAGGGTCATTTTAAATTTCAGCTTAAATATCACCTCCTTGGAGAGAATCTCCTGTCCATCAATTACTCTCTACAAACCACCCCATTTTAATTCTCTTCCTTGCACTTTTTAGCATCTGATATGCATTCTACTTGTTTGCGGAGTGTTGGTCTGTGCCCTCCAGACCAGGAGCTGGTCAGTCAGCTCTCTGTGACATGAGTGCTTAGACCCGGGTCCTCAAGGTAGTGACTCTCAGAAAGTACTGGGTCAGGGGGTAAGAGGCTGAGAGAGCCACTCTTACAGCTGCAGGAAAAAAAGCATTTTAAACAACACTTTTGTACTAGTCTATTCGAACTGCAAGAACCAGATCCCACAGACTGGTGGCTGAAACAACAGAAATTTATTTCTACGTTTCTGGAGATTGAAAGTCCAGGATCAAGACATCAGCAGGTTTGGCTTCCTCCAGCTGTCCCTGGCCACCTTCACCTTCTGTCCTCCCATGACCTTTCCTCTGTGCATGCATCTCGGAGGTCTCTTTTTACCAGTTTCCTCTTCTTATAAGGGCAAAAGTCATGTGGACTAGGGCCCATCCCAATGGATTCATTTTAACTTAATCACCTCTTAAAGACCTTATTTCCATATATAGTCACTTTCTGAGGTAATGCGGGTTAGGGCCTCAACATGTGAATTTGGGGGTGGGGTGGGGTGCACAATTTAGCCTTAAATGCTGTTCAGCACATCAGACACAAGTGGAGAGACTCAGATTGGGTTGAGATGAGTTGCCTAGAGACCCTGCCCATCACTCTTCTCACCCCCAACCCATAGTCACTGCTAGGAGTGGCCAGTGCTTGGGTCAGGTCTGATCATCTGTTGAACAGCAGGAGAAACAGGCTCAATCGGGGCAGGTGAGGCGTCCAAAGTCACACAGCAAGGGCCCTAGGAGGAGCCTGGGCCCCTGGCCATAGTGCACGGCTGTTTCTCTGATCAGCTCACAGTGGCATACTGATGATTTTCATGTTGACCTTGTCCCCAACACCAGATGTTTAGACAGAGACTCCCAAGTAAGCCTCAGCCCAGACTTCACCCCCAAATGTACTGCAAGAGGCACCTGGATCCAAGCGGCAGGCAGGAGTGGGGTCGTCTCTGCGGACTTCCGTGCCCCCGTCAAGGCTCCTCCTCTGTCGGGCCAGCCAGCATTCTACCATCTGCTGCATTAATTAACTCCTCCAGAAAGATCCCAGGTGTATGAATTTCTTTCCATTCAGCAAATGATTCCTGGGAATGTGTGCAATTACCTTCCATTACAGATAAGAATTGCCAATTAAAACTCAATCAGCAACAATGCAAAGGGAGGCGGTGAGCCAGCTTGGTCAGCCCAGGGCTTTCTACTACCAAGATGTGAACACCTGCTGAGCAGGTGTGAGAGAGAGCCCTTGTAGGAGGGAGCGAGGGTTGCTGGGTGTAGAGCAGAAGAGCTGGGGGCTCTGAGGGAGCCTTGGCCCCAGCAAGCTCTTCCTGCCAGGACCCCCAAGCAGAGGAGCTTTCTGGTGTCTGGTTCACACTATGCACCTGGCAAAGAGCACAGGCCTCGGAGAGGCGGGCGGCAGGTAGCCGCCGAGGCTCTGGGCAGTCAGCTGACAGCATTTCCAGCCTCCCTCTTAATGCTTGTCTTTACCTTCAACAGTAATGAAATCCGGTTCCCCCTCCATGCACAGGGAGAAAATGGGCAGATACTTTGGGGGGAATCATGATTTTTCATTAAGGTGTTGTCTTCTCCCTTCTACATCCTCTAACCCTGTGTGTGTGAGAATCAGCTGTGCTCTTTCCTCATCGGCCTCTGATGGGCGAGAACTTTGAGAAGGACCACAACTATTTCATGCCTAGGACATGAATAATAATAATAGTGTCCACAGGCGTCATTTCTTAGTATTTGCCTTCCTCCATGCATCTAGTCATACCACAATTTGCCGAAGCACATTTTATGTTGAAGCCTATTTTACAGATGATTAAACAGAGGTTCTAAAAGGCTAATTACCCAAGGTCACTCAGCTAGTAAGAGGCTGAGCCGTAATTCTTCCCCAGGGCTGTTCGATGTCAAACGCGCTGCCCTGCGGGTCGGTATGGGCGGCCTGAGGATCGGGTTAAAGTCTGGCCGCCGAGCCCTCACTCAGAGAGCACCATTACATCTTGAAAAAGGGCTCCTGAACAATTTTTGCAATGTCATATTGTTACAGAGCAGGGGAGGGGGGTGGTTCAAGATAAATTATTACAGAAAGGATTCCCCCCTGTCTCTGGAGGTTCCTCCCCCCCATGCCCACATGCTAGGTTTGCAATGCCCGCCGCCAGAGGAAAGACATCTCTCAATGCCAGAGACTGGTGAAAAGGAATTATTTATTTAAAAGTTACACAAACTTAGAGTAATGGCTTAATGACTTCAATAAGATACTAAAGTCCTCTAGAATACCCACAGATGCACAGTCCTTCCCTCTCCCTGTGTCCAGTCTGGGGTACTGTGTCTCAGGAAAAGAAGTAGAAGTCCGTGATTCAGGCTCCTGGCACCATCAGCTGTGTGGCTGCTGCAATTTCCAGTTAATCCAAAGCCATGCGACACCTTCTCACGGCCCACCAGCAAGAGTCCTTCCTCTCTTTTTCTTCCCAGCAAAGTCCCTCCTGCTGCCTAAGCTGCGTGGCAAAAAGAAGCACTCCAAAACCTCGTGGTCCTCTCTACTCTCCTTCAGAACCTTGTGGTCCTCTTCCTTACCCCTCAGAACCGCATGGTCCTTCCTATTTACTCCAGATCCTCGTGGCCCTCTCCCTTTTACTTCAGAACCTCATGACCCTCTTCCTTTCCCCTCAGAACCTCGTGGTTCCCTCTCTTCTATGGCTGCCGCGCCTAGGTTTAAATCCCAGCGCCCATCTTCCTTTGCAGCCCCATTTCCGACTCCTCCTACAGTCAGCTATACCTGACAGCATCCCTGTATTCTTCCAGCTTTACTGGGCTGCCATAGTAAGTCTGGACAGGTGTGGCCCCATGGCGTGGAGCCAATCATCTTCAAGCTCTCACGCAGGCGCTGTAACCAGGGGGAGTTGCTTCCCAGTCCCATCTTGGGTGGAAGTCACTCCCATCTCCCTGGCTCAAAGCAGGGCCACAGCTATTTAACATATCCATGAAACCAGTTAAAGGTTATAGATATGTTAAATGACTGTGCCAGGGGTTAGCTGCAAAGTTCTTGCTACCCAAAACAGCTCTGAATGGCCCTGTTCCATGTGTCCCATCCCCCCTGGCTCAGGCTTGTGGGGGTGAGGACATCCTACATACATTTTTCTAATATTTCCTGGACACCCCGAGTCCGGGACCCCATCACAAATCCCTTCTTGGGGTCCTCCTTTTGGCTGCACCCTGCTTCAATATCTTAATTTATATTTCATTGAAAATAGCGTACTTTCAACTTTTTCTTGATATTTCTTCTTTGACTCTGTGGCTCTGACTTTTGGGCTTCCAGGTAACAAACTCCTGCCTTAAAGCCATCACAATTTGACAAAAAAAATTAACGAAGTATTTACGTCAAATAATGTTACAGACTGAGCTTCTAACCAAGAGTTTTGTTAACGGAGCTGCTACCAGGATCCACGATGACTCCTGGCTCAGCCACGGTGCTGAAAACGGGGCATTTTCTAGTGGTATTGTTACAGAGCAAGAGGGTGGGGGTGGTTCACGATAAATTATTACAGAAAGGATTCCGCCTTTCTGTCTCTGGAGGTTCCTTCCCCCCACGCCCACCTGCTAGGTTCGCAATGCCCGCCGCCAGAGGAAAGACGTCTCTCAATGCCAGAGACTGGTGAAAAGGAAAGGAATTGTTTATTCAAAAGTTACACAAACTTAGAATAATGACCTAATGTCTTCAGTAAGATACTAAAGTCCTCTAGAATACCCACAGATGCACAGTCCTTCCCTCTCCCTGTGCCCAGTCCGGGGTACCGTGTCTCAGGAAAAGAAGTAGAAGTCCGTGATTCAGGCTCCCAGCACCATCAGCTGTGTGGCTGCTGCGATCTCCAGTTAATCCAAAGCCATGTGGCACCTTCTCATGGCCCAGCAGCAAGAGTCCTTTCTCCCCTTTCTCTATGGCTGCAAAGTCTCTCCTGCTGCCTAAGCCGCGTGGCAAGAAGAAGCACTCCAAAACCTCGTGGTCCTCTTTACTCTCCTTCAGAACCGCGTGGTCCTTTTCCCCACTTGAGAACCACATGGACCTCTATCTATCTACTTGCTTCAGAGCCTCGTGGTTCACTCCTTCCTTCAGAGCTGCATGGTCTCTTCTTTCTCCCCCATAACCTTGTGGTCCTCCCTACTCTTTGAAGCCGCGTGGTCTCTCTCCTCCTTCTATGGCTGCCGGGCCTAGGTTTAAATCCCAGTGCCCATCTTCCTTTGCAGCCCCATTTCTGACTCCTCCTACAGTCAGCTACACCTGCCAGCATCCCTGTATTCTTCCAGCTTTTCTGGGCTGCCATAGTAAGTCTGGGCAGGTGTGGCCCCATGGCATGGAGCCAATCATCTCCATGCTCTCACGCAGGCCCTGTAACCAGGGGGAGTTGCTTCCCAGTCCCATCCTGGGTGGAATTTGGTCCCATCCCCCTGGCTCAAAGCATGGCCACAGCTACTTAACACATCCATGAAACCAGTTAAAGGTTATAGATATGTTAAATGACTGTGCCAGGGGTTAGCTGCAAAGCTCTTGCTACCCAAAACAACTCTGAATGGCCCTGTTCCATGTGTCCCATCCCCCTTGGCTCAGGCCTGTGGGGGTGAAGACATCCTACATACATTTTTCTAATATTTCCTGGACACCCTGAGTCCTGGACCCCATTACAAATCCCTTCTTGGGGCCCTCCTCTTGGCTGCACCCTGCTTCAGTATTACTGATATTCAGGCATTGCTGCAGGAAGCAGAGTTTGTGGTGAGCTTGTGAGGTCTGAGATTTTGTTGAGTTTCCCTTTGTCTGGTGTAATTTGAGGAATCTGAGGTTGGTCCATTGGTTGCAAAACACAGGTCTGCAGACAGATACCGGGCATCAGAAGCAGCTGAGGAGCTGTTAGAAAACGTGGAGCCCCTGGCCCAGCCAAAAGGATATATTTAATTTGGTAGCTTTAGGTATGGTTCACTAATCCGTGTTTTCAAGTACTCTCAGGTGATTTGCTGTAAGGTCCATGTTTTAAAGCTAAAGAAACCTCCTACTTTGTGGAAACAGGGCTTTTCAGTCCTGCTGGTGCAATGGTCCTGAAGTGCAGGAGAAACAATGCCCCCTGGTATTATGAGACACATCTGGGGTGAGTGGGGATAGGTTGTGGGGTCAGAGTTGTCTTTGCAGGGACAAGCGGCCCAGCAGGACCCCCAAGCCACCATGGAGTGAGTCTGGCCTGAGTCCCCACCTCTGTCTGGTGCAGCTGTGATTTAAGGGTGAGGACCACCAGTAGAAAGGGAGCCTGGAGCTCGTGGTCCTGCTGCTGCTGGCTCAGGCTGGCACTGTGATGCGTCCTTCAGATTGTGGGCAGGTGGTCAGCTGGGACCACTGGAGACAAGGGCTGAGAACAAGGAGGCTCCTGAGACTGGCGTTCCTCCCAGAAGCCTGTTGCCCTGAGAGATTCGTTCCCACTGTTGAAGCAGGGTGCAGCCAAGAGGAGGGCCCCAAGAAAGGATTTGTAATGGGGTCCAGAACTCAAGGTGTCCAGGAAATATTAGAAAAATGTATGTAGGATGTCCTCACCCCCACAAGCCTGAGCCAGGGGGGGTAGCAAGAGCTTTGCAGCTAACCCCTGGCACAGTCATTTAACATATCTATAACCTTTAACTGGTTTCGTAGATATGTTAAATAGCTGTGGCCCTGCTTTGAGCCAGGGGTGTGGGAGTGACTTCTACCCAAGGTGGGACTGGGAAGCAACTCCCCCTGGTTACAGGGCCTGCGTGAGAGCTTGGAGATGATTGGCTCCACGCCATGGGGCCACACCTGCCCAGACTTACTATGGCAGCCCAGTAAAGCTGGAAGAATACGGGGATGCTGGCAGGTGTAACTGATTGTAGGAGGAGTCGGAAATGGGGCTGCAAAGGAAGATGGGCGCTGGGATTTAAACCCAAGCCCGGCAGCCATAGGAGGGCCACGAGGTTCTGAAGTAAAAGGGGAGAACCACGCGGTTCTGAAGTGAATGAAGAGGACCACGCAGTTCTGGAGTGAATAGGAAGGACCATACAGCTTAGGCAGCAGGAGAGACTTTGTCGGGAAGAAAAGGGGAGAAAGGACTCTTGCTGGTGGGCCATGAGAAGGTGCCACATGGCTTTGGATTAAGTGGAGATTGCAGCAGCCACACAGCTGATGGTGCCAGGAGCCTGAACCACGGACTTCTACTTCTTTTCCTGAGATATGGTACCCTGGACTGGGCACGGGGAGAGGGAAGGACTGTGCATCTGTGGGCATTCTAAAGGACTTTAGTATCTTAATGAAGACATTAAGCCATTACTCTAAGTTTGTGTAACCTTTAAATAAATAATTTCTTTCCTTTTCACCAGTCTCTGGCATTGAGAGACGTCTTTCCTCTGGCGGCGGGCATTGCGAACCTAGCAGGTGTGTGTGGGGGCGGGGACCTCCAGAGAGACAGAAAAGAGGGATCCTTTCTGTAACAATTTATCGTGAACCACCCCCCCTGCCATGCTCTGTAACAAGGTGACCTAAGAGAGAAGGTGATAATGAACCGAGACACTAAGGCTTTATGACTTTACCCTGTGGCCGCATCAAGTCTACCAAGCACACAGACACAAAAAGATAATATTAAAAAAATGGATTTGCTGTTTAACAGAGGGCTGGACTGAAGCTTAGTCTTCATGTAGATAGAGGCAGTCTCAGTGGCTTCTTTCCTCAGGCTCCAGGCTCCTTTCTGCCTTTATAGCCCCTAAGACATTGTGCACGTCACCCCACCCTTTAGGAAGTCATTTCTTTCCCCTCCCAGAATGCTCTTTGAGTCAGATCATCCTTTTCCTCTCTTTTCTTACCCTTTTCAGAGGGACTGAGATCTGCCAGGTTGGAATGCACACTGATGGAGTCTGAGAAGCCTTCTACAGAGAAGGCTGATTGCAAATCTTAGGAAGCTAAGCAAGTGTTTGCATCTTGGAACCTTAGTATTTTGGCTACTGCACGTCTTACTAGGGCCAGTGCTTTAGACAGAATGATGCCCGACCCCCCCAAAGATCTCCCTCCTCATCCCTGGAGCCTGTGAGAACGTGGCATGTACCCTCATGCTCGAGAAGAGGCGCAATGGGGTGAAGGCAGCTGGAGACATGCAGGGTGGGAGACGGCTCTGGTTTGAAGCCGTGTGCGTGGGCGTGTCTGGGTGACTGTCAGGGCCCCTGCGTGCACCCCAGGTCAACATGTTGTTGTTTGAAAAGGGCGTGTCCTCTTTCAAAGAATTTGATTCAGTACATTTAATCAAAGAAAAATTACCTGGGTTTTTAACGTTTTAGTTGTGGAAAACTGAACACTCAAATGGTTTTCATGAATAGACTCTAGTTCTTAGAGCAGCTGTAGGTTCACAGGAAGCTGAGCAGGGTTTCTACCTACCCAAGCCTCAGTTTCCCCTATTTTGATATCTTCCATTAGCAGCTTCCCCACAGTAACTGAAAAACAATTCTTACGCATTATTGTGAACTACAAGCCACAGTTTAGAGTAGGGCTCATCCTTCGTGCTGTGCAGTCTGCGCTCTGATAAATGTGTGATGTCGAGTAGCCGCCGTTGAATATCACACAGCAGTTCCACTGCCTGGGAAGTCCCTGTGCTGCACAGAGTCATTTCTTCATCTCCCTGACACTCCTAACTTTACGATAGAACATCCTTTTGTGCAGTTCATATGTCTAAGCCAAGAGCACAGGTGACGTGAAGGCTACGTGTTGACAATTTCATTGTCTTTCTGCTTGAAACCTCATGGAGCTGACAGTTTTTACTTATGCCAATGAAAGGCAAATAAGACAGAGGGAGCGGAGGGGGATGCAGTAAGTAATGGGAGGTGGTGCTGCGAGTTTAGCTCGATGAGAATTTATCTCTGATAAGCTGAAAGCACATAGCTAAAGGTCTCTTCTGAAAGTACTGATAAAATTGCTTGTAAAAGTACTTCACACTGAAGGAGCTTCCCATCACTTCATTATGGGGCCCTACAGACACTCCCAGAAGGTTTCTACCTCCGAAATAATGTTGCAGGTAAGTCTGTACTTTCCTTTACTACGTAAATTATATTCTAGTAGGTCCAAGATGTGAAAAACCATTTCACTATAGTTCAGATTTTATTTAATTTTTATCTTGATGTAGCTTGTACATCACTTTTTAAAATAATGGCTAACTAGAGAAGAATTGTTTCATCAATTCTTTTAGTAATAACTGTTGAGGGTGTCAACTATATACCCTATTCTCCTTTTTTGAATAATATTTTATTTACTGATTTTTAGAAAGAAAGCAAGAGATGGATTGATTTTTTTTTTGTTCCACTTATTTGTATATTGATTGGTTGATTCTTATGTGCCCTGACTGGGGATGGAACCTGTAATCTTTGTGTACTGGGACAACTCTCTAACCAACTGAGCTAACCTCCCAGGGCAATAGTCCCTATTATTCTTTTTCACACAGCAGAAACTTAACTTTAGAAGCTATCACTTCACTGCTCTCTGTTCATCTGGTAGCCACACACAGGTCATAAACTTGTCACCTGTGAAAGTATCCAGAGTGAAGGTGCCACTTTACCAACTTCAGTTCATGAGTGGATCCCCACAATCCAGCATGACAGAGCAGAGCTGTGTGTTTTCAGAGCTGAGCCCCAGGGGTACCGTTCCCTGCACCGTGAGGAGACTACATTCCCTAGGGTTGTGCTCTGCACAATGTGCGTGAGTATATGCTTGTACAACGGTGCTGGGACCCTCTCAGGTGGGAGGGCCGGGAGCCAGAGAAGACCACCAGGCCATCTCAGAGAGACAGTGAGTGCTGTCTGAAAAGAGGCTAGTGACAAAGTGACTTTAAATCCTGGGATAAATGGTGTCTACAGAAACAGAGGTGTTTGGGAGCACAAGTCCTTACAAAGCCTCACAGGACAGGAATCAGTTGAAGATAATAAAATCAGCAGCCACGGGCAATATCTCTTCTTCTGCAGGCCCATCTCCCCCACCCAGATCAGTGGCCAGGGCAGGTCCTGTCATCAGGGAGGCAGGCACAGGGGCATCTTCACCAGGGGGCTAGCTCAGGTCCAGGTCAGCCTTCGAGCTTTCCTTGCAGAGGGGTGAGAGGATGGAGAGGGATAGTAGCTAGGAGCAGAAAATTGGATCTCTGACTCATTTCAGAGATCAGGAAGCAAAAGATAGAGAGGATGGGTTTGCTGGCCCATCCTCTCTATTTGGATTTCAGGCTCCTGATACTCCCATGACTCTGTCTCCAGAGGCAGCTCTTTGCCTACAGTCTGCCACCCTCCAGGACAAGCACCTGACCCTTCCCTTCACCCAGCCTGGGGGCTATGTCACAATCAAAGTAGATGGGAAATTCCTGGGAAACCTTTCATGTCCCTCCCTGATTGTGTGCCCACCTTCCATTCCTGTACCTGCCCTGTCTCTGAAAGTGTGGGGTAGAAGCCAGAAATGTCACACAGTAATAATGACTGATGTGAGGTCCCCACTAGATTATATATGACCTTGGGCAACCTAATAGAAACTCAGATTCTTTATCCAGTAAATGGGATAATTTCTTCCCTAGCTGTCCTACAGAGAACCTCTAAATATTATGAGGAAACAAAACTAATTTGTAAATTTGAATGTTCTATTTGCATGCATACTTTTATCACTCTGATTATTCAATATAGCTTGAAGTTATCTCATGTAGAATAAAATACACTAGACTAGAATTTCATAAGATTTATTCACAGTTCTGCAACTCGTTAGCTTTTCTGGATCTCATGCTTGTCATTTCAATAATAGACATGCCAGGAATGATGCCAGCAAGACGGTAAGTTAGGAAATTCCACCCCCCCCATCATTCTCCTTGGAGATCCATATCATCTATAGCTATCTATGAGGGAGGACCCCCCAAAACTGGCATTATCTTCTGGAGGGTGGGCCCATTGTAGGACAGGCTTCTCCTGCTAGGTGAGTGTTCTAGGAACCCATCTGTACCAGTGTACCAGCTGGTGTTGCTGTGAGAGGCTGCATTTAGTTTCAGTGATTTTTTTCTGAAGACTCTTTCAATGCATTTGCCCATTTCATGATGGGTGAGTTATGAGCACACCTGCCTACACTGTGCTGAGTGTCAGCAGTGTTTGACCAGAAAGGGCATGACCCCATGCCTCACCCTCCCTATTCACCCAATCTCTCCCCAAGTGACTTTTTTTATTTCTCTGGATGAAAAGAGTGGCAAAGGGAAACATTTTGCTGATGTGGAAGACATGAAAAAAAAACCATGACAGCATAAGCACTAAAAGTTATCAAAATCAATGAGTTTAAAACCTGTGCAGTGGAAAAAACTTCTCAATAGGTGTATTGCATCGAATGGAGAGTACTTTGAAGGTGACTGAAGTTCAAATGTGTAATAATAAACACAATTTTCTATAAATAAATTCTGGGTTTTGGGGGCTTCCCCCTTTGTATGTACCAAATATCAATGATTTTAAATACATGAATTGAAGGGAGAACTAGGCAGGTTTAAAATAATAATAGGAACCTTTAATAACCCACCTCAATAATATATAGAGTATTAGAGAGATGACCAATAATAAAAAAAACTTGAATAACGCTATATATCAATTAAGCCTAATAGATATTTGCAGAACACAACCCAACAGTAATAGAATATATATTTATCTCAGGTGCTCATGTAACATTCTATAAGATAAACCATATGTTAGGCCATAAAACAAGTCTTAATAAATTTTAAATTTTTTCAAAATATACAAAATATTTTTTTCTGATTACAATGGAATGAAATTAGCAATCAACCGTAGAGAGAAAACTCAAAAATTTACAAATTTGTAAAAATTAAACAACACTCTTAAATAACCAATGGGTCAAAGAAGGAACCACAAGGTAAAACTGAAAATCTCTTGAGATAATGAAAACAGAAATGTAACATTCAAAAAGTTATGTGATTCAGCAAAAGCAGTGCCAAGAGGGAAATTTATAGCTGTGAAAGTTTAGAAAGCAACAAATATTTTAAGTGAATGACACAATTTTACGTCTTATGGAAGTTGAAACAGAAGGACAAATTATACCGAACTTTATTAGAAGAAAGAAAATAATAAAGATTAGTGCATACATAAATAAAATAGAGATTGAAAAAACTATAGGAAAAATCAATGAAACCAAGAGTTGGTTATTTTTAAAAAATCAAAAAACTGCCAAGTCTTTAGCTAAATTGACTGAACAACAAAAGAGAGAAGACTCAAATAAATAAACTCAGAAATAATAGTGGGGATATTAGTACCAATGTTACAGAAATAAAAATAATTATAAAAGCAAACTATAAATCATTATATGAGAATATATCAAATAACTTGGATAAACTAGACAAATTCCTAGAACTACACAACCTACTTAGACTTTATCATAAAGAAATAGGAAATCCAAACAGATCTATAATTAGTACAAAGATTGAATCAGTAATAGAAAACCTCCCCAAAAAGAGAAGTCTACAAGCAAATAGCTGTAATGGTAAATTTCATCAAACACTTAAAAAAATATTAGAACCAATTACCCCAATCTTCTACCAAGAAATTGAAGAAGAGAAAAAACTTCCAAACTCATTCTATGAGACCAACATTAATCTAATACTAAAGCCAAAAACACCAAGAAAAAAAATCACAAAAACTACAGACTGACATACATTATATATATTGATTCAAAATCCTTAATAAAATATAATCAAACAAAATTCAACATCACATTAAAAGGATTATGACCACATGGGACTTACTTTTAAAACACAAAGATAAAATGCAACATAGAAAATCAATTAATGTGATAATATCATATTAATAGAACAAAGAAAAACATGATCACTTCAAATGATGCAGGAAAATATTTGACATAACCCAACACCCCTTCATTATTAATATAGTCAAAAATTTAGGAAAGAAGGAAACTACCTCAAACTAATAAAGGCCATATAAAAAAACCCAACAACGAACATCACATTTCACGCTGCAAACCGAAAGCTTTTGCTCTAAGATCAAGAACAAGAAAATGATACCCACTCTCACAACTTCTATTCAACATAGTACTAGAAGCTCTAGTCAGAGTAATTAAGGAAAAAAAATCCAAATTGGAAAGGAAGTAAAATTATCATAGGAAGGACCGAGCTCTGAAAGTCTTCACAGAGATGAGGTACAGGGAATGAAGAACAAGCTAGAGACCGAAAAGAATTGCCAGAGAGCCTGGGAATAGAAAAATACCGGGTGGTTAGGAAGCCAAGTTAAGACCGAGCAGCCAGAAAGATAATCTGACCAAAGAATGTCATACCTCCACACTCCCTGCTCAAAAAAAAAAAAAAAAAAAAAGCAAAAAAAGCAGAATTTTATTTCTCTTCGGCTTGCTTTTTACACCCTGACCCTGAAAATTCCACAAGCCTGCCTTTTTTCAAAAAGCCCGTCTTTTTGTGTAAGCCTTCTCGTCCCCAGTTCATAAAAGCAGCCAAGCAGAGCCAATTCTGAGGACCTTTCTTTCCTCGGTGCTGTTTCCCTTGTGCTTGAGCATAAGCTTAATAAAATCTGCCAAAGACTTCTCTGGGGGTTCCTCTTGATTTTTATCTGAAGAAACCCAAGAACACCAACACTGGGAAAACCAACCGCTGTCCCCTGGTGTGGGGAGAGGCTGTAATTTTTTCAAGCAAGTTAAAATAGGGCTGGAGAACCAGGAAAATCATAATTTTGGCCCTCGTAGGATCTACAATGTGAATTGATGTACAACAGGAAACAGACCAAAGGTCGATGATGAAGTAGTGATGTTTGGATGTGAAAGCTGTCTCTAAATCCCTGTGTGCGAGTAGGTGCAGACTTAGATATACCTGGTAAATGATGTTGAAAGAACAAGTGTTCTTGCTGCAGTTACCAGAGAAGGTAGGGGGTCTGGGGCAGCCCCCTTCTCTCCACTTCACCAATAGGACTTTTACCTTCCCGAAGCAGTAGTCACCAATCTGTTATAGCTACAGCAAACCTCCCATTAGTCCCCAGCCATCTTGACCTCTGCTGTCCCAGATCTCAACACTAAAGATATGGGATGGCCACAGGAATGGGTGGGGGGGGGTAGTTTTATGGTAAAAAGAAGGAGGGAAAAAAGTGAATGCTGTTGATCACAGCAGTGACAAAGGAAGGCACTTTTAAACAATTACTTTTCATTTTTAACCCCTCCAGTTTTACTATTGTTGTAGAAGAGAGAACCAAGACTTGGAAAAATGAAATCACCCAGCTATTAAGAGGCAGAGCCAGTGTGCATGCTCCCATTTCCATAGCTGAGCCAGTGTTCTGGGCTCAGACTGCAGGAAGCTAGGGCAGGAGGGAGGTGAGGGTTTGGGGTGATGTCCTTCCAGGCTGCCTGCTCTGAATCAGTCTTCTGGACTGCAGCACTGTCCCTCAGACTCCTAGGCCTGGTGACTGTGATGCAAGAAACCCTGTAAAAAAACATCCATTCATCCAAGATATTGGCAAGACCAAATGGAGCCCCTTGAGTGAGCAAATTCTCTGTGAAAAATGCTAAGTGGTTGGAGGAATAGAGGTAGTGGTTACAGGGTGGAAGAGAGAGGCCAATGTGAAGGAAGGAACTTGAACTTCTGAGGCTCTAGTTGATAATGTGACCACTGCTTGACTCACGGGAGGCTCCTTCTTTATCACTTGGGTTATTTATAGTGTTCCTTGTCTTCAGGTTTCCAGCTTAGAAACACATTTTACCTTGTTTGCTTATCTGATTGTAGAGAGCAGACTTTATAACGTAGCTCTGACCCTGTGCACGGTCTTTGAGTCTTTGATAGGAACAGTTTCTGCCTACCCCCCAACCCCAGGCACCTCCCAGTTGGGTGCCAGTGCAGGGAACAGCCAGAGCTCTGATGGGAGAAACCTGAGCCCGGAGAGCTGGGCTCTCTCCGCAGCCCTGCTGAGCGTCAGAGAAGTAACTAGCTAAGCCCCTGTTTTTTCTTGTGTAAGTGTGATCATGATGATGACAACAGTCACTTACTGAGGGTTTGCTCTGAGCTAAGAGAGAAAGTTGCTTTACATTTCTCATCCCATTTAATCACCACGTTAGCACTTTACCCCAAGCGGAACTAGGCTCTTAGGGGGGTGTTATTAACCTGTCCGCTGGGACACAGCTAAGAAGACGAGGAGCTGGATTCATGCCCGGGTCTGCCCAGTGCCATCTCTATGCTTCTGCCAGCGCTATCTATCGTCTCTGGGGTTCATGATAACCCCGACATCGGAGGGTCAGTGGGACAACACGAGTGACGCCTGGGTAGGCGGAGGAAAGCATGTTCAGTTTGACCTCAGAAAAGAGAAGCGGGTTCTGAGCTAATTTAGTTTTACTTTCTCCAAGCACCAAATCTCTGGCATCAGTTAGTCCTTCAGCGAGCCAGGTGCACACTGGGGCCTGCTCACGGCCACACTGGACTCTGCTCTTCCAGTGGTCGGCCCCTGCCCGACAGACCACGTGCCTGTCTTACCTACATTATGAGATCATCTAGCCCCCCAGACTCCCCATTAAGTTTTAATTTTACTCTTTCACTTAGCTGAAATAGCAATGTTTTATAAGATTATTACCAGAAAATAAAGATTTGTAAAACTGAGATATTTCAAGTCAAAATAGGAGGATTGACAAATTCAATACTGTTACTGGATAGCTTCCAAGCCAGGGGACTACTCCTGTCCCAGCCTGGCCAAGTCCTGGACCTTTTTTTGTGTGTTAGGTGACCTCCAGTTTCTTGATTTGTGCAGGAAAAATTTCAAGACACAAGTCCAGGTGAAAGTGAGAGTAAGTTCATTAAAACTTGGGACAGTGAGACAAAGGAAGGGCCCCTGGAGACAGGATCAGGGGTGAGCTCTAGATGAGCTGCTGCCCACTGCTCTCCTGGGTGCAGGTCTCATGGGGACGCTTAGTGCTTGGGACAGGAGAAGCAAAGCACACGCCTGAGGAAAAGGGGTGGCAGGTGTGCTCAAAGAAGAGCACATGCTGGTGTCCTTTGTGCTGAGGGTTTTATCTGTTTTCTATAGATGGAAATTTCAGGGGAGGTCCCCGGGGGACTGCACCAGAATACTCATTAGGTGTCTGGATGTGTTGGTTAGCATGTTGATAATATTAGAATAAGTGTATAATGGCGTTTAGGGTCGTTTTCTGGTTAGTTTCACCTCTATCTTGGACTAGTCTGGCTCTAACTGTTGTTTCTAATCTATCTCCCTGATTAAGGTGACTTAAACGTGTAAGCCACCTGCTTTTAGATATCTTTGTTTAGGAAGTATGGGGTAAAGCACCTGCTCCTAGGTGTCTTTGGTTAGGGAGGATTGAGTCTTGTGATATGTCAGCTGGCTGTTAATTGCTCAGCCATTCAGGCCATTTGCTCAACCATTTGTCTCAGTTTCCTTGCTCCACTTGCCAGGAATTTTCCTAATTTCCTACTCACCTGCCTCAACACCACCACATGAGAGGTAATTAGAAGCCATTTGGAAGTGGGCTGAATGCCACTGTGATTAGTACATATGTTATCTGTATCCTGTTCCTTTTGGTGGGGGCTGTAGGGAAGGACTAAATAGTCTCATTCCAGCCATGAAGGGCCACTAGCTTAAATCTTAGAAACCTCTTCTTGTTTGCTGCAGCTGAGTTTGCAGAAGCTTCCCAAAGTTAAGTAAAAAATTCCCCAGGGATCAGTTTCCAGGGGCTGAATCTCAGACCTCAGTCCCCGCCCACTGGCTAAACCTCATTACTACAGAGGGGCAAACAATGCTGCAAAAGGGCAACCAGAACAGGCCTGCCAATTCCTGGCTCCTCATTGATCCCAGACCCTGACTGGTCAGTTAGGAGCTTCCTCTGTAGCTCAGAGAGTGGCAGTGATAAATATATATGCCCCAAGCCCCTCACTTGGATACGTTTGAAGGCCTCCAGATCCAAAACTCTGGAAATCATTTTCTGACTTTTTCACTGTGGCATGAATAGATGTGTGTGTGTGTGTTTGTGTATGTGTGTCTTGGGGTGTGTCTTCCTTCCTCTCCATCACATGATGTTCTAAGAAAGCTCCTCAGAATTTCTACATGGGTCTCTCTCTTGGTTGTGTGTCTTCTCCCCAGAGAGCCTGCATTCCTCTCTGAGAGAGGGGGAAGGTGCCATGTGCATGTCAGGCCACAGGTACATCATTAACTGAACTGTACTTTTGTCTGATATTCAGTCTGAGAGGGTCTCTGACTGGCTAACTGAACCATTGGACCCCCACAAGAGGGGAAGGGTTAGCAAGAGAGAGACGAGAGCAAGAAGAAAATAAACCACTTGTCTCGGTAATTTTTCCCAGGTCCAAATTCAAACCCTGCTTGTGATCATTTCTTTAGGAAGTGACACCAGAGACAATGCCCAGAGATTAATTTTGTTACTATCTTCTTGGAAGACATGTGTATATGTTACAGAATCCTAGCCCATGCTGTCCTGAAACAGATGCGTGGGCCCCATTGCCCGCTAACAAGAAGCCTTGCTCCCAATGTCAGAGTTTGGTGAAAAGGAAAGGAATTGCTTATTTAAAAGTTACACAGATTCAGAATGATGGTGGAATTCTGCCGTTAGAAGTCCCACTCCCTTTAAAACACTTATGAATGCACACACGCCCCTGCCTCCCTTTTGCGAAATCAGGCCAGTTTCAGAATATGCTAGTAACAGGTATCTTCTTTCAGGGAAAGAACCCCCAGCAGTCCACAGCTTAACATTCCCGGCACCCCCAGCCCTCTCAGTTCGGCATTCCCAGCTTCTCCCAGTACTCAGTGCTTGGCCTAGGCAGGTTCCCCACTTCCCAGCATCCTCCTCCTCCTCCTGACCACTGTGGTCTTTAGCTCTGAATCCAAAATGCACCCTTTCAGCCTGCATGGCCAAGAGAGTGAATGGTTGCCCACACTTAGTTTCAATACTCACCCCGAAGTCCTATGCCTGGCAGAGCCTCCTGGCTCTTGGGAGCTTCCTCCTTCTAGCACAGTCAGTAAGCTTTTCTAGCCCCCAAGCCAGGTTTGTGGGGGACTTCTCCATTTTGGGGGACCTCTAGCTCACAGCCCGTTTCATATATGCCTCCCCAAGTCCTAGGAGCAGAAACCCTGCACCCAGTCAGAGATGTCCATTTACTGCCTTCAGGCCACAGCCCCTGCCACATCAGTCTCGGTGCTCCAGTGCTGTGCTGGCAGGCATGCACTGGTCTCTGCCTCTGCCTTTTCAGGGAGAGCGTGATGCCGCCAGGACAGCAGCATTGTGGATGCTCGCCACCACCAGCCAACTGCGACGGACACTTGGCATATAACATCTCACTGAACCAACACTCTATGTAGCCACCATTAACTTCATGTTGCAGAGACTCAGACAGGTTGAGTGACTTACCTTGGGTCACACAGTTGGTAAACTCCAACTCCGGTCTGATTGACCTCTAAAACCAACATCTTGATCTCTGTGCTGTGCTATGTTTTACCTGCAATTCCCTTTCCCTTTGGCCCTAGCCCGCGGTACAACCAGATATTGTGGTCCCTGGTAGTAGCACCAGCTGTGGGAAGCTGACTCAGCTGGACACTGGCCTGAGAGGCAGGGGAGGCTGTGGTGAGAGCCAGGCTGGTCAAAATACCAGGCCTGTCCCTGTCTTCACCAAGTAGAAAGGAGTTGCTCTGTTCCCTCTGTCCCTGGGTGCCAGTGAAGGTCAAAGGTTTGGTCCTCCCACCTCCATGAACCTGAAAACGATGAGGCAAAACAAGGTGTCCCAAATCAGCCAGGCAAGTTGCTTGGGGACCTTATTAGCTGTATGTCTGGAGCTTGTCAGCTTCGGAGTCTGCTGCACTCAGAGCTAGCCAGAGGGAAATAGCAAAACCTGCCTGTACCCAGGGCCCAGGAATGCCTCAGTTTTCACCTCATCCAGATATCTGCAACTTTTTAAAAGAATCCCAATAAAATTGGGTCTGTACTGGGAGAGGAGAAGCAATGTTGACATCTGCCCCTGTTTCCTGTGTCTTGATAACAGCTGGTCTGTGCCCTCACTTCCCAAAGCAAAAATGCAGCTGTATGCCATTATTTCAAAGGATGAAATCAAGTGGAATAGGGGATGGGATACGTTTAGTTTGTCCAGATCCCTCCTGGCCCTGGGCCTTTGGAGTAGGTGAGTCAGGTGCAATGCCTCCCGGCTAAACCCACAGCCTTGGGGAAAGAGTGTCCCTGCAGAGTAACTCCTAAGTGTGGACATCTGTCTTTACAGACAGATGGTGAGCCCCTTCAGTGAAGCATTTCTGTCTGACAGAAATCAGGAGGAACCTTTAGATAGTTCAGACCATGGCCTCATTCACATGTTTGCACACGGAAACACCAAAAAGGCAGTTCACTTCTGAGGGTCATACCCTCAATTCACTGGACAGGCAGTTACGTTGGAACAGAGTCTCCCAGCCTCCTGGTTTATGAAGGTTTTTTTTATAAGTATGCCCCAATTATTGCATAAGGTATACTAAAACAACACATTATTATTATTTTTATTGGAAGTCGATATTCAAAGTCCATCCTGCACTCTTACCTGAGAGACCCTGGGAAGAGTCACTGTGGGGCTTGGGGTGTTGGGTGATGCAGGAGGTCTGGCAGATGTGGCCATGACTGTGGGGAGCCCAGTAAAAACCTCCGGTGAGCTTTGGGACCATCAGATGCAGCAGTGAACACTGCGTAAGTGCCTGTCTGCCTAGCCAGGGTTTGGCCAAGACACACCGAGAGCCACAGGTCCCGGCTTGGGCCATAGGCTTGCAGGATCTTCTCTGGAGGTTTAACCCATTTCCCCTTTAGAATTACTAAGGAAAGGTGTTGCCCCAAACTAAAGCAACAGTGTATGGAAACAAATACTGTATGAGAAATGTGATAATGCTAAAATTAAGTCAGTTTAGGCTAAATTGATCAGAGAACAATTTATGAAAGCTCTGTAAGTTAAAGTTTGCTGCTTTGTTAAAGGAAGGCAATCAGTTACCTATCAATGGTGAATGCTGCAGCCCCAAGCACTGCTGGTGTGTATTCTTGGGGTGATGGGAAATGGGTTAGTGTGTGGTGGCCCCTCGGGCTCTGGATTCCTTCCTGCTGAGTCACTGTGAGGTTTCAGATGGACCTGGACAGGGGCCCTGGACGGAGCTGTGGTGGAGTGATCCATACCCAGTGGGCATTTTCACTCTGATGATTAATTCAAGTGTCCTTTCAGCTTGGTCCTCTTTTTTTAATATCAAAAATGTAATATAGCCATATCCTTGAATTGCTCATGATGATATTTAAGTCACCTTGAATTTCTGAAAGATCTTCCTCCCAAAATGTGGGCAGAGGCTAACAGGAGCAGCTGGTGAGAAAAGAACACAGAGCAGGGCTTAAAAACGCACCCTGATCTGGAGAAATGCTGCCTTATGTGTTTTTTCTTCTTTCTTTCTTAGCTTCCTGTAGCCTGCTATGGACACTTCCATGATGGAAAGTCCAAACAAGAGGTCAATGGAACCAGATAGAACTGGGTTAAGACACAGGGCAGCATGTCCTGGCACGGTTGCCCTCTCTGAGCACTGGCTTCCTCCATGAGGCTGTTCAGAGGAAATGCCTCCTGTCCCCCCTTTCCCCTTTTCCAGCATCCCCTTGCTCCATGCCCCCTCTGCCTCTGAATCCCCTTCCCTGGGCATGAGGTCGATCCCAGGCTCTTCCTCACCTCTCAGCTCTGCTTGGGCTGTTTGAGGGGAAGGAACATGTGCTTGGAGGAGTTGTTTCCTGCCAGAGCTGACTCAACCTCCCTTCCTGGGGGAGAGGCTGGCCGGGGTCATGTCCAGGCAGACCCAGACTTTCTAATCCTCTCTGCCACAGGGGCCAGCCACCACTGCCCAGGCCTCCTGAGCACAGAAAGGCAGGGGTCCCTTGGGCCAGAGGCAAGGCCTGGCCCACCCCTCAGTCAAGGGGCAGGAAGTGCTGCATGGTTTGGGCTCATGGATAGTTGGGACAACATCAGAGGAATTTGGGGAGGGCTTCTCTCCTAAAGCTGTTTTCCAACACCTGTCAGACATTTGAAATTCTTTTTATGGGGACAAATGATGAAGACTGCATCCACTTGGCTCAGAAATACAGTGAGTGGACCTCTGGGCAGTTGTCCATTCACTGTATTGCAGCCCGGGAAGGCGCCCTCCCCTCAGGTTAGGGCCCTGGTTAGCACCTGGTGACCTCCAGCTGGGGCTGCTGGGCCTTGAGAACCTGTTGTGGTGACGGATTATTTGAAAATGCAGAGAGAGCACAGAAAGATGCTCATATAAACCTGCACTGAGTTGGTATACACCTTCAAGAGAACAGTGACCTCTCTGCTTCTATGCCTCCCACCCATTCCACTCAGCACCTGGTGATTCAACCAGAAGGTATCACTGCTTAGGGAAGGAGGGCTGTGGCAGAGAAGACATTTGGGGAGGGCTGTGGCAGAGAAGACATTTGGGCTGGGCCGTAAGAATGGGATTGGGAACCAAAGAGGGGCTGGCCTTTGAGCACAGGCCTGGAGGTGGACAGCAGGGCGAGGGGGATATAGCAGATGGTCTGGGGTGACCATAGATTTATAGTCTTAACTGTGTAGTTTGTGAATGAAATGGGTGATATTAATAATTATGTCAGAGCAGCCTAGGGGAGATTAGATTTAATGATTACCCTGTGGACTTTATGGTTGTTCCATGAATATGGAACATAGAACCGGGGTTTGGGCTTAGGTGGCTGTGCTGTTAGAGGAATACGGGCTAAAGTTGCAGGGGGCACTGTGGACCAGACCCACAGGAAGCTGGCCGTCTGCAAAGGCGAGGGCCTGCACGAAGTCCGAACATCAGGGAAAACCCAGTTTGGACACTGGCTGTTGTCTTGGAGGAAGCCTGGGATGAGGTGGAACTGCCTATGAAGAGCCTCACTGCCCTTGGGCAAGGACAGAGATGGACTTTGAGAGGGCCCCTCGGCATCCACTTGGGGGGTAAAGACAGACACTGTGCCTGAGACTGGGAGGCTGTGCCACCGGCCAGAAGCACAGTGAGAGGCTTAGCCAAGAGCAGGGCATGAGTCCGGGAGCTAGGCTAGCCTGCAGGGATTTTGTTCCCAGGCTCCCGGCCCAGAGCAGGAAGTCCTTTCCACAAGGTGAGGTCAGGCCGAATTGTGCAGCTCTAAGACAGGTGGCTATGCAGAGGGAGCAGCTGTTTGTGGAGAGAAGCGGCTGAACCGGCCCCAGCGAAAGTGTTGCTGGGACCATAGGAAACACTCCTTGAACCTCCTTGTTCAGTCCCATTAACAAGCCAAGCCAACTGGACATTCAAAGGCCCCCTGGATACCCCTCAGCCTGCTATAATGAAGTATAGTGGATGCTCATTTGAACCTGATTTCACTTAATCTCCCTCTGAGCCTCAGTTTCCACATCTGGGTTGAAAGACTCTCTCACATGACACCCCTCAATATGAGTGTTTGCTAGATAGTTAAAAACTAGTGGCTCTAGACTCACACTTGAGACTTGAGTGCAGAGGCAGCCCCTGCAGAGTTGGTGTAGGTCTCCCTACCTGCCTCATAGGGAAAGGCTTACAGGGCAGGAGGGGATGTGTTTGAGGCTATGGGATCCCTTGGGAGCAAGGACCTGAGAACTGATTTCCATGCGTCCTTTGCCAGCCCCTCTTGTGTGGCCCAGTCTCTTCCAGTCTGATGTGCTCAGGGCCTTGATGCTGTAGCCTCTGTGCTTTCCTCATGCTTCCCTGTATCCCTGGGTCCCAGGAGCTTTGAATACCTGGCCACCACGCTGCACTAGGCCTTCCTGGCCACTTCTCATTGTGACCACAAAGGTCCCTAAGGTCTGAGCCCCACTGCCAGAGACCCGACCCATAGTCACGCTTCCTGCACCTCAGATCTCCCAGCCTCCACATCTGCCCTATTGACTTCCCACCTCACTGTCTGTTTCTGCCCCAAAACATTCGGAGCTGTTCGTACGTTCATTAAGCATGAAGGACTCCCTCCTGCTTATGAGGCAAAGCCCAAGTCTTCTTCGGGCATTTGGGACTCATGATTGAGTGGCTCATCTTTTTTCCAGCTTCATCCCTGATCGCTTCTCTCTGTACAGTGAGTTCTTTAGCAATGCTGACAGCTTGTTTTTGCCAAATATTTTTCTCTGTCAGTCCTTGCCTCATACATGCTATTCTCACTGCTGGAAATTCACATTCCATTTTCCATGAGTGATTTCTATTAATTTCTATAGGAATTAGTGCCACTAAAGTAGAAAAAGAACTAACCTTGAGTCAGACAGACGTGGGTTCACTTTGCTATTTATCACCCAGACTCGGGCAAGTTTCTTACCCACACGAACATCATTTCCCCAGCTCGTCAGGGCTGTGGTGAGCATTAGCTGAGATAGTAAACGGAGCATCAGCTCAGCTTCTGGCACATAGTGAAGGACTTGTTGACTGCCTGTCATGATTACTTAGGAGAAAGCACCTTGTGTAGTGCTTCACGTGTCATAGATATTGGGTATTGGCTGAAACTGTTTAGAAACTTCCTGTACAAAGCCCTTCCACAAACAGACACCTCTTCTAAGGAATTTTTGTCCCAATCCAACACCACCTCCTACACACCCCACCCAGACAGATGTGTCCCTTCTACCAGAGCTTCCCATGGTTCTGGCATGGCCCTTCCACACAGTCACGTGTTGTGATGACATTGTTGTTATACATTGTCTTTGTGTGGTGTTGTCTGACACTCAGCATCCATCACTGCTATTTGGACCTCCCAACTTCAGTGTTGGGTTGGGGTAAGGGGTATAGAAAAGACCAAAAGAGAAAGAGAAAGACATCTGACTACCCCATTCTTAATAAAGCAAAAGAATCTCCACTTTTCCTTCCCTCTCTTCTTTTTTCCATCACTCCATAAATCTTTCCAAAATCAGACATTTTTTTCTATTTTTTTTCTTTCTATGTTTAAACGTTTCCTTCTGCCTTAAAGAGACATTCTGACAAATACTCAAATGGACTAGTGTGATGCATAAGTTCCTTCAAAGACAACTTGATTAAGAAACAAAACAAGGTTTAAACATAGAACACAATATAAAGCAGAGCTCCCACTTAGGGGGGAAACTGTCCAAACAAACAGGTGACTTAGATTTCAGCTGTGCAAGTAAGGCCTGAAGGGATACTCACGACTCAAAAGTACCTCAAGAATGAAGTGGGGGCTTTCTGCTCTGACTTGTGACAGGGGATCGCTGGGTCTCCGACTTCGTCCCGCTGTCACCGCTGCTGAGAGTGTCATAGGGACACAGCACTCTACACTCATAAGTGTTAAATGCTGACTCTATCCCCCAAAGCTACCTGGTAAATGCTCACAGTGTCAGTCCTAACTGTGTGTCAGAGCCCCTGCAGCTCTGGAAGGGCTCCAGCCACAGATGAAGAGATTGGGGGCTGTCCCAAGAGAGATTGCCCCAGGTAGAGTCACCCTGAGGCCATCATCTGCCCCTTCCCTTTCTGTTCTTAGGCCCCCATACTTTCATGATTGACCCTGGGCAGACAGCTTCACCTTTGCTTCCTCAGTTTGCCCTTCTGAATGCAGGCAGAGAGCCAGGCCTGCTGAACCACACAGGGTTCTGTGAAGAGCCCCGGTCAGGCCACAGAGATCAGCTGGAACAATTTGTGTCAGGAGAGCAGGGGTTTATCTGTTCTGCTCACGGGTACCTCTCTGATACCTGGATCAGTGCTTCATGGTGGGAGCTCAGAGGTATTTTTGGAATGAGTCAAGGAGTTAATTGAATATTCAATGGGTAAACCTTGTTTATATTCTACACTTAGAACTGAAATTTATAAATAAATAAGTGAAAGAAGACAGACACATCAGCAGCATGTGCCTCTGTAGAAACACTAATATACATGAGAGGATGGAGGGGCTCTGGACCACAAAGTCCTATTTACGAATGGACTGAGCAAACTCAGCAAAGCTTGCTGAAAAAAAGGGCCCAGAATCTTGAGTCAGGATGACCCCCCGAGGGCCTTTCTACCTTGGGCATCTCTGATAAGGTCTGGCCACCCTATCAGTACAGCTATTCCTCTGCATCTCTGAGGTGGCTCCTGAGTCTCTCTTGAGAGACCCTCCTCCGCACCTGGAGGCCACTGTGTTCTGTGCTCCTCTTCCTTCTAGGCAGCCTTCCCAGGGTAAATAACTCTGCAGGGAGGGGCTCTACCTCCAGGGGCAGGTGACCAACCACCAGGGAGCACCCTGTCCTGGAAAACACAGAAACAGAGTATTAGGAAGAGGCCTTGACCTCCCATCCTTTGAGGGAAAAGGTGCACTGGCCAGGAAGGGAGTGGCTTCTCTGAAAGGCCGGTGAGCAGTGCTGCAGGGTAAACTTCCTCCTGAAAGCCTCCTGACTGCAGGGCCAGCCTGGTGACACTGCTGCAATCTGCCTGTCAGCTCAGCCTCTGCCTCATTTGCATGCTCTGCCAGTCCCGCTGCTCATGAGTGAGAAACTGCAGCCAGGTCTGTAAGGGGCGGTTTGAAAGCAATCAGCACAAATTATTTGCCTGGAACCTGGTCCCTCCTCTTTATTTATTCATGCCCTCTTTCTGTTAAAGAACAAGTGTTTATGATACTTGTTAAAAATGGTAAGGAAGACAATTTAAGAGAGATTTCTGCAAAGGGGTTTGGCAGTGGTGGAGAGAGATCAGACTCCAATCTGAATTTAAGGACACATGGGATATATGGCCAAGGAGCTGAGTTGGGGTCAGAGGATGGAAAATTGACAATAGGAAGTAGTCTGGCTGAGATGGAGGCATAAATAGATATGCTTCACTTCCTAGCACAACCAAAAAGAAGTATAACAACCAATTTAAAATAAAAACAACCAGAACTGCCAGAAAATCAAACTGTATGGAAGCCTGAAAACCAAGGAGTTAAAGAAGCATTCATCCTGGCTGGTTGGAGGGGCAGAGACGAGAAGCTGGGGCAGTGAGTACATGGAACAAGACAGCGGCTGATGGATAGGGCAGGTGAGGTGGGGCTGGCGGACCGGGAAGTCCCGCATTTGCATGCAAATAAGCCAAGAGAACAATGGGGGAGCAAGGCAGACCATACAACCCAGGATTCTGATGCAGGAAACTAAAGCCTTTAAACCTCTGGCTGTCAATCCTGTGGGGGTTGCAGCAGTGGGAGAAACTCCCAGTTTCACAGGAGAGTCCGTTGGAGGGGCCCACTGGATCCTAGTACATACACAAGCCCACGCACCTGAGAATGAGCACCTGAAAGGGCACAATCTGCGTGTGGGAAATGAGGGAGGCAACTGAAAATGGGGTGAGAGCCAAGCAAGTGGCATTGTTTCCTCTTTGACACCTCCCTACATACAGTGCAACAACAAAGTGGGTTGCCTCATCCTGGCAAATACCTAAGGCTCTGCTCCTTACAATGTAACAGGTATGCTGAAACAAAGATATATGGCCCAAATGAAAGAACAGATCAAAGCTCTAGAAAAAGAACTAAGCAATGAAGAGATAGCCAGCCTATCACATGCACAGTTCATAACACTGGTAATCAGAATGCTCACAGAAATGGTTGAGTATGGTCACAAAGTAAAGGAAGAAGTGAAAGCTATGCAAAGTGAAATAAAGGAAAATATACAGGGAACCAACAGTGAAGGGAGGGAAACCAGGGCTCAAATGAAGGATTTGTAACAGAAGGAAGAAAGAAACATTTAACCAAAACAGAATGAAGAAACAAGAATTCAAAAAAACGAGGAGAGGCTTAGGAACCTCTGGGACAACTTTAAACGTTCTAACATCTGTATCATAGGGGTGCCAGAAGGAGAAGAGGAAGGCAAAGAAATTGAAAACTTATTTGAAAAAATAATGAAAGAAAACTTCTCCAGTCTGGTGAAGGAACTAGAAAGTTCAGAGAGTCCCAAAGAAGTTGGATCCAAGGAGAAACACACTAAGACACCTCATAATTAAATTACCCAACATTAAAGATAAGGAGAGAATCTTAAAAGCAGCAAGAGAAAAGGTGAGATTTTTCTATACAGGAGTTCTCATAAGTCTGTTAGCTGATTTCACAAAAGAAATCTTGCGGGCAAGAAGGGGCTGGAAAGAAGTATTCAAAGTTGTGTAAAGCAAGGACCTACACTACTCTACAACCTAGATTAGTCTATCCAGCAAAACTATCATTTAGAATAGAAGAGCAGATAAAATGCTTCCCAGATGAGATTAAGTTAAAGGAATTCATCATCACCAAGCCCTTATTAAATGAATTGTTAAAGGGACTTATCTAAGAAAAAGAAGAAGATCAAAACTATGAACAGTAAAATGATCATAAACTCACAACTATCAACAACTGAACCTAAAAAACAAAAATAAAAACTAAGGAAACAACTAGAACAGGAACAGAACCACAGAAATGGAGATCACATGGAGGGTTATTAATGGGAGGTGTGGGGATGAGGGAAAAAGTACAGGGAATAAGAAGCATAAATGGTACAAAATGACAGGGGGAGGTTAAGAATAGTATAGGAAATGGAGAAGCAAAGAACTTATATGTACAACCCACGGACATGAACTATAGGGGGGGAATGCTAGAAGTTGGAGAGAGGGGGTGTGGAGGGCTGAGGAGGATAAAGGGGAGAAAAAAAATGGGACAACTGTAATAGTGTAATAAATAAAACATACTAAACAAGTTACTAATAGGAAACACCAAAGCTAGGGGAAATCATGCTAGATGACTTCAACAGGATTCCTCCTGGAGGCTGGCCAGGGAGACAAGATATTGAGGGTGGGATGAGGAATGGGACCGGAAATTAAGGGTGGTAAATGTTTGCTGTATTGAGCCAGCAAAATTCTGTGCTAAAAATGGTCTACGCTGGCCAAGGACAGAACAAAAGGTCTGGGTTGATTGCAGAAGAGGGTCAGAGGATCCTGACTTAGGTTTGGTCTAAGAGGGAGCCTTTGTCACCCACACGCTGGAGAGACCTGGAGGCGGAGTCCTTCCAGGTACCATCAGAACATACAGCTCTGTGTAGGAAGGGTTTTTCTTGCCACAGTGTACCCCTGGCCTTGACCAATATGAAGCATTGTATTGGATACATGTAGACACTTGTCTGATGAAGAACAGAGGTTCCTGGACCAGCAGCACAGCATCATTTCAAATTTATCAGAGATGCAAACACTTTGACCCCACCCCAGAGCTATTGCATCAGCAACTGTGGGAGTGGAGGTTTGCAATCTTGTCTTAAAAAACCCTCAGTTGATTCTGATGCACACTGAAGTTTGAAAGTCCTTGCTGCAGAATAATCTCAGTCACACAAAGACCTCTAGAGTGGCTCATGGCCAAGGAGGAGCTGGGACTTCAGGGAGGCCTGTGTGGCTTTGCTGAAAAAGATGGCTTTGGTGACAGATTTCAGACAGAACTGAGTTCAAGTCATCCCTCTGTTCCTCTCATGGTGGTGGGTGATATTGAGTGAAGACTAAAACTCTTGGATCCTCAGTTTTCTTCCTTGTAAGTCAAGAAAAATACTTCCTGTTCTGTTTGCTTTGTAACCTTGATGGGAGGATCAAAGAGGATACTACAGGAAAAACATCTTTACAGATTATAAAGTGGGGTGCAAATGTCAATGTCAAGGTGCAGTAGAGTAGTAGTTTTGAGCATAAACTTTGAGACTGACCTTCCTGGATTTGAACTTCAACTTTGCCACTGATCAGATGTAGTCTTACAGTGAGTTAATTACTTTCTGTGCATTAGTTTCTGCATCTGTAAAATGCAGGTTAGTTTATAGCAATCGATGTCAGGGTTACATTAATTAACACTTAAGTACTCAAAATGGTGACTGACATAATAAATGTTTTATAACAGTTTACTGTTATGATTATGAGTTATTCCTTTTTAAAAAACGTTTGGAGTCCTAAATAAGGTAGCTGCCACCCCTAACAGCCACCATGGGTACAGGATTTCATGTTGATCCTTCCTGGAGTATAAACATAATTATAAGGTGTGGGGTCTAGTAGGAGCTACAGATGTATCTCTTTTATGCATAACTACCACTCACTGTGCACCCACTAAGCTCAGTGTCCCCTAGTCCTTACAGTAACCCCCCCTCCAAAAAAAATGACTGATATTATTCCTCACTTCGCAGGCAAGGAACCCAGGCTCTGGAAGGTTAAGAGACTTGCCCGTTTCCAAACTAATAGGTGGTAGAGTTGAGATGTGAGCCCAGATCAGCCAGACTCTGAAGCCTGCTCCACATGTTATGCGGCCTTTTCAGGTGTAAGTGTAGAAACTGATCACTAGAGAGGTGAGAAACTCGCCCAAGGACCCAAACCAATATTCCTAACTTCCACTCTGGCGTTTTCTTGTGAGTCTGTGTTTTCTAAATGCTTAAACAGAAACAAATGCTAACCAAAAATTAGCTTTGTTTTCATTACAGACCCTACCTGGCTATTGTGTGGTTCTCTTGGTTGTGCTTATGGCATATATTTTTCTATCAAGCAACCCTGTGCTTTCTAAGGAAGCAGAATGAGGTCTGGAGGGGCGGTAGTGGTGGGCAGACTGAGCAGAGATGTCAAGAGTTGAGCCAGGCCTTTCTCCATCAGTCTCCAGGGCTGGGTGCCACATGAGGGTGAGGAGCCTCTCTCATCTAACTGTGAGACACTTGGAGAAGCACATCAGAAACCTGCAAAGGTGTGTGATCTTGGTGTGTTGACATTTTGACTCCTCATTCTTCACAGTAAAAATTGTGAAACTTCCAAAAACAAGACCTGCCCTTTCCAGTGATAAGACTGACTAGCTGACTTAGTAAATTCATTTCATGTGAGACAAGAGAGGTGGAGCAGGACTAGTCCAGCCCTCCAAATCCCAGAAGGCTCCAAAACAGAACCACCCAGAGCAGCTTACACCCACACTGTGTGATAGACAGCCTTCTTTCCCCCATAGTTTTTTTCTATCTCTCCAATTTCATACTTGTCCATCCATTTATCCACCTGTCCATCCATTCATTCATCCATTTACTACACAGAAATATACTTAAAGGTTTTGTCCTTACTATTCCCATGACCTGGAACCTTCTTTTCTCAGAGGTCCACAGAGTTTATCTCCACTTATTCCACTTGTTTGCTCAGATTTCACTTGCTGAGAGAGACCTTCCCTACCACCCTATCATATAAGAGAGTATTTCTCCCAATGTTGCTCTCTATCCCTTTTACTCTACTTATTTTTCTTTATATTCTGGTTGACACTCTATTTTATATCATTTTGTTTGTAAAAGGATGGAAAATCTGCTAGTCCCATGGAAGATTGTTACTCTAATGCATGTGAAATAAATTCTCTCATTCTCTTTCTCTCTCTGTCTTTTTCTCATATATGACAAGGTCTGTCTGGGAAAATGTTCAGACATTGTTAATATAACAAGGATGGTTTATGCGACATCAATGTAACCCAGCAGCCAAGGAGAGAGGACTGGAATGCACATGTGTGAACAATGATGACTTCACTGTACTAGTTAGTGGGGGAAGTAGACGCCGTTGAGTGAGCATGTGTACTGTGTGGCTGTTGCATTTACAATAACTGAGTGAATAATGAATCTGTATCAAATTTTGTATTAAGCTTGAACATTCATCCATGAAAACTATTGGATGATTCTGAAGGCCAAAACTATGGGCAACTGGTGATTGGCAGCTTCATCACGACAATGCACCCGCTCATGAATCACATCTTGTGCAGTTTTTTGGTGAAACATCAAATCACCCAAGTGACTCAGCCCCACTACAGCCCAGATTTGGCACTCTGCAACTTCTGGCTTTTCCCAAAACTACAATCACCTTTGAAAGGGAAGAGATTTCAGACTGTCGATGAGATTCAGGAAAATACACTGGGGCAGCTGATGGTGAGTGGGAGAACTGCGTGAGGTGCCAAGGTGCCTACTTTGAAGGGGACTGAGAAACATTGTCCTGTGTACAATGTTTCTTGTATCTGGTATCTTCTTCAATAAATGTCTCTATTTTTCATATTACATGGCTGGATACCTTCTGGACAGGCCATATATGTATGTACACACACATTTCATTTCAATAATGTGGCCACTGATAACATTTTTGCTAATAATCACTCCTGTTTAGCACCACTGTGTGCTAGACATGTAGACACTGACCTCTAATTCACTGTGATGTTGCAAGGAGCAGGATGTCATCCCTCCTCTTAAGATGGAGGGAAGGGTTTCCCAAAGTCACCCGGTTTATAAGTATCAGGTCCAGGCTTTAGATGTAGTCCCTCTGTGGCCAGCTCCTTTTCCCCCAAACTTTACTGTTGGGGAAGCTTCCAATGGTTGTTTTAAGAGCTTCATATGGAGACCAATCTGATCCCTGTGTGGCCACTTTGGATCCTATGTTTAGAAGCGTTATCACCAGCCTTGTTTGGTTGGGCACCAGACGATTTTTAACTATGTCCCCAAAGTAAATAGGCCATCAAAAAGCATGTCTTTGTTTGACGACAGGTGCTAGTGTACTTCTGAGGGTAATTCCAGGAGTGCTGTCCCCAAATGGTCACTGCAGTGGCCCTAATGGGAAGAATGCTCCTGAGGGAAAAATGTAATTCTACAAATTACCTTGGGTTTATCTTTAAAAAAAGATAGTTCCAGACTTTATACTGATAAAGAAAAAAGGGTGATAATCTGTGTTTGTGGGTTTTAAAAAACCAAGTAAAACTATGGGACAATTCTCAAGCAAGTGCAAAATGTATTTTACATATAATTTACTTTAGAATACAATCACAGCCTATTGACTGACCTTAGCTATTTGAATTACATAGAAGTCTGCCCATTCCTGAGCTTCAACTAAAGCAATTTGCCATCTTTTTAAAGTTCTAGAAGGAAAGAGACATAGGCATGACCCAAAGACTACTCTTTCTGTCATTCCTACTTATAAAATGAAATATTTGCTTGATCAAAATGCTTCATTAACTTGTTGTCGAAGGAGAACTCAGTTTGACTCAGCAGAAACATACACTTATGAGCGCAAGGCACTGCTAGGTCTACCAGAATTGAAGACTTGGGCTCTCTACCCTGAGGGCATTACAGCGTGGGAGGGCAGCCCAACGTAATGACTGTTCCATTGGAATATGACGGGGGCTTCTCTATAGGGTACTCTCCCAACACAGAGAAGGAGATGCAAAAATTGGGACTCATCCTGGGGAAGGTACTTGCACTGAGTCTTCAAAGAAGTTAATAAGACAATAGTAATTAGCATTTATTGCGTCCTTGTTGTGAGCCAGACACTGAGCTAAGTTTAAACACATTTTCTCATTTTATTCCCACTGAGGGCCCATGAGACTGGAATTATTATTCTCCTCACTCTGCGGCTGCTGTCCTTGATGCTCAAGATCATTTCACTAGTATTATGAATAATTAGGATTCAGCCCCTGATCCACCCTCACTGACGTGGCCCCAGCCTCCTGGGTGTGCTTCTCTCCATACTCACCTTCCTCTTCAGCCTCAGCACTCACCATGGTACACTCTGCATTTGTGCTGTTTATGTGCTTGTTGTTCCTCAAACACACTGTGCAGAGAAACCAGGCTCTGGTGCTGGCTCATCTGAGTTTGAAACCTGGCTCTGCCTGTCCTACCTGTGTGACTGCAGGCAAGTATTTAACCTCTCTGTACTGTAGATTTTTGTCTCTTAACTGGAGGGTTGTTTTTTTTTTATAATTTGTTTTGCAGATTAAATCTGTTAGCTTATGTCAGGCACCTAGAAAAAGGGCCAGCATGTGGTTGGCCATGCATTTTCTCACTCAGAGAGCCCTTTACTCCTTGTCTGGTTAATTTCTGCTCTGAGGCTAGAGGCTAGGAGCACAGCTTGACTTCAATGGGATCATTCCAATCTATTCCTGTGGAATCATGACTCTGCCTGATTCTGACATGATGGGAAAGTGATAAGAAGAGTAGTCTGCAGAACTCAGTCCTATTATCCAACTTAATAAAAAAAAAATGAAAGAAGCAGGTTACATAACTATTTGTATGGGCTTAGGAAGCCCTGGATATAGTAGCCAGGCCTGCGGCCTGCCTCTGGCAGGATCTCTGCCTGAACTGCCTTTCACTTACATGGTTCTCTGCTTTGAGACCTCAGTGTTAGAAGAGCTGAATCTATGGTCAGTGCTTGAATTGTCTATCAGTGAAACTACGTCCTACATTAGAGCGCACACAATGTTAGGTGGTAGACAAATCAAAACCTCGGGTATTTAAACTAGATGTCAGTTTAAATCCTGACTCTTCTTCTTACTAGTTGGTTAACCTTCAGGACCTTGTTCAAACTTCCCAAGCCTTAGTTTTCCTCTGCCTGCAATTAAAATGAGTATTTCTTGAGAACAGTCATGAAGAGCCAATGAGATAGCATCTAAAGAATGCCTAACAGTGAGATAGCAGGTGAGGAGTGTTCACTAACGCCCTATCCCCCTACTGTAATTTTTCTTTCTAATGGGACACCATCATCGTGCCTGTTGACCCCTGGTCTGTTGTGCTTGTTTTTCCATGTAGAAAATGACCCCAATGCAGGCACACATGTTGGGCTCTTTGTATCTGTGACTTGGTTCTATTTACTGTCGTCTGCTGCAACCAACGTCTGCTCATTTATGGGCTGGACAGAAGAGAAGGAGAGCAGCTGTTCATGTTGAAATGCCTAAGTCCTCTACATTTTCCTTTGTTGTAAACTCCTGGCAGGCACTGTGAATGGAGCCTTGTGACAGCTGGCTCTCAAGAGGAAGCTCAGAGATGCATTTGAGGTTCAATTATAGTGAAGATGTCCTCCCCAACGAAAGTGCTAAGTAATCGTCTCCTCTTGCTTTGGTTCTGGTATTTATTTATTTGTTTACTTACTTATTTAAGTTGTATTGACCTTTATGTAAATGTTTTTATTGTGATTACAATATCACTCTAATATTTTAAGGGGGAAAGGGAAGGAGGCAATACATAAACATATTTGGTAAATCAGAGTAAATCTAATCACATATATCAGTCTAGAGCTAAGGCCTAGATTAAGTCCCACTCTAAATGCACAAGAGTGCAGGGTATACCTAAGCTCCTCCTTTTGTCTCGGCCAGGATTCTGCTTAATGGGATTAGAAAAAGTGTTGATTTGAATAAATGCTGCCTGAACTCATTGCAAAGTGAAGCAAATGCATGTTGTAAAACAGTTGCAGTAATATTGACTCCCGTCATAAAAATACTTCTCCAGGCAGACTAAATAGAGTTACAGAAAGGCACGCAAGCAATCAAAAGGATAAATTAGGGTTTAATAAGCAGTAAAAAAGCCCTGAAGAAAACCATGAGATGCCCCTCCCCAGACCTTCAACACTTGGGTGAGATCTCTTTGCCTGGGTGGTGTGGGCCATGGTCTTGAGCGTGGTCTCTTTGATCTGTTGGCTTCTCCCTTCCGCTTGTGGCCTCTTTGTGACAAGATGACAGCTCTACTTCAACATCACATGTGTTCACAAAGCAGAGAAAGAGAAGTTATTTTATTTGTTTTAACTGTCTCTTCTATTTGGAAATGTTAAAAAACATGTAGACCTTTCCAATGACCACATTCACCTGAAAAATGACATAGGACTACCATGCTGTCAAAGTGGCCTGGGAGAAGGAGCACTGAGTTTCCCAGCCTCTGCAGTGAACAAAACAGAATAAAAGTGTTGGTGTCACCTGATTTGTTAGACAAGTATAATGTCTGCCACAATCAAAATGTTATACTTCTAACAGCCCCTCCAACGAGAGTCTGTTGACTCTTCCCTGTAATATCTGTGTAGTGTTTCATCATTTAAAAATCACTTTAACATGCAGAATCACGCTAGTGCCTTTCTGTAGCTATTTATAACATCTGACAGTTTCACATCAGGTAACAAGGCCCCTCCTACACACAACACACAGGTTGTTCACCATGTCAATTAACATCCCAATAGTTTAACACATCTTGTTTATAGTAGCCAATTATTTATAGATCAAAATCACTAATAGCTTCTTAAATTAACAATCGGCATGATGCTTGCTTCCCTATCCCATCATTGCCTCCCACAAAGGGAGAGGAATGTATCTGTCTTCCTAATTAAAAAACCTCAGTGAGCCAAGACACTGGTGGATATTACTGGGAGGTCTAGGCCAAGCAGAGGGCTGAATTCAGGAGTGTACTAAGGAGCAGCTCTAACTTGCTGATTCTGACCAAGGCATCTGGGGCCTCTGGACAGAGCTCATTGGGTTGAAATCCCCAGCCTCACTTCAGGCCCCACGCTGAGGCTCAGAAACACTGGAGGGAAGAGATGAACCATGAAGATCAGTGAACTGACTTTGTGTGTCTTGGAGAAAGTAAGTTTCCTCGGCCTTCGTGGCTTCTCAGAACCACCTTGCAAACATGCAGCCCGGGGGTCCTCCCACCCCAGTATTTTGTTTTTAGCCGGTACTGGGAGGAGAACACTTTTCTGCGGATGTGCGGTTCTCACAGGGAAACAAAAAAGACCTGCTTTGGGGCATTTGGGGACACGTACTGAGGGAGATTTTAAGAAATGGGCTGTACAGAAATGCTTAGGTTATTTTATTCCTTAGATTCTCCTTGCCAGGTAGGTGGTGAAGAAAGAGAAAGAATAGACTCTATCTCCTTCTGAGCCCTCACCACTGTGCGTCCTATGGCAATAGTCTGCTCACGATAATCTAGGTGTTCTAAAAGCTAATCATACAGGTGTTCAGTGTCACACTCCTTACTCCCTTCTAAGCCCTCCACCTAGAGTCCTTAACGTGCATGTTTCTACTGTTACAAGCAATGAGAACTTTACTATGATCCTCAACATTCATTCATCCTCTCCCCATTCCAAAGTCACTATCACATGTCCGTGTATTTCTTATATCGTTGGCGCCCCTATTATAACAGGTACCCGTTTTGGTACCTTTCTCTTTCCTGCTGTTCACATTACCACTACCTTAGAGGCTTAAAATAACACAGATTTGTTATTTTCCTAATCTGTAGACCAGAAATCCATATGCTTTATTGGGCTAAGATCAATATGTTGGTACGGTTACATTTCTTTTGAGGCTTTAAAGGAGAATCTGTTTCCTTGCCTTTTGCGGCTTCCCAAGGCTGCTCATCTTGCTTGGCTCACGGTGTGTCCTCCCTCTTTAGAGTGAATAGCGCAGTGTCTTCCAGTCTCTCTCTTACTCTAAACTTCCTGCTTTCGCTTGTGAGAAAACAAGTTTAATTTGGCCATCTGAATAATTTAACATAATACCCCTATCTTCACATTTTTAAATTAACCAAATCTGCAAAGTCCTGTTACGCATGGAAGGTAACATGGTCTCAGGGTATGGAGTTTAGGGTTTGGACACATTTGGGGGAACGTTATGCAGCCTACCATGTCAGGGCTCTCTGTTTTCTGAGTTTTTCACAGTCAGTCAGCATCTGTCTGAATTCATATGGATGTATTTTAGACTACAGTGTTCTTAAGATTTAGGTGTGGCAAGACTGACAGATGAGGCAGCGACTGCCATCGGAAAGAGGGTTTGCTATGCTCATGGGTCCCAGGAGAAGGCAGTAGACCACGGCACTGGGGGCACTTGGGGGAAGCATTGTGGTTAGTCAGGAAGAACAAGGAGAGGGGATCCGTGAGCAGGAGCCTTCAGCCTAATTTTGGTGTGAAGAAACAGAAAATGCAACGTGTAGGTATCGGGTCGCTTGAATAATTTGAGCAGGCACTTGGGTTTACCTCTGGGGTAATTAGGGTGGGGTAGGTAGATGGTGACTGAAAGTGTGAACACCTGACAAAGGAGGTGGGAGGTGTGTGGGGTCTAAACTGGCTGGTTCACGGGAGAAAAGCTTACTGTGGGGTGAGTTGGTTACTGTCTCTGGGCATTGTCTGACTTTAGGAGAGGCAGTCCCCTAAACAGAGACTCAGAAATACAGAAATATAAGGCATGGCTAGAGCTGTAAGGACAATAGCAACCAAAACCCAGCTAAGCCCAGCTTTCCCAGTGTCTCCTGGAATTGTCACTTCCAGGGTTGGGTTTTGGCAAGGCACAAGGACTGACTTGAGCTACCATCACCTGTGGGGGTGGGGGAGGAAGGCAGCCTGGAACAAGGCTGTGACACTATGTAACAGAAGTTGCAACAGACCACATTGAATTTTAAGTACTTTAAGAAGTTAAGCATAAAAACATTTTATTTTTAATCCTCTGTGAATCTTATTTCCCACGTGAATCAGATGAAACCCAACTTGGACACAAAGACTGAGTCTTCCTATAGTTACAGTAAATGTCCTGATAGTCACATTAACTACAATCCCAAGACATCAGGAGGAAAAGTACCTCCGCTGTCCTTTCATGAGGAACAATGTATTCAGGTCCAGGGAACACACACAACACACACACACAATACAAAGTGCATCTGAAACTGGGGCTCTGGTCATGAAGCTCAGAGGAATGTGACACTTGCTTAACCTGGAGAAGCTGCCTTAGTTTAAGACAAGGTGCTGGTGTGGTGTGACATGCAGAGCTGTCAGGGGTGCTCGTACTCAGGATGGAAAAGTTCCATTTAAAAAGTATTTCTTAGCACAGTTAAGTACATACATGATGATTTTTGTTTCAAAGTAAAAATAAAAATGTGCATCAACATGTGAGGGAGGTTTTCAAATAAAAATAACTGCTTTGGCATTTGGCGTGTCACGGGGAGAGGGAGGGCCTATAGAGTGTGTGTGTAATAGTTATTGCCCAGGCCTGTAGATCTCTGTGAAGTTTATAGATTGATAAATAATTTATTAAGCCATTTGGCTATATATTGTGATTTAAAAAAAATCACAGATTTTGCCTAATTTTTTTATCTATTTCAAGTACATTTTTGAAAGCAAGCAAATTATGTATCTTCCTTAATCTTCCTCATTACCTCCCCTACTCTCCTGCTTGTCTGATTTTTCTCTCCTCACTTTGGCCTTATCTCTGTCTCACGCTCATCTCCTCTGAGTGTTTTTCTCTTATCCTTTGCCTACTCTTCTCTCTCCTCCTTCCCTCTTGCCCCACTCATAGTTTTTATTTCTTCAATCACTTCCTTGTTTTTTTCTCATCAAGAAAAGATATTTGTGGTACTCATTTTTTTTTTTAGATTACAGTTGAGGGCAGAAAGAATGCTGAGAAAATATTAAACTCTGCAAGGATAAGAGAAAGTCAGAGAATGAAAAGTCAAGAGGTGGATTTTATCAAGACCTCCTGGAATTTCCTAGACTGGCAGATCTATTACATTGTGAAATGATGATTGATCTAACCCGAAAGGACAAAAGAGAATGTCCACTGCTTGTCAGAAAGCAGTTCCTCCACAGTATCAAGGAAGAAAACGAGGACGAGCACCGCTGCCTGATTTCTATTTTGCCACTTGTTCGGGGACACTACATGAGTGTCCTCATTTGGGGAAACAAGAATGAGATACCTTTTATTTGTCTTCCTTTTATCTTATTCATCATCTTATTAATGACCTTCTCTTCTTTATCTCTGGTGAAATAGAGGGTCCGCAATGGATAAACAGCCAGTTTCCTTGACAGAGAATCTCACTTGCACTCACTTCGGTAAGGAGGCATGGGGTCCTGGGACTGGGGCAGCGCCCTCTACACCTGGAATCACTGCATTACACTCACTGGAGAGAGTGATCATCTTTAGCACTGAAAACCTGTTATTTCCACTGAATTCATTGGTGAAATCTTTTCACAAAAATCAACAATTAGTATATCTACTCATTTTGTTGCATATCACATATTCTGATCCCCATAAAGACATCTTACATAAAGAAATGTATACATGTTATTATTTTAATTTTCATGTAAAGGGGTTCTCAGTCTGATTATGTTATGGGTACTATGAAATAGGACGATTGAAGAATAGTAAATAAGGTGTTTTAAACAAAGCTCATCTTAGACCAGGAAGCTAACATACCATATGTACTCTGATGTGTAAGTTCTAATACTCTAAAGATTAAACAAGGATAATTACATGTCCTGTACATATAATAGAGCCAAAGAGTGTGTTAGGAAGTAGGAGGTTTTATTGTTTTATATCTATATAATTCAAAGTTTTAAATTTACATGATTTTAAACCTTATTTTATACAGATAAGGAAGCTGGAACTCAGATAGGTTCAGTAATTTGTTCAAAGTTTTGGTGAGTTAGAATCAGGGTTGTGACTGAAACCGAAATATCCTGACTCTTTATCTAAAGACCTTGCTGGTTGTTTTCCTATGTAATAAATATTTCATTTATTTATCTATTTTAACATTTACTGCGTGCCTATTGTAAAGCAGGTACTATATTAAAAACTGGGGTTTTAGTGGTGGGAAACAAAAACATTCATTACCCTGCCTTTATACAACAATGTCAAGTAGAAAATACTCACTATAAAAAAAGGGAATAAAAACTTTATATTTTCATTATAGAAAGTGCAAAAGAACATATGTATGATTCTGGTGTTGAGACAGAAGAGATCTTATAGACTGGGAAATGGTCAGGAAATGTCTGTCTGGAGAAGTGTACCAAATACGAGTTCTAAGTGGTAAAAAGGAAAGAGCCAGGTGTGGCTTAGTGGGTTGAGTGTCAGCCCTCAGATCAAAAGGTGGTTTGATTCCCAGTGAGGGCACATACCTGGGTTGTGGACCAGGTCCCCAGCTGAGGGTATGTTGTGGGTAACCGTTCCAAGCATGGGAAATGTGGCTCAGCCCCCACTCGGAAAACCAGTGGGGAGCGAGGTTGGCGGGCAGGACCCACGTCCATGGATAAGTTCTCCAGTGGGAAATCAGGCCTGCATTGTACCTAGACTGCTATGAGACTTGCTCTTGCTAAAAAACTCCCTCACCCTGAATTGAGGAAGCAAATGTTTACTGAGTATTTTTATCTCCCCAGAATCTGGGCTAGACCCTCCAGGTATGGGACAAGCCGTTTAGACCATTTCTTCTTTTACATTGCAAATATCCTCCTTTGATGTATTCAGTGACACCCTCTCCTGTGTCTGCAAAGATAACCACCCAAAACAAACCTTTGTATAGTAAAGAGGACCTTCTTTGATGTTAAGGGCCTCAAAAACCTATAAAGGCTGGTCACGGCAAGGCTCTTGGAGCTCCCCCCTTGAGGGCGTGGCAGAGGCGCTCAGAGGCACTCTCATCTTGAGAGAGTGGCCTCGCCGTCCCTTTTCCCCCACAGGACATCTGTAGTCCGTGTGTATGTGTATTGGAATACTGAGACCTCAACAGCAGATCTTGCGGGCTGAGATCTGCGTCAGTACGTGACAGGTAACAGATACTGTTTCTCTCGAACATTGATGTTTCTTTCCCTCTCTCCCCATCTCTCTAAAAATAAATACATAAAATAAAATACAGAAAAAGAAAACAGCAGATAAATAATTGGAAATAGAGCATTTCTCATATAGAGAATACCATGTATTAATACCCAGAATCGGGAGAAAGCATGGCATTATTAAGGAAATGGGAGATTTCCAGTGATTGGAGGGCAGTGAGCTGCAGAAGTAAGAATGTATGATAGGACTGGGGATTTAAGCATGCCATATGAGGCTGTGCACACAAAAGTAAGACATCCAGGCTGAACACAAAGTGCAGCAGAAAGCTATCGATGGGTGTAAAGAAGACTATGTACCTATAGATTCTAAATAAGGTGTTTAGTGTGTATAGTGTGTGTGATAGGTGTGTGTGTTTGTGTGTGCTCACGTGTGCATGAGTGTGTTTCAAAGAGAAATGGGTCTATTGAAGTATAATGTACACCCCTTAAAATACACAGGTTTCCAAGTGTAGAGTCAAAATAAATTTTGTCACCTATATAGCTATTAAATTATCATCAGTCAAATCAAGTTACAAAGTATTTCCAGCACTCCAGGGAGTTGGGTTTTGTTGTTGTTATTTGTCAGTCAGTCCTGCCACTACCATTATACCAGTATGTTGTATTTACTTTTGAATGATATTTGCATCTTTTGTTTCAGCATTTTAAATATGTCATTTCATTGTATTTGGCTTGTCTTTATGAAAATTAAATGTCAACTGTCTTTTATATCATTGTTCTTCCAAATGTCAAGTGCCATTTTTTCAGGCTTCTTTCATATTTTTAATTTATCTTGATTATCAGTAATTTGTTGCGGTGTAATTAGGTGCTTACTTATTGATTATGTTTGCAATGGTTTAGAATTCTTTGATTTATGTGCTTTCATCACTTTGGGAAAAATAACCAAAATTTCTTCAAATATTTTTTCTGATCCATATCTTCCAATTATACATACATTATGTAGGAGAGCAAATTTTGACACCCCAAAATGTGTCTCTTTGACATACGGATCATTTTAGGCTGATTGTTTTCACAAAACAGAAGGCTCAGGAAGTTTTTCTTCTTTTCACCTACCTCTTAACTGCCTAAAATAATTTATATAATGGCCCTGTTCCAGGAAGAGAACTGTCATCGGTGGTGAAAATAGGGATGTGGGCTAGATGTGGTAAATTGGTGGGAACTTAGCAGTCTACTTGTTCAAAGTTCTCTCTGTGTCACTTTTTCTCTTCACAGAATGACAAACACATGTTTACCAAACATTGGCTTTTGCTACATCCAGTGAATTGTTTTCCCAGACACCTACCCCACCTCCTCAGCTTGGAAGAGCATAAAAGCCTAAATTGACTGATTCTCAGAGATCTTCAACTTTGTGGAGTTTTTGTATACACAAATTAATTTTTTATCCTGTTAATCTGTTTTATGTCAATTTAATTAATAGACCAGCCAAAGAACCTAGAAGTATAGAGAAAAGGTTTACTTCTTTGACAGAACATTTTATGTTCTACTATAGGGCTCTAATAACACATTAAGATGTTTCCTCTTAGGAGATTTTCTTAAACTATCTCCAACAAGCAGCATCTGGCTCCAGTGAACCTCATACCTCTTGTTAAGTTGCCCCAGGCCTGGCACTAGCAGCAACTGGCCTTGGTCCACAGCTTGGCTTCACCTGGGCATCTCCACGGCCAGTCCAAGTACCAGCCATCTGAAGACCACTTTTTAACTTATGCTGTGTGACACAGGTGGTGGCTGACCTGGACATGCCAACAGCAATCAAGGCTTAACTACAACAGGAGGGTGTACACAGCTCACACAGTGGGCACACATTGAGCACCAGCTTGGGAAATAGGGGAGGCTGTACCACTGGACCCTACTACATTAGACCACTCTACCAAGCCTGGGAGACGTGGCAGCTCTACCTAACACATAGAAACAAACACAGGGAGGCTGCCAAAATGAGGAAACAAAAAAAATGGCTCAAACAAAAGAACAGAACACACACACACACACACACACAAACACACAAGAATGAAACAAAACTCCAGAAAAAGAACTAAGCAAAATGGAGACAAGCAAGCTACTAGATGCAGAGTTCAAAACACTGGTTATAAGGATGTTCATTAAAAGAACTTAATGAGAACCTCAGTAGCATAAAAAATGGCATGGAAACCATGAAAAAGAAGCAGTCAGAAATGAAGGATACACTAATTAAAATAAAGAACAATTTATAGGGAATCTACAGTAGAGTGGATGAGGCTGAATTAAATCAGTGATTTGGAATATAAGGAAACAAAAACACCCAATCAGAACAACAACAAGAAGAATAATCAAAAAAATTGAGGATGGTGTCAGGAGCCTCTGGGACAACTTCAGGTAAACCAAAATTCACACTGTAAGGGTGCTGGAAGGAGAAGAGAGAGAACAACAATTTGGAAACTGATTTGAAAAAATAATGACAGAAGACTTCCCTAACTTGGTGAAGGAAATAGACATACAAGTTCAGCAAGCACAGAGAGTCCCAAATAAGATGAACTCAAAGAGGCCCACCCTAAGACACATCATGATTAAAATGCCAAAGGTTAAAAACAAAGAGAGAATCTTAAAAGCAGCAAGAGAAAAGCAGTTAGTTACCTACAAGGGAGTCCCCATAATATTGTCAGCTGATTTTTCAAAAGAAACTTTGTAGGCTAGAGGAGACTGACAAGATATTCAAAGTGATGAAAAGCAAGACCCTACAACTAAGATTTTGCTACACAGCAAGGCTATCACTTATTGGGTTAGCCAAACTTTCATTTTTTTTTTAATAAGATGGCTATAGTAGTGCTTAGTTGTTTTTAACTTCATTTGAAACAATTTTGTTATATTGTATTGTGACAGCTGTCATATCAGACTGCATTTAACAAAACATTAAAATTGAATTTTTGTGTAGCCATTTTAATATTGAAGATGGAAGAAAAGAAGCAACATTTTTGGCATACTATGCTTTATTATTTCAAGAAAGGCAAAAACACAACTGAAATGCAAAAAAGATTTGTGCAGTGTATGGAGAAGGTGCTGTGACTGATAGAACAACTCAAAAATGATTTGCAAACTTTTGTGCTGGAAATTTCTCACTGGATGATGCTCCATAGTCAGGTAGACCAGTGGAAGTTGATAGCAATCAAATAGAGACACTAACTGAGAACAATCAATATTATACCACGTGGAAGATAAGCAACATACTCAAAATATACAAATCAATAAAGTTATTGGTGAAAATCAAGGTCCCCTAGCCATGCAACCACATTATGAAGGGATCAGGTAGAGTTTCTGCTCATCCCTGCCACACAATTATTGAGATACGCCAGTAACATCTTTTCACAGGAACCAGGGGGAACAACAACCTCCTAGTAATACAAAGCCCATTTCCCACAATCTTTTGTTGTTAAGCAATATATTTGAGAACAAGGATTTCTCATGGCAAACTCAGCCTAAATTCATAACCAGAGTCTGGTAGCCATTGCTGACAGAAGCCTCTCATGCACTTTGCATCTCAGGAAAAAACACACAGACTGAACTTTCAACCTCCTGCACTGTGCTTTTTCCATCTGAATAAATTTTTACAAGGGAATTTGTACTTTAGTTTTTCAAATAATAGATTGACACCTGCTCTGGCCAATCAGAACTGAACAATTCTATCCTCATTTGCAACTAAATTGAACAATCAGAACCGCTCTATAATGATCAACAAGGCACAATAGCAATTAATCAGAAATGTACAATTCAGACCAATCAAAACAATACAAATTTTGAAACCTCTTTTGCATAAGATTGGACAATTCAGAAACCTGAGTGAAAAATTTCTTTATAAAAGCTGGCCTTTTCTTTGTCTTGGTGGAGCACACTTTTGTTTTCACTGGAAACTGTGTTTTTCCAGTTGCAAACTGTTCATCTGAATACAGTTTCTCTTTTTCTGCTCCTCTTCGTGAATTTTTGTCAATACTGTTGGCAATGGTGGGGTCTGAAGTGACAATGAATTTCCTTCTGACACCACCCTGAACCAATGCACGGCACCTTTATGAGTTCTTAGAGCTCCGTCATTTTCCTGGTGGAACCAGAAGGTCTCATGAAGGTCCTCTCAGCTCCAAGATCTCCCACATCTTCAGTTAAGGTTTGGAAACTTTATTCACTTTAGGAAGGGGCCCCTTATTCAGTGTTGTCCTTATTCCATGCATTACTGAAAGGAGGTAGACTTTCACCCAGTTTCAGGCTTGGTCTGGATCTTATTTATAAGGTTTGTACAATACTTGTCTGACCCATAAGATTTTTGAGAATGCTCCTGCTAAAGTAACTCAAAGGGACACCTTTGAAGAGTGAGTACAATGGGTAACCCATTTTCTGAGCTATTTGCTATTGATTGTGATCAGCCAACTTCCAAAACCCCAGCAAATTCAACTAGACAGTTATAATTCGCCATTTCATTAAATAAAATTGACCCCAAATGATTTAAAGTTAAATTGGACATTATGGGAAACTTTTGACCCCTGAAACTTGCTTTTTCTAAGAATTAAATTACAAAATTGCAGCTCTAAAGTAAAAAATAAAAATTAATGGTACATCTATTTTAATTGGTGCCTTGTGGTTTCTACACGTTTCAGTCTCTAAATTAATTGAGGTGAGCAAACAGTTGAAACAAGTAGAAATGGTATCTGAGGCCTCTTCTTCCCCTCCCCTGCCTTACTGTATTCAGACGTCCAGCGTGTGCTCAGGCTCCATCTCAGGCCCCATCTCTCCTTCTTCCTCCGAAGGTAAGTTCACCCCCTTTAAATTCAAGCCTTCTGAGACCACGCTACTTTCCTTCTGAGCTTTCCAAATTTAATGTGTACACTTGCTAAGGATTTATTTTTACTTTGTCTGTTGATGAGTGTAACTTCAGGGGCACCTTTAAAGAGAGCATCCCAGACCTCTTAAAGACAATGGAATGTATTTCTTGATTTATTCAGAAATTTCTAAAGGACAAATTGTTTTTAAAACAGTTCAAACAGAGTTTACACCAGGCAAATAATTTGTCCAGCTGAGTAAATAACCTTCATTTAGTCCATCTGAAAGAAATATAATTTGGATACAGTTTTTCTTTTGAGATTTATATTAGTATGCCCTGGATACAAAAGCTAAGCTATGATCCCACCTCTGTCTGTATGTTTATGTCTGTGTATATACATTATAGGTATGGTATTTTTCTACCTTTGGCTAGTTTAGCCAAAATTAATTTGTAAACTCAACTTAGAGAATAAAGGATTCCTATTAATTTGGCTTAAAATCAAATGAGTGCTTATATAAATTAAAGAAACATAACAGAAATTAATCTAAATGCTTTTCAAGTGCATATGATCTAGGATTAATCTATAGTGAAGAAGAGCTAGTTTAAGGTTGTGGATTTTTAGAAAAAGCACGCCTTTCGAGCTATCAGTGCTATAAATAATGCAACATGCCACTTTCACTCTGCTTTTGTTCCACCCGAGTTTGTTGATTAAATAAGCCCAAATTTTCTGCTACAAAATTATAAACAAACAAATAAGATGATGGCTAGTAGCTTTTAAATCTTGTGAAATTTTCAGAAATATTCTAAATGATTGTTAAGAAAGTAGAGATAAATGAGATGAGTTTCTTGATGAACTTTTCAGCAGATAGTTTTCCAAAATCCCTTGGTTATTTGAAACCACAGAGTCTGTTAAGTTAAATTATGACTTAAACTAAACCTTAAAGAAGAACTGAGATTAGAAAAGGACATCTAGTTCCCCACTACTCTGCTGGCTCTGGGACTAATAGGCAAGGTGAGAGGCAGGGCCATAAGTTTGGAAACTTGAGTGTGCCAATTTAAAAGGCTAGGAGGGCACAAATGCTTCTGATTTATATTTAGATGCTTGTGACAGAGGCTGGTTATTATGTTATTTAGGTGAAAATAATTGCACATGGAAAAGAAGATATGTGTGTTTTATGAGAAAAGATATGAAGAATGAAAAAATATTTTTATTGAAGGGAAAAGGTTTTTTTCTAAAGTAAAATGATCATTCCAGAATTGGAAAGAGAAAAATGGACAAAAATTAAAAGGTTAATGGAAGTTGCAAAAGGGTTATGGAAGTAGCAGAAGGTTAATGGAAAAGGAATCTTGAAAAAGAAATCTTATGGGTGGTCAAACTAACCAAGATTGCAATGGGTTTATTTAAATTGATTTTCCTTTAATATCAAAAGTAGGCTGATACAGAATTGGAATTTGTGTTTCTCTCTGTTAAAAAGGAAGTTTTCCTGAATGATTGGCATGCTCTTAATAAGAAATTATAAATGGATAACAAAGATTTTATGTTTATTAAAGTATTTTCTGTGCTCTTCATCATTATGTCTTTGATTCCTTAGATCATCCACATTTTACAAATATTAAAAGAGTCAAATATTTGCTTTAAACTATTTAACATTCTTTAATTGCCTGTTATTATTAAATAAATAATTAAGGATTATCTTCAGTGACCTATAATCCTATTTAACCAAGCATGTGTTTAACAAACTCCCCAAATTTCAAACTTTAAATAGAAGCTGGATCTTAATGTAAAAATAACTTTGGAATTCTTCATAAGTTTCCCTTGAAGGATCTCTTTCTTTTTTTTAAATTTAATTTTTATTGTATAATTTCCATTACCATTTAGTCCCCTTATACCCCCATTCCTTCCAGCAACCACCACTCTGTTGTCCATGTCCAGGAGTCCTTTTTCCTTTTTGCTCAATCTACCCATCCTCTCCCGCACCACCACCCCCCTCCTCCACCTGCTATCATCTGCTCTCCATCTATGAGACTGTCCCCATTTTCCTCATTGTTCAGTTTGTTCATTAGATTCCACACATGTGTGAATTCATATGGTATTTGTCTTTCTCTGACTGCCTTATTTCACTTAGCATAGTGTTTTCCAGGTCCATTCACACTGAAGCAAAGGATAAAATTTTCTTTCTTTTCACGGCTGAGTAGCACTCCATTGTGTATATGTCCCATAGTGGTTTCACCCACTCATCTAATGAGGGACACTAGGGCTGCTCCCACATCTTAGCGATCGTAATGAACACTGCAGTGAACCTAGGGGTGCTCCTGTTCTTTCAAAGCAGTGTTCTGGGCTCCTTCGGATATGATCCCAGAAGTGGGATCGCTGGGTCAGAAGGCAGACCATTTTTAATTTTTTGTGGTAGCCGCATACTGCTTTCCACAGTGGCTGCACCAATCTGCATTCCCACCAATCTGCATTCCCACCAATCTGCATTCCCACCAACAGTGCAAAAGTGTTCCCCTTTTCTCCACATCTCACTAACACTTGTTGTTTGTTGATTTATTGATGACAGCTTTTCTGACAGATGTGAGATGATATCTCATTGTGGATTTAATTTGCATTCCTCTGATGGTTAGTGATGGTGAACATCTTTTCATAAGTTTATTGGCCATCTGTGTGTCCTCCTTGGGAGGGTGTGTATTTGGGTGCTTTGCCCATTTTTAAAAATTGGGTTGTTTGTTTATTTGATGTTGAGTTTTGTAAGTTCTTTATAAATTTTGGATATTAACCCCTTATCAGATGTATTGGCAGATATCTTCTCCCATTTTGTGGGTTGTCTTTTTATTTTGTTGATGCTTTCTTTTGCTGTAAAACAACTTTTTCATTTGATATAGCCCCATTTATTTTTTTCTTTTGTTTCCCTTGCCTGGGGAGATATATCTGATAAAATATTAGTATGAGCAATGTCTGAGATTTTGCTGCTTATGTTTTCTTCTATGATTTTTATGGTTCCAGGTGTAACATTTAAGACTTTGATCCATTTTGAATTTATTCTTGTGTGTAGTGTAAGAAGGCGATCTAGTTTCATTTTTCTGCAGTTATCTGTCCAGTTTTCCCAACACCATTTATTGAATAGACTATCTTTAGCCTATTGTATGTGTTTGCTTTCTCTTTCAAATATTAATTGACTATAAAAGAGGGGGTTTATTTCTGGGCTCTCTATTCTGTTCCATTGATTTGTGTGTCTGTTTTTATGCCACTACTATGCTGTTTTGATTACTATGGCCTTGTAGTATAGTTTGATATTAGGCAGTGTAATTCCTCCAACTTTGTGCTTCTTTCTCAGAATTGCTGTTGCTGTGAGGGGCCTTTTGTGATTCCATACACATTTTTGAAATATTTATTCTAGTTCTGTGAAATAGGTCACTAGAATCTTGATAGGAATTGTGTTGAATCTAGAGATTGTGTTCGATAGTATAAACATATTAATGATGTTAATTCTTCCTATCCATGAACATAGTGTGTGTTTCTTCTTCTATTTCTTTCTATCTTCTTCTATTTGTATCTTCTTCATTTGCATTTTCTTCTTCTGTTTTTATCTTCTTCTATTTCTTTCTTCAGTGTCTTATAATTTTCTGAGTACAGGTCTTTTATATCCTTGGTTAGGTTTATTCCTAGGTATTTTATTCTTTTTGTAGCAATTGTGAATGGGATTGTTATCTTAATTTCCCTTCCTGTTAGTTCATTACTGGCATATAAAAATCCAACTGGATTCTGGATATTAATTTTGCATCCTGCTACTTTGCTGAATTCATTTATCAATTCTAGTAGTTTCTTGGTAGAATCTTTGAGGTTCTTTATGTACAGTATCATGTCATCTGCAAATAATGACAGTTTTACTTTTTCCTTTCCAATTTGGATGCCTTTTATTTCTTCTTCTTGTCTGACTGCTGTGGTTATGACTTCCAGTACTAATGTTGAATAAGAGAGGTGAAAGCAGACATCCCTGTCTTGTTCCAGATCTTAAGGCGAGTGCTAGTAGTTTTTGCCCATTGAGTGTGGTGCTGGCAGTGGGTTTGTCATATACGGCCTTTATTGTGTTTAGGTATGTTCCTTCTAATCCCACTTTGCTGGGAGTTTTTTTATCATAAATGAGTGCTGAATTTTATGAAGTGCTTTCTGCATCTATTGATATGATCCCTCATTTTGTTTACGGGGTGAATCACATTTATTGATTTGCAAATGTTGTATCATCCTTGTATTTCCAAAATAACTCTCACTTGATCATGGTGTATGATCTTTTCAATGCGTTGCTGTATTCAGTTTGCTCACATTTTGTTGAGGATTTTAGCATCTATGTTCACCAGGGATATTGGCCAATAATTTTTTTTCCTTGTAGTGTCTTTGTCTGGTTTAGGAATTAGGATAATGCTGGCCTTTTAAAATGACTTTGTCAGCCTTTCCTTCTCTTGAATTTTCTGAAACAGTTTGACACGGAGAGGTGTTAATTGTTCTCAGAATGTTTGGTAAAATTCACCTGTGAAACCATCTGGTTTCACAGCTTTTGTTTGTTGGGAGTTTTTTGATTCTGCTTCAATTTCACTAGGTGTAATCTGTCTATTCAGATTCTTTGAATCTTCCTGACTTAGTTTTGGAAGATAGTTTCTATCTAGGAATTTATCCATTTCATCCATGTTGTCCAGTTTGTTGAAATTTAGTTGTTCATAATATTTTCTTACAATCCTTTGTATATCTTAGTCATCAGTTGTTATTTCTCCTCTTTCATTTTTGATTTTCTTTATTTAGGTCTTTTCTGTTTTTTTTCCTTGATGAGTCTGGTTAAATGTTTGCCAATCTTGTTTGTCTTTTCAAAGAACCAGCTCTTGGATTCATTAATCTTTTGTATCATTTTTTAAGACTCTATTTTGTTTATTTTTCTTCTGATCTTTATTATTTCCTTCCTTCTACTCACTTTGGGTTTTGTTGTTCTTTTTCAAGTTCCTTTAAGTGTGAAGTTAGATTGTTTACTTGAGCTTTTTCTTGTTTTTTTGAGATAGGTCTGTAATGCTATGAATTTCCCTCTTAGGATTGTTTCCCCAGTGTCCCATAGGTTTTAGATCAGTGTGTCCTCATTTTTATTTGTTTCAAGGTATCTTTTGATTTCTTCCTTGATCTCATTGTCGACCCGTTCATTGTTTAATAACATGTTATTTAGCTTCCATGTCTTTGCATGTTTTTTAGTGTTCTTTTTGTGATTGATTTCTAGTTTCATAGCATTTGGTCAGAGAAGATGCTTGATATGATTTTAATCTTCTTAAATTTGTTGAAACTTGTTTTGTGTGCTAACATGTGGTCTATCCTAGAAAACATTCCACGTGCACGTGAAAAGTATGTATATTTTGCTGCTTTGAGATGAAATGCTCTGAAAGTATCAATTAAATCCATTTGACCTAGTGTGTCATTTAAGGTTACTGTTTCCTTTTTGATTTTTTGTCTGGAAAAATCTATACATTGAAGTCAACAGAGTGTTAAAATCCCCAAGTATGACTGCATGTCTGTCAATCTCTCCCTTATGTCCATCAACACTTGCTTTACATTTAAGGTGATTATTGATAGATACATATTTTGTGCCATTTTATTCTTAGACTATTTTCCTCTGTTTTGTTTTCCTTCTTCTTCATCATCATCATCATCATCATCTTCTTCTTCTTTTTCTTCTTTCTTCTTCTTCAAGAAAGCCCTTTAACATTTATTGCAGTACTGGTTCAGTGCTAACAAACTCTTTTTACTTTATCTTGTCTGGGAAGCTCCTTATTTTTCCTTCAATTTTAAGTGATAGCCTCACTGGGTAAAGTAGCCTTGGTTGTAGGTCCTTGTTTTTCATCACCTTGAATATTCCACACCACTCCCTTCTGGCCTGAAGTGTTTCTGTTGAGATATCAGATGACAATCTAATGGTGCTCCCTTGTATGTAACTACTTGCTTTCCTCTTGTGGCTTTTAGGTCTACCCTTGTGTTTAATTCTTGTCATTTTAATCATGATGGGTCTCAGAAGAGGCCTCTTTGGGATCAACTTGTTTGGGACTCCCTGAGCTTCCTGGACTTGTGTGTCTTTTTCCTTCACCAGGCTAGGGAAGTTTTTGGTCATCACTTCTTCAAATAGGTCTTGATCCCTTGCTTGCTTTTTTCTCCTCCTGGAATGCCCATGATGCAGATATTGTTACACTTCATGTTGTTCAAAATGTTTATTAAGCACTCCTCATTTTCTTAAAATTCTTTTTTTCTTTTTGCTGCTCTGCCTGGCTTTGTTTTATCTATCTTGTATCCCAAATCACTGATATGATCCTTTGCTTCATCTAACCTAGCGTTTATTCCTTGCAGTGTATTATTTATTTCAGATCATGCATTCTTTATTTCTGACTGGTCCTTTTTTTATGGCTTTTTTTTTTTTTGGTCTTGTTTCATGCTGTTAAGTATTCTTATAATCATTACTCTAATCTGTCTAATAAATTGCTTGTCTCCATTTTATATAATTCTTCTTCTGGAGAATTCTCTTGTTTTTTCATTTGGGGTCTGTTTCATTGTCTTCCCATTTTGGCTATTTCTTTGTATTTTCTGCCTTAGCTACGAAACTAATCAGCCATTAAACTGATCAATTGTTGACCTAATCAAGCTGTAATCAGCAGCTGGGCTACAGCACCACAGAGTAGAGCAGAGTAATTCCTATGAGTGGGGTTGTTGTTTTCCCTCAGGCTGGTGCCATTCAGAGAGGAGTGCTCTGCCTAAGAGAGATGGCTCCTGTAGTGTGGGGAATGACTCTGCACAGGGATTCTGGTGGCTGTTCCTTCAGTTCTCTCCCCAGAGTCACCAACCCCAGACTCTCCTCAAGAGTCTCTAGTCCAATCTACCCTCCTTCTGCCAGAGCCCAGGGTGAGTGGCTGCAAACAAAATTTTGTGCATTGCCCTTTAAGAGGCTCTCTGTGTCTCCAGCTGTCTCTCCCTGGCAGATAGAAACCCTGCTGCTTTTCACAGCTGAATGTTGTCTAGGTTCCTTTCTGGCTCTGGTGCTATAGGCTGGGGAGTCCAGCTTGGGGTTTAGTCCCCACACTTCTCAGGGGGAACCCCCTGGTCACTAACATATCCCTCTGGAACTTTAGCGGCTGCCCTTGGGAGCCCATACAACCTTCTTGTGCTTCCCCTGAACTCCCTACCAGCCTTGTTGTGGTAAAGTGATTTCTTCTGTCTGTCCTTGGCTATAAGGGTTCTGTCCAGCTTGTGCTCAGTTGGTTATTCAGAATGCTTTCTCTACAATTTAGTTGTAATTCCAGATTGCTCCTGGGAGGTTTGCATAGCTTCCACTTACCCCTCTGCCATCTTTATTACTCCCCTGAAGCACTTCAAAGAAAATCTCTCTCTCTCCCTCTATCTCTCTTTCTCCAAAAAGAAAAAATAAACTAATTAGACCTCTTTGATATATTAGAACTTTGAAGTTTGAAAAGTGGATTTTAATCCAATTGCCCCCATGTCAGTGACAAATATGTGCTTGTGATGATTTTTATGCATTCTCACTGAGTAACAGCAGTCCCATGTTGAAGGACTGTAGCCACTACAGTTACTACAGTACTCCTAGAGAAGTTATTTTTTATGCTTGGGAAATCCCCACAGAGTCCCACGGCAATTGTGGAATCCACTTTACAGAACAATTTTGCCAATATTGCAGCATTTTCATTGCTCTTACCGTTCTCAGTCCTCTGTCCTTTTTTTGAGTGAATAAATGGAGTGATTAAAATTCAATTGGTAAAACTTGTTAAATCTTTTAATCTGCTTTGGCTTAAAGCTCTTCCCTTGGTATTATATATGTGGAATTTAAAGAACAATATAAACAAACAAAGCAGAAAACAGACGGATACAGAGAATAGACTGATAATTTTCAGAGGTGAGGGGTTTGGATGACTGGGTGAGACAGGGAAGGGATTGAGAAATACAGGTTGTTAGTTACAGAATAGTCATGAGAAGCAAAGTACAACATAAGGAATATAGTCAATAATATAATGTAATGACTGTGTATGGTGCCAAGTGAGTGCTGGAAGTATGAGGGAAAACTTTGTAAAGTATATGATTGTCTAACCACTATGCTATACACCTAAAACTAATAAAAATAATATTGAATGTAAAAATATTAAAAAATTATATTAAAAATATCTATTCCCTTTGGTAAACATCAATGGTTTCTTTTTAAATTCACCACTGGGAGACTTATGAGGCTAGACCAAGGACTATATAAACCTGCTTGGCTAAAGGGAACCACATGACCTATTGTAAGGAACTTTTCAGAGCTCTCAAAACCAACACAAGCTCTAGAGCAAACTTTTTATATTGTACTTCTGGGAGATAAAGACATCAAACATTGTGGCCTACAATCTAGAAAGATGGTCTATTGAAAAAGATTTCCCCACAAAAATTATTTCCAGTCTTGCTAAAACAATACCATACTGACAAAAACACTAGTTTGAAAGAATATATGAGCCATGTATTCATTGCAGAATTATTTAGAAAAGGCAAGATCTGGGAACAGCTTAAGTGCCCATTAGTAGATAAGTAGGTAAAAACGTTATGGTACATTTTAACAATGGAATACTACTCAGCTGGAAAGAAAAGAAAAAAGAAAAGAAAAGAAACAGGGAGGGATGGAGGGATGGAAGGAAAATTTTATCTTTTACAACAGTATGAGTAGATCTGGAAATTACTATGCTAAGTGAAATAAGCCAGTCAGAGAAAGACATACCACATGAACTCACTTATATGTAGAACATAATGTACAAAATCAACTGATGAAAAAAATAGAAACAGAGGCATGGAAACACTGAACTGACTGACAACTGTGAGCGGGGAGGAGGTTTGGGGGACTGGATGGAAGACAGTGAGAGGATTAAGAAAAACAGAACAGAATGAAACACATAGGCACAGATAAGATTGTGGTTTAGCCAGAGGGAAAGGGGGTTGGGGTAGGTGAAGGTGAGCAAAGGAGGGGAAAATGGGGATGGAAAAGGATTTACTTGGGTTGATGGGCTCACAATACAGTGTACATATGTTTTATTGGGTTGTGCATTTGAAATCCTAACCCTAACCCTAGAACTAACCCTAAACCTATCCCCAGCCCTACCCCTATCCATAACACTAAAACTAAAACTAACCCTAGCCCTAATCCTAGCCCAAGCCCTAGCCCAAACCCTAGCCATAACTAGGGTCCTAACCATAATTCTAACCATAACCTTAACCCTAACCCTGGTCCTAAGCCTAACCTGAACCGAAATCAAACTCTAACACATTGGTTTTGTGAACCAATGGCACCCCAATAAATTCAATTTAAAGAATAAAAATAAAAATTATCATACCAAGTGTTGTTAACTAATTCCTGAATCACAAAGTTAAAACTAACTGACTCATAAATTCACGTTTTGCATTTGAAAATCTCCCCCAGTTGCCCCTTATTTACTTGGTTGGACATTCCTGCCTATAGAAAACCTCAGACTGAACTTCTCCAGAGCAGACACCTGCTCAGGTAAAAAGCAGGCAGCACCTAAAGCAGACAGCCTTTCCCAAGATCAGGGACCAGGTCAGTAATGTCAGCTCCTGCGTGCACAATCTTTATGTTTATTTTATTATTGTTATCATGTTCAATTCTCTTACAAACCCTGGTCACCTTTCCTATGATTTAGATGATATGTTCTAGTTATTCCATGCCATTAATCTTTGACTATACAGTACTTCCTGACTCTTGCTGTTTTGACACCTGTAAATGAAGAACCCTGGCATAAAAACAGTATGATATAATACTCTCAAACCTTTGCCTCCACAGGGAACAGACATGAATGCTGGATTTGTCATTTGATGTCTGCCTCGACCTCGGTAAAGCTGATGATCCCATGGTTATTCCTGTTAGCACTTTCTTTACCGTTCCTAACTTTATTAATGATTAAAAAAACCTTTTCTGTAAAGTCACTACAGCTGGAAACAGCCTGTTTAGCATGTTCTCTGCCATCAAAATGGACATTCCAATAGTTTCACACCTAGTAACAGAATAGTTAGTAAGAAATATTTTGTAATCTCACATTCAAATATAAGTAATTTATTTTGAGTAAGAGTAATATCTTGACAGTAGCTTGGTCTATCAACTTAAGACCATAACTTACTTCAATCTTGGTGATAATTTTATTGAGTGGAGTTCAGTATTTTGAAGATAACTTTCTTTTGTTGTTTAATTTCTACTTCATGCAAATATTTAAAAATAAACATTTAAGAAATATCAGACAGAATAAGCCTAACCTAACATTAAAAATATGCATATAAATAAAGTTTAACATAATTTTAAAAGGTTAAGGATTCTGTACATTTTATTATTGAATTTAAAATATGTTGTGATAGATTTCTCTGAGACAGAAAGAACTTTTTTCTTCAGATATCATTTTCCAAGTGGCACTCACTGCCCTGTATGATCTCTTATTGACTAGGAGAAAGAAATAAAAGGGCCCAAATGGCTGTTCCCTTTTAGGCAATAATAGAAACAAGCACCCATTCCTCACCGACGACATCGGAGATTCAGTGGGCTGACTGCCTTCTTGAGTGATGCGTGAAGTCAGACTCATACTCACACCTGCCCTGATTCAATGTCTGCCTCTGTCACTGATGATGTTTTTGAGCGTGAATCTTTGCCTAACACTTTTTAGTAGGTGCTGCAGAGGACAAAGGAAAAGAATGGAACCTGGTGCTATTCTCTAGGAAATGATAATTTAATAAAGAAGGTCAAATTCTTGTCTAATAATTAGGGAAGAGTCTGACTTTATTGGCAGCTGGTCTTAACTTCTCAATCATTAATTTGGGAATATATTTCAACCAGGGACATGGTTTTCTGGCAGACAGGTTTACTATGCAAATCAGCAATATTCTGCTACTTAAAAAGTCAATTCACTGGGCCTTTTAGAGCAGTGGTCCCCGACCTTTTGGCACCAGGGACCAGTTTCGTAGAGGACAATTTTTTTTCCATAGACCGGGGGTGGGGAATGCTTTTGTGGTGATCAAGCACATTACACTCAAGCTCACCTCCTGCCGTGAGGCCCAGCTTCTAACAGGCTCGGACCAGTACTGGTCTGTGGCCCAGAGGTTAGGGATCCCTGTGAGCACCTACCATAGCCTAGATGCTGTAGTATCACTATATCAAACTCATGAGAATGGGCAAGGGTGGTAAAAAAAAAAGTCAGTTTTTCCCCTTTCACCTCTGAAAGGATGATGATGCATTGAAGAGGGAAATCTTTGAAATCTCTCTTCTAATGGGGTAACATTCAGGTGAAACCATGTAGGGCCTGGCTGGTGTAGCTCAGTGGATTGAGTGCGGGCTGCAAACCAAAGGGTTGCTGGTTTGATTCCCAGTCAGGACACATGCCTGGGTTGCAGGCCATGTCCCTAGTGGGGGATGCATAAGAGAAACTGATGTTTCTCTCCCTCTCTTTCTCCTTCCCTTCTCCTCTCTCTAAAAATAAATAACTAAAATCTTTAAAAAAAAAGAAGAAAGCATGTAAACACTGAGATAAATACTTAGAAACTCAGGGATATTGGTGTTTACATTCACAGACTAGAGCTTACTTAATTGATGTAATTTGCTACATATGAGTATTATGTTCATAAGACTTTTGCTCTGTTAACCACTACAAATTTCACAAACAGCTAATTGCATGGTAAATAAGTTACTATGTATTTTTGTAAATCTGAGTATAATTCTGGTATTTCTGAGAATATAAATGGCATGTTTTATTCCAATGTCAATTCATGTGTATAGCAAGTAAATCCAGTTGATAATTTTTAATGCCATCAGTAGAAAACATGTAAAAGCTTGCAAGACTAAGGTTTTGATTATAGTTCCTAATTTCTGTCCATCCCATCTCTTAACTTTTCTCAGATGTAATTTATCTTGATCACCATGAGACAAGGGTGGGTAGAATATTAAGATTAATATGAGAGTAACTGCTTCCCTTGAACTGTAGGCCCATGGGTTTGCCTTGGTACAGTTTAATTGAATATAATAATGCAAAATCTAATCAGAACAGTGAATATAATGGCCCAATCAGCTGCTAGAACCATCAAAGATCAACAAAGTCTTTAATTCCCTAGTTTGAATAGCATTTAACACCAGGATTGATTTAAGTTTGCTGCCCAAGGAATAATTTGTGACTTTTTGCTGAACCTGGATAAATACTTCTTTCCAGGATGAATTAGAAACCACCAAGTTTCTTAAACTTTCCATATCCCCTAAAGGGCATGCTAGGTTCACCAAAAGTGCCACTAACTAGTAATAATTTAAATTTTCTTGTATTTTTAGCTGGCTGCCCACTGGGTTTAGAACTATTCATATTTTAAGGTCTGGACTGCAAATTGTTCTACTCATTGTTCTAAACTGTTTGATGTATGTTATAATCAAAATGTTGATGTTCTATATGACTAGGTCCTTGAAGCTCCCTGTAAGAACTCTACTAAGATTTCGCAAAGGATATAAATGATCTCTCAATACACTACATTCCCTTAGTTTTTGTAATACACGGTGGTTAAAACCATTTTTTACTGTACAATAGATTACTTGTCTACCCAATCAAATCAGAAACGTTAGGCTGGCTAGATTTCCAATGCTGAATGCCTCTCACCCATTGCATTACAGTTTTCTCAGTGTTATATATTGAGTGTCTTTGTTTGTTCTTTAATTCCTCTTGAATTGTTCTAGTCATTTTACAGGAGACTCTAAAGAAACCTTACTCAGGTTATGCTAAAATTAGCCTTGGAAATTTTCTCTGAGTTTGACAGGTGCTTGGGATACTTCTTGTAAGCAAAGGACCCTAATTACCCTATTGGCTGCTTCTCAGAGCCTCACTGAGGAAGTAGGTGGACCCAGAGCAGGTAACCAAACCAGTCCCATGTGGACAGGGGAGGAGCTGACCTGATCCATCATCAGTGCTGTCTGCCTATAGGGAACCCATCCTCAAGGCAGTGGCGAATGCAGCCCAGCCCCTGATTCAAAAGCTGGTGGGAGCAAGGTGGCACACAGGACCCAGGCCCACAGATTGGTTTTCCTATGGGGAATCAGGGCTGCACTGTGCCTATGTTACTTTGAGGCTTGCTTTTTGCTAAAACTCTCTCACCCTGAATTGAGGCAGCAAATGTTCACTGCATATCTTTAAAGTATCTTCCTAAAATCTGTGCTAAACCTCCCAAGTAGGGAGTGTAACCAGTTCAACCACTTTCCCCCTTGCATTTGCAAACATCCTTTTTTTTTGAAGTAATTAGCAACATCTTCTCCTTTGTTATCTGTAAAAGGTAATCACCTAAAGTGAAGCTATGCATAGTAAATGAGGACCATCCTTGATGTAATGTGCCCAGAAAAGCAATAAAAGCCTGTCCAGGCAGGGGTTGGGGCCCTCTCTCACTTAGAGAGCAGCTATGCCATCCCTTTTTTCTCCACAGGACTTCTGCAGTCCATGTGAATTTGTTATTCACCACCGCAACACATGGACCCCATTGGCCGGAGTCCAAATCACCTGCCTGCCTACAGGTTTCAATCCAAAGGGAGAAATATAAACTCAAAAAAGAAATATATCTTCCAGGAAGGACTTCACACTTTAATGGAGACTATGGCTTCCCGAATTGCTGCTGGGGGCTGGAGAGCTTCACGAAGGCGCAGAGTAGATTTCATTACTTTCCAGGTTCCCACTGGGGGCTGGTATCGACCAGCACAGGTGCAGATCAAAGCTCCTTGAAGAGTGTCTGAAATGAAAGGTTAACATATCTAGGAGAGGCTTAAAAATAACTGAATAACATCCCAATCTGTTTAAGAGGGGCTCAGCTGGTCTCACCATCACAATTCATGTTGCCTGACTGTCAGTGGCTCAGGTAATTGTCCCATCAGACAAGGCATTCGAGGAAACTGGAGGTCACCTTCCAGTAGCTGAGAACATCCCTTTGCATTAGGCTAATTCTCCTCTATGCAGCCTCCCTGGAAGATTCTATCCTTGCTTGAAGTTTGAGGACCAGGAAGACTTGAATCCTCTCTTTAAGGTCCCTGTCAGGGATTGTAGCTCCTCAGGGCTGAGCAGCCCCTTCCAGGCTTTGGACAAAGCTTCCTTTCCTCAGGGCACCTCCAGAGGACCCTGTGGAAGAACCTCCCTTGTCTGAGAGAAAGCAATGGCCACCCTCAGTATCTGCTTATTTGAGGACCACAGAATTATCAAGAACAAAGTAACACCTCACTGAGCCATCTGCTGCTTCCTGGAAATAGGTATAAGGAAGAGGAAGGAAGAATAAAGATGGGAAAGAGGAAAAGGAGAAAAGAGAGTAATGACACAGATCTTGCTTCTAGCTTGCCTGGGAACTTTGTAACAAAATGGGAACAGGTGCCTCATTTGGGTATTCTGCTCAATGGTAACGCTTCTCGGGCAGGTAGGCAGGATGCACAAGCTGCCTATCTCATCCAGAAGTTCTATCACTTTCACAGCCTTCTCCCAATGAGGAGGATGAACTGATTGTCATATGCTTTCTCCAGCCACCACATACAGGAGAGCATGGGGACATCTGAGCACCTGGCTTGGTTTTGCCAGTTAGCAGAACCGTAGGAAAGACAAGATGGCCTTACACTAGACAGCTGTTATTGAATGGACATTCCTACTTATTGAGTATCTACTATGCTGATGGCACTACTCTGGGCCCAGGGGAAAATAGCAGGGAGGCACTATAAAGCTTTAGGTCCCTCAGCATTGTTCCACAACCTGCACTCACAATAACAAGACCTTCACTGTGAGGCCAATGGGGATGCTGAGTTACAACAGAAAGCAATCACAGCTTTTGGCATCTAGATGAGGGATACTCAGAAGGACTTCTTAGAGCAGGTGAGATGATCTGAGAGGTCAAGGAAGGGTTCTACTTAGACAGGTGAAAGAGGTGGGAGGAGTCAAGGGGGAAGCAATGCAGAGACAGTGGAACTTCGGATGGAGGCCTGAAGGTGCAGAGTACAGGGCATGTTAAAGCAGCAGCAAGTGGTCGGGTGTGGCTGTGTTTGCAGCATTACAACAGCTCATCCTAAGGGATCTCATTTTGGCAATACATCCAGTTCCATGGCCTGGGAAAGCATCTTGGAGAAGCAATCAAGGGCCAATTCATAAAGTAGAGGGAGGTAGATAATAGCAGCCACCATGTTCTTAGCTGCAAAGGTGCTTTTTCCTCATGCTGAGGCTAAGCTTTTAATTTAGTTGACTTTCTAGTGGATTCTTTTTTATGATTAAATTAGCTTAGAACAGGGAAAGCACTGGGCATTTTGTGGCAGCTGGTAGAGGAGGCTACCAATCCGCAGATCTTTTTCTGATACTTGAGGAAGTGATCCTGAGCTTAAAAACAAATACAACCAGCATCCAAAATTGAAGTCAGGTTCTGAGACAACTTCTTCATGTTGTATGTGATCCCAAGGGCTGCAGCCAGCCCAGGGTGTGGCTCCACAGCAGCTCTCCCATGGCTGTGAGGAGGGAAGGGAGATTCCCAATTCTGGTGACATTTCTTTCTTGTTCTTGCCATGGTGTGTGTGTGTGTGCGTGTGTGTGTGTGTGTGACTCACATGCGAGTATGTGTGTACATAGAGACTATCTCAAGGAGCTTGCCTTGGAATGCCCTGGGAAAAAGAGCCCTGTGGAACTTAATGTGAGAAACACATCCCTTCCACACACATACATTCTATCACATATCCACAAACTGGTATGTAAGAGAAAATCTCTTAAAAGTAAATGCTATGCTTTCAAAGTTGGAATCAGAAAGGAGATAATTAATTGCTCTTTTCCTTGTCTTAAGCAACTAGAAATGTCTGGAATCAGATGGGCTGAAGGGCCTGAGGATGAACAGCAGGCCATGGAGCCCAGACAGGGAGCATTTTTGTGAGATCAAAATGAAGAGGGCTGGAAATTTTGAAGAGGAAATATTCTCAAATGTCACATGAAACCTCACTCAACTGTTTCTTTTCTCCTGTAGCCAAGAGGTGTTTCAAGCTTATCGAAGTAGAGCTACAAACATGTTTAGGCCATTGAAAAATCAACACTGTTGAATGACTATGTGTATGGGGGGTGCTCCCCACCTTCACAGTCAATTTCCAGAAACATAGTATTGTTTGAAATATTTTAATACTGCTAAAAGTACTTGGAGGTACTCTGAACTTCCTTTCCTCCCTCCTTCCTTTCCTTATTACTTTCATAAATACACATATGTGCTTGGTGCTGGGGATGTGGTGGTGAATGAAACACAGGCAGCATATGACCTCGAGGAATTTACATGGTAGCTGGGGACAGAAACATGAAACAAACATATAATTAGAAATCATGGTCCTGGCCTGGGAGGAAAAAACAAACCACTTTTGTGAGCAAGAATCACAGGGCAATTCTAACTTTATTAGGGGCAGGTGACAGCAAATGACCTTTCTGTGTAACATTTCACTCTTTCATTAATAAACTCTCACTGTTGGAAAAACTGGCCAAAGTTAAATTGTGGAGCGAGGAATTTGTGGTCAGTACCTTCCTTCTTCCTATTCTTCAAGTCTCTTTTTCATATTTTAGTTTAATCTCCACTCTCCTCAGAATTTTCCCTGTAGGAACATACAGATCAAGTGTATTCCAAAGCTGTCACCAAAGAACAACTTACCTGTCTTTATTCTCAGCCCTGCTGTCTGCTCTCTAATACAGACTTGCCTCATTTTATTGTGCTTCACAGATCTTGAGTTTTTCACAAATAGAAGGCAAGACCCTCCACCAACAAAAAGATCACAACTCATTTTTTTGTTTGACTCTCTTTACTGTGATGGTCTGGAATTGAAACTGCAATATCTCCGAGGTCTGCCTGTATGACCGACATCCCCAGTAAAGAGCTCGTGATTGATGTCAATAGCCAATGACACCTCAGCATCTCACTGCATTTGAGGCTGCAGGTTCTAGCCCAGAGATGGAAATGAACAATGGATGTCAGGCACATGTGTCAGTGTCAGTTAACAGCTAGGAGAAAGTCAGACTTGCTACTCTCCTCTTTCCTTCCTTTCTACTCCAATATCCCCTTCCACACTCCACGTCCAGGACAAGCCTGGGGCAGACTATTTTCCAACAACAGCTGTTACAACACCTCCCATCCCACACACTCTTCTTACATGGCAATTTTTGCACCCCAGTCATGGAATGGTGATGTCCTTATTCCTCCCCTGAAGCCTATGGCAGGGTCTTTGTGACCACCTCGGCCAATGGATGCAGGAAAATGATGCAATTTGACTCTGAGGCTAGCACTCAAAAGGTGACGCAGCTTTAGCCTGGTTCTTCTGGAAAGTTTGCTCTCAGAACCCAGCCGCCATGATGTAAAGAAGCTTGAACAGCCACACGAAGGAGCCACATGGAGGTTCCTGGCCCACTGTGCCAGCCAGGGTCCCAGCCAACAACCAGCACCACTGCATGTGGGTGAGGGAACCTTTGGGTGATTTCAGACCCCAGCTCTCAGGCTGCCACCACCCTTCAAGTTCTCCAAGCAGATGTTATAGAGCAGAGAGAAGACAGTGGTCTTTCCAAGCCCTGACTCAGACTCCAACAGCACAAGAAAATAGGCGTCATTTTATATTGGCAAGTTTGGGGCAACAATGATAACTAGACAGCCAGAATCAAGGACAGGAAATGCCAAGTTCTAGGTCAATAAATACTTAGCCATACCATCCAGGGTTTGTTTTCAGAGAAAATACATGAGGCCAAGGCACCTTTTCTTTCTTATCTATTCATGTGGCTATAGTGGTAAGTAACCAAGGGCCAGGCAACTTTTCTCTCTAAATGTTCTTACTTCTTCTTGTTAAAAAAATCAACTGAGTGATACTATGGCCAAGATGGAGGCATAGGTAATATACTTTGCCTCCTTGCACAACCAAAAGAAAGACAACAACAAATTTAAAAACAAAAAGCAACCAGAACTGCCAGAAAATTGAACTGTATGGAAGTCCGACAACCAAGGAGTTAAAGAAGAAACATCCATCTACACTGGAAGGAGGGACAGAGATGGGCAGCTGGGGCAGAGAGGATGCATGGCAAAGCGGTGGCTGGAGGACCGGGTGGGTGAGGCACAGCTCACAGACCAGGCAGTCCCACATTCGCATGCACACAAACCGGCAGAAACAACTGGGGAGTGAGAAAGACTGCTCAACCCAGGGTTCCAGCACAGGAAAAGAAAGCCTCAAAACCTCTGAGTATAAAAACCTGTGGGGGTTGCAGCGGCAGGAGAAATTCCCAGCCTCACAGGAGTGTTCATTGGAGAGACCCACAAGGTCCTAGAATATACACAAACCCACCCACCTGGGAATCAGTACCAGAAAGGCCCAATTTGCTTGTGGGTAGTGGGGGAAGGGACTGAAGCCTGCCAAGAGTGGAGCAAGCAGTGTTGTTCCCTCTCTGACCCCTCCCCCACATACAGTGTAGTGGGTTGCCCACCCTGGTGAATACCTAAGGCTCCCCCACTTACAATGTGGTGCTGAGACAAAAAAAAATATGGCCCAAATGAAAGAACAGATCAAAGCTCTAAAAAATAGAACTAAGTGATGAAGACATAGCCAACCTATCAGATGCAGAGTTCAAAACACTGGTAATCAGGATGCTCACAGAAATAGTTGAGTATGGTCGAAAAATAGAGGAAAAAGTGAAGGCTATGCAAACTGAAATAAAGGAAAATATACAGGGAACCAACAGTGAAGGGAAGGAAACCAGGACTCATATCAATGATTTGGAGCAGAAGGAAGAAGGAAACATTCAAACAGAACAGAATGAAGAAACAAGAATTCAAAAAAATGAGGAGAGGCTTAGGAACCTCCAGGACAACTTTAAACATTCCAACATGTGAATCTTATGGGTGTCGGAAGAAGAGGAAGAGCAAGAAATTGAAAACTTATCTGAAAACATAATGAAGAAGAACTTCCCTAATATGGCATAGGAAATAGACTTCCAGGAAGTCCAGGGAACTCAGAGAGTCCCAAAGAAGTTGGACCCAAGGAAGCACACACCAAGGCACATCATAATTACATTACCCAAGATGAAATATAAGGAGAGAATCTTAAAAGCAGCAAGAGAAAAGGAGACAGTTACCTACAAAGGAGTTCCCATAAGACTATCAGCTGATTTCTCAAAAGAAACCTTGCAGGCAAGAAGGGGCTGGAAGGAAGTATTCCAAGTCATGAAAGACAAGGACTTATATCCAAGATTACTCTATCCAGCAAAACTATCATTTAGAATGGGAGGGCAGATAAAGTGCTTCCCAGATAAGGTCAAGTTAAAGGAATTCATCATCACCAAGCCCTTATTATATGAAATGTTAAAGGGACTTATCTAAGAAAAAGAAGATAAAAGCTATGAACAATAAAATGGCAGCAAACTCACAACTATCAACAACTGAATCTAAAAATAACAAAAACAAAAACAAACTAAGCAAACAACTAGAACAGAAACAGAATCACAGAAATAGAGATCACAAGGAGGGTTATCAGTGGGAAGAAGGAGGGGGAAGAGAGGAGGAAAAGGTACAGGGAATAATATGCATAAATTGTAGATACAAAATAGACAGGGGGAGGTTAAGAATAGTATGGGAAATGGAGAAGCCAAAGAACTTATATGTATGACCCATGGACATGAACTATAGGGGAGGGGGAATGCTAGTGGAAGGCTGGATGCAGGGTGGAGGGGAATAAAGGGGAGAAAAAAATGAGACAACTGTAATAACATAATCAGTAAAAAGTGCATTCTTTATTTCTTGTTCCTTGAATTTATTGGGGTGACATTAGGCTAATAAAATTATATAGGTTTCAGGTGAACAGTTCTTTAATACATCATCTGTATATTTTATTGTATGTTCATCACCCCAAGTCAAGCCTCCTTCTGTTACATAACAGACCCGGGGCGGGGGGGGGGGGGGGATGAACGATATACTATTACCGAATGGACCCACCCCTGTGCTCCAGGTTCTCCACCCCATCCCCCCCAACTAGGTTCGCCTTGCCCGCTGCCAGGGAAAGATGTCTCTCAGTACCAGATATTGGTGAAAAGGAAAGGGATTATTTATTTAGAGACATACAAACTTAAGAGTAATGACTTAATGTCTTCATTGAGATCCCGAAGTCCTTTAGAATACCCACAAACACACAGTCCTTCCTTCCCCTTCTGCCCAGTCCGGGGTACCATACCTCAGAAAAAGAAATTGAAGTCTGTGGTTCTCTGCCCAAGCTGAGTGATCCCCCAAAAGACCCCGCATGGCTGCCACGCCTGGGTTTAAATCCCAGCACCAATCTTCTTCTGTCGCACCATTTCCGATTCCTCCCACAATTGGCCACAGCTACCAACATTCCCATATTTTTCCAGCTTTACTGGGCTGCCATAGTAAGTCCAGGCAGGTGTGGCCCTGTGATGTGGAGCCAATCATCTCCAAGCTCTTACGCAGGCTCTGTAACCAGGAAGAGTTGCCTCCCAGTTACATCATGAGTGGAAGTCACTCCCATCCCCCTGGCCCCAAGCATGGCCACAGCTATTTAACTGGAAACCAGTTAAAGGTTATAAATACATTAAATGACCATTCTAGAGGTTATTTGCAAAACTGTTGCTATGCAAAACAACTCTCAATGGCCCTGCTCCATGTGTCCCACCCCCCAGCTCAGACTTGTGGGGGTGAGGACATCATATATATGTATGTATTTCTAATATTTCCTGGACACGGAGTTCTGGAGCCCAGTGTGAATCCCTATTTGGCCCCCTGCCTTGGCTGCACCCTGTTTCACTTCCATCACTATTAATCCCTCCTATACCCTCTTGTACCCCACCCCCTACATTCTTGAGAATTGTCAGGCCTGCAATCTTCTCGAGCAGATGTCAGGCAGTCAGGATGGTGGATGCCAGGTGGTTCACAGAGGGCTGCCATGAAGCCTGATTGTGTCCCTGTGGTCTGGATGACAGAGGTCAGGTGGATGTGTACTTGAGTCTTTCGGGGGTAACCAGGTGGCCTAGATGTGTGAGTCCTTCAGGGGCTACCTGGAGGGCTGGCTACCTGGAGGACCACAGGTGTGTGTGGGCACTGATGCAGGACTATGTAGTTCAAAAAGTCTGTTTCCAAATGAGTTAGAAGAAGAACAGAGTCTTTTCTTATGTCCCACCATTTATAATTTTAATGATTTTAGCAGCTTGGTTAAAATGACTCCATTTTGCATGTTCCCTATCTTCACTCTTTCCTCATAACTAACGAGCTGTTTATGAAGTTGCAGTCACAGTGACATTGTTGATGGCCATAATAATCGCCCTGATGGTTTCCCTTATTCAGCAATCTTCCCTGGGGTCTTTTAACACTCTTTTATGGATCCTCAGAGCTCTGGGAAATTATGTAAATGAGGCCTCGATGTGCTGGGTGCTCTTGGCTGAAATGTGTTTTGAAAGATAAGATGAGACTTTTTTCATCACCCAGAATGAATCAGTGTAAGTGAACAATACACGTAAAAGGTTACACTTTACACTTTACAGAGGGGACGATGAGATTCTTGGTCACTGGACGGCCGGGAAGAGACTGTACTCAGTGACTCTGGATGACAATATGTCATTCTCTTCACTTTCAAGTAAATGTTTTCTCCTTGGAGAAGTCTTTTGTGACTATAGGATGGTGACACTGGGCTGAGAGCTGAGAAAGGAAAAACCCAGACATAGGCACAGGGGCCTCACAACCTCCTCTGTTCGGGGAGGCGAGGCAATCACGTCATTTACTTGAGTTTGTCTTGACATGAACAATCTGCATTTTGAGCAAATAAAAGATTTCAGAACATTTGTGTGGTCTTAGTCACACAGACATTTTTCTCTATAAAAGCATTTGTAGGCAGGATAGCCATGGCTGGTTGGCTCCCTTGGTTGGAGCGTTGTTCTATGCACTGAAAGGCTGCAGGTTCGATTCCTAGTCAGGTGCCCTGACTAGGCTGTGGGTTCCATCCCCAGTCAGGGCATGCATAAGAGGCAACCAAGTGATGTTTCTCTCTCTTTCCCTCCCTTCCTCTTTCTTTAAAATCAATACATATATCCTTGGGTGGGGATTAAAAAAAAATAAAATAAAAGTGGGATAATTCAGAAAGCTTTAAATATATTTTATTTGAAATAACTTTATTAAATAAAACCATTTATTTCCCTTCTACAGCTTCTAAAATCCTTGCTCTCTGCTCATTTAAGGCAAATATTTTATTTTTGAGGTGAAGCTAAAAATATTAATCGCTGAAATAATTCTAAAGTAGTTGTCAGCATACACAAGATGTCCCCTGGCACGCTGAAAAAAGATTATGAGAAAATACCCAGGAAATTGACCAAAATGTCCAGATAGCCAGAGCACACTAAGGTTTTTAGTGCTACCTGAGTCGTGATGGTCTCGATTCCCACTTCCCTTTGCTAATGTGGACAAGCCACATTGGGCAAGACACTTCTGTGTCCATTTTCCACCTGCTAAGTGAGGCCACACTGTGTGCAGGAAGCGGCAGGCCCTGACTTTCGGAGCTGGCAGATACTCGGAAAGGGAGGGAGGGAGGGTGGGATGTTCATGAGTAAAAGATGCTAGTGCGGGCTTCCTGCTGGGTGCCCTCCACACAGCCCACACGCACCCAGTCAGAGGAGGGCCCTGTGTGTCCTGAAGCTGGTTTGGAGTGTCACTGGGGAACTGAAGCCAAGACTATGACAGCAGGCCCTAGGGACAGCTGAGCTACTCAAGCGTTGGCCTTCCCACTAAGATCTCCTGGGCCAGTGCTCCTTGTCCATTGCCCCTGGGGCACCCTGACCCCAACACCTCTTTGCCTGGTTCTGTGGACAGTTTCTATGAGTATCTCTTATCTTCCCTCTTCTTCCATCTCTCTCTCTCTCTCCCTTCTCTCTTCTCTTTGCTTTGCTTCTCTTCTCTTTCTTTCCATTCCCTTCTTCTCCTCCCTCCCTTCCCCTCCTTCCCCGCCTCTCTTGCTCTCTCTCTCTCTCTCTCCCTCTTCCCTCCTCTACCACCATGCTCCCTCCATCCAGTTCATGTACTGGACAACAGTTCCAAACTTTGTGCTAGTCCCTTCAAAATGATAAGCCCAGACTCATATAATCTGAAAACACACCTCCTCTCTCCCTTTGATCACAAACCCCAGCTTGGAAGAGTTCATGGCTCTTCAACCCTGGGTGCTGACCCCGCTGGTGATTCATTCTTCTGCCTCCACTGTGGGGCCCTAGGGGAAACCCCTCCATTCTCAAAGGTAGGGAGGCAGGAACACAGGAAGGGCTCAGCATAAAGAAACCAGGCAAAGAGAATAATATACATGGGTGTATTTCAACGATAAAAAAAAGAAAAAAGCCCCTTGCAGCTTTGTAACAGGGACATCAAGATGATAAGAATGATCAAGTTGACATGCACAAGACGGATACTGTTTGTGTCCAGGGAGCATGATCATCCTGAGCCAGAAATTCTGAACCACTCACTCTCAACTTGGGGAAAGACCCCAGTTCATGGGTTTGCCTGGTCCAAATTAGTTCCTTACTTGGGTCAGCCCTTTTCCTCACCTTTGTCACACTGAATCAAGATCCCACATGGATCCTAGATATTTTCCTAATTGCACAGCCTCCTGGACAAAGAAGGAACAGGGTCAGGAAAGTTTACCTCTACACAGTCTCAGCACAGAAGTCCAGGCAGAAGATACCAACTTGCAAGTAACCTTCAACTAAACTCAAAATTGTCAGAATTCCCCAAACAGAACTGCTGTTTTGATGCAGCTATGGTCTTGAAAGGAGAATGGCCAGGGTCCCAGCAGGCAGAAGTGGGGCTGGCACATGGGCCCTTCCCTAAAAGTCCTAAAATCCTAAAGCCCTTAACACCACCCCCCACAGTTTTTATACAGGGGAGTTCTCTTAGATGATTTGGGGGTTTGGGCAGGGGAATCAGCCCAAGTGCATCCCCATCACTTGTCTAGGTGTCAGGCTGGAGGTGAGGATGGATACAGACAGAGCGATGTCTCCAATGCACGTAGTATTGGACAGATTTGGCCTAAGAAAGGCGAGTGTGGCCAGAGAAGCAATGGGAAGAATCAGAGTAGAACTCATCAGCAACACTAAACAGCCCCAGCTGAGACAGTCCGCTATCCAGTGAACAGAAAGCCAAGGCTTGCAGCTTACACAGTCAACGCGACTCTTTGGCAGAGAGGAAAAGGCAGTGAGGTCCAGAAGGGACATCTTGAAAACTGTCCCAAGGCCCTGGCCAGGTAGCTCATTTGGTGAGAACGTCATCCTAATATGCCAAGGTACAGGTTGGATTTCCAGTCAGGGTACATACAAGAAGCAAGCAGTGAACACGCAAAAAAGTGGAACAACAAATTGTTCTCTCTCTCTCTAAAAAAAATCAATTAAAAAAAAGCTGCTCCAGGACCGATGGAACACTCTCCCTCACCCTGGACGTCTGGGGCCATCTCGGCAGCATGGAGTCCAGCTTCCAGGACGGCCGCAGAGAGGACTTCACGCATGCTTCCCAAGCTGGTGGAGTGTCATGTAGAGAGGATGGGTCTGTATGTTTTCTTTTCTGCTTTAACACTTTTGTCTGTTGTGACACCTCAGAGAGCACTTCCATTTTATCAAAGGAAGGACTATTTAGAAGTCTAGGATTCTCTTCCTGCCCACTCAGGTCTGCCAACCCCCTGCTGAAACGAGACCCCAGGATCATTCTGGCTCATGACCACCTGTCAGCCGAGTTCCCTGGGCAGTTGGTCTCTCACACTGGACTCTTCTCCTCCTTGCACTTTCATCCTTTCCTTGTCGCTCAAACTGGCTTCCCTGATTAGGGGATGTGAAGATGGCACCCCAGACTTGACACAGAGTCCCTGGGGAGAAGGAGGGACGTGGCTGAGCTTAGGGACCAACAGGGTTTATTTACTGAACTATTCAGGTCCAATAGCTTCCTTCTCTGTCCTACAGGAAGAGCTCAGCAGGCTTCACTGCCAGTGTTATTGGAGAACCTAGGGTGGGACTGGGGTCTGGTGAGGGAATAAACTGAAGAGAGAGAGAGAAATAGTTTTGCAATGAGTTTTCAAAACTTGCTTAATAATTAATTGATTGTGTAAACATTCCCACCTTACAACTAGCTGAAAACAGTCCCAACAGAAACACACGCTGAAGGTTATCGGCTGCCTCTGCAGTCTGGCAGTGGGCAGCGGCTCTGGAGTCAAAGAGCCCTGCATTCAGGGGGTGTCCTCACTCACGGACGCTCCCTGGCCAGGGGCAGGCCCAGGCTTCTTACCTTTTAAATAAGGGCTGTATGAGCAAGAAATGAGCTCTGAATATCTGAATATCTGAATAACTCAGTAAATATCTGAAGCTCTATTACTCATTTTTAAACACATGGAATTTGTTAATCTTATTATTTCCCTTTTTATTTATCCCCAAATCATTAACTGAACACCTAGAGTGATGATTGGCAAGTATTAGTCACACAAAACATATTTGTAGATTAGACTTCTAAATGAATACATTCATGATGAAATGAATGAATGAATAAATGGATGAATACCAAATTACTGTAAAAAATGTTTAGACCAAGAAAAAAGCTAGTTAAGAAGGGCCCATTTTTGCTCTCATACCCCTTTGTCCTGCCCAGGCAGGCAGCCAGCAAGGGGGTTTACAATCCCTTTGGAAGTTGAATGAAGCCTGTTAGGAAAAGTCTAAATATATCTATTGGAATTTCCTACTTTGTGGGGGTGGGTATGTCAGAAAAGAAAAGCATCCAAATGGGAAAAAAGCTCCGAGTGTGTGTGTGTGTGTGTGTGTGTGTGTGAGAGAGAGAGAGAGAGAGAGAGAGAGAGAGAGAGAGAGAGAGAGAGAGCAACCTGGGACAGAGACTCTCACAATGCCCACCAAGGAGAAACAGGAGAGGGAGCTGCTTCCTTGGTCAAACAGGGCTTCTGAATTCAAAGACGTCCTGGACGTGCAGTACTGCACGTGAATGGCAGCGACTTGTTTCTGTTTTCTGGAGCCATGAAACAACTGAAATCAAACAGTCAGAGGGACCCTGGAACTCGCCAGAGCAAATCAAAGCCTTGCCCTCACAATAAGAGTGAGATTCCCAATGGGCACCAAATAAACGAGCACATCAGATCGTCACATGCACGAATGTGTGTTTTGTAAGACAGCAACAGGTGGTACAATAGTAAGTCAATGCAAATTTAACTTTGATTATTTGTTTTGGCAGAGGGCATCTCTCCAACATGCAAAATGTGAATAATGCACATTAAAACCATGACCAATTTGTGTTAATTTTATTAATAAGATCATTAAAATTTATATAATACATAGTATTCATTGAATTTTATTATTTTATAAGAATTATTAAATTTTATTCATTTAATTCATTTGCTAGCACAATTTACGTTTCACAGCAGAAGAAAGGAATTTTGAGTTTGAAAGCATGTGTTTTGATCCATGCCACCCACTCTTTTCAGAACTAGCAGCTGTTCTTCCTCCTGAGAAGTCTGAAGTCAGTGGCTTCAGTCACTCCTGTTGCCATTATTACTGTTATTAACATTAGTGTTCTTATCATTCATCATCACTTACCCAAAGTATGTTGTCCTGGCAATGTGGAAATATGCCGAGGGGTTGCAATTGTTAGGGAATCAAAGCGAAAGTAGCAAGAGGGGTCCACTGTGCTCACCCCCACCCCTACACACAGTGAGTCACTTCAGCATGTACACTATGGGGTTTGCCAGACCCAACAGTCTTTACACTAAGAGTTCCATTCTTCCCCTTCTTTGTATTGTTTCTTTTTGTGAGGAAGAGGAAGGTAGTGTGCAATCCTTCATTGGGAGTGAAAGGGTCTGAAGAGAAGACACAGACAGAAGCCAGGCAATGGGTTATATTGTTTTCTTGAGAAATGATACATAATGCAAAGTTTAAAAAATACATAAACAAAGTCCTTAGAATACTTCCTGGCACCGAGTAAGACTCCCAAAGCTGGCACTAACTTTATTATAAATACCCGATAAGTGAGGATCTCTGCCTTTGACAAGGCCCCCAGACGAACCTGAAATGGGCTCCCTCACTGTGGGACACCTTCATCTCCCCTCCTGTAGCTTCTGAGCTGGTATACATGCCCTCGCTTCAGCATTCAGCTGGGAGAGAAGTACATGCTCCCCCTCCCAAGGTCCTCAGGATCTGGGAGCTGTGAGTTCCTGTAGTTGCCTACATGGGGGATTTTAGGGCAGGTTAGCCCAGAAAATAAATGGCAAACACTCCCTTGTTGAAGGTCTGCTCATCCAATATCTCTTCCTATGCAGAATGCTCCTGAGTGCCTGCCCCCTACTGAGCCCTTCTGTCCTCCTCTGGGTGTAAACTGATAATCCTGGCCACAGATGGAAAGGCCTATTAATTACTGTCCAAGGTTTCCATTGGCAGCCGTCATCCTCTTGCCCAGGATTTCAGATAAAAACTCAGTTGTTTCATTGTCCCCACCCTCTCCTTAATTACTCTTGCAAACATCACTGTGCTGGGCAGGCAGCCCAGCCCCTGGAGCCTGGAAATGGACCTAATTATTTACAGATCAACTTCAATTGTCCCAAGTAGGGCTCCTGTCAAAGGCTGATATAGTTCTAATTAATGGCTTACAGCATGGACTTTCCCATTTCATCTTGAATGTGATGCAGTAAAGTAAAAGTTGAACTGACAGCAGAGCCGGGGATGTGGGTTGTCTGGTGCCGACACCATCTCTTGTCTGGGCTGATGCATTTCAACGATGGACACGGCAGTGTGGCCACCTGGCTCGTGGGAAGACTGTCATGTAGCCTGGACCAGGCCAGGGAGCTCTGCCCTGCACCCGGAGACCCAAAAGAAGTGTTACATACAGTGTTGATTGGGGGTGTATTGGGTGTTTGAATCGATTTGAGGGGAGTTGACACCTTCACCATGTTGAGCTTTTAAACCATGAATATAGTCCACCTCCGCATTCACTTAGGTCTTCTCTCAGTACCATCAACCACAGCGCATAATTTGAAATGCTTGCATTATACGTGCAGATTGTTATATTTTGTATTCTCTTTTTTTACACTAAAAATGTTCCAACTCTAATGAATTTTTAACTATTAATAAATTAAAAATTTTAACTCTAAGTGTATTTTTAAAAGCTTAACTCACCAACTGTGTGGCTAGTAGATAAAAGCCTGGACCCACCTATGAATCGCCTCTGTGCGTCCAGGTCTTTCTGAACAACATCCTGCTCTCCCTGAGACTCCGCCCCTCCCCTCAGGGCAGTCCCAGAGCAGAGCTCGGAATGCCTTGAAAGGAGAGGTTTAACTTATTTCCTGATGACAAAAACAAGTTAAAAACACACAATATCAATGCCTAGCTGATGAGACAAGAATTGCCACTTGACAAATCTCAATTACACTGGTCTTCAATTTTGCCAGTTAGAACCAGCAAGATACTGTCACCTTGCAACTGCCCGGAGCTGACAACCTTGCCTATGATGCTGTGCCAAAGTTTCTAAAAAGTGCCCTCCCACAGTCCTAACAGATGAGCACCTTGGGGCAGGGTGGTACGCAGATACCCTCATCCCCAGACTCTTCCGGCTCCCCTCCCTCACAGAGAGGCCTCGGGAGGTGAGTCTGGGATTCCTGCAAGCATAGTGCCTCTACTTTGCATTCCAGTCTGCTTCTCTGTTGCTGCTGCAACTGTTACTCCTTTTAGAAAGATACAGGAAAAACAAAAATGCAGCTTGGGCCTTACAGTGGGTCAGGGTTAGTAACCAGGTCGGGCAGCAGATTCCAGGAGTCCGCCTTTCCTGGAACCACAGCCCTTTCAGTCCTAAAGCTTAATTTGGTGGGGTGATCCCTGTTCACCCTTCTTCCTGAGGACCATTAAATCAGGCCTCCCTCTGCTTCCACATGGCCATGTTGTATATGGATTTCATTATGCTGTTCCTTCTTCCAAATTTATCATCTCCAAACAGAACCACAGACTCCAGACCTGCCTCCATGTCTAGTGCAAATGTATCTGACCCATTCACCTTGCAAGTAACAAAGGTAATTCTTGTAACATTTCAGAATGCAATAATGGCCGACTGTCACCATGTCACCTTGCAGGTCAACAGGTATGTAAATGCCAGGGCTGTAGTCTTTGTAAGGGCTTAGGAGGGAAGACTTAGGAGCCCTAGGGAAGGAAGACTGCCTGCCGTCCATAAAATGCCTTTTTATACCATCCCCTACATCCTTCTACTCTCCGTAAATGGCACCGCCTACCTCCTATTTGCTGAGGTCGAACACATCATTGGCTTTGTTTTCTTCTTCTGCCTTAAAGCCCACGTTCAATCCATATATCTTAGTATTTTCTCCAAAGAGGATCTGGACCTCTCTATTTTCTCTGCTTATTTTGCTACACCCTAGACCAAGTCATCTGTCTCCTGCATTTCACTTGTCTTCTTGCTTCTGCCCTTCTTGCCAAAAAAAGTCCATTCTCTACAATATAGCTATTAAGACAGAAATCATACTACATTGTGTAACCATTGAAATCCCTCAGGACCTTCCTCATCCTGAGGTGGTCTGTAAGGCTCTAAATGATCTGGCCCCATTAGCTATCTAGCCTCACCTCCCTCCTTCCCCATCTCCTTCACCAGACTCCAGCCTCTCCAGGCCTCTCTTGATTCCTCAGGCACACCAGCACTTCAGCGTCTCTGGGCCTCCCATTTGCTGTTGCTCTGTCAGATCCCACGGAGTCGAACCTGTCCCATCCATTATAGTCAGGCTCAACTGCAACCTCAGACATGCATTTCCCAAGCTTTCTCTGTAAAGGAACACCTCTCTGCCTAATAACTCTATCATGTAATATAATTTATTGCAAGTTAATATCATTTTTATTTGTTAACTTCTTTTGATTACCGCTCCCTACCAGAATGTGAGCTTAGGGGTGGCAGGGACTGAACCATTGGGTTTCTCGATGGACTCCCTCCTCTCAGAGTCCAGGACGGTGCCGGACACAGAGCAGGCTCACAGTACTGATTTATTGAATAAATGGATGAAGAAATGGAAGGTTTTATGGAGAATACAGATTTGCCATGTTTGGAAAGCCAGATACAATTAGAATGGGAATAAAGGAGAGAGATAATTTTCAGCCAAAGCTACAGCTCCGACCAAGGCACAAGTCTGTGAGAGACTAACAGCAGACACTGAGGGAGTAGGGTAGGCCACTAGGCTGAGCTGTATTTAAAGGTAGCAAACGTTGGTCAGTCAGGGATGAAAGTCCACCAGAGTATTGTATATTCCTGTTCCTAATATCTGTGATAGATTGAACTGGGTCTGATAAACTTTATTTGCTGAAGCTCTAATCTCCAGGACTGCACAATGTGGCTGTATTTGGAGATAGTGTAAAGGGGTACAGGGCAAGGGGTGCCCCCAGGAATATCGGAGAAAACCTCCATAGCTCTTGGTTGGGGATGAGAACAGTGGACAATACAGCTTAAGACACTTTTCACAACAAAGGCTAATTTAATAGCTCTGTTAACAGCTGGGTTACCACCTGGGGCAAGGTGGGCATGACTTTAAGGGCGTATCCTGACTCGCGATGTAGCCATGGGAGGCAGATTCCCCCTCAATTATTGAGTCACGCTTGCCCTGACTGGGGATGGCAGCCGAATGAATGCAAACTGCACTGAAGACTCGGCAAGTGTTGCTGTTGTGGGAGGAGTCGGAGATGGAGGCTCTGGGTCAGGATTTAAATGAAGGGCAGGCAGCCATGAGGGGATTCAGCCCTGTGGCTCAGAAGGAAGTAGAAGAGCCATGAGGGAGGAATGATGTAGCAGCCATGGGAGAGGGAGGAGTAAGCAGCAACTATGTAGTTTCTAGTCAGGGTCCCGGCATGCAGCCTGATGCAGTAAAGAAGGAGACATGCTGCTCTGCTGGTGCCTGCTCTAGCTGCCTCCAAAGACTCTCCCTTACAGGATGCTGACCTGCTGCCTGGCGAACCTGGACTTCATCTGGACTCTCGGGCCTTTCCTGAACTTCGCCATGATCCGGTGCATGGCAGCATGTGCTTCCCTGAACTCTGACACGGAGGCTGACGACAGCGTACCCCAGATCCTGGAGGGGAGAGCTGCTGCATGAGGATGGTGACTTTGGTGGCTTCTAGAAAGACTGGAGAACTGTTTGTGTAGCTGAGTTAAAATAAGAACATGGGGAACATTTGGGGTTTTGGTTTATAGCCGTTTGGGGATCAAGGGAAGAAGAGCTGAGTCTTATGGGAAAGAAGGACTCCAAGCTGAAGTGCCCCGAGAGCCCCCAAGGTTGAAATGTTGTAAATAAAAACCCATTCCTTCCAGCATTAATTGGTGGGTCATGCACCAACGTGCCATGTGGACTGGCCCCTGTTAGCTAGGTAACAGAGCCTTTAAAATGGAGATTAAGTTAAAATGAAGTTATTAGAATGGGCTTTAATTCAATCTAACATGTGTCTTTTGAGGACAAAAAGGGGCCACATGCTCAGGGGAGGCCTGAATGGTGGGCCTTCCAAACTCGGATACCTAAAGTAACCACACAGGATGGTCTGGAACTAAAACTTCCTAACTGAAAGCAAGGCATGGCAGGTAGTCCTAGGCCAGTATCTCCCCTGACTAAGGTCAGTCTTTACCTTAACCGAGTCTGTGTGTGTCTTTGTGCCTCTACGATAACAGACCTTTGGAATGTCAGAGTAATTCTCCTTTTCTAGACCCCTCAGGGCATGCTCTCCCACTGGAACACCAAGACCACAGAACCCTCACTGCTGTCATGTTCTCTTACATACCATCTCATCTCAATACCAGCACATCTTACATACCAGCACATCTCAATGTGCTGTAAATGGTCATTGTTAATGGTCCCACATCCACCAATGTGAAGGAAGTATGTGTCTGCCCATTTTACGTTTTACCCAATCCCAGAGGCTTCTCTCCTTGGTGCTCTCCCACCTCCTTAATCCACCACTGATGAATTTCATGAAATCCTCTTACATCTTCTCCTTTAATTCTGATGTATAAAATGAATGGTAAAACTGCCATTTTCTGGAGCATTTCCTCAATCGGTTGAGATTTTCCTTCCCAGTGATTGTCATCAGTTTGGCTCAAATAAACTCTTAAAAATTCCCTACAGGTTTGGACATTTTTTATGTCAACACCTCATAAGGAGAAGTGTGGACACATGGAGAGACACCAGGGGCATGTGCACTGAGGAAAAACCCTGTGAAAAGGTAGAAACAAGTGGCCATTTACAAGCCAAGGAGAGAAGCCTCAGGAGAAACCAACCCTCATGATGCGTTGACCTTAGACTTGCAGCTTTCATGAAAAATAGATGTTAGAAAATAAACGTTTGTTGTTTAAGCCACCCAGTTTGTGGTAGTCTGTTACTGTAGACTGAACAGACTATTACGGTATGCCTTCCACTGAGCTGCCCTGCATCCGTTATACGTGTGGTCCAGAGACCAGCCTGCCCCTTCCCAAGCATTGTCAGGTGGCCCCTGTTTGACCAGTGAAAGCACTCCCTCCCCTTGGATAGAGCAAGGAAATTCCCCACGAGATAGCATGGGGGTAGGGAAATGCTGGTCTCTCTTCCACTAACTGGGACTAAGAGCTGTGAGGGCCACGAAGCCCAGCCCTGCTGACACTCTACCCCAGGCAGAAGGACGTCAACACAGAGCACAGTAGAGTAAGAGAAGTAGAGGAATATGGGCAAGGATTTTGATTATCCTTGGATCAAAATGCACATAAACTCAATTTGATTTATGAGTTCTTCAGTTTCTTAAGTCAATGAACTATCACTTTTTACTTTAAGTAAAGTGGAGTCCTGACTAATGATCTGGCCTCTTCATACCAGTTAAAGAATAATTTTCCAGCATGGCCTCATGTCATCTCCATTAATGTTTGGTGTTTATCCTTCCAGACTTTTCTTATATATATTCAAATGTAGTTGCATAATTAAATACAGGCATCAAATCAAAGATAGGTACAGATATGAAAACAAATGTAGTATTTTTTTAACCACAGTATCATGGGGCCCATCCACACGGCTACATGCAGAGCCCTACCATGAGGTCACGCAGCTTTGTGATGAAGAAGGCAGATTCTGCCAGACGGCAAGGCCCAGACTCCAGTCCATCGTCATGTATGACCTGGAGCAAGACATTTACCTTTCTGCCTTTCAGTTTCCTCACCTAAATGGAAACCATAATAGCACCTACATCAGAAGGGTTTATGAGCATCAAATTATATTATACAAAAAGCAAAAAACCCCCAAACCCTTATCTTTATGGTATTACCTGCATGGCTTAGTTATTATAATTAAAGATTTTTATTCACAGTGCAAAATAGAAGATTGGAACGATCACTTTGGTGGAGGCCTTACTGGTGGACTGGAAGTGGCATGGCACAGAGGCCACTGCGTCCTCCAGGTGGTGAGGCCCTGAGCTGAGGAGCCCACTTTCCCCAGGAACTCTGCTGGAGAGAAGCAAAGGGAGCAGGGGAGAGGAGGCCAGCCAGGGGAATGCAGGTGTTCCATGTTCACACCAGGTGTCGCTGAGAAAGGAGATGTGCAAACTACCTCGCAGAAATTTCAGGGGCATTGTGATGGTGAAGAGAGAAGAGGAAATTTTCAGATGTTGTCCAGAAGGGAGAGGACTGGGTTCCAAGGGACCAGAGAAGGGTTTCAAGCTAAAACACAATAGTACTAAAGGAAGGAAGGAAGGAAGTCGCTGACAGACCCCTTCACTGTGTACCTTCTTACACTGCGGGACTCCCTCGGACTGGGAAGGGGTCAGCTCAGCGATCCCAGGAAGAGGGGCTCTGTCCTTGGGAGAGCTCATTACCCCGCAGCTGTTCCCTGAAGCTTGAGCCTCACTAAATTCAGGTCCTGATGCACAGATTGTGCTTTAGCCAACACAGCTCTTTCTCTTGCCTGAGAAAGGACCAGAGTGCAGATCTGACAAAGTAGGGCCCCAAGAGATCCCTTCAGTATTGGAGGAATTGACTGGAGTGCAATCAACACATTCCTTCGGAGCACTGTGGAGCCGAAAGTCTCAGGAATGACAACCAGGCTGAACTGGGCGAGGTTCAGTGTCAAGAGACACAGATCTGCATTTTTTCTGAGTAGGACAAAGGAGTCACAGGCCTCAAGGAGCTGACTTCTCCTTCTAAGCAGGGCTGTCCCTAAGCATAGAGGGTGTGGCAGGGGTCACTGGGTCCTTCCTTTTTCTTAAAATCTCTTGAAAGTATTCATTTGGTTTTTGGTCACCCTTGAGCCTCAACTAGGAAAAATATTTTAGCCCTCAGGGCTAGATTCCAGCTATAACATTTGCATTTCTGAAGTCAGACAATCTCATTCAAACTGTCTTTGTGAGCAGGTTTCTTAACCTTGGCATGCCTCAATATCAGCATTTCTACAGCAAGGACAACTGTAATACTTACCAGAGAGGATTGTGTTGTAGATTACATATAAATACATGTAAAATGTTTAAACAACGCCTTTCACTTGACAGTCAATTAATTATATCTGCTGTTATAATTACGATAATACATTATCTACCCTCAGGATGGAAAAACAAAGAGCAGCCACTGTCTCTTCTGAACTCTGGGAGCGTGCAGGTGCAAGTGAGCAGGATGTGGCACTCTGCTTAGGGCCCCACCACACTTGGCCTCTTATTGTCAGCCTAAATGTCAGAGAGCACAGTCAGGGGGTCACCCCCAAACGGCATTCTAGTGAGGCATGTTCTGTCAAGGTGGTTTTAAAACAAAGGTCATAAGCATTGGACTCTGGATTTCTAAAAACTTTCTCACTGGGAGATATTTTCTTTGGTTGATTTTACAAACCACACACTAGAACTCATGTGTTATAAAAAACACATGACCTGTAAAATACCAACCTCATCCTTTCCACTCTAAAAGAACTTTGAGTTGGGACAATTCTAATCCTTTCAAATGAGAAGTTTGTTTCCAAACAATAAAAAGAAGACAGTTATAAAGTTTGAATCTATTTGGCAAATTAATTTACCACACCTAAAATATTAATAAGAAATGTTTAATATAGTACCTTTTTAATCTATGAACAATAAAATGCTAATAAACACATATCTGTTAACAATTGAATCTAAAAAACACACGAAGCAAACAACAAGAAGAGAGACAGAATCATGAATGCAGAGAGGGTTTTGATGGTTGCCAGATGGGAGGAGGATGTAAGGGATGGGTGAAGAGGTGAGGGGAACAAGCCTGGGTTGCAGGGCAGGACCCCAGCTGGGGGCGCATGAGAGGCAACCACACATTGATGTTTCCTTCTCTTTCTCCCTCCTATCCCCTCTCTCTAAAAATAAATAAATAAAATCTTAAAAAAAAAGAAGTGCAAATAGGTAGTTTTGGAATAGCCATGTGGATATGAAGTACAGGATAGGAAATGGAGTAGCCAAAGAACTCATACGTATGAACCACGGACATGAACAATGGTGTGGGTATTGCCTGAAGGAGTAGGAGGCTATTGGGTGGAGGAGGGCAAAGGGGGTAAAATTGGGACAACTGTAATAGCATAATCAATAAAATATAATTAAAAAATAAAACAAAACAAAACACTTATTGGTTTAAAAAAGACTGCTATAGATATAAAATGATGTACATAAACCTCATGATAACCACAAAGCAAATGCCTACAAAATATATACAAAAACAATAAAGAGAACAGAACTCAAACAGAAGACTAGAGTAAGACAGCAAACCACAAAGGAAGAGATTAAGAGAACACAGGGACAGAGGAGAGCTATAAAAACAACCAAAACACAATAAACAAAATGGCAATATCTACATACTTATCAATAATTACTTTAAGTGAAAATGGATTAAATGCTCCAATAAAACAATGTAAGGTAGTTGAACGAGTTAAAAATCACCATCTGCCCATATGTCACTTATAAAGGACTCACTTTAAATTGAAAAGTACACACACAGACTGAAAGTGAATGGATGGAAAGTGATACTTGGTGCAAATAGAAATGAAAAATCCTGCAGTAGCAGTACTCACACCAGAAGTAATAAAATTTAAACAAAGAAGTTATAAAGAAGACAAAGAGGGATGTAACGTAATTATAAAGAGGTCAATTCTAGAAGAGAATATAATAATTGTAAATATTTATACATTTAACATAGGAGCATCTACATGTATAAAGCAATTATTAATGAACATAAAGGGAGAAATCCACAGTACTGCAATAGTAGGAGGTTATAATACCCTGCTCACATCAATGAATAAGTCAGGCAAGCAAAAATTTAATAAGGACATAATGTCCTTAAATATCATATTAAAGCAGATGGTGTTAATATACATTTATGAAACATTTTATCCAAAAGCTGCAAAATATATATTTTCTTTTCAAGTGCACATGAGACATTCTCCAGGAAAGATGACACATTACAGCACAAAACACATCTTATAAAGTCAAAACGATTGAAATCATAATAAGCATCCTTTGTAACCACAATGGCTTGAACCTAGTAATTAACTATAGGAAGAAAACTGGAGAAAAACACAGACACATGGAGACTAAACAGCATACTACTAAACAATCAGCTCATATAAGAGAAAAGCAAAAAAGAAATAAAAAATGATCGCAAAACAAATAAATATAAAAACAAATTTTTCAAAATTTATGGGATTCAACAAGAACAGTTTTAGGAGGGGAATTCATAGATATACAGGTTTACCTCAAAAAGCAAGAAAAATCCCCAATAAATAATCTAACTCTACACCTAAACTAACTAGAAAAAGAAAAACAATCACAATCCAATTGTAAACAGAAGAAAAGAAATAGCTGAGATTAGAGCAGAAATAAGTAAAACAGGAACTTTAAGAAATAGAAAAGATCAATAAAACTAAGAACTATTTCTTTAAAAAGACAATATTGACAAACCTTTAGCCAAATTCATAAAAGAAAATCCAGAAAGAGAGAGACAAAATCAACAGTCTTAAATGAAAGAGGAAACATTACAACTGACACCACGGGAATGATCAATGATATACCAACAAATTTGACAATCTAGAAGAAACAGATAATTTTTGAGAAGCATACCACCTTTAACACTATTGGGAACTAATACCAAATCTAAACAGACCTATTACGAGCAATGAAATTAAAGCAGTAATCAAAATCCTCCCAACAAATAAAAGTCCATGACCAGACAGCTTCACCAGTGAAACCCACCCAGCGCTCAAAGAACTAGTGCCTGTCCTCCTAAAACAGTTTCAGAAAGTTGAAGAGAAAGGAGCACTTTCAACTCATTACATAAAAACCTCAGATAACTTAACCAAAATATGTAATAATTAATGAAAATGGGCAGAGAATACGAATAGATGCATCTCTAAATAGGGCACACAGATGGCCAAGAGCCCTGAAAAGATGCTCAATGTCACTAATCATCAGGGAAATGCCAATTAAAACAGCAATGAGGTTTTAACTTCACACTTGTCAGAATGGCTATCATAAATAAGTTAAGTGCTGGTGAGACTGTGGAGAAAAGGTAACACTCACACATTGTTGATGGAATCGTAAATTAGTGCAACCACTATGGAAAACAATATGGAGATAATTCAAAAAATTAAAAATGAAGCTGCCATAATATCCAAGAATTTCACTTCTGGGTATTCTCCCCCTAAAAAACACCCACAAGTTTGAAAGGATATGTGCACCCTATGTTCATTACAGCATTATGAATAATAGCAAAGATTTGAAATTGAGTTAAATGTCCATTACCAGATAAATTAATAAAGAAGACATGGAATACATATGAAATGAAATATCATCCTGTCATTTTTAGGACAATATAGAGGGTATTATGCTAAGTGAAATAAGTCAGACGAGAGAAAGATAAATACTGCGTGATTTCATTTATATGTGGAATCTACTTTAAAAAGAGAATAGACAAGACAAAACAGAAACAGACTCATAGATATAGAGAACAAGTTGCTTATTGCCAAAAGGGAGACAGCTGTGGGGAAGAAAATTATTTAAAAAATCTCAAAACTGCTAGCTGAATTGAGTATATTTGTGTTTCATTATTCCTCATATGCTGACATATGTAGAGCTCTTTATTGCTGGCAAAGACCATGCGCATTCTCTACATCACTCCCTCATTCAATGTTCATGTATTTGTTTGCAGCGAGGGCTGCTGTAGTGTTCTGGCCACAAAGAGGAGGAAGGCAGCCTTTCTGAGCTTGGGAAGCCACAGTCTAGGATGGGGGTCACCTTCACACTGGACAGCTGCTCAGATGGGCACCGGGTGAGAGACTCACTGCGGGGCTCGCCCAGCCCATGTTTCAGGACTGAGTTGGAGGACACTTTTCAGCAAATGTGGCCGCCTGACTGAGACCTTAAGTATGAATAAGGGGAGTATCTCTTGCAGTGCTTATGGTTGGTCGGAGCTGTTACAGGTCACATATACAGGCATAGCGTTCCAGTAATCCGTTGGAATGGGTTCTCTGTTAAAAAAAAAAGTCATTCCCTTTGTGTTCCAGAGGAGGGGAGAGATTTACTTTTCTACATTTTACCTAATTTTATTTTCTTCTAGAAAAAATAAGGAAAGTAGTGTTTCTCTTGTTAAATAGCCAACACGTGCATGCTGGCCTTGACCAGTGGACTGAAGGAGTCGTGTGTGCCGGGGGGCAGCAGCTCTGTGCCGGCACAGGAAACGCGGCGAAGGCTGGGCCGATTGCATGACACTAAATCAGCCTGGGAGCCATCAGCAGGGACTCATCCTGAGTTTAATATAGATACGGACGGCTGCATCTGGACATATTAATAGATATGTGTGTATGCACAAATTTCCATACAACTGTTATTCCCTTCCTCTGTCCGCTGAGGAGGACTAAAGCTATGGCATTTTAGCAGCAAGGAGTTGCACTCTTAGAACCCAGATCTTTGTTTCTCATACAGCCTGCAATGAAAGGAACCAGAACTTTCTGTGGAAATGGCTGTATGACTAAGACCAGAAATGTAACAGGAGAACTCAGAGCATCTTGTGATGTCAGAAAGTGAGAAGGTGCTACACACACGCACACAATGGTTGGTGTGCACCAAAGGGACTCGGAGGCCAGGGGAAAGAGCTTTCAATGGGCAAGGCCGGAATGATTTAAACAACTAAATAAAGTAGTTTTGGATTATATCACAAAGTATAAAATAAATACCAGTCCATACTGATATAGACAAATGATGGAATAAACAAAAGGGGAATAAGAGTCAAATCTCCCATGCAGGAGAATTTCCAATAATTTATGGGAATACTCCGCTCTCAATAAAGTGGAACATAACCTCCCATTTCTTCAGTGTTAGCTGCTCATCACAACTCTCTTCCAAAGAGCACAGTGTAGAGGGGAGGGCTACTTTACACTGCAAAAACCCGACCGACACTGCTTCCGGCAAGGGAGCAAGCTCACAATCAGCAGCATTTATCATTACTTTTGTAATCTAAAACCGTTCTAAGAAATGTTATTTAAAACAGCAAAATCTCGAGCCTTTACTACGTGCTTATCACTATTCTAAGCCACTACTCTTCACAGCAGCTTTGTCCAGTGGTGCTTTTGTCAGTCTCATTTTTTTCTGATGGAGAAAGTGTGTCGCAGGGAGGTTAAATAATTGTCTAAAATTATGCAGATATTCAGTATTGGAGTTGTGATTTAAAGTCAGGATTTCTCTTTTATTTAATGAGATATATCTTATTTCACAACTACAAAAACAATAATTATAAAACCAGGGCATTTATCCATTCTCTTAGTCATTATACTATGTTGGTAACCCTACTCATTTGTTCTGAATCCAATTTCTTCTACTTCCCTTACAAATTTTGTTTCTTCTGGAAGTATTCCTTCTCTTGTATCTTTCCTCCTTCTCTCTCTCACGAGTCATTCCCATGAGAAAAAAAAGTTAATTTATTTTTAATGGCTTAGTGTATATATTCCTCCCACTGGACTGAAATCTCCATGACGGCGGTGCCTTAGTCCATTCGGGCTGCTATAACACAATGCCAAAGACGGCATGGCTTATAAATCAAAAAAAGTATTTCTCATAGTTCTGGAGGCTGGAAGTCTGAGGTTATGCTGCCAGCAGGGTCGGGTGAAGGTTGCAGACTTCGCCTTTCACCCTCACACGGTGGAAAGGGCCAGGGGCCTCTCTCAGGCCTCATTGTCAGAGCATTAATGTCAATCATGAGGACTTCACCTTCATGACCTTAGGGCCTTCCAAAGACTCGGCCTCCTGATATCACTGTGTTGGGCATTAGGGTTCAACATGTGGATTTGGGGTGGAGGGGCACAAATATTTGGACCATAGCAGGCAATATCCAAATCTGTTTTGTCGTTATTATTATTTGCTTTTTTAAATTTCCATTATTTATCTAGCACTTAGCATGGTGCTTGGAACATAGACAAAGCTCAAAAAATATCTGTGGAACAAAAGAAGGTGGAAATGATGAGATACGAATGTGAGAAAATTAGAGAAGAAAATTCCCCTTTATGCATGCACAGTGACCCTGCACACTCTATTAAAATGTGTGCTGATCAGTAATCATGTCTTGGACCAATCTTCCTCTTGGGAAAGTGCAAGCAGAAGAGAGGCCAGAGAAATTATTTTCACCTGCAGTGGATTAGCTTAGAACAGACCACACAGAAGGGTGAAGACTCATCCAGACCAAGGTCCATTTACAATCACATAAAAGCAGAAAGGCAGGCACGCACAGGCACCACGATGCAGACTCCAGTGAGCTGAGGACAGGATACGGAAATGAAGAGAGAGCTAGGACCTAGAATATGCAGCCGTAACGTGAGTGATGTTAACAGGCATGAGCATTTCCTTCTTCACTTATTCATCCAATGTCTTTTTTATTAAGTACCTTAATTTTGTTTGGTTTTAGGTAGTCACTGCAGATAGAATGATAAAGAAGTTGAAACAAATTTAAGCAACTGACCTGGGGCAGGCTGAGACTTCAGGAGAGTGGTACCCTGGTACTTGAGCCTCTTTAAGGTTCTCTGGCCTAAATAATTCAGCCATAAACTCGTCCTATTGCCCCAAGGCTTGGTGTCACCAGCTTTGCATCAGCATTCAGGAGAGACACCCTGTAGGCTGTATTTTCTGACTCTTGCTTATTCTGACCATTACTACTATTCCTGCACATCTACTTGATTCCTCACTTCATATGTCTCCTCGAGCTGTTGATATAGTGAATGTCCCACTTATTGCCCCCCTGCTAGGATCCTGCCACCTCACTAATAGCCCAGAGAGTTTCAGTTTACTCATCTCTCAGGAGTCTGATTGGCTCATACACCTTTATCTGCCACCAGAAACAGACTGAAGCCTAGAGTGCTCTAGGCAGAAGTAAAGGACATCTGCCGCACTTATTTCCCTAACTCTCCGTGAATATTATTAAATCTCAACTAAAAATTTAGAACCCCCCTTTTATTCAGTAGCTCCAAAAAACGAGTTTCTCTATCCTTCCTCATTTTGTCATAAAGACAACTCAGGAGGAAGATGCTGAGAAGAGCATCTATCTGTTGTTCAGAAAACCAAGATTAAAGTACTACTCAGAGGAAAAGTTCCCTGTGGATACACAGTCTTTCTCTGAATGTGGGGACACAGAAATGAGACAGGTAATAATGAAACATTTTATTTTACCATTATCTATTCAGTAAAAATAAGAATTGCTTCTTTATTCACAAGGGTTTCCACAGCTCTCAAAGCCTAGAAGAAATAAGGGTTATTTTTCAAACTATTTTATGTAAAAAGATTAGAATATTGGACTTTCATTGATAACCCCAAGCCTATTTATAATTCACAGGTCCAGCCCCCTTTCTCAATGAGCCTGGGGTTACAGCTGCTTCAAATCTCTCCCCTTGCCTTGCCCCATTTGCCTTTCATACTGCTCCCGATCAAAGCGGCAGTTGGGGAGTTCATGCATATTAGAGGAAGAAAAACAACAAGGAACCGCAGTGACTGATGGATTAAAATCGCAAACATTGCCAGAGGTCAGACGCTCCATCCCTTCGTTTTGCCGTCAAGGAAGCAAGCCTAGAGAGGTCACAGGAGTGCTCACAGGTTTGCTGACAATTACACAAGCGGTCTTTGTCACTCTCTGTCTGGCTCTCTGGTTTACCTTCTCTTCAAGTTTGTAAATGAGCTGTGCTATCTAAAGGGCAGCCCATTGAAACCAGCTCTGTGAAAACCAGACTAGCTACACAGGAAAGGAAATGCTAATTTTGTGAACTTTTTTGTTTTTGTTTCTGTGACTTGAAAAACCACTAAATTAAAAAAAAAAAAACTTTGTCTGTAAAAGGTTTTATAACTGGACTCAAGGATTGGGAAGATTTTCTTCCCCCTTCTGTGAATGTAGTCTACACTCACGGATGGAGACATTGGGACACCGACAAGGAACTTGGTCCTCTAGAGTCATAAGGGTCCATCAGAGACAGAGGGATTTCCTTTATTCAGAATCCTCATTGAGAATGGAAATCTGCAACACTTGGATCACCTGCATCGCTACCAGGAGAGCTCAGGTGTTTAAGGCCAAAGGATAAATCCAACAAATCCTGAAAGTTATTTCCTATCTAGTATCTCAAATTGCTACACATTCTGAAGGGGAAGCCACGGAATAGAGCTAGTGGAGCTGCTGTGGGAACGCAGCAGTGTGGGACGTCCCATCTCTGCAGCACTGTATACCCTCATCCCCTCTTTCCCCTTCTGTCTTTACCCCGAGCCTCTGTCAGTGACCCCAACATACCAGAGAGCTGTTGATCAGAATGGAAAGGTTGATTTCTGGTGAGAGGTTTATGGTCTAGTTGAACCAGCTGCCCCTCTTGCCATGTGTATTATTCCTTCTCATCCTGTGACAGGGACATTCTAGTTATTATCCCCCTCTCTCTGCCCTAGTGTCAGGTCACAAATCTGGGTAGGCTCATTAAAGTGTCCATGTGTTGAAGAACATTTTGTTAGGAGGATTAATTGGCAGCCTGGCCTCACTACTGTCTCTGCTGGAGAGGTGCCTGACACAGCAGAGGACTCGCTTGTCCTCAGTCCACTAAATCGCCATTCTTAGAAAACTCTGGGAGCGAGGATGCGGACACTTGACCTGTCTCTGACAGCTTGGGGGAGGTGGGGATAAGGACAAAGAGAGGGAGGAATGCAAGGAGAATCAACATGTCCCACCAAGATCCTTCTTTTTTCACACTCACTGCACCTGGGCTGCCATTCCAAGCTAAGCAGAGCTCTCAGAGACATTCCAGGGGCTGAGAACATTATTCCATTGACAGCCCAGGGATCTCAAAATGATTTTTCTCAACTAGAGAGAAATTGTTTCGCTGCCCTGAGAACTTGGATGCTCAGATGGGGAAAACTAGGGCGTTACTCAAGTTAGATTTTTACCATGACGTCTCATCTCTCTAAACCTTAGGTTTATTCATTAATAAAATAGTAATAAATACACTTATTTACTTGCTTCTCAACCTTGTAATTTATAGATTAAAAAACATAGAAGGTAGTTTTTGTAAAGGTTCCTAAATTCTTCATCTGTGCACAAGAAACCTTACAGAAAAGAAAAAGTGTCCACATTAATCCCTGGAGAATGTTTAGTATTGCCTTTCTTATATTTTATTTTTTGGACAGTGGAGGGTCAGATGAGACAAGGCAGATAAAGCAACTGGTGAAACAGGCCAGAACCCTCACCACTCCAGAGATCGTTTAGCTCGGGGTGTGCCCTCAACACCACCACTCACTTCCTACTCATGAGAAAGGCCCCAATAAAACTGTGGAAGGCAGAGACATGAAGAGGGGGAAGGGGACAAGGAGCAGCAGGGGCGGGGGAGGAGACAGAGTTCTTCCTCTCACATCCTAGGTTCTGCATCAGTAGTTCTCAGGTCTTCATTGACACTAGTCCTCTGACAGGTGCACTGAGTCAAGGCAGCTGTATCAGAGTGTAGCCACGCTATTCTCTGTGCCACAAACTCACAGTAGAACAAACAAACAAGTCAGATTTCCCCCCAAATTTCCTTGATGAACCAATAAAATTTATTAATTTTATTAAGTGTATCCTCTGGTTGAGACTCTCCCAGGTGTTTTGAGGTGTGCTGGGGCATAATGGTTGTCTTGACAACAACCAGGGGTGCAATGATCAGAATGGCAATCTGACAAAGCTGTCTTTTTTGTGGAATGAATATTTTTTCTAAGAATGAATGAAACTTCAAGGAAAACAACTGATGCTGTGTTGCTAACGAGAAATCCCAGCCTTCAAGTGAAAATTTAAAATTTGGAAAACTTGAATCCGTCATCGGGGCTTGATAGATTTGTTGATACTTAAAGATAAAAAGATTTTTCGCATTCTTCATATTTATTTTTTTAAAGATTTTATTTATTTATGTTCAGAGAGGGGAAGGGAGGGAGAAAGGAAGAGAAACATCAATGTGTGGTTGCCTCTCACCCACCCCCTACTTGGGACCTGTCCTGCAACCCAGGCATGTGCCCTGACTGGGAATCAAACCAGCAGCCCTTTGATTCACAGGCCAGCACTCAATCCACTGAGCCACACCAGCCAGGGCTCATTCTTCATATTTCGAACTTCATCCTTAAGACTCAGCCTTCTTTTCTGTGTTCTCTCAGATACTTTCCCCTACCTTTCTTTCCCCCAGGCTGCGTGGTGTGCGTGTGCATGTGCACAGGTGTTTTCCTGAATAGGTCTATATTTCTGCCTCTACCTAGCTCTCTGGCAATCATTTATCTACCCATCTATATACATTTATGTGCTCATTTTACATAGAGGGATTGTTTTAGTTCATTATTTATTATGACATTGAGCAGAAACACAAAAACTATATACTTTCCAATATAAATCATTAAATATTTTTTGTCTACAAAAATAGTTCAGAAATTTTAGTTTTTAACTACTCTTCAGTCAGTATTTCCTATTTTACACTGTAAATTCAGGGTCAAACATAATAACCTTGGAATTTATTTGGATTAATTTTATAAAAGAATGGAAATGATGAAGCAAGAAGGAAAATACCACCAACCACTTAGCATATTCTGAATACTTAATAAGAACTCTAGGGTATTCTGTCTGCGCTATCTTCTATTAATTTGTGTTTGCTACTATATTTCTTTTTTTCTTAAAGATTTTATTTATTTATTTTAGAGAGGGGAAGGGAGGGAGAAAGAGAGAAACTTCAGTGTGTGGTTGCTCCTCACACACCCCCACTGGGGACTGGCCTACAACCCAAGCATGTGCGCTAGACTGAAAATCAAACTGGCGACCCTTTGGTTCACAAGCTGGCACTCAATCCACTGAGCCACACCACCCAGGGCAAATTCATAAAATAAGTTTTTATCATATTATCTCTATGATGCCAAAATGCTTATGATTTCTTATGTTGTAGACTACAAAATACAAATTAGTGCTCTGGTAACAACAGGCAAGTGTTAGCAGAACAATCCACTTATTAAGAATGACTAGAAAAGACTATAAAAATAAAAGGGGAAAAACATTTGAAAACATGAGAAAATTTTGAGTCAGAAACAAATTGAGGGCCAGACTCCTAGAGAGAGGGGCAAAAAAGATGCAGATATTCAGAGATAACAATTAGTAATGATTTTCCCCTAACATTTGTTATTTCCAAAATTTGGACTGAACTCCTGGAAAACTAAGCAGAAGTGTGGCACGTGAGAAGCTTGGATGGTAAGTATAACTCCTGAAGGTCTATAGAAATAAGGAGTTCATAGCTGACCAAGGAAGAAGGAACTTGTTAAACGTTGCATACATGACGTTGGGACCCAAAAACGGTGAACTGGAAATAAAAGACAAAACACACGTAAGTGTTCCCCAAAATAAGTGAGAGAAGCATATAAATGCTTACCTAAATATTGGAACAAATATTATGGTCCTGCTAGTAAAGGCTTAGAATTTAGGTATAACCATCACACATATGCACACCTCAGTTACAGAACATGGAAATGCAGTATGTGGTTAAGAGCAAAGCAATTACTGTTGATGTGTGTTAGGCCAGCAGACTCTAAATGCAGTAGTTTGAAAGCAACAGAACTTTATTTGTAACAAATACAGTGCAAAGCAGGAGTTTAGGTGGTAGGATGTTCTCCCATGCCTTAGATGCTGCCCAGGGCTCAGCCATGTCAGCCACTATGGACTCAAAGGAACAGTGAGAGGAAGCAAGTCTTCAGTTTTGGGGGACTGAAGTCTCAAAAGTTTTTCTACCACCCCAGCACCCTTTGAGCAGGCCAACACAGTTACATGAGCGTATTTAACTTACTCAGTATGCGGCACTTTCCAGAGAAGGGGTCTGCTCCCTAGGGAACTCCTTCTCATGTCTTACTGAGGACAAGCTATCTGAATTTGTGTGGGCCTCACCTCCCCCTTGAGAGGCGACTACACTAAAATTAGTGTTCTTCCTATTATAACACACTGATATAATGCTGCATTACTCACAATTGCCAAGTCTCTCATTAGCATTTGCTCAAAGTGTTTTCCTGTGAAAGGCAATGTGACAATTGGAATAACTAATGTAAATTAGTATTATTAAAAGCCAATGTGATGGTAATGAAAATGCAGACATTAAGGTCTACTTGGTCTTAATTCTGAACAGGAAAAAGTGGCTTTTCTTCTTTCTTACACTTACAGCGGCATATACGTTGGCTAACAGGGCAGACACTCTTCTCATTTATACAATTAATTAATCAGAAACCATTCACCAAGTCCCCACTCCCTGCCTGGCTCTGGGATGTGTGCACAAAGACAAATAAGCCAACACCTGCTCTTCTGAAGCTCCCAGCTCAGTACGGAGCAGCACTTCGCAGTAATGCCAGGAAATTAATGCCGCGGCAGCTAAGGGATCAGGAGCAGAATGAGGGTACGAGGAAAGCTGCATGGAAGATATGAAAAGCAAACCCAGCCTAAAGAACTGGTGAGTGGGAGAAGGGCTCCTCAAAGGCAGAAAGGGAGAAGGAGAGTGAGTTCCAGTTGGGCGGACACATTCTTTCCCTCCCAGCATTTTCTAAGCTTCCATGATGGATCTTCATCTGGATGCTAGGCACTGTCAATTAAAGGTGAATAAGACATGGACCCTGGTAAGGGACCTCTGTGTATCTTGGGGAAATAGACAAATAGTCACTGTAAACTATGGGGAGCATTAGGATGAAAGGAAACACAAATCCGTAGAATGAGCTATAAGGCTAGGAGACAGGGAAGGCTTCCACGAGAAATCACATCTGTGTGGAGATGAGGCGGTTGAGAAGCCAGTCAGGTGAATAAGAGAACAATTCAGTTCACAGACTAAGAGCTACAAAATTAAGGCATGGGGGTGAAGAAGCTTGGAATGAGGGTGAAGTGCAGTAATTCAGCCTCACAAAAGGGAAGGGAGGTAGGAAGGTGGGAGAGGCCAGAAATGAGGAATTATTATGAGTGAAGATAGAAGTAATAGAAGGGGTTGAAATAAGGACAAGCCATGGCCTGAATTGCACTCATTTAAACTAATATAATAATATGAGTGGATAAAAAGCTGTGGTACATTTACACAATGGAACACTACTTGGCCATAAAAAAAAGAAGGAAATTTTATCCTTTGCAAAAGCATGTATAGACCTGGAGAGCATTATGCTAAATGAAGACAGTCAGTCAGAGAGAGACAAATACTATAAAATTTCACTCATATGCGGGATCTAATAAACAAAATAAACTAACAACTAAATAGAAACAGACTCATAAATACAGAAAACAGACTGACAGCTGTTAGAGGGGAGGTGGGCTTCGGGGATGGGTAAAAAAGGTGAAGGGATTAAGCCAAGAAAAAAAAAAAAACCTCATAGAACAGATGACAGTATGGAAAGGGGGTGGGAGAAGGATGAAGAGGATAAAGGGTGACAAAAGAACAGTTATTTCAATAAATAGAAAACTGAATATCCATATGCAAGAAAAATAGACCTTGATATAAACCTCACATCTTAAACAAATGTTAACTCAAAATGGATCTCAGATCTAAATGGAAAGCACAAAACTTTAAAAAGGAAAAGATAGTAGAAAATCTTCATGACCTAGGGTAAGATATGAGACCAAAAGCATGATTTACAAAAGAAAATATGGACTGCAACAAAATTTTAAACTTTTGCTCTACAAAAGACACTGGTAAAAGAATGAAAAGACACTAAAAATTGGGATAAAATATTTTCAAATCACTTGTGATTTGAATGACAAAGGACTTGTTTGTATCCAGAAAGAACAGTCAAACTCAACATTAAGCTGTGGCTGGTGTGGCTCAGTGGATTGAGAGCTGGCCTGCAAACCAAAGGGTCACTGGTTTGATTCCCAGTCAGGGCACAAGCCTGGGTTGTGGGCCAGGTCCCCAGTGGGGGGTGTCTGACAGGCAACCACACATGGATGTTTCTCTCCCTCTCTTTCTCCCTCCCTTCCCCTCTCTCTAAAAATAAACAAGTAAAATCTTTTAAAAAACCCCTCAACATTAAGAGAACAAATAATTCAACTATAATAAGATGGGTAGAGATGGGTAGAGACTTGAAAAGACACTTCACCAAATAGGATATGTAGTAAGCAAACTATCACAGAATAATAAATAAATAAAATAAAATAATAAAAGCTAGTGGTTTCTGAGCTTTTGCTCTGGGTCAGGCTCAAGGCTAAGTGCTTTAATATCTCTCTGTCTCCAGTGCCAGGATTTACTTGAGGGGCAGGCCAGAACCAGAGGGACAGTGAAGAGGCCAGCAGGGAAGTGGCCCACACGGGGACTCGCCATCAGTGCTGTGAATCACTGTCACCTCGTTTCCCACAAGCATCATTTACCTCCCTTCCCCTTGCAGACCCTGAAAGACTTCATTATTATGTGGGGGTCTTTGCCTTATTTTATTGTTGTGGAGCAAAGTGAAGACTAAGACATGAACTGGGGTTTCCCCTTTGTAATATTCATTTACTCAGTTGTGGCTTTGGCAGATTATCTATCATCTCTGAACCTTAGTCTCCTTGTTGATATATAATAAAGGAATTATAAAACTGATTTAGAGTTGTGCACACTAAATAAAATAGGTGTGAAACACTAACCTGGGGCTTGGAATATGTCAAGAGTGCAACATGTATATATTTTGCCTCCTTATTTTCATGACATGATAAAAGAGGGGCTTCCCTGATCATATTCCCTTTCCCTGTTGTTCCCAGCCCTGTTTCTGACCTGCAGATATTCACTGGGTTGAGTTCAGATGCAAGGACTTTACAACAGCAAAGAGAGACCTAACTTTTCTGAAGTAGATCATCCCTGGCTTCCAGAAGACAAAAAAAAAGTATTAAAGTTCAGCTGAAAGGCAAAACCATCATTTGGTTGTAGATAGGTGTCAGGCTGTCATGACCAGGATGTCACCTGCTTGGATAAAGGACAACACTCCACGCTCAGCTCAACACCTTGTTACTCTCTGACAGGGCACACAAAGTCCTTGACCAACTCACACTGACCCTCTTCCTTTTGTCCAGCAAATGCATGCCTTGTGGTTTCACACAATTATTGGACATTTACTGATCGTGACTTCCTGTTTCAATATCAATGCATTTATAGATGATGTTCTCTCAGTGTAGGATGATCTTTTTCTCTTGACTGCCTGGCAAACTGTCATTTACTCATCAACATTTATCCCCAGTATGACCTACTCCATGAAGCCTTCCCTCTGCTATTCCCCCTCTTCTTTGTGCCCTCACCAGTTCCTGAATAACCTTCTCCTACTATGCCAACCACATTGAACTTCTCATACTTCACCATGAATATCTGAGAGGATCTAACCATTACTAAGAGAATAGGCAAAACAGTTTATTGCTGCTGGATCTCCTGCCACCAAGGACGGAGTGCCCCCAAAGGTAGGTTCAGAACACTGGTTTTTTGAGGAGACACAAAATATGCTCCAGGACGTGCAGTCTCTTGTGCTTTTGTTTGCACGGCCATGTGCATTTGTCATAACCATTACTATCTTCATACTGCTTATTTCACATATTTGAAACTAAGGCTCAAAGAGAACAAACCACAAGATTAAAAACACACTACTGACCAGTATTATAACATTTATTCAAATCTACGGCTTTTAACTTTATGTCTAGAAATTTCCGGTGTGCCTCAGTCTATTTTTCTTGGTTTATCTCCTACTCCCCAGCCACGATTCCAACACAGACTAACACCCTGGATTCCCTGGCACACGGGAGGAAACCATTTCCATAACTGAGGCAAAGCACCAAATTCTCCAGGGTGTGATGCCACTGTGACCCAGATCTCTTTAGCCCTGGGATTCTCCTGTGGTGGCTGTTGCAGTCACCACTATGCCAGCTCCCAGGGGTATATCATCACCTTTCTAGCTCTGGGTTATCTAGGTGTGAGCAAACACTTTTGTTCTTCTTTCCCTTTCCAGTAGCTGAGATGGAGACTTTCACAAAGGTCTTCACTAAATACTAACACAGAACACAACATGAAATGAGGGCTCAGTGATTTTCAAAGTGTAGAGTCAGACCACAGCATTGGTATTATTTGGAAACTTGTTATATATCCAAGTTCCCAGAAGTGTCAACCAGAAACCTTGAAAGTGAGGCTCAGTGATGTGCCTAATGGCCCTCCAGTTTAAGAACCACCATGCTAAAGAAAGTAGAGACAGTTCAAAGACAAGCAGGTGAACTATTTAAAGGCTTCAGGGCCCACAGTAGCTAACTGTTTAAACAGTTAGCAAAACAGTTAGCTACTGTGGGTCCTAGTCTGTCCCATGCTCTTTTGGAGGTCCCTGCCCAGTCACAAGTGTGGTTGAGTCCTCAGTTCTACCCTTTGCTTATCTCTTCTTTGCTCTCACTTACCCAAGGGAAGAGAGGGGCTGGCATTAGTCAACAATACAGTCCTCCTGAGAAAAACTATGAGCAGGACGTGGGGCCAAAAATTCATCTATGTTTGAATAACGGGACCCTCTCATCCACTTAGATCCCCATCAGCAGAGAAAACACCTTCAAGTCACTGAACTACCTTCTATTTCTTACACCAAATGTGGGCTCGAGAGTCAGTTTTCACTTACACCTTATGTGTCTAACTTTAATGAATTTATTCCCGTGGGTACCCTCATCAAGGTTGCCCCTCCATCTGATTAAGTTCAAACTCTGTCTCCCCTCTCATTACAAGTCCCACCTCTTCCCTGGAGCCTTCTTTCCTGAACTCATGTTTGGTTTGTATCTCCTTACTGTTTGTATTTAGAGGCAGCTCTCTGAATGTGACATCTGCTATCCTATGAAGCTAATGATCCTTATGTGCATAAATTATGTTGCCTTCAATTAGAAGGTAAATTATTTATGGACAGAAATCATGATGTATTACTGCTCATGTTTATAGAAGAGTCTAGCACAATTGTTTTAACACTGGATGCATATCAGATTCACCAGGAAGTACTTTAAATCATACTAATACTGAAACCTCAGCCAAAGCTATTCTGTGTAAACTGACCAAGGGTTGGCCATATGTATTAGAAGTGATTAGAAGGTACAGGCTAGGTAGAGGTTTGCTGACTGACCATTTCTTCTCCCTCTTTCTTCTCCTCCTCCTCCTCCCTCCTTTTCCCTCCCCCTTCTCCTCCCTCCTCCTCCTTCCTTCTCCTCCCCCTCCCCCTTCCTCTTCCCCTTCCTCTTCCTCTTCTTTTTCTTCTTCTTCTTCTACTACTACTACTGTACTACTACTTTGTAAATGATGATCTATGAATTTTATGTGTTAGGCACAGAATAGAACATTAACAAATATTTGTAGCAGGTGCTTGTACTAGTGAAATTGAAGCCGTATGGCATCAAACCGCAATCAGTTCTCGAACAGACTGCTCTTGTTGCTCGTGCCTTTTATAACTGATCTCCAGGAGATGAGGCTCTTGTGGTCCCAAGCCCCCAAATAACCCACTGGTCCAATAGCTAATGTTCTTGGTTTGGGGATGAAAAAGGCTGCAGTAGAGAGATCAGTGCCCTGAGATTTAGCTTGTGGGAGAGAAAAGGAAGGAGTTTCTGTGTGAGGCTTCTGGAGGCAATGACAACAACGACAACATTTGTGTAGGAATTCTATGGTTTACAAAACACTTACACAGCCTGGTATCCATTTCATCTTCCAATAGTATGACACAAATAATTGTGCCTGTTTTACATATTAAGAAACTGAGCTTCAGAGACCATTAAGTGATTTTAAGTGGGTTTCACAACTTGTAAATCCAACCGTGATCCCCTTTCTACTGCTTTTCCAATGCCTAACATACTGTATCTTAAAAGAGTTAAGCCTTACTGAGAAAGCAGATATTTGAGTTTTAGGGTTATGCTATTACAGAGGGAGGTTAATTCTTCAAATAGACTTAATAACAGAGTGAATACTTCTTTATCTTAGAAAAACTTTCTTTAAAAAACTAGATCGGATCCCAATCACATCATCCCAAATTTTATCTGTCTTGGAACACCATAGCTGTCATTGTTTAAATTGTGGACCTCACCGGCCTGCTGGCCTTGTCAATAGTAGCCATCCACAGAGAGCTACTGAAGTAAATCATCTTAGAGTGCTTGATCCTCTTGACGTTCTGGCAATCTGCACTAGGAAACCATTACTACTTTCCAAGGTACTTTTTCTCTCTGATTATCTAATTTCTTGTGGTTAAGGGCATAAAGTTAACACAAGTATATCTACATCCTGAAGAAGATACTATAGATAAATTCTATGGCTACCGTGTCTTTACTTTCCCTTCTCTGACATGGCATTACTCAATTTAGAAACTATTAAAGCAACCCACTCAGCCACCCACACTGGACATTTATAGTTGCATAAATTGATTTTCCTAGTGCTTAGTTCAAAATTTCACTGTTTTGGGAGGATCTAAGATGGGGACAGAGTAGGTGGGAGCTATACTCACCCCCTCCCAGGACCAAACTGGAATTATAACTAAAATGTAGAACAATCAACCTGCATAACCAACTGAAGACAAACTGAATAGAAGTCCTATAGCCAAGGATTTACAGAAGCAACCCTGAGATTGGCAGGAAGGATGGAGACATGAACAAGACTGGCCCTGCTGCCAGGGGCAGTGGCTGAGAATCTGGAGTCATATCCCAACTGTGAAGGTCCTCCCCTAAGAGCACTGGGAACTCAACCTGGTGCGAGGCTCCCATGCCCAGAGCACCAGAGCTGGGAAGAGTTGCCCACATAATATCTGGCTGTGAAAATCAGCAGGGATTTTGTCCGCCAGGGAGAGACATAAATCTGCTGGAGACCCAGGTGCTCTCTTAAAGGGCCAGTGCACAAAATCTCATTAGCAGCCACTTCCCCTGGGCTCTGGCAGAGGGAGGGCAGACAGGACTAACATGAGAAGAGACTGGGGCTTGTGGCTCTGGGGAGGAAGCTAAAGGGACAGCTGCTAGGATCCTTGTGCTGAGTCCTTCTCCAACAATGCAGACACCATCTTTCTTGGGTGAAGCAGTCCCCTCCATATGGCTGGCATCAGCCTGGGGGGATGTAATATCTTTGCTCTCTGGACTCCCTTTGCTCCACCCTGCATAGTTCATATTCTGGGGTGGTATCAGCTGCCTGGGCACAGGTTGTAAAGGTCTAGACAGACTCTCAGGGGATGTTAGTGACTGAGCTGTGTGGCTCTGAGTTGGTATCAATTCTCCTGAACTTTTCATGAGCCTGACCAGTGCCTCCCTCTTACAGAAGATGCACTAGCTGCACTCTTTCAACCTCCCTCTCACATCCGAAGGCCCTGCTATTGGTCTCTTGCTCTCTAGGAAGTTCAGGCAGAATTCAAGCAGACTAAGTTGTTTGGCCCTAGAACAGGGGTCATTTTTCCTTGCACACCCAACCTGTGCAGAGCCCTCACTTCACATGGCCAAATCTTGTTCTATTTGGGTCTGATAAGATCTGCTGGCCACACCCTGATGACTCCCTGAAATCTCACCCCAGCACAAAAGTCTGCAGGTAACTGGTGGGTGGCAGCTAGCCTTGGTATACCCTAGGATTTTTGATGAGTGGCCTCAGATTCAGCATGGGCACTGAGTTGGAACCTATATCTCTCTGATAAATGCCACTTGCCCCTACCAATAGCTCATTGAGAGCCTATGTCAAAAGTAGAGTAATTCAACTAGAGTAATACCAGAGGCTTTTTTAGTGACTGAGTCTAACAGGCAGCCAGCAAGCAGAAGCAGGTGGAGGCAGATCTTGTGGTGTTTAGGCCTTTTGCTAACCTGATCCAGGGCTCTGTGCTGATGGAAATTGGCCTTGGTGCACAGCTTAGTCATTCCCTTACATACCCAGGCCCAGCAAAGGAAGTCACAAACTGTGGATCGCGTTGTAGCTTCAAACAGATTGCCAAGGACTAGTCACAGTTATCATCTGATATTGGCATGTACCAGAGTCCTTTTCAAGAGGCTCCAGAACAACACACCCACTACATAACATCAGAGTAGGATCCAATGAGCTTCACAAGTGGTGTATCCAAAGGGAGATCTTGGAAGGCATCAGATTCTTGGGAGGCCTTAGAAGGCATCAGTGAGGCAAATTTCACTTTGTGTGGTCTGCGTCTGCACAGCAGCTTGTACATTGTGGTCAAGGTCAATCATTACAGTCATCCAACCTGAGGGTTAAACCCATGCACAAATAGGCCAATAGCAATTAAGACTCAATTACAACAGGAGGGCTCACAAAATCCACACAGGGATGTTCCTGGAGCACCCAGTTCAGGTGATCAAGGGGACTGTGGCACTGTGTCACATGGGATACATACTATCTAAGGCCACCCTACCAAGACTGGAAGATATACACAGAAAGAAACACAAGAGGTAGCCAAAACAGGGAGACAAAGAAATGTTCCCCAAATGAAAGAACAAGAGAAATATCCAGAAAAAGAAAGCTAAATAAATGGGGGTCAAGTGAACTGCCAGATACAGAGTTTAAAAAAAAATGATTATAAGGATGCTCGAGGAACTTAGTGAGAAATTCAACAGCATGAAAAAGAACATAAAACTATATTTAAAAAGTCATAAATGAAGAATATAATATCTGAAATTAAACATGCACAAGAAAGAATAAATAGTAGATTAGATAAAGCTAGTGATTTAGGAAAAAAGGTAGCAGAAAACACACAATCAAGCATCAAAGAAAAACTAATTTTAAAAAACCAGGGTAGTTTAAGGAATCCCTGAGACAACATTAAGTGTAACAACATTTATATCATAGGACTAAAAGAAGGAGAAGGGAGAACAAGCAACGGATTGTAAAAATAATGATTGAAAACTTCCCTAACCTGATGAAAGAAAAAGACAGAGAAGTTCAGGAAGTGCAGAGTCCAAAATAAGATAAACCTAAAGATGCCCACACCAAGACACATCATAATTAAAAAGGAAAAGTTTAAAGACAAAGAGAGAATCTTAAAGCAGCAAAGAAAAAGGCAGTTAGTTACCTACAAGGGAGCTCCCATAAGGGTGTCATCAGATTTTGCAAGAAAAACATTTCAGGCCAGAAGGGACAGGGCACAAAATATTTAAAGTGATGAAAAGCAAGAACCTACAACCAAGACAACTGTACCCAGCAAGACACTTATTTAAAATTGAAAGAGAAATAAAGAGTTTTCCAGACAAGAAAAAAGTAAAAGAGTTCATTACCACCAAACCAGGATTACTAGGAATGTTAAAGGGCCTTTTTTAAGATGAAGAAAGAAAAATTAAAGAAGACCAGACTTATAGAGAATAAAATTGCAATAAATACATACCTACCAATAGTTGCTTCATATGTAAATTGCTTAAATGGTCTAATAAAAAGACATAGAGTAGCTGAATAAATAAGTAAATAAGACCCATATATATGCTTTCTACAAGAGACCTACATCAGAACAAAAAACACAAATAGTCTAAAAGTATATAAATGGAAACAAAAATATTTCATACAAATAGAATTTTTTAAGAAGCTGGGGTAGCAATACTTATATCTGACATACAAATCTTGAAAACAAAGGCTAAAATAAGAAACAAATAGGAACATTACATAATAACAAAGGGCATAATCTTTGTAAGCATTTCCTAATCCAACACAGGAGTACCTAAATATATAAAGCAAATATGATGGGCATAAGAGGAGAGATTGACAGTAATATAGTTATAGTAGGGGATTTTAACACCTCATTGACATCAATGGATAGATCTTCCAGAGAGAAACTCAACAAAGAATCAGTGACCGTAAGGGACACTAGATCAGATGAATTTAATTGATATCTTCAGAGCATTTCATCCAAAAGGAGCAGAATTTACATTCTTTTCAAGTGTACATAGAATGTTTTTTTTAGAATAGACCACATTTTAAGACACAAATCTCAATAAATTTAAGAAGATTAAAATCATATCAAGCACTTTCTCTGACCATAATGGTATGAGACTAGAAATCAATGAGAATAAAAAAACTAAAAAAAACCACACAAAGACATGGAGGCTCAATACCATGTGACTAAGCAATGAATGGGTTAACACGAGATCAAGGAAGAAGTCAAACAATACCTTGAAACAAATGAGAATAAGAACAAAACAACCCAAAATCTATGGGGTACAGCAAAAACAGCCCTAAGAAGAAAATTTATAGCATTACAGGCCTACCTTGAGAAATAAGAAAAATCTTAAATAAACCATCTATCCTGATACTTAAAGGATTAGAAATAGAACAAGGAACAAAATCCAAAGTGAGTAGAAGAAAGGAAATAATAAGATCACAGCAGGAATAAACATAATAGAGTCTAAAAAAATAATATAAAAGATCAATGAAACCAAGAACTGGTTTTTTGAAAAGATAAACAAGATTGACAAAACTTTAACCAGGTCCATCAGGAAAAAAAATAGAGAGGACCCAAATAAATAAAATCAGAAATGAAAGAGAAGTAGTAACAATGGAAATATAAAGGATTATAAGAAATTATTACAAACTATACATGAAAAAATTGAACAATCTGGCAGACATGAATAAATCCCTAGAAATAGTCTTCTAAAACTGAATAAAAAAGAAACATAAAATGTGAACAGGCAGATTAAAACTAATGAAATTAAAGTGAACTAGTAATCAACAAACTTCCAATAGAAAACTCCTAGACCAGATGGTTTCACAGGTGAATTTTACCAAATATTTAAAGAACTAACACCTGTTCTTCCCAAACTATGCTAAAAAATTTAAGAAGAAGGAAGACTCTCAAACTCACTTTATGAGGTCATCATTATTCTAATTGTAAAACCAGATAAACACACTACCAAAAATGCAAATTATAGGCCAATATCCTTGAAAAACATAGATGCAAAATCCTCAACAAAATATTGTATTAGCAAAATAAATCCACCATTTTCAAGTGGGATTTATTCCTAGGATGCAAGGTCGTGAGGATATTTGTGAATCATTGAATGTGAGACCCACATAAACAAAATTAATGATAAAAATTATATGATCATACTAATAGATGTAGAATAAGCTTTTAACAAAATCCAGCATGTATTTATGATAAAAAAAACCCCCTCCCAGCCAAGCTGGAATAGAGGGAACATATCTCAACATAATAAAGGCCATATATCACAAACACACAGCTGACATCATACTCAATGGGAAAAAAATATAAGCATTCCCTGTAAGACCAGAAACAAGTCAGGATGTCCACTTTCACCACTTTTATTCAACATCATTATGGAAGTCCTAGCCATAGCATCCAGACAGGAAGAAATTATAGGCATCCAAATTAGAAAGGAAGAAGTAAAACTGTCATAATTTGCAGATGACATGACCTTGTATATATAGAGAGAACCTTGAAGATTTCACCAGAAAATTACTAGAACCGATAAATAAATTTAGTAAAGTAGCAGGATACAAAATAAATATTCAGAATTAGTTGCCTTTTTATACACCAGTAATAAACTAGCATAAAGAGAAACTGAAAAACAATTTTTTTCAATTGCTCCAAAAAACCACACAAGGAATAAATTCAACCAAACAGGTAAATTTAAGACACTAAAGAAAGAAATTAAAGAAGATACAAATAAATGGAAGCATATCCCGTACTCATGAATAAAAATTAACATTGTTAAAATTTTCACACCACCAATGCAATCTATAGTTCAATACAATTCCTATCATATCAATGGTGTATATCACAGAACTAGATCAAATATTCAAAAATGTATATGAAATCACAAAAGATCCCAAATTGCCACTATGATCTTGGGAAAGAAGAACAAAGTTGGAGGAATCACCCTACCCATGGATCTGGAGAGCATTATGCTAAATAAAATAAGTCAGTCAGAGAAAGACAAATACTATATGATTTCACTTATATATGGAATCTAATGAACAAAATAAACAAAATGGAAACACTCAGATACCGCAAACAGACTGAAACCAGACCTGAAACCAGTACCAAATAATATTGAACATAAACTGTAATTTAAAAAAATTTAATTAAAAATAAAAATAAAAACCTTCACATGATAACTTTCTAAGGAGATTCTCAGCTAAGCAGTTTAGCCACCTCTTCCAACTCTAATAACACAAACCCCTCCCCAATTTTTCTTCTTGTCTCTTTACCCATTTTCTGCATTGAGAATCTCCTTTTAATTGTTCTCTCCTTCTTGTGGCCCACTAAATCTATCCACACATTGGTGCCAGATTAGTCTTCCAGAAACACAGCTGTGACATGATCACATCTTATTTAAAAGTCTTTTTATAATTACCCATTGCTTATAGAATAGGTTCCATCATTCAAAATATTCAGCCAACCCAGCTGCATTCCTAGTGTAAAGGGGAAGCTAAGATGCAGGTTCAGGAGCAAAACTGCCCAGATTTGAATCCCAAATCCATCAATTCTAATGCTTACCTGGCATGCATCCTTGCACTTATACTTCTTTTCTGTTCTTTTCATTAAATTTATTTAATGATACAGGTTTCAGGTGCACAATTCCACAACACATCACTGTATATGGTATTGTGCATTCAGCACCCCAAGTCAAGTCTCCATCACCATTTATCCCCTCTTTGCCCTCCTTGACCTCCCACCATCTCCCTACCCCCAGCAATTGTCACACTGCTGTCTGGGTCCATGAGTTTTTTTCTCTTTTTATATCTTTTTTTCTCAATCCCTCCACCTCCAGCCCCTCAATCTCCCCTTCCCTGACAGGTGTCAGCCTTATTGTTTGATAGCTTAGTTTTCTATCTGTTACAGAAATAATTATAGAGTTGTATGAATTAAAATATCTAGTGCCCCTTATATAATGAGCATAAAACAAATGCTATTTATCTATTATTATCACTATTTATTATGGCTTGGCCCACATGACTTCCCACTAGAAACTTAGTCTACCCCTCATTCTAGTCTGTCCTCCTCAGGCTGCCTTTCAGCTGGGCCTTTACAGTGTGGCCCATGCTGTTCCTTCCTTTTAGTGTGAAATGCCTTGTAGCCATATCAAACTCAGGAAAGAAAAAACAGCTTAGATTTGTGTTCTAGTAACAATTGGTTGGTGTTGGCTGCCTGGAGGGATGAGTGGAGAAACATGTAGTGTCTGTGTCTTCACTCAGCGTAGGTGAGGTGGGGGAGAAGGAGGCTGCAATCAATTGTTGATGGGGGAGCAGCAGTGCACCTAAAAGTGTTTACTGTTTGAGGCTTGAGAGCTCTCATTGTCGAGAGTTCTGGCCTAGATGGAGTCGTATGTAGAAATGCTTCGCTTCCTCACACAACCAAAAGAAGGATAACAACCAATTTAAGAACAATAAACAACCAGAAGTGCCAGAAAATCAAGCTGCATGGACCTCCAACAGCCAGGGAGTTAAAGAAACATTCACCCAGACTGGGGAGAGGTGGAGATGGGAGATGGGCAGCCAAGCAGAGAGGACATGAGGCAGGGCGGCGGACTGCACAGGCGAGGCAGAGCTGGCTGAATGGGAAACTAAAGACTCAAAGCTAGCTATAAAATACTGTGGGGGTTACCATGGTGGGAGAAACCCCCAGTTGCATTGGAAAGTGGGGCTAGAGTGGAGTGAGTGTGGCATTGTTCCCTCTTCTACCCCTCCCTTATAGACAGTGCCATAACGCAGCAAAGAGGGTGGCCCCACCCTGGCGAATGCCTAAGGCCCTGCCCCCTTACAATGTAACAGGTACAGCGAGACAAAGAAATACAGCTCAAATGACAGCACAGATCCAAACTCCAGAAGAAGAACTAAGCGACAAGGAGATAGACAACCTATCTGACGCAGAGTTCAAAACACTGGTAATCAGGATGCTCACAGAACTTATTGAACTCAGTCACAAAATGAAGGAAGAAATGAAGGCTACCCAAAGTGAAATAAAGCAAAATATACAGGGAACCAACAGTGAAGGGAAGAAAACCGAGACTCAAATTAATGATTTGGACCAAAAGGAAGAAATAAACATCCAACTGGAACAGAACGAAGAAACAAGAATTCAAAAAAATGAGAGGAGGCTTAGTAACCTATGGGATAACTTTAAGCACTCTAATATCCAAATCATAGAGGTGCTAGAAGGAGAAGAACAAGAGCAAGAATTTGAAAACTTATTTGAACAAATAATGAAGGAAAACTTCCCCAATCTGGTGAAGGAAATAGACTTCCAGGAAGTCCAGGAAGCCCAGAGAGTCCCAAAGAAGTTGGACCCAAAGAGGAACACACCAAGGCATATCATCATTAAGTTATCCAAGATTAAAGATAAAGAGAGAATCATAAAAGCAGCAAGAGGAAAGGAGACAGTTACCTACAAAGGAGTGCTCATTAGATTATGAGCAGATTTCTCAAAAGAAACCTTACAGGCAAGAAGGGGCTGGAAAGAAGTATTTGAAGTCATGAAAGGCAAGGACCTACATCCAAGATAACTCTATCCAGAAAAGCTATCATTTAGAATGGAAGGGCAGATAAAGTGCTTCCCAGATAAGGTCACCATCATCAAGCCCTTATTATATGAAATGTTAAATGAACGTATCGAAGAAAAAGTGTCAATAGTAAAATGACAACAAACTCACAGTTATTAACAACCGAACCTAAAACAAAAACAAAAACTAAGCAAAGAACTAGAAGAGGAACAGAACCAGAGAAATAGAGATCTCATGGAGGGTTTTCAGTGGGGAGGGGGAAGGGAAGAATGGGGTGGGGAAAGGTCAGGGAATAAAAAGCATAATTGGTAGGCAGAAATAGACAGGGAGAGGTTGACAATGGCATAGGAAACAGGAGTCAAAGAACTTGTATGTACAACCCATGGACATGAATTAAGGAGGGGAATGCTGGAGGGTTGGGGAAAACAGGGCAAGGGAGGATAAAGGGAAAAAATTGGGAAAACAGCAATAGCATAATCAATAAAATATACTTGAAAATGAAGGCTCTCATTATTTTATTTTTTCACTTACTTTTTAAAGTATTTTATTTGTTTATTTTTAGAGAAAGGGCAAGGGAGGGAGAGAAACATCAATGTGAGAGGGAAACATTGATCTACTGCCTCTTGCGCACATCCTAACCAGGGACTGAACCAGCAGCCCAGGCATGCGCCCTCATCAGGAATTGAGCCAGTGACCCTTTGCTTTCTGGGATGTAGCCCAACCAACTGAGCCACACGGGCCAGGGCTTATTGTCTATTTTAAATGCATTACTTCACATCTCTCCATCTCAAGGTACTTATTTGTAATTTCATCTACAAAGTCCCTCCACCATAAGGTAACGTATTCATGGACTCCAGAAATTAGGTAACAGGATGCCTTTTAAAAGAACATTATTCTGTTTACTACACATTTTTAGTGCTTATTATGTACCAGGTGCTGTTTTAAAATGCTTTGTGCCCATAATTTAACTAACCCTCTCAATAGCTCTTATTAGAAAGGTGCTATTATTATCATCCCTCTCATAATTAAGGAAACCAAGACACAGGTAAGTTAAGTAACTTTCCAGAATTCGGCAGTAAATGGTAGCAAAGTCAGGATTTGACTTGGGTCCTCTGGATCCTGAGTCCATATTCTTAACTCCTATGCTAACACCTTGTTAAATAATTAGTGTTTGCTTATCTGAGCAAATTTAACAGTGATATTATTTTTAGGGGGCTTGATATTTACATGAGTAACTTATTATCTTTGAATACTTCTCAATATTCACATGCATATACACAACCTCCATACATATAGAGATATATTGTTGTGTAGGCCAGTTTATTCTAGGTCCCTGAGTTATTTTTATTTAACTCTGGAAATCTCACTAATTTCTATGATTGGAGTCTTCTCAGTGTTTTGTCAGTTTTTGAGGATCCATTGTTCTTACAATAAACCAGTAAATGTGCCTTAAATATTTTCTGCAGTATCGATTAAAGGGTCAAATGCCCAAAGACTAAAACTTCTGATATTAAAAAAGTGTTTTTGTGTTTTTTAACTGGTTTTGGTGCTGAAACTCTTGTGGAGAGTTATACTGCACTCACTGCAGCTGAATCTATAGGGGTCTCCATCTCTACTTCTACCTGCTTCACAGGCATGAAACATTTCTTAGCTTCATCTTTAAAGTAATGGGAGCCATCAAAGCCAGATTTTAACAACGTGGACAAAACCATTGCATTTAAGTTTTGAACAGGTCACTTTTGCTGCCGATGAGAGTGTTGGACCTTCGACCAAATAGAGGGCCATTTCAGCAGTTTAGGCAGAAGACGGTTATAGTTGGACTAAAATTTTCTTAAAGACATAGAGAAATTGATATCTTTAAGAAATATTTAATTAATAAGTATCTTGGTAATAACTTGAATATAGGAGCTAAAGGAGAAGTCAGAGGTAACTACCATGCTTCAAGTTCACCTCATTGGATAAAAAACACATTTAATGTTAGGGCACAGTAAAGGGAGTGGTCATTAAAGACTACTTAATTTAGCTTTTAACATAATGAGTTTGATGTACTTTAGTAAACATCCAAGGAAATGAATCAGGAAGGCACAGAAGAAAAGTGTGTACTGAAGATATTTATAATAGCATATAATGATTTGAATGAGATCCTGAACCTCAATCCTTAAAGTTTACATAGAGGAAAATGAGCTTTGAAAGGTAGAGTAGTCACCTCTTCAATTGGTGAGCCAATTATTGTCCCTTTCATTCCGACTCACCCAACACCAACCCTGAGTGAGCACAGAGCTTCTATAATCACAATGGAGACAGAGAGAGGGCAGAGGAAGCGGAAAATTCCATGTAGCTGCGAGGATCACTGCCTTCATCAGACTTGCCACTGAAAACTCACAGCACTGTCATCACAGATATTTTTTGCTTTCTGTCACTCAAAAAACTGCACCTTACTTTCTTCCGTACTACTGGGAGCAGATCGTTTTCCCATTACTCCAACGCTGTGGTTTGCAAAAAAGCTGCCATATGTTTTTATTGGTAGCCTCCTGGAACACAGTCACAGTCACTGGTCTCAAGGCAGAGCCGTGACCTAAGATGGACAGGTTGGGGACCTTTCTTATTTATTTTTTAAACTTCAGACATAAGCCAGCCAGCCTCAGTTTTTTACTGGTGATAGTATTTTTATTGTGGTCCTCACACCTAGTGAAACATGTCCAAAGACAAGGTGGAATTCAGCCATGTGGAGGACGTCTGTCTGAGGGACAGAAGTCCATCTGTAAGGAGCACAAATATAGGTGGAAATAGCCCTGGTGGTCAGCAACGTCCTGTATTAGGTCACTTGTGATGCACAGCTGCATCCCAGCCCTTATTGTAGTTTGCATCAGTAAGAGAATAAATGACATTTTGTTGCAAAGGTAATATCTCATTTTGGGTTCAGATGCTTGGCATGCATCTGCTCACTAAGTGAGTGCTCATGCTCTATGGCTGGGAGAGCTGCTGTGACTGCTCATGGGTACACAGCCTCTGCCTGGCGGAGAAGAGAGGCTCCCTGCACCCCTAGGCTGAGAGGCACTCTCCGACCAGAGCAGGTTCTGCACTGAGCGGCAGCAGCAGCTCAGGAAGGGGGTGGATGTGTGTGGTTTGCTCAGGAGTGATGTGTTATAGTTTGGTAATTGCCTTCTGGGACTTGGAGTTGCCATTATCTCTTACAAGGTAATGAAGCTGTGGGATGACTCTACTTTCCTTAATCTGCTGAATTCTATTGATTTAATTTTATTCACTCAAGTGGAAAGGGAGTGGGAAGACAAAGTCTCCCGCTATTGCCAGAGAGGCAGCCTATCACCAAGGGCTTCTCCTGACTCTAAAATTTCCTTAGGACCTGCCTGCTGCATGTTAGGATGCAGAGTGTGAGCAACTGTTGTGTGTGGGGGGTGGGGTGCATATACATACAGCATAATCCAGAAAAATGTTTCTTACTAAAGGAATTATTTCTTCCTGATTATCTGAGCTAACTGAAATGAGACTTGCACGAACTGCTGTATAGCCCATCTGGTTCTTTATAAATAGTAATGATAAAAAGCTTTTATGTGTTGTCACCAATTATGTACCAGAAGGATGTTGACACTGGCTTTATATTGCCCTTAATTTCCACAATGAGCTTACAAACTGTGCATCGTTAATACCACTTTATATGTGAAGAAACTGAGGCTCCAAAAGATTAGGGCACTTAATCAAAGCATTCCCATGGATATGAAGAAGGGCTTGAACTCAAACACAGGCTTTCAAATAACACATCCAGAGAGAACTGATCTCTGAATTTCCCCTAGTGTGTATATCTCTGTAGTTATAACCAAGATTACTACTTCACAGGGATAAAAATGGTTTGGTGGTCATGCAGTACAAAGGTTTTCCTTTCTGATAGGAAGCTCTCCCACCTCACCTCCTCTCCTGTCTGAACCAGCCCAAGGATGTGGGTTCCAGTTCACGACAGCAGACTGGATCTGATGACCATTGGAGTTTGCTACCCAGTCTGAAGATCTCCTGTTAGGACAGGAGGAGCTGGCCCTGTCACTTTACATTGTCAGAGGGCAACCCTCCTCAGGAGGCAGAGAGACAGTGAGAGCCAACTCCAGTGACTTTCAGACAGGTGTCTGAGGAGATAACCGTGCCTTCTTATTCACAAGCCTTTCTGCCGATGCACCAGGGATTAATGCCAACTCACAGTTTCCTTTCAGATCTGGACCTGCTGGTGTAAAAATGTTCAGCTCAGAGCACATTTTCTCACTTTCTTGCCCCTTGAGAACCTTCTCCTATGGCTCCTGTCCCTATCACGAGCCCTGGCTCTGAAAACAGTATTAGTGCTTTAGCCAACATCTTCCTCCAGTGCTGAGCATTTAGCCCTAAAACGTAGGCTAAGGGAGCAGTAAACCAAAGTGACCCCTACCCAGAAGGAGTATCCTTGCTTGTTCAGGTTCATTTCTAAACCAGAGTGTCAGGCTCAGGACCTCAGCCTACCAGAAGGCGCTCTCATCTCGACAAGGTGGGCTTAGAACCATCAAATGGTAGAGGCCAAATTCACTTTCATGCAGGTTCTGCCTTCTTGTCCCTGGGTGAACCCTATGCCAGAGATACATCAAGTTCAAAAATCAGCCTCTAGGCTTGTTAATCACATGATGGTCTGGCCACCTGGCCTGAAGCACTGGGGCTGGGGTTGACACTGGTCCAGAAGGAGGAGAAATTTCCACTTATTTTCACCTCATCATCCAACTCAGCCACAGGGTTTCTGAGATGAGAGAGATGCGAGGGCATCAGAGAAAGGAAGAGTCCAGTTCTCTTTGGCTCAGACGACATTCCTCCATCCCTCCTAAATGAGGTCTCTCTCATGTGTTAGCTGCTTCTCCATTCAGCTCACAGATATGACTCCATTTCTCTCTGTTCTTATATTCACTTCCCTTTCTTTTTTTGCAGACTCTTTCACTAGTTCTTGTATTAAAAAATATTTTTTATTTGTTTTTATTTTTAAAGAGGGGAAGGGAGGGAGAAAGAGGGAGAGAAACATCAATGTGTGGTTGCCTCTCATGTGCCCCCTACTGGTGACCTGTCCAGCAACCCAGGCATGTGCCCTGACTGGGAATGGAACTGGTGACTTTTTGGTTTGCAGGCCAGCACTCAATCCACTGAGCCATATCAGCCAAGGCTCTCATTAATTATTTTAATTGTCAACTCTTGTACAGAGTTTTGTTTTTCTTTCATTCTGTTTTTTCTTTCTTCCTTTCTTTGGAATAGGCTCTTGGTCCCCCTTTTCTCCCTACTTCCCCTCCACTCCCTGAACACACTTAGTTTTTTTTATCTTTCCTTCCTTTCTTTTTTCACTTTTAATTTTTCCTTTTGTGTTCTTCCACTTACTGTCTTCCCCATTCTCATCTTTAGTTTTTATTCCACCTGCCCCATCACTTCATACCCTCTATGAAGCACAGGAGGTCTCTCATCCTCCTGAGTTCATCTTTGTCCATCTGCCTCTCTCCTTCCTGTTCTCTGAACATCAGCCTGTGCTGGTCATTTTCAGTCCACTATTCATTTTGAATGCCAGGTTTCCAAGCAATTCTTGAAAACAAACCAGGAAACATAAAAAAAGAAAATCCAAATTGTCCTGAAATAAGGGTGAGGGTCTGTCTCATTCACCTTCCAAATGTGAGCTGTTTTATTCATTTAAACCCCTTGACCCTCACCTGTCTCACTTAATTCATATTAGGAGCCCGAATCTCCTGCCATGGAATAACAATGAACGTTGCTGAAACCCACTGAACAAATGTTCCTAGTCAGGAATTGGTAGTGTTAGGAAGTGTTCACACAGGACCTCCGAAAGCCAGGAAGATGCTTGTCCTCTATACGGACTCCTGCTGAAAGCCTCAAGCACGCACTGATTTAGTCCATGTTTATGCAGAGACATTACAAGGCCAGCTTCTCCCCGTTCTTGGTAATGAGCATATGCCCTGGTTCCTACAGGAAGTACGGCCAGCTTTTATTCCTTGCTGACTTATTTTGCTAAGAATGAGTGTGAAAATTGAAGACTATTTTAATTTCAAGACCTAGTGATTCAAAGGTATTCTGGTACTTAAATACTATCTCAGCAAGTAAGGATAAAAAAAGCCCCAAAAGCTATCCCAGGAAGATTAGAATGGACAATAGCCTGGTAGGATAGAACCACTCAGTGACCTGTCTCCTATATCCCAATAAAAACAAATTCACAAGAAAAAGAAATTTGTGGCAAACACACACACACATTAGGAAATCACTCCTTTCCTTAGCTCTGGTCTACGAATGTAGCCACAGTGGAAAGACAGCGCTCCCTCTATGCCAGCCACTTTCCCGGAGTTCACGTTAGGCCTGAACATTTCTGCACTCTGTTTTCCAGTGTCTTCTGTACTGCTCCAAGAGAGACAGTTGTTCCTAAGACACTCTGTAAGTTGTTCAGAGTTCAACTTACATATAAAATACAACTGATAGAAATGCAGTTTCTTAAATAGAGAACTGTTTTATCCCAAAGCACAGTTCTTTGTCAGAAATGCCATTACTAGATCTAGAATTAATATAAGAAATGACCTAAAATCTTCTAGGAATAAAAGTCCCACCCACCTTGCTCTGACATCCAGCATGTCCCACGAGAGGCTATGCTATAGGCCGTCAGGAAAAACCGCACCACCCAGCCACACCGAGGCTTAGAGTAGATACATGCATGATCAGTTCAGCGGTACATGTCTCTAGAAGTGTGTCTCAGCCACAGAATGTAGGACTTGACTCAGGGGATTGGAACATCCAGCCCATTGTGTGTAATTCGCAGGGCCAAGAGATAGGTGGAATGTCTGTGAACAGATTTTATTACCAGAGTGTAATAAGAAAAAGCAGGGTATTATATAAATAATTAATCCTGGTGGGCCAGAGAATGTTCTTCAGTTCTATGGATAGGTTTCCTTGAGGTCCATGGAAGCCAGAAGTAGGTCAAATATAGGAATTTGGATTTCTAAAATAAAATAAAATTTTTGAAATGAAGACATGGCTTTAGAATAGCTTGAAGAACTTAATTTCACTCCAAATCCACCTACGTATTCTTTCTTGAGAAATATTTAATTTTTTTAATGTCCATCTATCACATAAGTTATAAAAGTCTTTAAGGCAGAGACTTGATTACCAAAAAAACAAAAATAAAAAACAAAAACAAACAAAAAAACCCTCACCACAACTTTGCACATAGCACAGGTAGAAATATTCCTTGATTTTTACATGTGAAGTATCAGAAATGATCATTCTATTTCCCTCTCCAGGAGTGCCCATGAACCAGCAGTCATCCCTGAGATGAAAGAGTGGCCACAGTGGGAGCCGAGCTACGTGCCCCACATCCTCACACTTCTCCATCTACTGTTCTCTCAAGAAGCAGGAAAGAAGCAGGGCTCTTTCTGAGCCCTGTATCTACCCTGAAAAAAATCAGCACTCTCTCTGTTTTCTGTTCCAATTCCCCTCTGGAATATCTTGGGTGAGAACTAATGATAGGAGTCACAGTGAACAGCAAGAGAAAAAGGGTCACCTAGTGATCTGACGGGTGGGCACAATGTCTTTCCCCCAGTTTCCCACCATCAGTGACTGGAGCCCTGGCCCTGACCCCATGAGGAACATAAATTCCGTATCCGGTGGTTGAAGGGTACACAGATATACACAGAGTCCTGTATATCTAAATTGGGGAAGAGCATGTCCGCTTGGCAGTGGGTCTTTTTGGTGTCCTTGGGCATAGTAATTCCATTGAAAGATCATGAAAAAAATTCTTATCAACATCTAATCAAAGCAAAGGGGACATTGGCTTTTAAAATTTTTTATTTATTTACTTTTTTATCCTCATGTCCCAGGAAGAGGTCACATTTGCCAAAATTTTTCTTTCCATTAAGTCCTTCAGGGCTCGTATTTAAAAGCCCATTCACCACTTCTGTTATGTAGTTATTTACTAAACCTTCTAACATGTTAAGAATACCCGTCACCTGGCTAAGGCTGAGTTGGAGCCAGAAAGTGGGGTTGGGTCAAGTCAGGGACAGTAGTGGAGAATCCAGGGCTGTTATATTGAGCTTCTAGGAGAAAACAAAATCTATCCTTAGATGCACTTCTGAGTTGAGGTTGAGTGATTCACTTCTGCTGACCTAAGTGGATTATTCTCCCAGGGACTGTCAACTAATGTCCTAGGAAGGTGCTGGAAAGATTTGGTTAAGCAATTTAGTCAGCAAGACCCCCATACCGTCTTCTAACAGCATGAGTGTTTAATAGGTCAATAGTGTGAGCCCCACAACATGCTCCCCTACCCCTGGCTTAAATAGAAACTTGACAATAACAATCCTGTCCTTTCCATAACATTTTCCCATCCCCACTCATTTATCCTGAATATCTATTCATCTGAACATCTAGCAAGAACCATGAATTGTGCAAGGCCCTGAGTCAATAAAGCATGGTGGTGACCTGGGCTTGACTCCTAACTTCTGAGAGAAGTATTTATTGTCTGAGAGACCTTGGCTAAATCACACAATTAATCTGAGCATAACCTTTTTAAACTATAGTAAATAATTAATAACACTTGCCTCACATTTAAGGTTGCTGTATTTAAAGCAGTTATACATACGGTGCCTTACAAGTACTAAAAAAAATACTATTGTGATTCTCAAAGTATAGTTTCCAGCCCCAGAGAGCTTACAGCTCCTGGGGTTTCTGGCCAAAAGAACAAATAAATGACAGGAGCCAATTGCCAGACATGCAGATTTCTTTGCAACACAACATGTTTGGAATATTTTCTAAATTCCTGCTCCTACCCAAGCCATATCCCAGATAACCAGAGGCTAAATTTGCAGTACAATGAGATCATGTAGAATTCAAACTACTATTTCACTTTTTCTCACATGCAGTACAAGTTATTTTTGCAAAGCACACTAAAATCATTTCCATGGAAACTACTTCATCAGTTAGGACTCACTTCACTGATACTGCAGTGGAATTTTATTGTTGATATCTTTTGGGAAAAAAATGCTGAGTGGATGTGCATGGACAGTTGTGTATGTTTTCAGTAACATACACACAGTCCTTCTGATGCACCTTTTACTTAGGGATTTGACAAAGCAGACTGATTGTTGCTGAGGAGGGCATGGCATCACTGTCACCATGTGCATCAACACAGGCTCCATAGTATTGAAGGCTCTGTTAGCAATCAAGCAGGTTAACAAGAAGAAAGGGTTGGATGCAGTGGTGAGTTAAAGAGAGACGAGTCAGTGGGTGGCACATGGTCACCATCAATGAGGAAATAAAAGATAAATCAGGATGAGTTTGGGGAAAAACAGCCCCGGAGGCCAGTTTCAACTACCAATGCCTAGCATGAAGAAATAATGGCACTGTGTTACCTAAAATATTCCTTAGGCCTAAAGCTCTCTTTCTTCTTGACCCACCCCCTCGCACAGCTCGCTTGGGACACTGCTCCTTTCTCACACCACAGGTACACACACATGCACACGCATCTATTAACATGTACTCAATTGAAGTCTCAAATATTCATTGATAATTTACTATGCACCAAGCATTCTGAGAAGTTCAAAAATTGGAAAGGTAGGGCTCATGCCCACAAAGAATTTTAAAGCTAAAAGGAAAGGCAGAAAAGTATACAAATACTGGATAGGCAAATCCAGGTAAAATTTTACAGAATGGCAATCTAACATGATAATATACAACCTTAGTCAACTCAGTTTCCAATGTTTTAGTTCCCTCATTTATAATTTGGTGGTAAATATACATGAAATGTTTTCAAGGAGTAAATAAAATTCTTCTAAATAGCTATTCAAATATAAGGGACAGGTACACACATGTTCTGCAGGAGTCATTAGCAAAAGTCTAATTGTGGAGGGTGTAGTTGAGACAGGTCCTACATTCCAAACCAAATAAAAACACTACAAAGAAAGAAAATTATAGGCCAATATCCCTGATGTACATAGATGCTAAAATCCTCAACAAAATATTAGCAAATTGGATCCAGCAATATTAAAAAGATCATACCTATGATCAGGTGGGATTTATTCCAAGGATGCAAGGTTGATACAATATATACAAATCAATAAACATGATATACAACATAAAAAAATGAAAGATAAACACCACATGATTATATCAATAGATGCAGAATAAGCATTTCACAAAATCTGGCACCCATTTATGATAAAAACTTTCATCAGAGTGGGAGTAGAGGGAACATACTTCAACATAATAAGACCATATATGACAAACCCACTGCCAGCATTATACTCAGTGGGCAAAAACTACAAACATTTCCCTTAAGATTAGGAAGAAGACAAGGATGTTTGTTTTCTCCACTCTTATTCAACAACTGGAAGTCCTAGCCACAGCAATAAGACAAGAAGGAGAAACAAAAGGTGTCCAGATTGGAAAGGAAGAAGTAAAACAGTCATTATTTACAGGTGACATGACACTGTATGCAGAGAACCCTCAATATTCCCCCCAAAACTTGTAGAATAATAAATGAATTCAGTAAAGCAGTAGAATACAAAATAAATACCCAGGAATCAGTTGCATTTTTACATACCAATAATGAACTATCAGAAGGGGAAACTAAGACAACAATCCCATTCACAACTGATTAAAAAAAAAATAAAGTACCTAGAAATAAATTTAACCAAGGATATAAAAGACCTGTACTCAAAAAAATTATGACACTGAAGGAAGAAATTGAAGAAGATACAAATAAATGGAAGTATATACTGTGTTCATGGATAGGAAGAATTAACATAATTAAAATGTCTTTACTACCCAAAGCAATTTATAGATCCAACACAATTCCTAGCAAGATACCTATGGTGTATTTCACAGAACTAGAACAAATATTCCAAAAATTTTATATAGAACCCCCAAAGACCCCAAATACCACAAAAATCTTGACAAAAAAGAACAAAGTTGGAGGAATCATACTACTGGTGTCAATTTATCATACAAAACTGTAGTAATCAAAACAGCATGGTACCGTGATTTAAAAAAAAAAAAAAGACAGATAGATCAATGGCAAAGAACAGAGAGCCAAGAAATAAACCCATGTCTTTATAGTCAATTAACATTTGACAGAACAGACAAAAACATACAATGAGGTAGAGGTAGCCTATTCAATTAACAGTGCTGGGAAATTTAGACAGATAAATGCAAAAAAAAAAAAAAGAAACTAGTCCATGTTCTTACACCATGCACAAGAAAATACTCAGAATGGATTAAGGAGTTAAATATTAGACTTGAAACCATAAAAATCCTAGCAGAAAACATAGGTAGTAAAATCTTAGACATTTTTTCATAGTGATATTTTTTCAATATATCTCTTTAGGCAAGGGAAACAAAAATAATAATCAAATTGTACTACATCAAACTAAAAAGTTTTTGCACAGCAAAAAAACCCATAAACAAAATGAAAAAGACAACCCACTGAATGGGAGGACATATTAACCAATTATACATCTGAGAAGAGGTTAACATCCAAAATTCATAGAGAACTTATAAAACTCAAAACAAAATCCAAAATGAAATGGAAAAAAAAACCAAGCAATCTAATTGAAAAATGAGCAAAGGATGTGAATAGACACTTCTCCAAAGAGGACATACAGATGGCCAATATACATATGAAAAAATGTTCAACATCGTTAATCATCAGAGAAATGCAATTTAAAACCACAATGAGATATCACCTCACACCTGTCAGAATGGCTATCATCAATAAATCAGCAAACATTGAGTATTGGTGAGGATGTAAAGACAAGGGAACCCTTGCCCTGGCTGGTATGGTTCAGAGGATTGAGTGCTGGCCTGTGAACCAAAGGGTCGCTGGTTCAGTTCAGTTCCCAGTCAGGGCACATGTCTGGGTTGTGGGTCAGATCCCAAGTAGTGGGTGTACAAGAGGCAACCACATGTTGATGTTTCTCTCCCTCTCTTTCTCTCTCCCTTCCCCTTTCTCTAGAAATAAATAAATAAAATCTTTATAAGAAAAAGAAAAGGAAACCCTGTACACTGTTGATGGGAATGCAGACTGGTGCAGCCACTGTGGAAAACAGTATGCAGTTACCTAAAAAAATTAAAAAATTAAACTTCCTTATGACCCAGGACTTCCATTTCTGGTGATATATCCAAAGAAACCCAAAAGAGTAATTTGAAAGTATATATGGTCCCTTATGTTCATAGTAGTGTTTTTTACAATGGTCGAAACAGCCTAAGTGCCCATTGTACATGAGTGGATTAAAAAAAGCTCTGATACATTTATACAATGGAATACTACTCAGCCATAAAAAGAAGGAACTCTTATCCTTTGTGACAGCATGGATGGACCTGGAGAGTATTATGCCAAGTGACATAAGCCAGTCAAAGAAAGACAAGTACCAAATGATTTCACTCTTATGTGGAATCTAATGAACAAAATAAACTAATAAACAAAATATAAACACACTCATAGATGCAGAAAACAGACTCCCAGCTGTCAGAGGGAGGGTGTTGGGAGCTGGGTGAAAAATGTGAATGGATTAAGCAAAAAAACAAACAAACCCCAAAACCCTCATAGACACAGATAACAGTATGGTGATCAGCTGAAAGAAAGTGGGTGGGGAGGCAGGAGAGGGTAAAGGGGTAACAAATAGTGATGGAAGGAAACAATACAGTATACAGATGATATATTATAGAATATGTCAACTGTATGACTTAAACCTATACAATTTTATTAATCAACATCACCCCCATAAATTCAATTTGAAACAGCAAAACATAATTCATTAAGCAAGCCCTGACAAAGTGAAAGGAAAAATAGACGAATTCACAATTATATTTGCAAATTGAGATACATTTTCCCAGTAACTGATAGAAAACACAGACATGAAATCAATAGGGATATAGAAACTTACACAAGTCTGTCACCGATGTGACCTAAATTGACATTTACAGGCCACTGTATCACACAACTACGGAATACACATTAGTCACAAGGGTGCATATAACCTTCCCCCCAAAAGACTAAGCGTTGGGCTGCTAAGCAAATATCAGTGCGTGTAACAGCACCGAAGTCTGAGGAGTTTGTTCTCTAAGTGCAATAGTGTTAGTTCACAAATCAATAACAGCAATGTATTTTATAATTAACAAACATTTAAAAATTAAATAACACCCTTATAAATAACCTGAGTCAAAAGAGACACTAAAAAGAAAACTAGAGAACATTTTGAATATATGAAAATACCATGAAACATCACCATGTGTGGTTTGTAGCTAAAGTGTTGCTAAAATAAAAGTTTATAATTTATGTGCTAAATTGAAAATAAAATGGTTTAAAATAAGTTATCTAATTTCTACCTTAAAAACTTAGAAAAATGAGATTAAGGTAAAACATCTAAAATGAGGACCCAAGAAGTGTAATTTTCATTGCTCCAGTTCCCAGGATGCACAAGTGAAGGATCTGAGAGGTCTCCCCAACACCAAGGTAAGTATAATCTTAATTTCACAATCCCGTATCTGCTGATCAGGGGGAGTCCTTGTAAGGAAGACACAATTTCCATTCCTTTACAGGAATGATCAGCCACAAGCTTATAAAAAGTAGAGAACATAGTGGTTCCATGCAGAACAGCACCGGGGGAAGAAAAATAACCTAAACATTCCCATCCGGTCTGAAGGAGACCTAGCAGACAGTCCAGGCTCATCCAGCGGTAGGGAATCATGCTCCTGGTGGAGCCCCCTAGCGGGCCCCGCCCATGCATGCTCTCAGGACAGTCACAGGTGCACAGCGAAACATAGTCTGCACACTGTGAACACACTCCTCATTCTTCCAGTGCAGGCCTGCGTGAGCGAGGCTCAACATAACATATATGAGTTTGAATATCATTTTCATAGATTTAGAATTTTTTTTAACTTTTTTACATTTTAAAGTTTAGCGTGTAATATTGAAGAATATAAAATACATAAGAATAATACCATGGTTACCTTGTGAACTTATCACTCAGCTTAAAAAATAAAACATAGTCTACTACTCATCCATAAAAAAAAGAAGGAAATCTTACCTTTTGTGACAGCATGGATGGACCTGGAGGTTGTTATGCTAAGTGAAATAACCCAGCCAGAGAAAGACAAGTACCATATGATCTCACTCATATGTGGAATCTAACAAACAAAACAAAATAACGTGATACAAAGAACACACTGATAGTTGTCGGAGGGGAGGGGTTTGGGGAGCTGGGTAAAGAAGTTGAAGGGACTGAGCAAGACACACCCCTCCCTCCTAGACACAGACAACAGTCCGGTGATTACAAGAGGGGAGGGGGTGGGGGCGGCAGGAGAGCGTACAAGGGGGATAAATGGGGATGGGAGGTGACTTCACTTGGGTGATGAACACAATAAAATATAGAGATGATGTACTGTAGAATAAATAAATAAATATAAATAAATATTGTCAACATAAATTCCTGATCAAAAACCTTTATATAGCTCATCTTCCCCAAAACTAATATCATTGCAAGTCATGTTATAATGCTATTCATCATACATATGCTTTGCATTTTTAAATTTTATATGAATTCTATTATAAATGTTTTCTGAAACATTTTTTTTTCACTTAGTGTGTTTAGGTATTCATGCATGTGGACACAAGTAACTGTTTTTATTAACTTTCCATAGATTTATACTGTCCCATTTCATAACAGCATAACAGTTTATCTCTCTAAAGCTGATAGAATGTACTTGTCAATTTTTACTATGTAACAAAGTATCTCAAAATCTCAATTGCTTCCCACAATACAATCACGTGCTGTATAACAATGTTTCAGTCAACAATGGCCCAACAATATACCGTGGTGTTCCATAAGATTATAAAGGAACAGAAAAATCTCTATTGCCTACGATGGCGGAACCACTCTGACGTCACAGCACAATGCATCACTCACGCGTGCGAGGTGATGCTGGTGTAAACAAGCCTGCTGTGCTGCCGGCTCTGTGGTGCATGAAATTACAGCAGTAGGCTGTACCATCTAGGAAAGGACACTTCAGGTTGTTTGCACATGGTGAAATTGCCTGAGGATGCATTTCTCAGAACTAATCCTGCTGTAAGTGACTCATGATTGTATTTACATTCACTCTCAAAAGTTTGCGAGACAGTTTATGACTCAATTAATGGAAGCTGGGTTGGCCAGCATGGGTTCCAGGCCTCTGTTAAGGTACAGGTCTGCCCTCAGGCTGAAGGGGCTGCGCAGCCCCGCTTTTCTCAGGAAGGACCACTGGAGTAGAAGACGCTGAGCCCAAGAGTAAAAGCAGAATCAATGGTCTCTATTGACCACACGTCTGCTACAATTCCAGGGTTCAGACCCACCGTGGTAGACACAGACGATGCTGAAGTGATGGCCAGAGAGCAGGGGAGATGCAGGGAAGGGGGGGTAAGGGGGAGAAAGTGGGGATGTCTGTAATAGGGTAAACAATAAAAATGAAGTAAAAAAAGAATGATACATTGCTGCTCTAGTGAGAGAAGCTGCAAAGCCACATATGAAAGATGATGTGTATAGATTTCAATACAAGCAGTTGAGTAAAGAATCAAGAGCAATGCTCACCTACGGAGAAATCATGTATGCTGCTCGTGAAGGTGTAAACGACAGGGCCACGGAAGAGGACAGACGGCGTTGTCTGGTGATCGCAAAGACCACGCGATCTACAAGTAAGCTATGTGCTCTGAAGTGATATTACAACCTAGAGAAACTCTCACACTCACACTAATGCTTTTTAATGGAAAACTGCGTCTACTTATTATTTCAAGTAATCCTCTGAAAAACACATTTGGATGCGATTTTAATTCCCAACTTATTCCTAAGAAAACTGCAGGCCAGCTAAGGAATGATGGATTTGGGACCTGAGGGTCAAGGCTTTTGACCCTAAAGCTAATAATAACTGCCCACCTGTCATATCACCTCATGAGGGCCATAAGCAAACTCTCCCGTAAAAACTTATTTGAAGGATAAATCAAGTGACTTTTCCTGGTCCTCTTAGCTTAAAAAAATAGTCACGCAACACGTAATGACATTTCAGTCAACACGACTGCATACAGGTTGGTGGTCCCATGAGATCATAATGAAGAAGGAAACCCACTAGCTCAGTGACATGGTAGCCAGTGAAAGTTGTAGCACAGTCCATTACATGTGGTGGTGCTAGTGTGAACAGCCTGCTGCCCTGCCAGTTGTACAAACATGGTCCCCATACAGGTATGCAAGGTATATAACACCTCATTACGGCAATAAACGCTATGTTACTGGTCTGTGTATTTACTACACTATGTATTTTGTACGTTTTATTTTTTAATTACAGTTGACCTTCAATGTTATATTAGTTTCAGCTGTACAGCATAGTGGTTAGACATTTATATAACTTACAAAGTGACCACCCTGATAAGACTAGTACCCACATAGCACCATACATAGTCATTACAAGATTATGGAATATATTCCTGATGATACACTTGAAATTCCTGTGGCTATTTTGTAACTGTCAATTTGTACTTCTTCATTCCTTCAACTTTGTAACCCAGCCCTGCAAATCCTATCCTGCCTGGCAGTGATCAGTTTGTTCTTGTATGTATAAACATGTTTCTATTTTGTTTGTTCATTTACTTTGTTTTTAAGATTCCACAAATAAGTTAAACAATATGGTATTTGTTTTTCTTTGTCTGATTATTTCACTTAGCATAATACCCTGTAGGTCCATCCATGTTGACACAAATTATAAGATTTGCCTTGTTTTTATGATAGAGTAGTATTCCATTGTATAAATCTTCTTCCTCTGCTTCTCTCCCTTCTCCTTCTTCATCCTCACCCGAGGACACTTTCTTCATTGCTTTTAGTGAGAGAGGAAGGGAGAGAGAGAAACATCAATGCAAAAGAGAAGCATCGATTGGTTGCCTCCCATATGAGCCCAGCCCAGGGATTATATGTGCCCTGACTGGAAATCAAACCTGCAATCTTTTGGTTGTGGGATGATGCTCCAACCACAGGGCCACACCTGACAGGGCTGCCTTATCTTCTTTATTCAGTCACAAATGGTGCAATTAAAACTCAACTAGGTAAATTTTCAGAAGCTTTTAATCTCTTTTGCCCAGAAGCTCTCCCTAGAGGTCCCTTCTCCTTTTGGTAAACGTAACCGTCCTCTTGTCTCTGGAGAACCTCACATATTCTTGCTCAGGAGGATTGGTGCTTTTCTCCTGACAGAGGAAGGAGCTGACTAAGAAGCCTTGTATGGGACCCCACAGCAATATGTGTTGAGTAATGGACCACAGTGTAACCCTAGCAGAACCTATCTCCTCAAACCATCCGAATGTTCTCTTCACCCACATTCTGCCCCAGCTCCCGGACCACAGTTTTCTGCTGTCTTCATGCTGGGTTGAACTGGTAAGACTTTGTTCAGCTTTCTCTGGCAGCGTGCCAGGATAGACTCAGGAATCCTGGCTTACCAGCCCCAGGACCCTGTCTGATTCAGTGTGAACAGCTGGTACAGTGGAGAATGAGGGCCAGCTCCCACCTTTCCAGCACCTCCATCTCTAGTGACTTTCCTCTGAGAGAAAGTTCCTGGAAGAGCAATGCCACCTGGAATGTGAATACAAAGGTGTCCTTCCAGTGGGGAGGTCTAGCAGGATAGGCAAGCCTTGGCTCCCTTGAGTTCCTAATGTCCATTTTAAAAAGAATCAGGATCGCATGCCAAACCAATAATTGAGCTACAGCTAAGATTCAGAACCCTGGTTTTTATCAGACAAACTTTATTCCTGAAATTCAACTAAATTCTTCTTAGGTGAAAAGAAAGAACAAATTTGAGATCAGCCTGGATTTGTGCCCAAAGAAAAGGAGTTCACAAAGAGAACACAGCAACTCACCCAGACACTAGACACCCTTCACTAGGAACTTAAAATCCTAAGTAAATACACTTCCCTAGGGGTAAAAACAAGGAGAAAAGACCCTTGAGAGTATGTCCAGAGATGGGTTCAATGTGTTTTTGGTTTAAGGGAGGAGACAAAAAGGCATAGAAGGGTGTGTGTGGGAATGGTAGTCTAGGGAAATTGGGGGTGCAGCAATGCTAAAACCCGGTGCTCCTTTGTCAGAGACTCACAGGGGTTTTGTGGGGTGGCTTGGAGGTAAAGTTAAGAAATGAGATAACCCTACATGGTATCAGGCCCTTTGGAGATGCTGAGCAACGGTTTTTTGCAAGACACGTCAAGGAGATCCAGAATCAAGTACAGTGTGCTTACTGTTCTGACAGTGGCTTCAGAACAATCTTCTGGAAGTGACTAATGCCTAAGAACTGGGGCCAGGAGGAGGGGGCCAGGAGTACAGTAGGTGATATGTGTTATGATGAAGCAGCTCTGATTGTCCAGGTGTTTATTTCCATATATCACCTGGGAGTACAGAATGAGTTAACAGGCACTGATTATTAAGAAAGATAAGTCAGGACCTAGGAAGTGGGAAAGTTGTATAGAGGTTCAGAGAGGCAGTGTTTATATTTTTTAAATAACTGAACTGAGATGTGAGTAATTAGAACAAAAGTACACCAGAACTTTTCAAATTCACAATTACCAAAGAAGCTCTGTTAATTCTTTAATTGTAGTCTCCTGAGAATAATGACAAATGCCAATTTCTCAAGTAATTTACAATATCTCACAGTCTCATGAGGTTGTAGGGAGGCAGCTCGGAGCCCTTCTAAGACCATTTGGAGGTGGCAAAAGATTACCAGGATTAGGTTGTTCATAGAATCTTAATCTAAATGCCATGGATGTAAACAACACTTCCCATCTGGGAAAAAGAGGAAGGTGTGTAAAAGGCAGTACCTAGTAACTTAGACGTCTCCATGAGGTCACCAAGTAATTGTAATATTCAGGTAAAAAAAAATCCCTCCATCCTCTATTCAGGGGTGTCCAACCCGCAGCCTGCAGGAAGGCTGTGAATGCAGCCCAACACAAAATTGTAAATTTACTTAAAACATGAGATTTTTTTTGTGGTTACATGTCGCAATGTATTTAATATGTGGCTCAAGACAACTCTTCTTCCAGTGTGGGCCAGAGGAGCCAAAATGTTGGACACCCCCACAATTTTGAATGCCCAGCCACCCACACTATGGTGAATTTTCAGGAAGCATGTTCTCATGATTTCTTTGAATCTCTGGTTTTCTCTTTCTATGGAATGTTTTCTTCCTGCAGTTTGTCTATTTTTAAAATTTCTTTGCTTATCTCTGAATTCTGACATGCTGAACATGAAATAATAATACCCTCAACATGGAATATAGTTGCTTTCCTCAAAACACAAGCGTACAAGCCAATGACGTGCAGAGAATTTTGCTGAGGATTCGGGACTCTCAGAGGAGAATTACAATTTAGCTGAGCTGTCAATGACATCTAGACCTGTAGAGAGCTTTTTTGTTTATTTGAGCCAAACTGGTGACAACTGTTGGGAAGCAAGATTGCAGTGGAGAATGATAGTTTTGCAGCTTATTTTATATATTAAAATCAAAGGAGGAGACGTAAGAAGGGTTGCATGAAATTTATTGCTGGTAGGTTGAGGGGACAGGAGAAAGCAAAGTGGGAAAATCTCTGGGATTTAATAAAAGTAGAACAAAGACACATGCTTTTCTTTTCTACATTGGTGGGTATAGAAGAGTTAATAATAACACTTGTAGCACATATAAATGATCTTTGAGGAAGAGGATACCAACGAGGAATTTATGGTTTCGTGCTTTGCACTCTGGGGTAAGGCTGTACTCTGAGGGGTCTGGAAATTGAGGATTACTCTACCAAGCTGAGGGTATGTTGTGGTAGATACAAAAAGATAATGGACAAGCTCACCTAAGGTAAAAAGAAAAGGTCAAGAAAGATACAGGCTTGGATGTGACTGCCCATCACGACTCACTTTTAGTCAGAAATGTTTATGTTTAGACCCTCCTATTAAATATGTGGTTACTTTAGGTCTCTGGGTTTGTAGGGCCTGACATGCAGGTCTTCCCTGAGCTTCTCAGGTTCACCTATGGCCTCTTTTTTTTATCCACACTTTCCCCCTTTGGTTATAAGCAAACCAAAGCATGCATTGATGACCAACCTTTCATTTAGATAATGTGGTTCCATGGTCCTAGAAAGGCTCATTTCTAGGAAGTCTTTGTGTCATAATTTGTCCTGCTGAAATCAACCATTTGGAATGGGACAGAACAGTAGAAAGTCAAGGCCAAATTTTTCTCAAAGGTAAAGGCAGGTAAACAGGAGGCAGTCAGGACTTATGGGTCTTTATTAAGTTAAAAAAAGAGAGAAGAGAGAAAGAAAGAGAGAAAGAAAGAAAGAGAGAAAGAAAGAGAGAAAGAAAGAAAGAAAGAAAGAAAGAAAGAAAGAAAGAAAGAAAGAAAGAAAGAAAGGAAGGAAGGAAGGAAGGGAGGAAGGAAGGAAGGGAGGAAGGAAAGAAGAAGGAAAGAGGAAAAAGAAAAGAAAGAAAGAAAGAAAGAAAGGAAAAAGAAAAGAAAGAACTATGGATTATCTCTAACCTGTAAACAATCATAATCCAAGTTTTGCTTTCCATCTATTTTGTATTTTGCATCCAGTATAACATGTACGTATACCTTGAGAGCACACCATATACGTCTTTGGTTTTCCCAAAGTGACCATGAGTTGGGTTCCCATTTACTGATGTTGTTATTATTATTCATCTTAATATGGCCCATTTACTTCTTATTGGAAGTATTCAAGTGCCACTTATTATTAATCTGATTCCTGCTAGTTGTGCAATTGGGAACTGGAACTTTAAGGTTTAACTGGAGTCAAGGCTGGAAGAACAGAATGATGCAAATTACAATTACTGTATAAAAATTTCCAGAGGCTAGGAGTACAGCCCAAGTTGCATAAGTAAATTTCCTATGTCTCAGCAGCCATTATAGAGGGCCATATCTTTTTATAGCCACTTCAGCTTCCATCTGAATTAATATAGTTAGTAGTCTTTGTTGGGTTAGGAGATTAGCACATTCCCATAATTACAGTCTAGCATTTATAGATAAAATTTCTTTCTCCATATTCCTTTTCCATTAACTTTCTACAACTTACCTTATTCTTCTTAGTTTGTCTCTTTGTACCCACAGAAATAATGAACTTATTAGAACAAGCTACTTCTTTTTAACTTCTCTCAGAAGTACACACATCCCTTTTCTTTCTTGTGCAAGGGTATTACTTCTAAATTTCAAATCAGAAACCATAAAAAAGTATTATGGACAATGCAAAAGTTGTCTCATACCTACCTTCAGCAATTATTAACAGATGGACTATATAAGAACAAAGTTTGAGAAAAGCAAAATCTTATTATGATTAATAGACAGATAATGACAATAAAGCAAATGGTTTTTAAGTTCAACATCAATGTGTAAGTATATAGGCCTTGTCGATGTCTAGGGACAGCTGGCTCTCTCTAATGTTGATGGCTTCGCATCCTCAAGAAGGCTTTGATCTCCACTGTAGGCAGAGACAAGTGTCAGAGACAGGGGTAGACGTCCATTCGCAGTTATGCACCTGGTAAGTCCTTCTAAGGAGGTTGGAGAGAGCCTTTAACTGGTATCTTTTCCAATGGATGAAATCTCCTGGTTGTAAGTCATGGTCTTTGAACTTTTTTGTTTCTTAAGAGCACACTGTGAATCAATCATTAATTTATCAATTTCTTTAAGCTGGCTAATAAGTTTCTGATAATACTAAAGAATGTCTCCCATTAGTAAGGTTGGTTTGTATGTCCCTTCATGCAGATGTACAGGGTGACCAATGACTAATGAGGAGAAAGGTTATGTTTACCAAAAGGAGTAGAGCACTCTAGGGAAAACTTCTGGGCAAAAGATATTAAAAGCTTCTGAAAATTTATCTAGCTGAGTTTTATTGCACCATTTGTACCTCCCACCAATCTAGAGGACTGGGGTGATAAGCACAACAAAAATGCTATAGAATAAGCCAAATGTTACTAATGAATTGCACTATCTGCCTAGTAAAATGAGTCTATCTGTCATTATGTAACTAAGAAGGAATTCCCCAATTGAGAACTATTATCTTTTCAATAATAACTTACCTACCGTTAAGGCTGTTACTTGTCTGCCAGGGAATGCCTCAATGCAGTGTAAAAAAAAAAACCCACACAAATCATGACTAACACACATTTGTATCCTTGAGATGGTAGCATTTGGGCAAAATCCAATTACCATAACTTTAATGAAACCTAAAGGAAATTAAGAAGCCTTGCTGCTTCTACAACATTTCAGAGTTGTGAGCTATGCCAAACGCATAGCGATTGTCATTGTAAATATTGGCTATTTGATCTTCGGCTGAAGGACAAGCTTGAATTAGAAGAATTAATTCAGCTTGTTGGGCAGATCTTACTTAAGAAGGTAAGAACCTTCCATCATGTCCACCAGGGAATTACTACATATCCAGCTCAGTCATGTTCCTGTGTATCTTTCAGATATTTCATGTAAATTATTTCTATGAAGAAGTCAGTGTTCAGTAAGCAAAACACAATTATAGATGTCTTCATGTTACCAAACAGCACTTAGGGTTCTGCTGCCCTCTAGGCAAAAATTCCAGGGGCAAAGGCTTCGTGATGAAGGAAAGGAGTCTTTATTCAAATGCAATACTTAAGCCTGTCAAGTCACAGGTTTAATCACGTAAGCATATCAATTAAGGCTAAACTCTAATACCTGAGTTCTCCTAGCTTTTCCCTGTTAGTTTTTAGTTATCTTGTTCTATAGGGTTAGTTTACAAACTAAAAACAGAATAATACACAAAACTACATTATTATGGAAGAATGGCTGGCTTCTGCTTCAGAGCCTGTCCCCTCTAGAACACCAAAATAATAAACCTGCCACCTTCTGCCAGCCAGCCCCATCCTAGGCTGTGCCTGGAGTTCTTTCCTATCCAAAAAATACTATCCGTTGGGAAACATAGGCAGCTGCAGCATGATCATCCAGGCATCCTCTAGGGAGACAAACCTGAGACCCAGAGTGAGAGCCAGAACCGTGACTGAGAGAGAGCCAGCTCTGGAGCCAGAGAGCTCTCTCTTTTTATCTCCATTGGCTCTGGATGTGTTCCTATTCTCTGCCAGTCCTGCCCTAGACTGCCCACAGTAGCCTTGGCAAACGCCTACGTTCCCCCCCCCACAACCCCCTCTTCTCCCCAGTGATCTGTTACCTGACTCAGATCTCTCTGTCATTCATCCTGCAAAGAAATTAACAAAGTTGCTGGGTTAAAAACTGTTACATGGAGTTAATGTTAGGCATGGAAAGCAGGAGTACTTCTTAAGAAGCTCATTGACTAAAAGAAGTGTTGAGTGTGATGAGACTTCAGTGGAGATTCAACAGAATGAGGAACATAAAAAAGTAAAGGAGAGCCCCCAACGATTTCTGCTGCTTGTCTGCACAACTCAGCTGTGGCAGAGAGGGCTGCCTGGCAGGGAGAGAGCCTCTGGAGCCTGAGGCTAACTGCTGACTCTAACATCCTGTGGGTCCGTGATGATCTTGATGTTTCTGAGTAAAAACTTCCAAAGCATTTTATTTTTGCATAAAAATAAAGTTTACAATTGAGATGTTCTAGAGAGAGAGATTTAGATAATTCTTTTAATAGCTTTTACAGCTTGTTTCTCTAATGGATTCTACTGGATTGGACCAGGTCAATCTGATTTTCATAAGAAATATAGAGGCCAGGACATTAATACAAATCTGGAAGCCAGGTGTGCCAGTAGTTGGACCCAGGAACTCTGTAAGCTGTTCTGTTTTGTTTGTTTGTTTGTTTTTAGAAGCAGAATATTATTCCTCTGAGTCTTTCAGGGTTAACTAGTAACCCATCTTTAGATATTAGATAACTAAGCTATTGTTTCTACTTTAAATAAATTTTTATTTTTTAATTACAGCTGACATATAACATATTAGTTTCAGATGTACAACCCAGTGATTAGGCATTCTATAACTTACTAAATAATCATCCTGATAAATTTTGGGGACTTGGCCTGCAACCCAGGCATGTGCCCTGACTGGGAATGAACCTGTGACCCTTTTGTTCGCAGGCCAGCACTCAATCCACCGAGCCACACCAACCAGGGACTATTTCAGCTTTCTACAACCCTTCTTAAGGTGACCTGGCTTTCTACGTAAAAACAGATGTTTCTACAGGCTTTTCCAGCAGACCCTATTTAGTAACTGTTGCTTAGCTCTCAGAAACCAGTAGGTACATTAATTAGAATAAGTCAGAATAGCCAGGATCACATGTTTGAACAGTTATATCAAATTTCCTTGTGAACTCATCAGGGTCCCAGAGAGGGTCAGGGACATTCTAGTCTAATCCAAGGCACATATAAAATCGCTGGTCTCCTCCATTTGAGACTGGATTTTCTCCCAAGGGGGCTTCTAGAATTCTTTTATTATTATTATTTTAGTCTATAGTCATCTGTTTCTCTATCCTGAGTGTCCCTTAGGTCAGTGGAAAGCTATGGTGGAGAAGATGTAGAAGAGAGAGAGGAGGAGCAGGAGGAAAAGAGAGTTAAGTCATAACAATGAAGTCAAGGGTACAATGGGCAGTTGGAGAAGAGAAAAACGTGGGATGTTGGCCTTAAGCAGCTTTGAAGGCTTTTCTTAATTTAGAGACAGTCTCAAAAATGTCTTAGTAGCTTCCTGTAGAGAAGATAATTTTGTGCTCTTCCTAGAAGCTTCTAATTTCCAATCAAGATTAGCCTCCCATTTATTTGGTTTAATTTTAGAACCGGCTTTTGCTAATTGTGCATAAAAAAATAATTAAGGTGTCGAAGAGCTCCATTTTGGCCCTCTTCAGTTGATATCGCTTCTCGTTACATCTTTCATTTCTGTAAGTAGTTGCAAGTGCTTCCTTATGAATTGTACATCTGCAGGCCTATTACATGGGGCCTGCATCCTGGGGGCTTGTTGGCCTTGGAGGCATAATTTCCTAAGTTAATATTAGTTTTCTTCAAGATCTGCAGAGTCTGAATAGATTTCTGGGCATATTGTGTAGTGGGTTGAAGTGTGCTGCTTATGGATCGAGTTCCAAGGAACTATCATCTGCTGAGTTGCTCAGCCCCACTTGCCTGTCTTGGGTTTGGGTTCTCCCCCCAGCCATCTGCTACAGCCATGAGGACTTGGAGCCCTGGGTAACCAGCCTTTATGTGCGCTTCCCCAACAAGCCAATTATTTAATTATAACTGTGTTCAAATTCCCTATGGGGCCCTGCTGGTTTTGAGGGGTACTCTCTGACACCTTTACCTAGATTCACTTAAGAATACCCAAAATTCAAGTTGGAGGGAGTAAGTGTCCCTTAACTTCAGAGCTGAAAGTGTATTTAGAGTTTTATTTATCCAGCAAAAGTTTTTGTTCAGACTCTCAGTAAACAATTCAAATTGAAAAGCCAAAATTAAAAGCCAGCCACCCATTTTTTTCTTCTGTCCCTGACTTATGTCTACCCTATCCTTGCCCTCGGTTAGCTCTACTCTTATTTAATCTTTAGTGCCACCTCAAGGATTGTTTTAAAGAACGGCTCAAATAAAGTCATGGCTTCTTTAAAACAGGGAGCTCTGGAATTCCAGGAAAACTTCACCCAAATTTATCCAAAGCAAAGTGGGAGCTGGCAGGTCACAAGGCTAGTACCTAGCTCCAGGTCTGGGGTTCCAGGGTGGTCCTGGGTGGGCTTCTTTGGAATCTATACCAAGTAAATATCAATGTAAGAAACATCCAAACTTGTAGTAAGTATATACATATATATGTATGTGTGTGTGTGTGTGTGTGTATATATATATATATATATATATATATATATATATATATATATATATTTTAAATGATGATGGTTGACAGGAAGCAAAGTCTCAACAAATTGAGAAATGCTCCAGAGAATGACAGTTTTGCAGTTTATTTTATATATTAGAATTAAAGGAGGAGATATAAGGAGAAAGAAAACTGGGAAATCTTCTGGGATTGGCTAAAAAGTAAAATGGACAGACACATACTCCTTTAACACTGGTGGGTACAGGACAGTAACACTTGTACCCACCAAGTGTAAATGATTAACACTTACGGCACTTAGGGATGGTTTGCCGGGAACAAGAGAAAAATGAGGGGTTCTGGGGCCTCATACGCTGGAGCGAGGTTGTACTCTGAGGTGTCTGGAGAAAGGGGGTTACTCTGACATTTCAAAGATAAGTTATAATAGACAAAAGAGGCAATAGGCAGGCTTACTTAAGGTAAACATTAACCTTTGTCAGGGAAGCTACAGGCCTAGCATGTGACTACGTTCCATGACTCATTTTTAGTTAGCAATGTTCATGTTCAGACCATCCTACGGGGTTACTTTTGGCCTCTGGGTCTGTAGGGGGCACCATGAAGACCTCCCCTGAGCTCGTCAGGCTTAGTTTGTGGCTGCTTCTTAGTCCACATAACTAACAAATTAACATACTAATGAAATTAATTATTTAATTAATAATGTGTGCTATAAACATCCCTGTACTAAAAGCAGTCTTGCGTCACTTATTCCACCAAGAATTTCACACTAGCTCTCTCATTTCAGACTCCAGTTTTCTCCTCTATTCTTGAACTTTCTTAAATTCTTAAGTTAAACACAATACAGATAAATAACATTTCCAACTTAAACAGCTAAACAATAATAAAACAGTAATTTGTGCATAAGTTAAAAGAAGGACATACTAAACATAAAATCAGAAATTATTATAAAAAACAGGAAAAATCGATCTATTTAATAAATCAACAAACTATTGAACAACTAAAAAGAGAAAAGATAGAAGCACAACTATACAAATATAAATAAGTGGCCCTGGCTGGTGTAGCTCAGTGGATTGAGCACTGACCTGTGAACCAAAGGGTCACAGGTTTGATTCCCAGTCAGGGAGTCTGCACATGCCTGGGTTGCAGGCCAAGTCTCCAGTTAGGGGCATGGGAGAGGCAACTGATGTACCTCTAGCACATCATTAATGTTTCTCTCCCTCTCTTTCTCCCTCCCTTCCTCTCTCTCTAAAAATAGGTAAATTAAATCTTTAAAAATATATATGTATACATTTACTACATTTAGTATTTATATACATATAAATAAGTGATGGGAGAATAATCACTAAAACAGAGGAAATCTTAAAATTGACTATTTCACATGGTTATAAAAGAAATCTTTGTAAAATACATAATTTCCTATGAAAATACAAGTTTCCAAAATGTATCCCAGTAGAGATAGAAATTTAAACAACTAATTTTAATAGATAAAATTATCCAGATTATATACCATAAAAAAAAATTTCCAGGTCCTGATGGTTTCACAGGTTAATTGCATCAAACCTTCAGATTAGATAGTCCCAGTGCAATATAAATCATTGCAAACCAAGGAACATGAAAAAATATTTAAACTATTTTATAAATCAGTATAGCATTGATACACATTTGATAACCATAGCAAAGAAAGAAAATTGTAAACTAAATCACTTACAAATATTGATTTGAAAATCCTAAGTAAATTATTAGTGAGAAGAATCCAAAAGCAGCACTTGCCTCAAAATCTAATGAACAAAATAGACTGATGAAGAAATAAAGCCAGAGGCATGGAAACATGGAACAGACTTACAGATCTCAGAGGGGAGGGGGGTGGGGGAACTGGAAAAAATTAGCCAAGGAACATATATGCATGTATGCATAGCCCACGGATACAGTCAACAATGTGGTAAACATGGGAAGGTGGGAGCTGGATAGAGAGGGGCAAAGGGGGAGAAATGGGGGATATCTGTAATAGTGTCAACAGTAATTTTTTTAATTAGAAAAAATCTAAAGTAAAAGACATTTCAATTAGAATAGATTAAGTAAATTAATTCATTTATTATTTAAAAAATACATTTCATTAGTGTAAGTATCCATAGATGATTTTGACAATGGTATATCTAAAGATGGTATCATTTAAATAAAGCAGATTTAAATACAACAAATCTAATGCATCCTTCTCTCTCTCTCTCTCTCTCTCTCTCTCTCTCTGCCATATCATAGAGGTTAATGATATGGTCTCTGGACCACTGGTCAAGATGGTGGCATAGATAAACATAGCTCACCTCCTTGCACAACCACATCAAAATTACAACCAAACTAAGGTATGGCAGAAGTAAGGCCTGCTGGAGTATGGTTAGTAGGGTAATGATATGGTTGTAATAGCTTATAGTTTTAATTTTAACATTTCACCTAAAATGTTATATGGGGTGCTTGGGGATGATATTGTTATGTTTCAGAATCACATGCTTATGACTTTTTAATAAAATGTTTTATAATAAGATTTTATAATAAAAAAGGGGCATTACTGGCAGAGGACTCTGTATATAGAACAACTATCACTTAGGAATGTCAGACATTGAGCTGAATGGAAGTCCTACAACTACAGAATTAAAGAAGAAAGCACGTTGAGACTGGTAGGAGGGGCAGAGATGTGGAATGAGCTGGTCCCACACCTGTGTGGAGGTAAAAGTTGGGAGGGATATCTCAGCAGCAAGGAGTCCCAGCCCCACACCGGGCCCCCCAGCCCAGGTGTTCCAGTGCCAGGAAGATAAGTCTCCATAATTTCTGGCTGTAAAAACATGGAGGGAATGAGGCTGTGGAAGACAGGAATTGCTGGAATCCTAGGCAGTTTCTCTTAAAAAGCTTGTGCATAGACTTCTTGGACTCACTCCCTCTGAGCTCCAGCAAGGGGACAGCAGATTGCCCCCCAGAAGAGACATATGAGGAGAAACCGAATTGTCCAGCCTCAGAGTGAGAGCTGGGGGCAGCTTTCTCCCAGACAGAAACACTGGTAGAGATCATTGTTCCTTTTCTGAGCCTTCCCCACACAGAGCCATAGAGCCAGCAGGTGGCACCATATCTGAGACTCCGTCCACCTGGCTCACACTGTTTACCCCACACTGGTGATTCCCTGAGGCCCTGCTACACCCAATTTTCAGGCCCACCCAAGCTGTTTCCAGGGACTTTTCCTTACAAATGGCTTGTCTTAGCCCATGCTTCAGATTTTCCTAAATTTTCTCAAACAAACAGCATCAGTGAGACCCATACCTCTTGCTAAGTTGCCTCAAGCCCAGCACTAGCAGCAGCCAGTCTTGGTCCACAGCTTGGCTTGGTCTGAGCACCTCTGAGCTCAGGACAAGTAGCAGCCATTTGCAGATCACTTTGTAGCTTATGCTGTGTGATCCAGGACAGAAAACAGTCAGAAGTTGTCATCGGATGTGCCAAGAGCAATTAAGGATCAAGTACAAGAGGAGGGTGTATGCAGCCCACACAGAGGGCACACCTTGAATACTCAGCTTGCATAATAGGGGGGGCTCTGCCACTGGACCCTATGGGATACCTACTACCTCAGGCCACTCTGCCAACCCTGGGTGACATAGTAGCTTTACCTAATACATAGAAGCAAACACAGGGAGATTGCTAAAAGAAACATGTCCCAAATGAAAGAACAGAACAAAACTCCAGAAAAGGAACTAAAAAAATCAAGAAAAGCAATCTATCAGATGCAGAGTTCAAAACACTGGTTATAAAGATGCTCAAGGAACTCAGTGAGAACCTCAACAATCTAAAAAAGATCCAGTCAGAAATGAAGGATACACTATTTAAAATAAACAACAATTTACAGGGAATCAATAGTAGAGTGGGTGAAGCTGAGAATCAAATCAGTGATTTGTAACATAAGGAAGAAAAAAACAACCAATCAGAGGAGCAAGAAGGAAAAAGAATCCAAAAAATGAGGATAGTATAAGGAGTCTCTGGGACAACTTCAAGCAGTTCAACATTTGCATCTTAGGGGTGCCAGAAGGAGAAGAGAAAAAGAAAGACATTGGAAACCTATTTGAAAAAATAATGAAAGAAAACATCCTTAACTTGGTGAGGGAAATATATATATATATACACACACAAGTCCCGGAAGTACAGAGAGTCCCAAAAAAGATGGACCCAAAGAGGCCTACTCCAAGACACATCATAATTAAAATGCCAAAGTTAAATACAAAGAGAGAATCCTAAAAGCAGCAAGAGAAAAGCAGTTAGATACCTTCAAGGGAACCCCCATAAGATCGTCAACTGATTTCTCAAAGGAAATTTTGTAGGTTAGAAGGGACTGGCAAGAAATATCAAAGTGATGAAAAGCAAGGACCTACAACCAAGATTGCTCTACCCAGCAAAGCTATTATTTGGAGTGGAAGGGCAGATTAAAGTGCTTCCCAGACAAGAAAAAGCTAAAGGAGTTCATCATCACTAAACCAGTATTATATGAAATGTTAAAGGGTCTTTTTTAAGAAGAAGAAAAAGAAGATGATGAAGAAGAAGCAGGTCAAATATATGAACAAAAAAGTGGCAATAAATCATGTCTAACAACAACTGAATCTAAAAAAGCAGATAAACAAGCAAGCAGAACAGAAACATAATTATAGATACACAGAACATTTTGATGCTTGCCAGATGGGAGGGTTGTCAGGGGAATGGGTGAAAAAGATGAAGGGATGAAGAAGTACAAATTGGTAGTTACAGAATAGTCAGGGGGCTGTAAGTACAGCACAGGGCATAGAGTAGCCAAAGAACATCTATGCAGGACCCATGGACATGGACAGCAGTGTAGGGATTGCCTGAGGGAGTAGGCAGGTGCTGGGTGGAGAGGAACAAAGAGGGAAAATTTGGGACAACTGTATTAGCACAAACAGTAATGTAATGAAACTAGATCCATGCCCCACAAAATAATAATATGGTCTCTGGATTCCTAATTCCAGTTTTACTACAAACCAATTCTGTGACCTTAGAAATTTAACCCACCCAGTGGACAACTCAGTTTTTCCACCTGCAAACATGAGGCAAATAATAAATATATCACCTGGGCTGCTGTGCAAAGCCAGTGAATTAACATAGATGAAGAACACAGAACAGAGCTTGCTGGGTAGTGAGAACTCAGTCACCACTTATCAATAATATAGTCCAAAGGCCCAAGTTCAGGCTTTGACTACAATGCTCCCTTGTCCAACCCTTCCCCACCCCATCCCATCCCATCCCATCCCATCCCATCCCATCCCATCCCATCCATCTTTTAATTTTTGTTTGTTTCAACTTGCCATAAAGCCCATCAGGTACCAAATACCTCCTGCAGCCTCAGTTCCACAGCTTCGGAAGAGCTTAGTACCAAAAACCTCACCCTGGCTATAAGCACTGCAGTTTAGGAGATTTTTTTTTTTTTAATCTTCACCTGAGGAAGGGGTGGGGAGAGAGAAAGAGTTGGGGAGAAACAAAAAGAGAAATATCAATGTGAGAGAGTCATCAATCTGTTGCTTCCTGTACGTGCCTCAACCAGGGGTTGAGCTCATGACCTACTTATGTGCCGTGACTGGGGATTGAACTAACAACCTTTTGGTGTATGAGACAATGTTCCAACTAACTAAGCCACCGGGCGAGGGTTAGAAGATTTCTTTTTTATTGTTACCGTGACTGCCTCTCAGGCCCTGATCTCTCCAAGCTTTAGTTCTTACAGATTCTTCTAACTTATATTCCACATGGGGAGGAGAAAAGAAAAATTTTATAAGGAACACTTATAATGATAAATAAAACTCTACAATTAAAGAAAAAAAATAATGACTTTAAAGTACATTGAATATTTAAATGTAGTAGGTCTCTTCCCTCAGCAATAATGGAAAACTTTACTTGTCTCTGTCTAAAAAAAAAATCCTGTTTTAAAAAATATATATGCTTTACTAAAACAGCCCATCTTGAATAACAATATTTAACATGACATTCTAATATAAATTTATTTCCAAATATCTTTACCTTTAGAACAAAATGAGGCAGAGGATTTTTGTCCTCTCATTTTCCCATTATTGAACATAGTGTCCTGGCCTTTTCTTCCCTGGCCTCTGAAGAGCACTGACTGCCCTGTGCCTGCTCCTCTTTGAGGCCCAGTGTAGACCTGAGCATTCCCAATCATGCTCCCTGACATGTGGCAAACCCCGAAGCGGAGGAAGGATCCCTTCCCCAGCCATCTCCAGCCCAGAGAGCAGGATATTTCTGAGATATGTGTTAATTTACCACCAGGCTGGGATAAAAAAAAATGGGCACCAACAGGGCACCTGTCTGTGAGTCTGGGGCCCTGGCAGTGTATCCTCTTTCCCCTGCCCCTTCAGTCACAGGAGCCAAAGGGAGAGCACCTGCCTTATCCCCTTGACACCCCATCTTCTCCTCAGTGCCTCCCCTACCCAATGCTCTCTACCTGAAGGGCCAGATTCTGTCCATGGAGCTTGCAGCCACACAAGAGGGAAAAAAATGCTTTCACTCCTTCCAGCTGATTTTACTACAAAGAATGAGTACTGTCCCACAAATGGACACTTACCTTTGACAACAATCTTCACTTCGTGGGGAACGAAAACATGCTTTGTTTCATTTGATGCAGAGAAAAAAATTACTGAGTGAGTAGACAGGGAAGGGGTTACTATTCCCATTGGACAGATGAACGAATGATACTTAGAAAGGAATGGGATGGCCTAATGCCAGTTACTGATAGAACTGGGGCAAGACACTGGGTCTTCTAACTTAAAAATAAAATGCAAATGATCTAATTCTGGCCCTTAATACCCAAAGATCCGAGGTATCTTTCAGTCTTCTTGCATTTGCCCAAGAACTGGCATGATTCCCAACACAGGCTGGCAGAAGCCTTGCCCTGGGAGATGGGGGCAGGAGGAGAGCTGTCTCGAGGTCCTGGGAGCTCTTCTTCTGGCACTCTGCTTCTACTGGGTGGGCCAAAAAGTCCATTTAGATTTTTTCCATAAAAGACATATTTTTCATGTTCACCAATAACTTTATTGATTTGGATATTTTGAGCATGTCAGCTATTTCCTGCATGGAATAATGATGATTATTCTTAATTTCATCACTGTCAACTTCAACTGCTCTGCCCAACCATGGTGCATCCTCCAGAGAGAAATCTCCTGCACAAAACTGCACAGCCACTTTTGACACCTTCGACCAGTCACAGCACCTTCTCCATAATGGCATTTCGGTCGAGTTTTTACCTTTCTTGAAATAATAAAGCTTAATATGCTGAAAATGTTATGGATTTCCTTCCATCTTCAATATTAAAATGGCCACACAAAAAATCACCAATTTTGATTTTTTTTAATACATGCTGATATGACAGCTGTCACAATACAATCTAACAAAATTGTTTCAAATGAAGCTAAAGACCACTAAGCACTACTAGAGCCATCTTACAGAAAAAAAGCAAATGAATTTTTTGACCAACACAATACCTGCTATCTCAGGCCAAATTTCATAGTCTCTCAAATTTGCCCAGTTTGAACAATAAAATACAACCAATATCATATCAAAGTTTATTAAACCAGCTTCCTTTAGAACAGTTACAGCTGATAGTAGTCCTAGAATGTCTCTTCCTGACTCAAACATAGACCATCTTTTTAAATTGACACTTGGGGACTCAGTCCTAGCAAGAAACAGTTCTGCCCAGGGTCACACTCAGAAGGCCTGGCTAAAGAGCCACTGGTGTTGACTCCCTGGATGCCAGTTTGCCCCCATCTTTTACCAACAGGAGCAGCCTCCAGGTCCTGGCCAGAGGAAACATGCTGACCATCACTGTCCACCCTCACCACAGTGAATTAGCAAATATCAGGTAACTATTTATACTGTGGCAAGGTGCTAATATAAGGACTCACAGAAACTGATGACCTTGCTGTCATGGACAGTGATATAACCTGACAGGCCCCATCTTGTATCCAACCTCTGCATGCAGCCACTTGTCCCCAAAATGAGGCCTCTGTATTATCTCACCTTGTCTCTGAGACCAACTGAGTATAGCTCAGAGCCATAAGGCTCTGCCGGCTGCAGACGCACACGGGGTCCAGCATTAATGGGCCTGCCCTGTGATTCTCTGCCTGAACCTGATAACATGCCTACCACTTGGTTTCTCATCTCCAGTCCCTGCCCTGGCCCAGCTCTCATGACTGTGTTGGTGCCCTAGACCTTGCTAGTGGACATCCTAATGCCCCAGAGTGCTCTTGGTCTTGAAGCCAGCTCCTCCTGAGAACTGTGCCCTAACTCACAAGCTAGTGCCTGGGGCCTGGCTCCTGTGGAGAAAACTTCTTCACACCAACTGCCTGTGCCTCCAGTTCCCATCTGTGCTGCATCCTAGACCTTCCTTTGCTATTTCTTCTTGAGCTCCGCTTGGATGTCATCTTGCTCAGCCAGGTAGAATCCTCAGCAACCAACCACTTCAGTCTTGGGTGGCAGAGTCTAGTTACAATATCTTATCAGTCCCTTCCCTAAATTCTACTCTAAATGTTAATCTTGATGAATGACAAGGTAAGATCTGATCAAATGAGTTAGCCAGATAAAGTAAACCTGCCATATCAGCTGTTGAACAGTTACCTGGAGTTTTAGAATTATACAAGACCCCAGAGGCCAGGACATGCCCCAGTCCTCCATTAACCTTTAAGACATTCTGCCTTTCCATTGTTGCTATTGTTGTTTTAATGAAGAATTGAGATGGAGAGGCTACTCAGGGACATTATGTGGTCTGGGTTTGTCTATATCAGACCCAAAAGTTTGCATTTTTTTGCTTGTTCTGTACCTTCAAGGTCACACATTTAATTTCAGAGAAGATGTTCCATTAATTGATCATCCCCAAGAAACACATCAAAGAATAAGTAATGAAGCATGAGGTTGCATGAATGACAGAAGACAATATGGGAACTGATATTTTACAAAACTCTACCACTCTGTTAACAGGTCAGCAAAATTATTATCGTCACAACTATTGCAAACTGTATAACAAGGAGAGGAGGTCTTGCCTGAATTTATCACTACTTGGAAAATAATTTTACGCTAGAATAAACAAGGAGAAATAAAAATAATAAAAGCATTATGCCATGTAGTTATTAGCCTGGATTAGAAAGAAAGAAAGAAAGAAAGAAAGAAAGAAAGAAAGAAAGAAAGAAAGAAAGAAAGAGAAAGACAGAAAGAGGGAGAGAGAGAGAGGGAGGGAGAGAGGGAGGGAGAAAAGAAAAGAAAAGAAAAGAAAAATAAGAAAAGAAAAGAAAGGAAAGGGATACAGGGACAGAGGGAACAATCAATTCTGATGAACACTTTTCCGAGATGACAAATATGTAATATGAAGTTTGCTCAGCCGCAGACTTCCAACAGATTGATATCAGGCAGCTTGATTCCAGTCAGTGAGCAGAGGAAAGAGGAAAGCTGTAGGAGAACATTAGAAGAAAGAGAGATATATAAGCCACCAGGAGATGATTGTAAAATATAGAAAGAAAATATAAAAACACATTTATATTTCAATAACATCACCCATTTTCTCCATGAACTTGTCAGTTTATTGCTTTAGCATTATGTGCAGCATCTTAAAAGGGCATTTGGCTTTCAGGATCCAAGAAAGAAGCAGGAAAATGTACTTGTTGCTCAAAAATAAGATTGAGTTGCTTCTCATTTCTCCCTGGAGGGTTGTACCCTTTGCATTTATGCTAAATTGCTTAAAAGACAAAAATAAAACACTTATCCTAAAATGATTTTTTTATTGTTTACACTATGACAGATGTCCTCCATTTCCCGCCCCCCACCGGCCTTTACTCCCCTCCATGAAGTCACCCCCCTCCGCCAGCCTTCACCACTTTGCTGTCTGTGTCCACGGCTATGCATATACGCATACATGTTCTTTGACTAATCTCTTCCAGTCCCCCTCAACTCTGTCTCACCTGAGATCTAATCACTTTAGGTCTATAGTAGGAGAAATAAAAAGCTCTTAACCATTGAAAATTCAAATTATGTTGGCTTCACAGAACACTGGCTCTTCTAAAGTTGTGACATTTAACTGGTAACAGTGGGAGACAGCCAAATTATGGTATTCTGGGCAGTGGCGGATTTTATAATAAACCAAGATGGCTTCATTGCATAAGCGTCCTGCAGAGAGGGTGATAGGAAGCAGAAGCATGATGGATTCAATGCTTCCTAGTGTACAGAGAATTCCTAATACAGCCCTCAGGTTTCCTTGACACACTCAGAGTCTGTGGCTTCCTGGTGTTCTGTAATGTGATGCTCTTATCTACTTGTTTTCAGGGATAAACTAGAGATAAGTTTTCAGAATCAATGATGTTTAGTCTACTAAGACTCTACTTGAGGCCCTGGCCAGGTAGCTAAGTAGGTTGGATCATTGTCTTAATATATAAAGTTGTGGGTTTGATCCCTGGTCAGGGCACCTACAAGAACCAACCAATGAATGCATAAATAAGTAGAACAACAAATTAATGTTTTTCTCCATCTCTTTCTCCCCCTTTTCTCTCTCTAAAATAAATAAATAAAATAAAAAAGAGTCTATTTAAGCATATATTATCAAGATATTTCAGGTGACTTTGAAGATACACCAAAAGCCAGTCTAACTCACAAGAAGAATATTTTCATAGAATGCAAATTACAGTCACTAATCCAAACAAAGTGAAATTTTATTGGCGAATATTAAAGTGCTTTTGTTTGTTTGAACTAGATTCTGGACCCTAAACTCCAGGGTCGGACTCCATGTTTGTCTCACATACTAGGACACCAGCACCACCCATGTACCTGCCTCGTCCATCACAGGCTCCCAATAAATACCCACTACCACTCAATCTACCATAACTACATGCCATGTGTTTTCTTGTCATTGTGTTCGTTCATGTTGACCCTGACTGTCAATCACCCTGACAAAAGGTGACGAAATGAGAGAAGCTTCTGGTAAAAGATGTTGGGTCCATGAATACAAAGGCCCAGTTAAGTCTTGGTAGTTTTGACTGGCTTGGCTTTGGGCTGGGATTCATGTTTTATCAAAAGTGAGGGAAGACCAGCTTCTTTCATGGGAGGGGTCCCTCTGAGCAAAAGTGGTCCAATGGAGACCGGGCACGTGACGTGACAGAGACAGGGGCTTGTCTAATGGGATCGGTGAGCAGCTCAGAGTCACCAGATAGAAGCCAAACAGTGTGATAAAAGCACAGTCAGGAAATTCACGGGTGTGACAGGAGCTGAAATTGGTAGGCTAAAAGACTTTTCTCAAACGTTTCTTGTACTTACAAAAAGAAAAATATGGGAAATAATGAAAAAAGAAATGTGTATTGAACATACTTTTAATTTAAAAAATTAACAAAAAATAAACTGCTTATAGCCAAAATACCAGCAATGTGTTTGAGAGTTATAATATATGCACAAAAATCTTGAAAAGCAATAGTATAAAAATATGAGAAGCAAATGGAAACATAATGTCATAAGGTTCTAAAATTTTGCATATATTAGTGTATTAGAAGTTAGACTGCTAAGTTTGAAAAATAAATTTTATATACAAAGGCAACAATTAAGGAAATAAAGAGTATAGCTAATAAGATGATTCAGGAACATAAAAGGATACTGATGAATACTCTGAAAGAATGCAGAAACTTTCCATTTTCTGGCTGCAAATTTAGAGAGTTGGAAAGACCATTGCTTCCGAACTTAAAATGTAAAAATCCAGATGGTAAACAAGGTCATGTATTTCTTGACCACACTGCAATTCTGAGGTTGTAAGGCAACCAACTTGACCAGGATTTGGGGAGAAACAGGCTCCTGCAGGTAGGAATAAGCCATGGCACTGACACAACCTGGGCAAGATGCAGTGGGGTCCAGTAGGAAGTGTGCCTCCAGCGTAGCTGACCAACTGCTCTCAGCTGCGCATGCTCTGCCAAGAGACAGGGTGGCCCCTGGGGACTGCAAATCTGGGGAAAATGACAAGTTTTGTATGGGTTCTTTCCCCGTGAAACCCATAAAGCACCAACCAAAAACTATTGAAAGAATCTTGATGTAGTCTCCCTTAAAGGGATGACTGGGGGCAGGGGACAACTGCCCTGCCACTCTGGGAAGGGAGACTCCACCCAAATCCTTCCAAGAATTCTCCTCCGTGAAACAAAAGTCTTAATGTATATTATGATCTTCATTATTCCTGTGGTATCAATTGTAATGTTTCTGCTTTTATTTCTGATTTTATTTGAGTCTCTTTAAAACATTTCTTAATGTAAATAAAGGTTTATCTATGGTGTTTACCTTTAAATAACAACTTTTAGTTTTGTTCATGTTTTCCAATGTTTTTATTTTTGGTGGTGTATTTATTTCTGCTCTGATCTTTGTTATTTCCTTTCTTCTACTGATATTGGGGTTAGTTTATTCTTTTTTTTAGTTCACTGAGGTATAAAGTTAGGTTATCAATTTGAGATTTTTTTCTTTATGTAGGCAATTATCACTACACACTTTCCTTTTAAAGCTGATTTTGTTGCATTTCATGGGTTTTAGGTATGCTGTGTTTCCACTTTTATTTAAATATTTTAAAAAAATTCTTTATGATTTCTTTCTTTACCCTTCAGTTGTTTAGAGGTATATTGTATAATTTCTACATATTTGTGAATTTTCCAGTGTTTCTTCTGTTTTTCTGATGGAATTGAAGAAAATGTTTGCAAATCATTATTCTGATAAGAGGTTAATATTCAAAAATATAAAGAATTCATATAACTCAATAAACAAATAAATAAACAATTTTATTTGTAAAAATAGAAGAAGTTAACTATTTTTCAAAGAAGACATAGAAATGGACAACAGGTATATGAAAGATCTTCAACATCAGTAATCACCAAGGAAATGCAAATTAAAGCTATAATGAGCAATCACCTCACACACCTGTTAGAATGGCTATCGTCAAAAAAAGGACACAACAAGTAGTTGGCAAGGACATGGAAAAAAGGAATTCTTGTGCACTACTGGTAGGAAAGTAAGTTAGCATAGTCACTGTGGAAAACAATACAGCAATTCCTCAACAAAACCAGAACTTGAATTACCGTATGATCCAGCAATCCAACTTCTGGGTAAATATACAAAGAAAATGAAATCAGTATCTTGAAGAGATATCTGCACCCTTCCCCCATGTCCACTACAGCATTATTCAAAACAGCCCAGGGATGGAAGCAACTTAAGTGTTTGTCTATGGATAAGTGGGTAAAAATGGATTTATACATGAGGAATGTTTTATTTACATGGGATGTCATTCAACATGTGAAAAAAGGACAGCTTGCATTTGCGACAGCACAGATGGAACTTGAGGGCAAGATGCTCAGTGAAATAAGACAGACAGGAACACGGAAACACTGTGTGATCTCATTTACATTTGGATTCTGTAAAAGCCAAATTCACGGAAGCAAAGAATAAAGTGGTGGGTGCCAGAGGCTGGGGTTAGGGTAAAGGGGAGATATTACTCCCAGGGCACAAACTTCCAGTTCACAAAGTAAGATCTGGGATCTGATATGCAGCACCGTTGTTGCAGCTGACAATACTGTATTATATAGTCAGAAGTTGCTACGAGAATAAATCTTAAATGTTCTCACAACACACATACAAAACGTAAAATTGTGAAGGGAGGGAGGTGTTAGCTAGCCCTACTGTGGTCATTATTTTGTAATTTATGTATATCAGAGCATCACATTGTATTCCTTAACCTTACCCAATGTTGTATTATACCAATTATATCTAAATAAATCTGGAAAATATGTTTAAGGGGAAGGTCAAAAAACACTACCAGTTTAAGGGCACTGGTAAAATCTCATTGCAACTGGAGGGAAAGAGGAGGAAACAAAAATCAGCCCTAAAAGAGAGGCAGACATATGTGCCAGATTCAAAACTTCACCAAGGGAGAAGCAAGATTACCATACACTTGAAAAGGCTGCCCTTCTAGGACCTAGAGACACAGAGCCCTTCCACAGCTGAGACAGGGCTTCCTCAGATCAGCAGCATTCCGTTTCACTCCCCCGACTCTGTCAGGATAAGAAGCATGGACCACAAGTCACTTGCAAGAGACAGATCCTCTCTGTGGCTGAGTGCAAAAGGAATACTTAAGGTTGAAGATGCAGCAGGAACTAGAAAAAATCCAAACTAATCTTCCCCCTAAACATTAGGTATTGCTAAAAGAATTTAAAGTGCTATAGAGTTCTGAGGGTAACCATAGCAACAACTAACTTCAAATCCAGCCCAGCACATTATTAGACACACTGAAACTCTTGCCTAGCAGGCAAAAAAGTGTGCCTACTTTCAGGTCCAAAACCTGTTTACTATTAATATCTGCTGTGCAACACAGATTTTACCAGTACCATCAGACAGGGAATTAGAATGACTATAATTAATGCAATAAAAACTTATTAAAAAGATGGACAACATGGAAGATTAGATAGGTAATTTCAACAAAGAAATAGAATTCATAAGAAATAATAAAATAAAAATGCTAAAAGTAAAAAATAAATAACAGAGATGAAAGATACTTTTAACAAAACCATCCGATGTAAGAACCAGAGGATATGAAGATAGATCAGTGGAAATTACACAAACTGAAACAAAAAGAGGAAAAAGAGTTGGAGGAGGGCAAATGTTAATTAGATGTGGAACGATATTAAAAAAACCCTAATGTTTGTGTAAATGAAATCCCATATAGAAAAGAGTAAATAGGACAAGAAATGTTTAAAGAAATAATAGCTGATAAATTTCTCAAATCAATGACAGATACAAAATCACACACTTAAGAATTTCAGAAAACATCATGCAAGACGAAAACAAAAGCAAAAACAAAGAAAAATCAACACATACCTCTAAGTATATCCTATCAATCTTCTGAAAAATAAAAAAAAGACAAAGAGAAATCTTTGAAAGGAAGCCAGGTAAAGGCAGAGGAATACACTATCTACAGAGGAGCAAGTATGATCATTTCAGTGACTTCTCCGTAGAAATAGTGCATCCGGGAAGATGACGGAGTGACAGCTTAAAGGCCTAGAAGAAAGAAATTCTGCCAATCCATATATCTAGTGAAAGCATATTTCAGAAATGAGGGATAAATAAACACCTTTGCAGACAAAAATACAAAAGAAACAATTTATTTCCAGTAGATTTAGTAAATAAGAAAAGTTAAAGACAATTTTCCAGATACAAGTAATATATCAAAAACTCAGGTCTTACACAAAAAATAAAGAACAAAGACTATATAATAGATGAAGGTAAATTAGATTTATTCTTCTACTCTAATTGTTCTGTAAATGACTGTCAGAATAATTATTAGCAATGGAATTTGTTTCTATAGATTATGTAAAAGTAATATGCATGAGCCCCGGCTGGTGTGGCTCAGTGGACTGAGTGCTGGCCTACAAACCAAAGGGTCATTGGTTTGATTCCCAGTCAGGGCACATGCCTGGGTTGTGGGCCAGGTCCCTGGTGGGGAGCACATGAGAGGCAACCACACATTGATGTTTCTCTCCCTCTCTTTCTTTCTCCCTTCCCCTCTCTCTGAAAAGCAGTAAATAAAATCTTTATTAATTAAAAAAGTAATGTGGGAAGAGGAAGATGGTGGCGAGATAGGTGGGAGTGGAGTCCACTTCCCCCTGCAAACAGGTGAAACACCTAGCTGATCTACTGAGGAACAAAGCGAACAGCCAACAGTACCCCAGCAAATATGAAGATGGGAGACCAAAAAATATAGAGGACACTAAAAAAACAGACGGTAAGGGGATTGCTTCAGGACAATAAGGTCCCGGGGACCAGGGCATCTGCAGCCCCAGGCTGGTACCCCCCTGGCCTGCCACAGGACTCCTGGGAGAGAGCCGGGTTAACAGCTCCCTCCCCTGCCAAACAAAGTTTGAGCAGCACTGAGAGACACCTGGTTGCTTGTAGTCGCAGGGAGGGGAATAAGGACGAAGTGGTAAACACATGGAGACTGTGGGCCAGCTGGGTAGAGTTGAAAGTTGGGCTGTGTGGGGCCCTGACCTGGACAGTCCCTGGTCTAGCTGGAGAGGTGGGTTGTGCAAGAGGACCGGCCCTTCCTTGTAAGAAGCAGCAGGATCAAGCAGGAGGAATTTCTCAAAAAGAAAAAGTGAAATAAGAGAGACACTCAGGGGCAGTTTGGGGAATTCTCCTGCAGCAGCAGCTCAAGCCTCCTTTCCACCTGGCCACCTGGAGGCACTCCCATGGGAGGTATGGGGGGGGCACCAAGCCCACATCCCAGGCACTGGGAAGAGTGTGCAACACGGAAGGCCCTGCGCTCACACCCATAGCCCCGAGGAGGGTGCCCGCCTGAACCTGCTGGACCAGGGGCTGCTGGGGAGCTGGGCTGGAAGCCGGCCAACTGCTGATCAGGAACAGAGAAGAGCTATAGTAAGTGCCCCTGAGCCTGCTGCAGCCAAAAAGACCAGCAAAACTGGCTTGACTAGTTTGAAGCCAGCAGGAGAGTTTCTTTTTTAATTTTTTAAAAAAGTAATTCTTAAATGTAGAAGCCAAAGAACTTATAAGTATGACCCACGGACATGAACTATAGGGGGGAAATGTGGGAGGGAGGGGGTGGGCAGGATGGAGTTGAGTGAAGGGGCAGAAATGGGACAACTGTAATAGCATAATCAATAAATATATATATAAAAAGTAATTCTTTATTATGTTATTATTATTTTTTCTTTTAACACTTTCTTCCTCTCTCCTTCTTTCTTGTTCTACTCCTTCTTTCTTTCCCTTTATATCTCTTCTTCCTTCCTTCTTCTTTTTTCTTTTCTGTTCTTTTAATTCCCACAAGTGAGACAGTAAAACCTGGAACTGTGAAAAGACCAGAGTTGGACCCAGAGAGGGAGCATCCCAACAGCTGAAACAGTGAAACAAATTTCACTTTGCTACTCCAGAGAACTTGCAAGTTATTGTATATTTATATTCTTATTTTTTCTTTGTTCTTACATCACTCATTTTATTAGTATCTTTGTATTTCTCCTCTTTCTGTTTAGTCTCCTTTACTTGACTGGTTAATTTGCATTGTTTGACTGGTTTCCCCTTGTTCTCTCTCTCATAGTGTATTGTTAATTTACTGTCTTTCACTTCACTTGTGTTCCATTAGCACACTACTCTAGGTCCTATACTCCCTATTCTAGTTATCCAGACCACATAGATTCAGTCATATAATTATTGCTCCATTACTGTTGTAAATAATAGCTGTTCCATACATTTGTTAATACTACACAGCACCCCTCCCAGATCTTAGCCCACTTCACTATTTCCTGAACCTTATTACTGTTGTGGTTAACTCTATTTTCTCACACTTTACACCTATTTTTTCCCCTTTACTCTCACTTTTGCTCATAATCTGACCTCCCACAAGCTCACTGCTTTCTAGATCCAAATCACAATCCTTCCCCCTCCTACAAAAGGAGTCTTATCTTCTTTCCACCCTTTCTAAAAAGTGGCTAGGTGGGTGAATATCACAGTTAACACTGTACATATCCAAAGGATCTCCTATCTCTTCTCTAAGGAGAAGATATCATAGAATAATATGATATCATAGAATACACTTTAAATATCATAGAATACACTTCTGCTGTCTTAAACCATTTTGCCTTCACCCTCCAATCTATCACAAAAAAGAGTAGGTAGAAGCTATGAACGCCAGGATACATCCTGGAAGAGGAAACCCACCAACAAAGGAACCACCAACAGATAAGAACAGAAGAAGGTGAAGGAGGGAGTGGAAGTCACACTAACTCAACCCAGGACCTATCTGGAAATAAAACTAAATAGTGGAGAAATTACTTACAATAAACAACTGAACAAGAGCAAGAGAAAAGCCTCAAAACCTTGTACACACAAAAGAACCAGCTCCAACACAACCTGCCCACACCTGCACAACAGAAAACAAGAGGTGGGGGACAGACTGACCCTGAGTTAACCAGCTGGCGGGAAGGACCCACCAAAGAAAGACCCAACAAGAACCAAAAACCAAAGACATACATAGAGCCAACATAAACCACAGCCCAAGATCAGTAAGATTGGGAGATCAAAGGGACTGTACCATTGAATCTAACAGGTATTCTACCACAGAAGTTTACACCATAAACCCAGGGGATCAAAACAGAGCAACTTAAGAAGCACAGGCTAACAAGAAGACTCTCACAAACAGTGGGACGACAAAGAAACAATCCCCAAATGAAAGAAAAGGAGGAAGTCTCAGAAAGAATGCTAAATGAAATAGAAGCAAGTCAACTATCAGATATTGAGTTCAAAGCATTAGTTATAAGGAAGCTCAATGAGCTCACACAGAATTACCAAACACTACAGGAAAACTACAATGAACTCACTGAAAATTATACCAACATGAAAAAGGAAACACAAACTATCAACAAGGGCCAAGAAGAAATGAAAAGTACAATTTCTGAACTGGAGAACACAGTAGAAGGAATCAAAAACAGGCTTGATGAAGCAGAGGATCAGATCAGCGAGCAGGAGGACAAGGTTGAAAAAAAACACCCAGAATGAGCAAGAAAAGGAAAAGAGGCTGAGAAAATAATAATAATGATAATGATAATCTATTACCTCCACTTGACAGTGAGAGAAAAATCAGACAAATCCATACTGAAATATATCCCACAAGTTACCTGACTGTTACTCTTCAAAAGTGTCAAGGGTATGACCGAAAAGCAAATATGGAGTAACAGTCACATATTGGAGGAAATTAAAGATGAATTGCAACTAAAGCAATACGAGACTCTAGATTGAGTCCTGGAACTCAGAAAGGACCTTGGTGGATATGGGGAAATCCAAACATCTGTAGTTTAGTTAGTGATAGTCTACAGTGTTAATGTCTTAAATTTGAAAAGTAAACCATGTGAGAGATTAACATGACCAAAATCTATGTGAGGAGTTCATGGAATCCCTTGTGTTATCCCTGCAAAAGCTCTGGAAGTCTAAACTAATGTCAAAATAAAAATTTAAGAAAAAAAGAAAGGAAAAAGTAACAAAAAAATAGTAATATGGCATATATAAACTTAAAATAACACTTGCATAGAGCATTAGTGATTAAACACCAACTGAAAGACAATGGTTATCATGCAATGAAAAAGCAACACCTACATATATGCTGTCTGGAAGATGCACATTAAATATGAATACAGAGAAATTAGAAAATAAATGCGTGGCAAAGTATATGCTGTGCAAGCATTAATCCTAAAACAAAGCAGAAATATTGATATTAGGCAGAGTGGACTTCAGGACAATAAATATTACGGGAAATAGAGGGACAATTCATAAAGATGACACATTCATCAAGAAGACAGTATTTTAAATATGCACGCACCTAAAATAGGTTACATGAAGCACAAATAGAACAGAAAAGGCGCATTGACAAACGTGTGTGTTACTGCCATGAGTCGACTCCCGCTCCTGGTGAACCTGTACAGGGGAGATGTCCACAGTGGGCTGCTCCCAGTGGCCCTGCTCGGCTCCTGCTCATTCAGGCCTCTGGCTTTTTTCATGGAGTCAAGCCACCTCACATTTGGTCTCCTCTTTTCCTGCTGCCCTCTATTTTTCCCAGCATTATTTTCTTTTCCAAATACGTACTTGTCATTAGAAATTTCAGTGTTCCTCTCCCAGTCATGGAACAAGTAGACAGAAAATCAATAAGTACATGGATAATTTCCACAACACTATCAATCAGTGTAGTCTAATTGAAATTTATAAAACACTGAACAATTGCAAAAATGCATTTCATTCAAGTACATGGGGAATGTTCAACTTGATAGACCATTTGTCAGGCCCTAAGTCTAAAAATGAAATAAATCTTACTGAGAATATTTGTTGAGTGCAAGAGAATTAAATTAAAAATAAGTAACAAAAAACATATCTCAAAATATACAAATGTATAAAAATCCTATGTAACCATGACTCAAAGAAAATAAAAAATCACATGTAACTAGAAATATATTGAACTAAATAAAAAAAGAACATATGAAAATTTGTACTATGAAATTAAAATAATGTTAAACAGACTTTATGACTATATGCTTATCTTAGAAAAGAAGAAAGACTTAAAACTCTATTAGTTAAATTTTTAAGCTGAAAAAAAGTTTAAAATAAACCAAAAGTAAGTAAAAGCTAGGAAAAAGATAAAAGTGGAAATACTGCAGATCTTATAGAAATATAATAACAATAATAATAATAATAATTTATTATGAAAAATTCATGTCAAACTGTTTGGCTATTTAAGTAAAATAGATGAGTTTTTGGAAAGACATAAATTACCAAGAAGGAATCAAGACAAAATGTAAAATGTGAATAACCCTATGTGTATGTATTAAAATAATTAAATTTGTAATAAAAATTTTCCCCACAAACAAAACTTTAAACTCAGATAAACTCACTGATTAATATTATTAAAATTTAAGTATGAAATAATACTGTTACTCGAATTATTTCTTAAATTCGGAAAGGAAGAACCTTTCCCCAATTCATTATATAAAACCAGCATTAAAATATCACAACCAAATATAGTTAGTATAAAAAATACAGAAATATATCTTCATAAAGTGGACACTGTGGTCTCTAACAAATATTAGCAAATGGACTACAACAAACAAATGTGAGCAACTATTCAAAGAAATATAATACATTATGTCAAGTTTAGATTTAATTAAGCAATGTAAATATGGCTTAACATTCATTCATCAATCAATATAATTCACCACACTAACCAAGTAAAGACGAAACATACTCATCTTAATGGAAGAAAAAGAAAATAATTTTATAAATTTCCATGTCTATTAATGATATTAACTCTCAGGTGACTATGAATAGAAGGGATCTTTCTCAGATTGAAGTGAAGCACAAACAAGCAAACAATGAAAAACCTACACCTGGCATCCTACTTAATTGGGAATAAAGCAAGAATGTGCTCTCTCACCTCTTCTTATTCAACATTGTATGGATGGGTAGTCCTGGCCTGTACAATAAGGCTGGAAAGATAAATACAAGACAAGCAGATGAGGTATTAAGAAATTAATTTTATTTATTCACAGAATAACTTACTGCTTTAATAGAAAAGGGAATCTATACAGAAAAACCCTATGAGGATCTCAAATTATTAAGTCACAGGAGACCGCTTTTCCTCCTGGGAAGACTGATTTGGACTGGAAAGAGCTCAGCACAGGGGGCGTAAGTCACGTACCTCAACCAGAAAAAGTCCCATGGATGAAGCTGGGATTTAAGACTCTGTCCTCTGGTCCAGTCACCTCCAGGAGGAAGGAGACACACCACTCTACACTCCACCAGTTCTCAAGTACCTGTGTTACACATGCTGGGAGATGGAGAGCCAATTCATTGGCATCTGGCTTTGGAAAGAGCAAGTCAAAGTCCTTCCAGATTAGTATTACACACCTTAGCATTAAAAATAAAATCTGGTGATTGAGCACTAATTCGTGCACAGGTGTAGGAAAACCACCCAAGGTCAGGGAATACCTCTCCAAAAGGATTAGAGGTAACGGGGCCCAGGAGGCACACAAAATAAGATCAGTGCCTGCTTCCACCAGCCAGATTGGAAAATCTTATACACATGGGACACTGGCTATAGCGCACACACAAAGGTCTTGTCCTGCAGCAGAAAATAATTACCCCTAGGCTGAACAGAGCTTTATTCCAGCCTAAGAAGCAATCAAAGTGAAACCCAAAGGACCAAACTGATTCCAAGTAACAGCACAGAATCCCAGAATGCCCAATAATACTTATAGGAATGTAAAGATTATCCAGCACCTAACAAGATAAAATTAACAATGTCAAGCATCAAATAAAAATCTATGAGGCATACAAGGAAGCAGGAATATATGATCCATTGATGCAGATCCCAGCCTGTGGGATCTGTGTGCTGTCGCAGCAATAGATAAATACAAACAGACTACAGAAATCCTGTGGAGAAAAAAGTGATGGCATGGCCACTCTCTAAGTGAGAGATAGGGCAAGAGGGCCCGACCCCTGCCTCCACAGGCTTTTATTGCTTTTCTGGGCACATTACATTGAGGATGGTCCTCATTTACTATGCACAGGTTCACTGTAGGTGATTGCCTTTTACAGACAACAAAGGAAAGAATGTTGCTAATTACTTCAAAGAGAAGGATGTTACAGCTCAGGGTGGGAGGAGTGGTTGAACTGGTTACACTCCATACTTGGGAGGTTTAGCGCAGACTTTAGGAAGTTAAAGATACTCAGTAAACATTTGCTGCCTCAATCCAGGGTGAGGGAGTTTTAGCAAAAGCAAGTCTCATAGTAGCCTCGTACAATGCAGGCCTGATTCCCCATGGGAGAACATGTCCGTGGGCTGATGGAGGGCTTTAATGCAGCCCCCATCCGCCATGGATGAAGAATAAGTCTACCAAGACATGATCTGCTTGGGGAGGAGAGGCAGCCGATCTCTCAAAGGAGAAGGGCCCAGAGCCTTTCCCTCCATGGGCTTTTATTAGGTTCATTCACACAGGAATACAGATAAAGCTCATCAATCATTGTTAGGCAGTAAGGGTTAAACAATACATGATTTACAGAGAACTTTGAGGGCTTATTCTGAGTTACAGCCAATTAGTTAGAGGGCTATAAAACTTTAGGCACCAGACTCATCTCAGGTCTGGATCCTTATCTTTTAAGCTGAGGGTACAAATTAAGTAGGTTTCACAGGAATGTATGTATTTTTCTTAGGCCTGATTCCCCAGGGAATCCGCCCCTCCCAGCACAGGACTGCACTGCCCTCTGTTATTGCTTCAGGCTTAACTCAGGCAAGGGAAGTAAGGCAGCCAAGAGATTAGGAGACTTCTTGCAGACAGAATGAGGACTCAGGCTATTTCAAAGCTGAGGGGCGAGGGTCCATCACCCCCTGTTTCCACAGCCCCCCGAGTCCTTCCCTGCGAGCTTATCCCTGGTGACCAGAGCCTGTCTTAGGTTGATCCTCCCTTGAGGATTCTTACCCATCATTGGCTACCTGGCCAAGCTCAGGGCCAAGCAGGGTGAAGTGGGCAGAGGTGGCACACCTGCCAGGGAGATAAGGTTTGTCTCCTTAGTGGCTTATGGTCCCAACTCTGACTCAGCCTCAACCATGGGGGGTTACAGCCTCTGAAACCAGGCAGGGCGCATCCCAACATGGAATGAGTGAGTCTAAGTAAGTCCGTGCCCAGGCCCTTTGATAAGAATGCCTGGGACTCCAGCAGCCCTAAATCTCACTTAGCCACAATCTTCACTGGTTTTTATAGCCGCAAGTTGTGAAGACATCTCTGCTTGGCACTGAAACCCTGGGCTGGTGGGCCATTTATGGGGCTGGGACCCTTGGATCCTCAGGGGTCACCTCTATAATTGAGATGCCCCTTCAGATTTTTATCCAGCACACATGGGTGTGGGACCCTCATGTTCTGCTTCTCCATACCTTCAACCCATCTCGATGTGGCTTCTTCTTTATATCCTAGTTGTAGGGTTTCCATTCAGCTAGGTTTCAGGTGGTTCTGAATGATGGTTGTTCTGCAGTTCAGTTGTAATTTTGATGTGGCTGTGGGAAGATTCAAGTACTGCTTTCACCGATGCCTTCATCCTGACTGGAACCCGTCCTTGACCTTTTGTTTTGCTGATGGTTTCTTTTGCTGAGCAGAAGCTTTTTGGTTTGATGTAGCTTTATTCATTTATTTCTGCTATTACTTCCCTTGGCTTGGTGTAAAGTTCATAAAACCGCCTCTGAGAACAGACCAATGTTCATAAGTTTAATGCTTGTATTTTCTTCTAAGTATTTTATTGATTCCAGTCTTATATTCAAGTTTTTAATTCATTTTGGCTTATTTTATGTATCATATCAAATAGAAATCTAGTTTCTTTTTTTATGTAGCCTTTTAATTTTCTCAGTATTATTTATTGAAAAGGTATTCCTTGTACACTGCTCGTGGGAATGTCAATTGCTACAGCCTCTATGGAAAGTAGTATGGATGTTTCTCAAAATATTAAGAACAAAGCTACCATATGATCTTACAATTCTTTTTCTGGGTATCTACCTCTATGTTCACTGAAACATTATTTCCAATAGCCAAGACATGGAATCACCCTAAGTGTCCTTCAATGGATGATTGGATAAAAAAGATGTGATACATATGTAAAATGGAATGTTCTTCAGCCACAAAATGAGGAAGTATTGCCGTTTGTGGTGACATAGAAGGATCTTTATAGTAGAATGCTAAGTGAAATAAGTCAGACAGCAGAGAATAAGAACCACCTGATTTCTCTCATATTGTGGGTCATGAAACAGAAAGCAACAGATGAGCAAACAAAACAAAAAACGAGACTTGTAGGTACAGACAGCAGAAGGGTGGTTACAAGATGAGACAGAGGTTCGAGGGAAGATGAAGGAATGAAATGGGTCAAACACATAGTGATGGAAATATACTAGACTTTGAGTGGTGAGCACACAATACAATATATAGATGATGTATTATAAATTGTACACATGAAGCCTTTATAATGTTAGTAACCAGTGTCACCCAACAGATTTAATTAATTATGAATTAATTTATTAATTAATAAACCATGAGGATACAATCAACAATCTTGTAATAACTTTGTATGGTGACAGGTGTTACTAGATTCTCATGGTAATCACAGCGTAAGGCATATAACTGTTGAATCACTATGTCATTAGTACACCTGGAACTCATAGAATATTGAATGCCAACTATACTCTAATAAGGTGAGTGTTTAAAAACTTACTATAAAACTTTAGTAATCAAAACAGTATAGTATTGTCATAAATATAGACAAACAGATTCAGAGGGAGAAAATAGAGACCCCCAAAATAGACCCACAAGTATGTAAATAACTGATTTTTCATAAAAGTGGAAAGACAGTTCAGTAGAGAAAGAATATCTTTCCACAAATTGTGCTGGAACAATTGCTTATCAATATTTTAAAAATAAATTCTGTCATACAAACATAGACAACTCAAAATGGATCATAAAAACAAATGTAAAACTGAAAATTATAAAACTGAGAAGAAAACAGAAGAAACTCTCCTTGTCCTTGGGCTAGTCAAGGTGGCTGACTGTCGCACCAAAAGCACTGGCCCTTTGCTGTAGGACGTAAGAAGCACTGAATGTGGGCTGAGTCGTCGTCTCCCTGTTCTCGGTGGAAACGTCCACCCACAGTCTGAAGTGGCGGTTTGTGTCCTTTCAGTCGCTTTAAATCATCACCAAGGGATTTCACTCAGGGGGGAACATGGTACAGAATCTTTATGATGTGTTTATGCGCCAGACTTTTATTTTTCTAACCAAAAATAATTTCTAATTTGTCATCTAAGGCAGTAATTCTCTGGTGCCTCCTAGTCCTCAACATGTAAATGCAACTTCTCTCATGTGTCAGGGTCCTGCATCCCTGGAGAAGAGGGTGCAGAGAGCTAAGAATGATCGCACACACATGTTCTTTCAGAATTCCTCCTGATGGGTGTGCTCATGACATGTTAGCTCATGATGTGCACATCTGATGGTGTGTGTGTGTGACAGAGAGAGAGAGAGAGAGATGCAACCACACTCTCTCTGTTGAATGTTTCAGCCCCAAGAGCTATGGGAAGTAAACACCCGGATGCTACAGAGGAGACCAGGCAAAGCTTTGCTGGGCTCTGTGAAGCAGACCCTGCCTTTCCTTTCTCCATACCTACTCACTTGCTAAGCTTTGTGTTCCTGGGTTTTTCTTCTAATCATCTTGGTTTCAGATCTGACTTTCCAGTTCATCCACAGGTCTATAAACTGTGACCAAGTGTGAACTTAAAACATATTTCTCTCAAAATTGGTTTCACTTAAAAATATTTTAACCTTGAAACTTCATCTTCTATTAAACAGCTCAGAATTTTAGTGTTCTGACTGGTCTGCTTTAACAACACAGTGTTGAAACTCGAAGGGACGTTCTGATCATGGTCCAGTGCCCATCCCGAACTCTCTGTGTCAATCAAAAGAAACCCAAGGCTGGAGGCACTGAGTTCTCTCAATATTACACAGATGATGGAGCAAAGGAGAAATGAGAATCTGGGTCTCCTGACTGGCCTTTAAAGGTATCAGTACTGTATCTACCCTGCAGGCTTGGGTGACCTCAGTGACAAATGGCGGGTGAGACGATAAGGACCACATTGCCCATTAATCAAGGATCAGTGCTGACAAGGGGCTGGGGTGGAGGACAAAGCAGTGGCACCAGCCCAGCTGAGCCACTGAAGCTCTGAACCATCAAGAAGTGTTGAAATCCCATCATACTTTTCCTTTCACATAGACTCACATGCACAAGTTCCTACAGGCACACACACACACATCCTCATAGAGCCAGGGGATCAAATAAAAACCATCTGTTCTGAATACACATACATTGTACATTGAAAATACCATCTTTTAAAAGAGCATTCAGCGTCAGGTAGCTGGCGATTCACAAGGTCCACCTGACAGCAAGATTAGGGGTGTTGCGACGCCCGCCTGGGCCTGGCCCTTTGATGCACCCTGCTCTGAGCTGCCCTAGTGGAGTGGACTGTGTGGTCAGGAGGCCAAAGGTCCCGGCACCCAGGCCACACATTTGCGGTACTCCAGGACTCACACTTGTCCCCTGCCTAATTATCAAATCTGCTGATATCCTAAGGTAGGTCTCACTCTCCCCAGGTGCAGAGAATTTTCCTCCCTCTCCTCTTCTTTACCTCCCTCCACACTCCAGGTTGCACCGGCACAGTGCAGGCAGGGCAAGATAGTGCCTATTCAATGCTTCCTGCCTGGCTGGCTTGTGCTTCTGATCTGCTCTCTCTCCAATATTCTCCTGCTCTTCACTTTCCACTCACAGGTTCATCCACCTTAGCCTGTCCCTACTTCTCTTGCTCCTGGGATTTTAGCATCTCACCATGATGCCAGCTGGTGGCTCTCACAGCCCTGCCCCTACGTCTACATCACCACTGGCCCCGGAGGCTCTGAGGACTTAATCTGGTGGTGCTCATCCTGCAGTGCAGGGCACAGGACAACGGATGGCCTGGAAGGGATGAGGTCAGGTTGCTGACACCTTTGTGCCATTCCTGACACACATCCTTCTCCATCTCTCATGGCCATTCTCTCTGAGCCTCCCTGGGATCTGAAAACCTGGCACAGAAGGACAAGGCTGCTCTCCTTAACCCTGAATTATTCCCTGGGGTTTATTTCCAAAAGAGTCAGCTCGGAGTCATGAGTTTGCAAATCTACTCATTCCACAGAAGCACCAAGCAACATCACACCAAGTCAGCATTCCTCATTACATCTCCATCTGTTAATCTTTGAAATAAATCAAACACGCATTTATTAATTCCCCCCTCACCCCTCAGGCCACACTTAATGATGTCACAGAAGATGGAAAAGAAGCATTCAACACTCTGTGTTGTCCAATCAGCTCCAGCACCAGATCTGGCTCTCAGCTAACGTGACCTGGAAGAGAATTGCAGGACCACACGGTGTGAGCACAATACCCCTCCCCCAGAGAGGGAGGTCAGGAGGATGACCTAGAGGCCTCCAGTGGAGAGGTTGTGTGCAGACTCACTGCCCAGAAGATGCACCAAAATGGTCTACTCATTACTGCCCAGAGTTCACAGGCATGGTGGTGGGAAGCTGGGTGTTTGTGCTCACAGGCTGCAGTGGGCCTCAGAGAAACCTGACCTCACTGCAGGTCGCAGAATGACCATGGCCCCTCCATAAGTCCACCTTGTTAATCAGGCATGTTTTATGTTGACCTTCACCAGCACTATCTGCAGCATGAGAATGACTAACAAAGATCGAATAACTAATATGTGTCTAAACCCACACTAGGTACCTCAAAACACCCTATCTCATTCAAACCTCTCAACCAACCTAAAAATATAGAAAGGAATCTTCATCTAACATATAAAAATATGAAGTCTCGGAAGGGTTCAATAACTGGCCCAAGGTTATACCATGTCAAGAAGTAAATACAGATTTCTCTAACTCCAATAATTGGGCACTTTCCTTTCATACCTCTGCCATGCATGCTTGCTTATTGAACAGAAATGATAATTTATATAAATATTATTAACTTTGTGTTTGTTCTCTTGATACTTTCTTTTCTTTGCTTCTCATTTCAAGCAGGGAATTAAACCCTCATGCTGCCATTTTCTTGACTCAGGTGCAGATCGTGAGGAAAAAAAAGGGGCGGGGAGGGGCAGCCAGAACTCAATAGCCATTCCTGCCTTCCATAAAATTTGGACCAGTGTCACCCAATGTCAATAAGTGATACCACATGTCTGTCCAGATGGGCAGAGGAAGAGGGTTTTGGAGACCAAGGGAGGTGATAGAGAATCCCGCAGAGGCAGCCCTCCAAGGAGAGAGAGCTGAAGACTGGAAATCACAGTCATCAGGCCCAATGGCATGTGCCTGTCAGACCCAGTCTCTGCCTCGCCAGAAATATACAAATGGTAATGGAAAAACTAGGACGTGTGTACACTGAGAATTAAGCAGTTATTTTCCATGTGCTGGGGTGAGAACACTGGAAGGGACTAATGGTGACTTTCTGTTACACTCACGCCATTGCTACAAATCTCCAGAAACAACAATCTCAGGCTTTCCCCTCAACGTCCTTTGCAGTTTTTACAACACTGTCACTTGGATTCTGTCTTAGGCCGCACTTCGACAACTCCCTGGAGTCCCTGACAGGACACAGGTGGGGTGCCCAGTGACGTGTCGGCTCTGATGGCCACAGGGGCCAGCAGCAGTGCAGGGGCTCACCAGTGGAGAGATGGATAGCTGGGCTACAGCTGATGCGCATTAGAGAGCCGCACACAGAATGCAAAGAAATCTTCACACACAGCAATGCAGAGGTGTTAGGTAAAGGGAAAAAAGTGAGAGAAAGAAAATGTAACTTAGAGCAAAGTGACTTTTACTTAGTTCCATGCATATCTAAACAAGGGTCATATTCAAACCCCATATATCAAACCCATGGGGATGGTTTCCATGGTAGAAGTAGGAGGAAAAAATAATGTGCAATGTGATGGGGGTGGGGGGTGTTACACACAGCACAGTTGCATTGAGGAGAATGTGAGTCCATAAAGGGGGGTGGGGGCAGACTCCTGTCCCCAGGGATGGTGGAATCAATGTTACCGGACTTGCCTCCCCATCACAGACGAATGTAAACTGAACAGAATGTATAACTGAACAGAATGTATAAGGCATGTGTTCCAGGCATTGGAAATCAGGTGGCCAGAGCGCCACACCCTGAGAGAAAGGAAACAAACGAGAAAGTAGGAGGAGGCTTCAAGTTCATGTCAGTCCTTCACAGATGGGTGGTGTTTTCCCGACTGCAATCCAGGGGGCCCCGGGCTCTGCAGAGCTCTTTGCTCCTTGCTGAGCGGAGCAGTCCGACATCAGATTTCGGGTTGCTGAGGTGATGGCGACTTACAGGACAAGCTGCAGAGGAGACAGACGCCCTAGACCTTTGTGTAAGAACACAGGCTGAAGGCTGCCAACACAAAGGCAAGATTTGCCCCCTCTACAGCCTTTCCAGCAGCTGTCAGGGTAGCTGGCCAGTCACACAACCTCCCTGGGCCTCCGCTCAGCAAATGACATGCCATGTGTGCTGACTGCAGACCACTCGGAGCCCCTGGAAATTCTCAGAGGTTACAGCAAGGCCATGAGCATCAAGTTCAGGGGGCAAGGGCCCTTCAGCCACCCACAGGCCCTGTCACGTGGCCTCTGTGCGTTTCTCCCCCTGGGTCTCGTACCAGCTGTATCTAGAACGGCCGTCCATCACCAGTCGATGTGTCCCACCTTCTCAGTACAGAAGTGATTGCTGTGACTATCCACGTGACGAAGGGCATAGAACGATTCTGTAATGACTGTCACCATTGGAGACAGGATCTGCTCAGCCCAGGGGGCTGTCACAGGGATGAAAGGAGTCACCATGCTCACTGGTGTCAGGCTGGGCTTGCCCCAGCCTCCCTTTGCTCTTCACAGGGTGACAGCCTTGTCCCCCACAGTAGGGACCAGGGCACAGCCGCTGCCTCACAGCCTCCTGCCCGGCCTGCCCTCCAAGGCTGGGCACTGCCTTCATCCTTGGCTTTGAGGAAAGATGTGTGAAGGCAACTCGCTTTGTCACTCTAACGCTGCCTTTTGGGGATATGAATTTTAAGCTCTTTAATAAAAAACAAAAGACTCAGAAAGAACATTTGACCCTCAGGAGATCTCAGCCAATTTGAATTAAGTGTCATAAAGAGATAGCACTTCAAACAGGAGCCTGTGCTCCATCCTTTCTGAGGCGCCTAGCCAGAATTCCCCTGACATGTGTGCTTCAGGCTCCCCCACCTGCCTGTAGAACTCCCATCCTGAAGATGGCAGACTCAGCAGGAATGGTTTCTTCACACCCCACCCCACCGCAGGAGACCTGCACCAACAGCTGCACTGCTTCCAACAGCTCAAGGCTGTGTGCTTGGGATGACCCAACCCCAATTAAAGCTCCTGCCTGAAAAGTCTTCACCCAAAGAGTTTGCTATCCACCCAGCCAAAGCCTGACTACAGGCCCCTGGCCTCCCTTTTCTTAGAAGGATTACTTCAGAAAACCTGCAACTATAAATCCTTTCTCTGCTCCTTTGAGGTGTAATCCTCTACAACTCAGAGGCTGGGTTGTTGTTTTTTTTAGTTTTTATTGAATTCATTGGAGTGAAGTTACAAATCATAGAAGGGGGAGAGCTGAGGGAGAGAAACAAGGACAATTGTCCCATAAGCTCCAGCTTATATTTAACCCTCTCCCCCTGCCCAGCTGCCCTGAGATCACGTTTGGTGCCATACCATGCCCACGTGCAGCCTCGCCCCAGGGCTTGCTGTGCAGGGCTGAGGCAAGTTGGCATGTGGCCCTGAAACCCTGCTGGTGAGGCTGGGGGCTGCAGAGGCTCCCAGGCTCTGGGTACGATGCTGGCTGTGGCCTGCATCCCTCCCCACTGGCCACCACTGATTCTCTGTTAGCATCTGTCCAGGAGGTAGAGGAGGTGAGGATGGAGATCAAAATAGGGAAGCTCAGAGCAGAGGCTGCCCACAGATGTATCCAGTTCCCCCTGGTCCACTGGGAGGCCCCCAGCCCCTTCCAGAAAGGCTCCCCTGAAAGAGGCAGGAAATGGAGGGGAGACAGCTGAAGGGAGACGCTCTGTTCTGGGTGGGCCTGGCTGTGTGTCTGGGCAGAGGACAGAGCAGACGGAGGACGGAGGGCCAAGGGAGCCTCAGGATCTGAAAGACACAAGTCTGGTTTCTTGAAGCAGGGGAGGGTGGGGGTTGGGGAAGCCCTCACTCACTCAAGCAAGCAGAGGTGTCGCTGAGCCCTGGCAACTGCAGGCCTCACTGAGGCCAACCCCGGGGTCTGTGAGGGAGCTCCCCCCACCCCTGCAGACGTGGCTCCAGAGTGGGCCTGAATGTTTCCTGTGGTGTCACTGCACTGCCTGTGCTGAAGGCAGCCTCCCAGGCCTTGTCCTGTCCCAGCTGGGCCCTGCGCAGCCATTCAGGCAGCTGTAGCAGGTGAGAGAATCAAGCCCTCATTTTGCCTCCCACAGGAGCAGTGAGCAAGAGCCCTGGAGGAACTAAGGCATCATTGCCTTCCTGGACCAGACAGATGCCCCACCAGCACCCCTCTGCCTGCACTCAGTCTCCTTCACCTTCTAATGGTGACTCTGCATTTCCACTTCCCAGGGAGAGCGGCAACACATAAACACCTCCCTGCTCTCCTACTGCCATCTCTGCAAGCTTTTATCAGTGGGGAGTTTGGTGATTATTCCAGAAAGTGCATTAAGATGATGGAAGCTGTGACACTGGGGGGTTAAGAGAAACAAGTCAAATCCTCAGGGTCACGCTTTCCTCACTTCCATTGCTTAGGGCCGGTGGGTGGCCAGGAAGAATGTGCTTTTTACACAGCCTCACAGGGAGTTTCCACACGGGTGAGCTGAGCTAAGTTAGCGGCTCCCTAGGGAGCTCAGATTGTGTTTTAGAGACACAGTGTTTTCCTTTCTTCTCACTATCATAGCCCTGTGCATTTACCTAGGGCAGGGGTGCCAAACTCATCTTCACCGGGGGCCACATCAGCCTCACGGTTGCCTTTAAAGGGACTCATGTAATTTTAGGACTTTATAAATGTAACTACTCCATAACAGTTAAATGAGAGCTGGGTACTGCCACCAGGTAGAAACAAGGTGGAGGGCCGTATTTGGCCCTCAGGCCTTGTGTTTGCCACCTGTGACCTAGGGCTTTTCAGTCCACAAGGTGCTCTCACCTGTGTTATCTCATGGGCTGCTCCTGAGCACAGATGTGTCTTTTATACCAGCAGGGGTCTTCCATGGGCAGGTGGCCTGCCAGAGGTCACACAGCCAGCAGGTGGCAAGAGGACAGCAGGGACACAAACCCAGCAGGGCTTTGGGAGTCTGATGCTCACTGGGCACGGCAGACCCCAGACCCCGCCCAGAATCTGACCTGAGAGCCCCAGGCAGGCCAGGCCACAGGGCTTGTGGAGTCTGCCCCTTCGCCTGTGAGCTGGGTGGTGGTGGTGGTGGGGGCACAGGGCAGCAGCAGCAAGGTCCTGGCTCCCCTTGGTAAGCTGCAGGTCCACCCAGAGGCCCTGGCCAAGGGAGGACATAGCTTTCTTATCTGCAACACAGGCACAGCTCTGTGATCCAATCAAAAGTGCTTCAGTGTAGAGACTAGGCTCCTGGCCTCGGCCTCTGTCCTCCAGAAATTCATAATCTGTGGTGTTGACCTGTGAGGCCCGGTACTCACAGAGCCTTCAGTTCTCTGTGCTTGCTCAGACTCTGCAGTGCAGCTGGACTCACAGTCTCAAGAAGGCTGAGCTGGCAACTGCTCCTCTGAGGGTGTGTGGAGGCGTGGAAAGGAACCATGGAGAGCCACCTCCACTCCCCTCTCCGGTCCCCTCAGGCGCACCCAGGTGTTAAGATACTCACCAAGGCTGGCTGGTGGCTGTCCAGGCTGGCAAGAGAGTCACACCTTAGTTCAACACATTTCTTAGGGAGCCATGACCCATCTGAGATGTTAGGTATAGAGAAAAATATGACACTTTGTTCCAAAACCCCCCTTCCAGGGTCCAGTCACCCCAGCGTACACAGGAGAACACTGCAGTTATACCTGCCCCCTTGTTTGCCCTGGCTCCCTGGCCAGCCCAGCCAGCTCTCCACCTCTGCTCCAGGGAGAACCACTCCTGGTTCCCACCCTGGGCATACCTGATCTTGCTCAAACTGTGTGTGTGCCAAGAGATGCCGAGGGATGCTGAGGACTGGGAGTTGACACTGCCTCTCGTCAATGCCACTGTGACCTCAGGACAAAGTATTTGGGGGCAGCTGACTTCTGATAACAGTGCTTAGAACAGGAAGTCACAAGAGCCAAAGTTTCACCCACCAGTTTTGAGGGTTTGTGGGGTTCAGGGAGGAGTGAGCAATAGACTCCGTGTGTTAGGAGTTTGGGACCCGCAGACAGATTCACTACTAACGAAGTGGGAAGCATGTGCTTTTTATTTTTTTAAATAAAAATAAAATGCAGGGACCTCTTTCTCTACCTTGACTCCCTCCTTCTCTGCCTGTGCACATCTTTAGGTAACGAGGGTTTTTTTCTTTTCCTTTTCCTTTCTCCTGAGGAGACCTGGTATCCATCATCTGTAGCCCCCCATGCATGGGTTGTACTCATGCGCCCTGCTCTCGTACTGGCCTGTCCCCTGCTCTGCACCCAGGACTTTGCCCTGCATCTGTGCCTCTGTGTCCCAGGTGGGAGACTGTAGACCTAGCCCACAGCAGAGCTCAGGAGAGTGGCTCAGACAGAGGGCAGGACAAGAAGGCCAAGGTCATCACCCAGGCTGCGAGTGAGAGCACTAGATCCAGGAAGGGCGTAGGAAAGGAGGTAAGCACCGCCCTCCACCCCACCCACAGCAACTCACCACCAAGCAACTAGCTCAGAGGCGTGAGGGCAGATGGTCTTCTGGGAGGTAGGAGGACCCTCACACTCAAACAGGCCGTATGAATCTAAAAAAAATTTGTTTCTTATAAAGGTAAACATTGATGCTCCTTATTACCAAGCAATTGCAGCAGGAGAGAAACGTGTCTGCAAAAAGACTTGTGCTAGAATGTTTAGAGTGCTTTGTTTATAATAGTTCTATACTAGTCTGAATGCTGTTCCCACAAACCTCAGAATGGGACCTCTTTGGAAGTAAGTTCTTTGAGGTGAAATTAGGTAAGTTAAAATGAGGTCATGCTGGATGAGTGTGAGCTCTAAATCCATTATGACAGGTGTCCTGGGACAGAGAGACAGAAACAGGGAGAACGCCAGGAAGAGATTGGGAGGAAACTTTCCCAAACTGAGGACACCAAGGATCGCCGGCCACCACCAGCCACAGGAAGACAGGACAGGACCCTTCTCCACAGCCTCTGGAGGAATCAAGGCCTGCAGCACCTGGATTTCACACTTGCAGCCCTCAGAACTCTGAAGAGAGAATATACATTTCTGTCGTTTTAAGCCATTGAGTTTATGGTGATTTGTTATAGCATACCTAAGAATACAATACAATCCCCAAATTGAAAAAAACATAAATATCTACCAACTGATTAATCAACAAATTGTGGCATAGACATACAGTGGAAAACTATTTAACCATAAAATCTAACTACTATATATACATAATGACATAAATGAATCACACATAAGACATGCTAACTGAAAGGAGCCCTTCAGAAAATGCAAACTGTGTGGTTTCATGCATATGAAGATGTGGACCACAGAAGATGAATACATGGGGTTACACAGTTGAAAAAGTGCTTGCCTGGGAGGGGCACTAGAGAACTTTCTGTGGTGAGAGGTATTTTGTATCTCAGTACAGCTGTGGGTTGCATGGTGTTTGCATTTGTCCACAATCATTCAAGCATACAGTTAAGATTTGTATATTTCACGGCATGTACATTTTTCTCGAAAAACAGTTCATGATGTATGATTTCACATATATAAAATCTGGGCACCATGAATGCCAACCGTGCTGTTGCAGTTCAGAAATGCAGCTACCCTGGGAGAGGTTACCTGGGGCACAAGGGAACCCTCCGGAACAGTGGGAATGCTGTCCGTCTTGATCTGGGCACTGTTTGCAAAAATTCGTGCACTTACAACTTGGGGGCTTTTGTCTATATTTGTGGCTTGTCAATACAAAGTTTATATTAAAATATTTCAACCACATGCCCTGGTATTTTACTCCTCACCAGTCTTGTATAACTCAGTGTAACAGGCCCAGCATGTGGGACGGTGTCATAGTGGGCTACTCTGAAATGCTGAGGCTACTCTGGGTCCTGTCCAGGAGCAATAGGGCTTTGAGCAGTTTGCTGGGCATTTGGGCGTGGCCAAGTTAAGAGTCCCTGCTCCTGGCTGGAGAGGACAGTGTGTCCGGGAAAGACCTGGGCCCACTCTCCTCCTGGGTCTGCCTAGGGACCCTCTGGGGACAGCAACTCAGTGAGGGCTCCTTCTAGGGCGGCTCTGTGCTGTGAACGCCCTGTCGACTATTGGCTGAGCGAGGGCTCTGAGAGCAGCACGGGCAGAGGCGGGCACTAGGTGACGGACAGTGACAGAAGACATAGAGGCCCTTTGCCCTGCTCCCAGCACAGTGTTTCCCAGCCCCCTTGGCCTTTCCCGAGTGAGAGCAGTGTGTTTTGTTCCAAGGAGGGGACTCTGGGTGGGCTCCTGGGTGGCTCCTGGAGGGGGCTGGTCACTGGAAAACAGGATGAGAAGCTCGAACTCTTCAGCCCCACCCCTCATCCTCCAGAGCAAGGAGAAAGGCGGGACGTGGAATTAATAATTTTCCACATTCATGGGATGCAGCCTCCATGAAAACCCCAACACTGTGGGGTTTGGAACGCTTCCAGGTTGGTGAGCACATCCACAGCCAGGAGGGCAACCCAACCCAACTCCACGGGACTGGAGCCCCTGTGCACGGGACCCTCCCGACCTGCCCTGTGTATCTCCTTTGTGGCTGCCTGTCTGTATCCTTTCCCACAGCCTTTTACCATAAACTGGTAAACAGGAAGGAGCTGTTTCCCTGAGTTCTGTAAACCACTCTAGCAAATTCATTGAATCTTGAAGGGAGTCGGTCATGGGAACCTTCTGTTTATAGCTGATTTTTCAGAGGCACAGGTGACAGGCTGGACTTCGTATTGGGGGCAGGCTCGTGGGACAGAGCCCTTAACCTTAACTACAAGCGGATAGTGCAGCATTGAGTTAAACTGCGGGGCCCCCAGCGGTGTCACAAGTGTTGTGAGGCGGTGCTCGTGTGAAGGAGAAACACGAGGGGATGGGTGAGGTGCTCTACGCTGGTGCTGTGCCAGCCACCTCAGGGCTAAAGCACATCCTCACTGTCCCTCTCTCTCCGTTCTGGGGCTCAGGTGACAGTGTGCAGGGGCTTTGTGGGGAGAGACATCCAGCCCCAGGCTCTGAGATCTGCCTTTTCTGGCAGGGACCATGGAACAGACAGGACGCTTCCCCTGTTTGCTGAGACCTGAGCAAGGCCAGGGCTCAGAGGCCCTCACTCAGCAGTGGCAAGTCTCCTTTATAAAAAGTACCCCCCCTCCCACCGCCCCCACCATCACACAGCACTGACATCTGTCATCTTAACCTGTGAACGGGAATTATTCGAACTTCTCACCGAGTAAGGCCAAAGCCTTTGCTCATTTTGCAGACTAGGATGCCAGGGTCAGAAGGGTCCCCCTGGCTGTGGCCACAACCTCCAATCCCTGCTCCTGAGATTGGGGCTCTCTCCCCCAATCCCTCTGTTGATCCTGGACCCCACGCTGTTGCATGCCTGGAGAGGTGGGGGCATTGGACACTCCCAGAGCTCTTCTTCGGCGCCCCTGCTGGGCCTGGGCACTCTCAGAGGGCCCAAGCTTGCTGCTGTCACTGTCCTCTCACACCACTCCCACCCGAAGCCTTGCTCCTTTCCAGGTAGACAGCCTCCCTGACGTCCAATTCCTCCTGCTCTCAGGGGCACAGCTGAGAATTAGTCACCTTGGTTGGTAAGGAGGAGTGTGGCAGCACATTAGGCTGGTGAGAGAAGCTTCCAGCAGCCCGGAGCTCAGCCCCACTCTCTGCACCTTAAGACCTCCTTCCTGCCCTCCTGGAAGTACCAGATTCATTCTTCCTTCCCCACGGACAATTGAAAAAACAGGGGGGAGGGGTAAAAAACAGAAGCAAACCAAATAACAACAAAATAAGTCCTCCCCAAATTTATTTCCTTTGTCTATAGGGCAATATACCAATAAAAATAAATACAAACTGACCTTTCAGGCAGTACAGTTTAGCTGCTGTGTATCAAATAAAGCTGCCGTCATGCAATGCATGTTTCCATCTCATTAACAACAGCCAAATGCATCCACAGCATTAACATTAAGATATTAGAGTCTAATTATCCTGTCAACAGCAGTTGGGGGAAATTGTCAAGGGTTTATTTACTCATTAGCTTAGAGAGAATATCAGTGATGCCCTAATTATGTATTGCTTTTTTTTTTTACTTCCTCCTCCTCTTGTGTAGAAAAAAAAATGTGTTTTATGTTCCCATTTCTTTGCAATACAGCAGTTTGTGAGAGTTGGCAAGGCTGGGCCTGGGAAAGGCTCATCTTCTCTTTGGACTTCATGTCATTAGGACCCCAACCAGGCTGCCAGCAGAGGTGCTGGTGACCAGTGACTGGGGCGGTCAGGAAGGCCTGGGCACCTGCCCCACTGCTGGGTCCTCGCAGATGCCTGAGTCCCCGGGGGAGGGCTCTCAACAGCCCAGGACACCTTCCCTAGGCCCACTGCCTTCACTGCCAGCCCCACAAGGCTGGGGCCCACTGGACCAGCTGCGTCCAGGAACACAGCACCCCCTCCCCTTGCGCAGGCAGCTGTCACCAGCCGAGGCTCTCAGGCCAGTCTCTCTCCGGGCATTTTATGAAGCTGGTTGGGTGAATGAGTAAATATCTTCTTGGCAAAGCCTTTTGCTGCAGGTGAAAGGGTTTACTGGGCCTCAGGCTGTGACCAGGTAGGTGGCCTTTTTTTAATGTAACTATCATTTGTTTGTTTGGTTAAATCCTCACCCAAGGATATTTTTATCGATTTGAAGGAAAGAGAGAGAGAGAAAAAAAACCTCATTGATGAGAGAGAAAAACATCAATTGGTTGCTTCCCACACAAGCCCTGCCACGAGAACAGAGTCTGCAGCCTGGGTGTGTGTCCTGACCAGGAACTGAACTGCAAGACTTTGGGGTATGGGAAGACACTCCAACCAGCTGAGCCACCCAGCCAGGCTGTTTGCTTTAATTTTTAAGTTATAGCTGACATACAATAACATATTAGTTTCAGGTGTACAACCCAGTGATTAGGCATTTATATAACGTACAAAGTGGTGACCCTGATAAATCTAGTGCCCGTCTGACACCATACACAGTAATTACAATATTATTGGCCGTATGCCTGAGGCTGTACTGTTCTGTAACTACCCATTTATACTTCTAAACCCCTTCGTCTTTTTCTCCTACCCTTCAACCCCCTACCAGTTGGCAGCCATCAAAATGTTTTCAGTATCTATGAGTCTGTTTCTGTTCTGCTTTTTGTTTATGGTGTGTGTGTTCGTTTTTGTTTTTTTAGGTTCCAAATATAAGTGAAATCATCTGACTTACGTGTTTTTCTGTCTGACTTACTTTACCTATCATACCCTTGAGGTCCACCCATGTTGTTGCAGGTGAAAAACAGTATTTTTTTTATAGCTGAGTCATATTCCATGGCATCTATGCACCACTTCTTTATCCATCCACCTACTGATAGGCACTTAATGGCTTTCATAGCTTAGGTATGAAATAATGCTGCAGTGTACATATAGATATATATGTCTTTTTAATTTAGTGGGTTTTTTTCAGATAAATACCCAGAAGTGGAGTTGCTGGGTCCTTCTTTGCCTCTTATTATAGCCTTTATTTTAAAGTCTATTTTGCCTGGTAGAAGTATTGCTACCCCAGCTTGTGTGTGTGTGTGAAATATCTTTTTCCATCCCTGTATTTTCAATCTGTGTGTGTCTTTTGATCTGAAGTGAGTCTCTTGTAGGCAGCATGTGTAAGGGTCTTGTTTTCTTATCCATTCAGTCACCCTTTGTCTTTTTATTGAAACATTTAATTCATTTGCATTTCAAGTAATTATTAATAGATATGCATTTATTGCCATATTATTACTTAAATTTTTGATTACTTAAATTTTTCTTCTTCTTAAAGAATGCCCTTTAATATTTCTTGTAATATTAGTTTGATGCTGATGAACTCCTTTAGCTTTGTCTTGCCTGAGAAGTTCTTTCCCTGTCTTTTGATTCTAAATGATAGTCTTGCTGGGTACAATAGTATTGGTTATAGGTCCTTGCTTTTTATCACTTTGAATATCTTGTGCCAATCCTTTCTAGCCTGCAATGTTTCTGTTGAGAAATCAGGTGATGGTCTTATGGGGGTTCCCTTGCTGGTGACTAACTGCTTTTCTCTTGCTGTTTTTAAGATTCTCTCTTTGTAGTTAACCTTTGCCATTTTAATTATGATGTGTCTTGGTTTAAACCTCTTTGGATTATCTTATTTGGGACTCTCTGCTCTTCCTGGACCTATATGTCTATTTTCTTAACAAAATTAGAAAAGTTTTCTGTTATTTTTTCACATAGGTTTTCAATTTGTTGCTCTTTCTCTTTTTTTTCCTGGCACCCCTATGATGAAAATATTGGTATGCTTAATATTGTCCCAGAAGTTCTGTACACTATGCTATTTTTTTTGGATTCTTTTTGCTGTTCTGATTGGGTGTTTTGGCTTTCTTATCTTCCAAATCACTAACTTGATCCTCTGCTTCATCTTTACTATTGTTGATTGCCCATAATGTATTTTAATGTTCTTTATTTAATGTTCTTTATTTTAGTTACTGTATCCTCCATTTCTGACTGGTTCCTTTTTATGTTTTTCATGTCCTTTTTTATGCTGTTGAAGTTTTTACTAAGTTCCTTGAGCATCATAACTATAATTAAACTCGGCATCTGGTAATTTGCTTGCCTCCATTTCATTTAGTTCTTTTTCTCTAGATTTCTCCTGTTCTGTCATTTGGAACCTGTTTGTTGTCTCCCCATTTTCACAGCTTCCCTGTGTGTGTTTCTGTGCATTAGGTAGAGAGGTACCTTTCCCTGGCTTTGCAGGGTAGCCTTGTGTAGTAGTAGGTCTTCTGTAGGGCCCAGTGCCACAGCCTCTCTGGTCACCTGAACTGGGCACTCCATGCGTGCCCCCTGTGTGGGCTGTGCGCACCCTGTTGCTGCAGTTGAGCCTTGATTCCTGTTGGCATGTCACTGGGAGGGATTGAGCCCCCAGGCTGATGAGCTTTGAAGACCGACTGCAACTACAGTGGAGGAACTGCTATGCAAGGGCCAAGCCCACAGAGCAGGACAAACTTCAGTGGGCTTTGGTGCTCACCAAGTCTTCCCCTTCAGTGTGTCACTTGTGGAGGTAGTTGGGTGGTCTTAAACTGTCTATCAAGTGCACTGGCTCTGGGGCCTCCTGGAGGTGCAGGCTATGGTCAGTCGCCACCTGTGCCCTGCCCAGGACTACCTGCCATGAGCTACAGAGTAATCGGCAGATGGCTGCTATTTGTGCTGGGGTTGGAGGTGCCCAGGAGAGGACAAGCTGCAAACTGAGGCTGGCTGCCGCTAGTGTCAGACCTGAGGTCGCTTAGTAAGAGGTATGGGGCACCCTGAGGCCAGATGCTGTTTGTTTGTGAAATTTTGAGAAACTCCAAAGCCTGAGCTAAGGGAGGCTGTTTGTATGGAGAAGGTTTGGAAAGGGCTTGGATAGGTCCAAAAGTTCGGTGGGGCAGGGTCTCAGGGAATCACCAGGGCGAGGCTAACTGTGTGAGCCAGGGTGCCTGAGACTGAGATATGGACCCGGCCTCCTGGTTTTGTGTATGTTGGGGGCAGAGTGGCTCAGGAAACAAAAAAATGGCCTCTGCTACCACCTCTGTCTAGAAAAAAGCTGCCTCTCCATCCTCCTCCTGAGCCTGGAGTCCCTCCCTGTGTGTCCCTAGAGCCTTTTGAGCTGCTGCCCCAGTGCTGGAGCTCAGAACGAGTGAGTCCTAGTGAGTCTGTGTGTGGGCCCTTTAAGAGGAATGCCTGGGACTTCAAAAACCCTCTGTCTCACTCAGCCACAATCCCCACTGGTTTTTACAGTCAGAAGGTACTGGGTCTTCTTTTCTCAGCACCGAGACCATGGGCTGGACCCTGGTTGCCCAGCTTTCTTGGAGCTCTGTTGTTTTATATTTTTTAATTTCTCCTCCCCGAGTCTGTCCCAGCACTGTTGACACTGAGTGCTGTCCCAGCTCTGTTTTCATTTCTCTCCGCTGACCACCAGGAAAACTCCAATATCCCTTGAGGTGTCTTTGACCTAAGGCCAGCTTGGTCCGGGCCCAGCTCATTGGCCCCAGTGTACACACAGCAATTCTGCTGGTCCCCATAACACTGCTGGCTCCAGGATGGGGTGGAATGGGCCCTGAGTACTAGAACACCTAGAATGGCTATTATTACTAAAATAAAAGTCAAAACCATAAAAATAAGTGTCAATGAGGATGTGAAAAATTTGGAATCCTTGAGCACTGCTGGCAAGATTGTAAACCACTCTAGAAAATAGCTCCCCCCAAAAAGTAACCATAGAATTGCCATATGATCCAGTAATCTTACTCTTGAGTATATTCACCAAAAGAAACAATAGCAGAAACTTGAACACATATTTGTACACCAGTGTTCATAGCAGCATCACTCACAGTAGTGGAAAGGTAGTAACAACCGAAATGTTCGTTGACAAATGATGGATACACAAAACATGGTATGTACACGCAAAAATATTATTAATTTTAATAAAAGTAAACTCAATTTTGCTACATGAAGCAACATGGGTGAACCTTGAAAACATCATGCTAAGTGAAATAAGCTGCATACAAAAGGACAAACGCTGTGTGATTACACTCACAGGAGGTGGAGGAGGTATGTAGAGTAGCTGTAATTACAGTGCCAAAGGTTAAAGACAAAGAGAATATTAAAAGTGACAAGAGAAATGCAGTTAGCACCTACAGAAAGCTTCCATGAGACTATCAGGTGATTCTTCAACAGAAACTTTGCAGGCCAGAAGGGACTGGCAAAAATATTGAAAGTAATAAAAAAAACAATGACCTACAACCAGGATTTCTCTACCCAGCAAAGCTATAACTTGAAATCAAAACACAGGTAAAGAACTTCCCAGACCAAAAAAACAACAACAACAACGACTAAAGGATTCATTACTACCAAACCAGCATTGTGAAAAGGACTTCTTTAACAACAACAACAAAAAGAAAAGATCAAAAGTATGAATAATAAAATGCCAATAACCACATACCTATCAATAATTCCTTTAAGTGTAAAATAATTAAATATTACAACAAAAGATATCGGATAGCTATATGGATAAGAAAGCAAGACCCATACATATGCTCCCTACAGGAGACACACTTCAGATTGAAAGACATACACAGTCTAAAAGTAAAAGGATGGAAAAGACATTATTATGCAAATAATAATGAAAAATAAAAACCTGGGGTAAAAATACTTATGTCAGACTCTATAAAAAGAAATGAAGAAGGACACAGCAGTTCCATTTCTGCTTATTCATCCAAAGGAACACAAGTCACTAACTCAAAAAGACACATACATCCCTATATTCACTGTAAGTGTAGTTACAATAGCCAAAATAAGAGAGCATCCTAAATGTCCATGTATGAATGGATAAAGAAGAGGTGGTACATATATACGATGAAATATTACTCACACATAAAAACGAAATCTTGCCAGCTGTGACAACATGGAGGAACCTGGAGTTTATTATGCTAAATTAATTAAGTCAGAAAGAGAAAGACAAATACCATATGATTTTACTTACGTGTTGAATCTAAAACAAAAGATACAAGAACATACAAAACATAGACACAAACAACATCTTGATGGCTGCCAGATGACAGGGTTTGGAGGGCTGAATATAGGAAGTGAAGGGATTGAGAAGTATGCATTGGCAGTTATGAAGCAGTCATGGGTGTGTGCAGCATAGCACATAGAATGGATTTAATAATGTTGTAATGACCATGTGGTGCCAGGTAGATACTAGATGGATTGGGGTGATCACTTTGTAAGTTATATAAATGTCTAGTTACTACACTGTACACTTGAAACTAATATGATATTATATGTCAAGTGTAAATGAAAAATAAAGTATACAAACACATAATATAAACTTTACCGTCTTAAAAACTATCAAAGAAAATAACTGATTCTATAATAGGCATGGAGAAGTGAGCAGGAAGTTTCAGGAGGCCAGGTAGAAGAGGTCAGATGCTATCTACGTATCACTTTGTCTTGCTCTGCTCTCCAGGTTCAGTTCTAGAAGGTTCTCTGAGATCACAGGGCAGCATGGCTGAAATATCCCAGCAAGGGCTCTGCATGGGTAAGCTCTTCAGCTGATATTGAAGATAAGCGTTTTACCCATCATTCACCTCACTTTCTCCCTCCTTCTCTTGCTTTCCAGGTATTCAAGAGCATTGTTAAGCAATGCCCCTGAGCAGACTCTGTGCTGTGGACACAGCCCCTGCCTCAAGAAGCCCATGTTCTAGTGAGACAGAGAGGTAGGGAAACACACATGTGCAACTTAAAGTTATGAGACTAGGTGCAGTGAGGGAGCTGCTCTAGCAAGGGCTCCAAAGCCCACGCTTTCAGCTAGAACCTCCAACTGGGAAACAATTATTGATGGGTTAGACTATTTCATCAGGGCTAATGTAGCCAACAGTCTACATCCCCGTGAACATCGCTGACTGTCCTAGAAACCAGAAGTGTCCTATTCCAAGTGACCACTTTTGTGTGGAGCAGTAGGCCTTAGAAACAAGTCAGGGGGCAGGCTGGGAAGACAGACCCAGAGAGACAAGGTGCGACTCAGGGGAGAGCATGAGAAAACAATCAGAGGAAGGGGTCAAAGATGAATGGCAACAGTGAAAGAATATTGCCAGGAAGAGTTTGGCCTGGGGTCCTTCAGTTTTGTTTGTTTTTATTTTTATTTGCTTTATTTTTTCTATAATCATTTCATTTTTAATAAATGAGGCATCAAACAAAATAAATTGGGAAAAGGAAGCCTTTTCAACAAATAGTCCTGGAACACCTGAGTGTTTATATATTTTTTTAATTTTTGAATTAATATTATTGGGGTGATACTGGTTAATAGGATCATATAGGTTTCAAGTGTACATTTCTATCTGTGTATTGCATTGTGTGCCCACCACCCACAGTCAAATTATTTAACTGTTTTTCAGCTTTATTGAGATGTAATCAATATACAACATTGTGTAAGGTTAAGGTGTACAAACCAAAAAATATCTGATTAAAGATCTGATCAGGATAGGGCCTGAATAGACATTTCTCTGAAGAGGACACACCTCTAGTGAAGAGGTCACTAGACATAAAAAACGATGCTCAGCACCTCTAATCATCAGGGGAATGGACATTAAATCTACAATGAGATATCACCTCATACCTGCAAGAGTGTCTATCATCAATAAATCAACAAGCATAAATCACGGGCAGAGATTATGGGGAGTTCTCTCTCTGGAACAGGAGCCACAGTATTCCTCCTGTTTCTTAACTGCCCCGCTGTGGGTGTGGAGGCTTCCCATTCTGCATTTCTGCTCCTCCTACCAGTCTTGATGTGGCTTCTTCATATCCTTAATTATAGGACTTTTGTTTAGCCAGTCTTCTGGTCATTCTCAAGGGCGTTTTTTCTGGAATTTAGTTGTGATTTGATTTGGTTATGGGAGAAATCTAGCACAGCATTTACTTAGTCTGTCATCTTGACCAGAAGATTTGTCTGCTTTTTAAAAGAACAAACAAGATGTACAGGATACAGATAATGCTACAAGACGCCATCGAGTGGCTTGTGAATTACTAGAGGATGGAGAACTAGATGCCAGCAGCACCCCATTGAGTTGCAAAACCCTAGAATGTTTCCAGACACTGCCTAATGTTCCCTGGAAGGAAAAATAAACCCCAGTTTAAAAATCACCACTATATTGTAATTGTTTTACCTGCCAAGTGTCTGTGATAGTTTTGAATTGAGAAATTATTTTATTCCTAGCAGTGCCATGGACATAGACGTGATTGATTAACACTGGAAGTACAAATTAAATGATAAACATGCAGTTCAAATTTTCAAAAGTGGAGATTGGAACCACAGCAGAGAAAAATGCTGCTTGAGGTATCTCTCTCATATTCAGCAAATCCAAGCGGGCAGCAGTGAGGGTCATGTTTGTTTTGGATGTTCAGTTTTCCCAGCACCATTTATGGAGGGGTTCCTTATTCCATTGAACTGACTTTGCATCTTTGTCAAAAGTCAGTTAGGCTTATATGTGAGATAATGTGTGGGTCTGATTCTGGATCCTCTAATCTGTTCTATTTATGTTTCTATCTCTACACCAGTACTATACAGCCTTGATTGCTGTAGCTATATGATGACTGAAAATTGAGCACACCGACTCCTCCTACTTTATTCCTTTATCACACATTTGTTTTAGCTATTATAATGTCTGTATTTCCATATACATTTTAGAATATTCTTGTTTATGTCTAAAATCATCCTGATAGACTTTTAGTAAGAATTGTATTAAACCTGTACAGGAATTTAGGGAAAATTGGCATGCTTACTATGTTGACTTCCAATCCATGAGCACTATATATTTCCCCTTTCTTTAGATTTTCTTCGACTTTATACATCAGTGGTAAGCAGTTTTCAATGTACAAGTACTATACATGTTTTATTAGATTTAAACATATTATTCTGAAAATGTTGAAAGGTATTACATTCATTTTCAGTGTTTACAATTTCATTGATAGTATATCAAAATAAAATTGGTTGTTTTATGTATATCTTATATCCTATGGCTTTGCTGAATTTACTCACTAACTCTAGGAGATTTTTGTAGATTCCTTTGGATTTTCTACATAGACAACCATGTCATCTAGAAATAAAGACTGTTTAATTATTATTTTCATTTCCAATCTGTATTCTTTCTTATTTCCTTTTCCTGCTTGATTGTGATGAATAGAAGTTCTAGAACTGTGTTGATTAAAATGGTGAAAGTGAACATCTTTGCCTTGTGCCTGACCTGAGTGAGAAAACCATGGTTTTTACCATTGAGAATAATGTTGACTACAACTTTTAAAAAATGCTCCTTCTCAAGTTGAAGATGTTTCCTTTAAATTCTTATTTTTTTATACAATAAAAAGTTCTGGCCAAGATGGAGGTGTAGGTAGAACAACCAAAAGGAGGATAATAATCAATCTAAAATCAATAAACAACCAGAAGCATCAGAAAATCAAACTGCATGGAACTCCAACAACCAAGGAATTAAAGAAAAAATCAACCAGAACAACCAGACCAGTAAGAACTTACAGCCCGAGTGGGGCTGGCTGAGAAAAACCGCAACAAGGCAGCGGACCATGTAGGCAAGCTAAAGGCAAAACTGAGACTGAGAGCTGACTATGGACTATGGCAGTTGCTGCAGGGGGAGAAACTCCCAGCCTCACATGTGAGTTCATTGGAACGTGCGTTAGAGACCAGCAGGTGAGCTGCACCGTTCCCTCTCTGGCCCCTCCCCCACAGAGAGCACTGCAATGCAGCAAGGAGGGTTGCCCTGCCTGGGTGAATATCTAAGGTCCCACCCCTTTACAACTTATCAGGGGCCCTGAGCAAGAAATAGGGCCAAAATGAAAGAACAGAGCAAAACTTCAGAAAGACACCTAAGTGATGAGGATATAAGCAACCTATCTGATGGAGAATTTAAAGCCCTGGCAATCAAAATGCTCACAGAACTGATTGAGCTTGGTCGAATAATGAAAAAACAAATGAAAGATATCCAAAATGAAATAAAGCAAAATATTCAGGGAATCAACAGTGACAGGAAGGAAACCAGGACTCAAAGCAATGATTTGGAACAAAAGGAAAAAATAAACATCCAACTAGAACAGAATGAAGAAATAAGAAATGACATGGAGGGATGTCAGTGGGGAAGAGGAAGGGAAGAAGATGGGGGAAAGGTACAGGGAAGAAGAAGCATGATTAGTAGGCATAAAATAGATGGAGAGAGATCAAAAATGGTATAGGGTACAGAGAACTGAAAGAACTTACATGTACAACCCATGAACGTGAACTAAAGCGGAGGGAATGCTGGAAAGTTGGGGGTGCAGGGTGGAGGGGGGATAAAAGGGGAGAAATTGGGAAAACTGCAATAGCATAATCAATAAAAAATTCTTTAATAAAAAATAAATAAATTCTTATTTTTCTGAGAGTATTTTTAGGCATAATGAGTTTGTTACATGCATATTTCTCTCTCTTTTAAACAGTATTTTTAAAAAAGATATTTATTTATTTATTCATTCATTCATTCATTCATTTATTTTTAGAGAGGGGAAGAGAGGGAGAAAGAGAGGGAAACATCAATTTGTGGTTGCCTCTTGATCTCCCCCTACTGGGGACCTGGCTGGCAACCCAGGAATATGCCCTGACTGGGAATCGAACTGGTGACCCTTTGTTTCTCAGGCTGGTGCTCAATCCACCAATACGCCACAGCAGCCAGGGCTCATCTTTTCTAATGTTTGCATTTAGTGCTATAAATTTTCCTTTGGAACTGCTTTGGTTGTGTCTCTTAAATTTTAATATGTTTTGTTTTTGTTACATTCAATGTATATCTTATTTTCCTTGAGATAGCTTCTTTTATCATGTGTTATTTTGAAATATGGTTAATTTCTAAATATTTGGAGATATTTTTGTTATTTTCCGATTTCTAATTTGATTTCACTGTGGTAGAACTTAGTCCATATGATTTTAATCATTTTGAATTTGTACAGGTTTCTCATATGGCCCAAGACTTATGGTCTATTTTGGAACATGTTTTCTGAGAACTTAAAAAGAATGTGAATACTTCTGTTGTTTGGAGAAGCAGTTTATAAGCAGTTCAGTCCTACTGACTTACGGTTTTGTTGAGTTTTTCTATACTCTTGTTGATTATCTGTCTAGCTAATCAATGACTAAAAGAGGACAATGGAAGCCCTCAACTTTTATGACGATGTGTCTTCTCATTCCTTCAACTTCATCAGTTTTTGCTACACATTTGTGGCTGTTGGTTACTTTATACGTATTTAGGATATTTCAAAATTTTTATAGTCTTTTTGAATTGACCCTTTTATCATGATGTCATGTGCCTCTTTGTGTCTAATAATTTGCCCTGGAATCTATAATTTTATCTGATATTAACATAGCCACTCTTAGTTTCTTGTGATTAAAGATTGTGCATGGTTTTCTTCATTTTTTTTTTACTTTCAATCTGCCTACATTTTTATATTTTGAAGTGAATTTCTTGGAGACAGCATATATGTGAAGTATACTTTTAATCTACTCTGTCAATTTCTGTATCTTGATTGCTATCAACTCTATACATTTGATATAATTATTGATAATTAGAGCTTAAATCTGCCATTTTATATTTTGTTTTCTGGTTTTTATTATTAAAAATTTTCCACCTTCCTGAGTTACTTAAACATTTTTTATAATTTAGTTTTGGTTTATCTGTGTTGTTTTTAATGTATCTTTTTATAGTGTTTTTAGTGGTCACTTTATATGTTATGTTATATATACACAACCTTTTGCAAAGTACTACAACCTCATTTTTACCAGTTTAAGTGTGGAAACCTTACCTCTGTATCTCTGCCCCTTTTATAGTGTAATTGGATTTAACATTTCCTCCACCTACATTTACAGCCACAGTTTTTGCTTCCACTCCCAAATATAATTTAGAAAACTCAAAAAGGAAAGGAGAGTCTATTGTATTGGCTCATATTTTTGCATGTGTGCGTTTTTTTCATTCCTCGTGTTCCAAGTTTCCTTCATTTATCATTTTCCTTATTTAGAAACTTTTTAGCCAACATTTTGTTTTTCCAAAGTTTCTTTATTTATCATTTCCTTTCTGTTTAGGGAACTTCTTTTAGCAAAAATTTGTTTTCTTTAATCTTAAAATGTCTTGATTTCTCCTTCACTACTGAACGATACTTTTGCTAACTATAGGAATCTAGGTTAACAGTTCTTATGTCTGACATCCATGATTTTTTAAATGAGAAGTCTGCTCTCACTCAAATTGTTTCCCCTTACAGATAATGCAGCATTATTTTGGCCACTTTCAAGTTTGTTTGTTTTCCTTCATCTTAGTTTTCAGAACTATGATGTCTTGATGTGAATTGCCTATATTTAGCAAAAATATCTTGGTGTGAATTTCTTTGGCTTTGTCCCTTTAGAGGTAGCTGAGCTTCTTAAGGCTGTACATTTCTGTGTTTTGTCCGATTTAGAAGTTTTTGGCCACTCTTTCTTTGAACACTTTCCATCCCCATCCTCTTCCTTTTCTCCTTGTGAGATTCCAATGTCACTAATATTAGATCTTTTATCATAACCTCTCAAGTTCTGGGTTTTTTAAAAAGTCTATTTGTTGTTCAGATTAGGTCATTTCTATGGTTATATTCTCAAACTCTAAGGTTTTTCAAAATATTGTAACTTTGGTTTTATGTGTACTGATCCTAAAACTTTCATTGGATTCCTCTTTACACCTCTTTATAGCGCCCATTTCTGTGTTGGACCGTGGATCACTTGTTGAGGACGTGCATGGCTTTCACTTGCTTTGAGCATGTTCGTCATTGTCCATTAAAGGAACGGTATGAGGATTGTTTTACATCGTCAGATTATGGTGATGTCTCTGCTATTTCTGTGCTGTGATCATTTCATTGTCTTTTTACATTCATTTTGAGACTCCCCTAGGTCTTGGAATGAGGAATGATGTTTATTGAAAGCTAAACATTTTGGATATTATGCTATGAGATTCTGGATCTTATTTGCTTCTTCTATTGCAAATAGCTTCTCTGAAGCTACTCTCACGTGAGCAGAAAGAAGTAGTGCCTAATTATTCTTAGGTAGGACTAAAAGCCTCCATTCTACTCCTGACCTCAGCCAATCACTAAGGGGTCATAAGCTGATGGTCACCGCTGGGCAAGGCTCCATTCTACATCTGACCTCAGTCGACCACTAAGGGGTCATAAGCTGATGGTCACCGCTGGGCAAGGGTGGTTGTCCTGGCTGGCTCTCCTCCAGGCCTCCACGATGCCTTCCCGGCTCAAGAGTGGGGGGGTGTTGTTGCCCCCCTACATGACCTCTGCTAACGCTGCTGTGGGGATGACTTCGTTACTTCTGGGTGGTGGTGACAGTCTTGACCTTCTGCATGGCCTCCTCCTACATCCCCTCAGTGGACACAGGGAGGGACACCTCACAAGGATTGTTGTCAAAAAGTTTTCTGGATGCCTAAGATTTTCCTTTCTTGGTTCTTTGGATAGAGAGCAGGCTTTGGGGGACTTTTTTTTCTTATTCTTCACCATTTTCAGTTTGCCAGTTTCTTCAGATCCAAGGTGGGAAACATGAGGTACAAAGCAAACGGAAACTCACCCTTATGTCTTGTCTGTATCCTGAGATTCTCTAGCCAGTCTGGGGAATCTCCTATACATTTTTTGGAGTCTTCTTATGTTTGTTTTATATGTAATGCTCAGGGCTTACAGTTGTATATAATAAAAAGTGTGTCTATTTCATCTCTGTGGAAGTTTTCTACTGGGTGTATTTTTAAATCTTTATTCTTTTCTGCATAGCTCTTCCTCTTGGTACTCTGCATCTAATGACTGAGGAGCAATCGTTCTGTTTGGTCTCTTTTTCTAAAAACCTACCCTATATATAGTCCTTGTGCATGGTTACTATTTCAGCAACATTGCCACCGGAATACTGGTAGGAGCCCATACTCTCTCCTCCAGGGGGCAGGGAGTCCGCGTGTGGTTTCCTCGTCTGCTTTTGTGAGGTCCATGCTTTTCTCCGGCTGCATTCTCTTTAGCACCTCAAGCCTCAGTTCTAACATCTGTGTAATAAAGGTAATTAGGATGCTCAGGCTTTTTACCTGCACTACATGAGACAGTGTAAGGGAATTTATTGTGGCTTGTAGATCATGATGTAAATGTAACTTGTAAATAATGATATAAATGTACCATGGTAACTTATAGGTTATAATATAACCATTTTATATTATGACTTTTATGGAATAAGAAGGGAAAGAAGAACAGCCTCAAATGTTTCACTCTTAAGTGTCTCAATAGGTGAAGGAAAACCAGTTCGACACTTCAGATATGTCTTCAGTGGTTCTCATCCATACAAAGGACTGTTAACAATGTGTTAGTTATACCACAGCAAATGACACAGGCGGGGCCCTTTATCTCATGAAGCTTACATTCTTCTGGAGAACGTGCACAGTTAGTAAGCGAACAAGTACTGAGATTATTGACTATGTTAGGTGCTGCGTGGGTGAAAATCAGAAAGGTAACGAAATAGACTCGAAGTGAGAGGAGACGACTCAGGAAGATGTGATGCACATGTGTGCTGAGAACACAGCAGTGCAAGACCCAGCTCAGGGGGTGTCACACCTCAGTGGGGAGAGCACATGCCCAGGTCCTGAGTGAGGAAGACTACTCCCGAGTTGAGACACGATTTGGAGACTTCAGATTACTCAGCTTGATCTTCTGGGGAAAGAAAAAGTAGGTTGAAAATTAAACTGTGGATCTGTTCATTGAAAACAAGAAGCTGAAGGCTTTTAAAAAATCCCTAAGGTGATAATGTCCTTCCCATTTCTTGTACTACTTCTCACCATGGCCTTTTCTCTTCAGCATCATATTTCTTTCAGCTGCACACAGCAAGAATGGTAACTCATCCATTATGAAAGCTGGGAAAAGCTTTCACCAACTGAAATAAACCGAAAAGTAGTATTTGGGCGCGGATAAAACTCAGCGTCCATGGAAGTCAGATGAGAGGTGTGCTCCATGTTCTCGGGAACCGGTGCTCTGGGACCTGCCCATGCGCTGGCCATGGGATGCCAGTGCAGAGTTGTGCATAACCACAGTGAAGATTTAGTGCCCTTCCTTCCGGGAAGGTGGAATGGAAAGCAGAAGGGCTGGAACTTTGGAGACAGAACATGGGTTACAATCTTTACTTACTGATTCCTTTTTTTCTTCCTGCAGGTGACTTAGAAGACATTGTCTCATTTTAGTCTTTCCCTCCTCCAAATGATTTCCACTGTAATTTACCTTCAGCTTGAAAATAAATCACAATTTTTAAAAAGAATGTTGTGTCTAAACGTTGTAGCTGAGTCACCCATTTAGCTCTGCACCAGAGAAGGCTACTAATATCAACACTTTGGGCACCATGTTGCCCACTGCGAACCAGATGGCGAACCAAATGACACTGGCTATCTTCTTGTCTGGGGTGTTCAGTCAGACACATTTAAAACATAATACTCTAGCCCCGGCTAGTGTGCTCAGTGGATTGAGCACCGGCCTGCGAACCAAAGGGTCACCAGTTTGATTCCCAGTCTTGGGCACATGTCTGGGTTGCAGGCCAGGTCCCCAGTAGGGGGAACATGAGAGGCAACCACATATTGGTGTTTCTCTCCCTCCCTTCTCTCTCCCATTTCCTCTCTCAAAATAAATAAGGAATATCTTTAAAAAAATACAATACTCTAAAAAAAAGTCATTACCAGATAATTAATACTGACATTCTAAGTGCAACTTATTTGCTATAGCTGCTGTGTTCTAAACTCTACTTAAATTATCTCAAACACCCTACTTACCTTTCTTCCATGTTAAATATACTGAAGTACAAAATGGAAAGAGTTGGATCTCTCAACAGCACTTGGACAAAGCTCACTTGACCAGGAACTCACATTAGAACATTGTGATGATGTGCGGAAAGCAATCTAATTGTGTTTCAAAAGAATTAAACTAAAATCTTGAGATGGACATATATGTCTATCTGCTTAACCCCCTGAGATATTTTTAAGACCTTAGGAGAGGCAGGAAGATCAAACCTTTTCAGAATAAGCTTCTCATGAGTGCCAGGCTGGGACTGTGTCCCTGAGGTCCTCAAAGGGGGACCCTGGTCCAGAGCCATGGGGAGGCAGGCTCAGACGCTACAAGGAAATGACTGAACTTCCCAGGAAGGTTGTCTATAGGTTTCAATCTGGGCAATTGTGTGTGTGTTGGAGGGGGGGTGGTGCTTGTTTGTTGGTTGGTTTGTTTTTTGTGAATGTGACCTCAAGAAAAGCAATTCTAGTACTGACTTTTTCTCTGGATATCACACAGAGAAGCAATAGGGCAGATTTTGGGGGTTGAAAAGGGAGGCAGCCTGAGAGGCAGCAGCAGGGATGGGGCTTCCCTGTGGTTAAAAGCATTTGAAAATGGGTCTTTTTGCCCATTTGGGGGTTGTCTGAGTCTGTTCTAAGAAGAAACAAAAACTGAGGGGGAAATGGGTCATCCCTCCATGAATGCCACATGCTTCACTCAGATTAATTGAATAAGTTGATGTGGGCAAACAAGTGAGTATAAATGAATGAATGAGCTATGCGTTTGAATCTTCTGATGAAAAGACCTTGCTGTGGAGAGTGACAGATGTCACTAGAGCAGGTAGTTCAGAAGTCCAAGGCAGGCACTTCACCATCAAAGATTTTCTAAATAATTTAAAAGTTAAAAACAATGTTAAAGCTGGCCTCATATTTTATATCGGAATATAAATTGGTTTTCTGAAAACAACCCCACTAGTTAATGACAAAATTAAGACTAAATTCAGGTCCTTGACATCCACTCCAGTGCTGTTTCCAGTACATCAACCTCTTAGGATCCCCTAGCACAGAACCAAAATATACAACCTCAGGGAGGAACAAAGGACTGGAGTTTAATTATCTCCTAGACAAAGGAAATAATTCATTCTGTTTAAGGCTGTCATTGTCCCTTCAGAAAACTCCCACTTCTGGCCTCTCCCCAACCCTAAGAAGTCTTTTCATTAGGGAGCTCAGTGGGGTCCTTTCTAACTTTTCTGTAAGCCTCCTCCCAGCCCCTGTCTGTACCTCTGCTGCTGTATTATAGATTCACCAGCTCCTGCTGCCTTTGATCAACAAAAATGAAAACCATTGCTGTCAGAGCCTCATCCTCCCAGCACCCACAGTCCCCTCCCCCTGGGGCAGCATCACCCTAAACTATGGCCCAACTCATTCCACAGTTTGAGCGAGACGACACTGCACAGCAAATGAATCTCTACAGGAAACAGGCTTTTTTTTTTCTCACTCAGAAGACTGAACATCCACAATTTAATGATTCAGCGATTTATCAACACTAAGTAAGGAGCACTGACCCAGATGGTCAGGTGTGAAATGCAACACTGAGTTTTTGTGCAAGATTACAATCCCAAACGCCCCGCTGCCCCTTCAGTCCCCTAGATTGAATGAGTCCCATGTAGTAATGAGCACTGGTACCTGGATCGCTCCCATTCCTTCTCATTATGTTAAGTCGGACTCAGAACCTACGGGGAAATGCTTGGCCAAGCTTTTGCTTCTTCCTTTCTTTAAGTTCATGAGTGGGAGTCCAGGCAGGTTTTTGGAAATTGAAACACCAAGAAGAGGGGGAGGAAATTTTTCTAATGATGAGTTTCCTATAAAGTAAATATCCCAATAACTATTAAGAGAGGTTTCTTTATTATGAACTAATACCTTGGCTATCAGTTAACAACTAAGGATTAGAGGAATAGTGCAACAGAGGAAAGAAGAATGGAGATGAGGGTGGTAGAAGGAGGCTGGGTAAGAGTGCTATATTTACAACTGGGGAAAATATACTGGTAGATATAAAAGAAGAACATGAAAATAAATACTCATGAAGTTCTTCTCGGAATTTATAGTTTTGTTTAAAGCCAATGCTGGGCCCATTACTATGTCTTTAGATGACTCTGTCTGTGCCCCTCAAAATCATTGTTTTACATTTACAAATGGACGATATCTGTCCTAGACAGAAAGCTCTCTTGTCTATGTTTTTAAACTTTATGCCCTGGCTGGTGTGGCTCAGTTGGTTGGAGCACCATCTTGTAAACTGAAAGGTCACAGGTTTGATTCCCAGTCAGGGCACATGCCTACGTTCAGCCCAGGACAGGACGTGTATGAGAGGCAACTGATCCATGTTTTTCTCCCCACATCAATGTTTCACTCCCTCTCTCTTTCCTTCCTTCCCTCTAAGATCAAGGAGCATGTCCTTGGGTGAGGATAAAAAATAAAATAATAAAATACAATTTTAACCAAAGAATTTAGATTCTTTCAGAGGATCTCATCTATGCTCTAGTATCCCCTCTCTAAATTTTTTTGCTTTTATTTCTTTTGTTTGTTTTTCAATTTGACCTGAATTCTTTAATGCTGATTTAATATATTTCCTCTAAATATAGATACAAGCACAGTGCTGGAAATAATGCTTAGCTTTCTGTGCTGACAATGTAGGTATTAGAATCAGAAGGCAATAATGGTTCAAGATCCAACTTTACTGTTTATATCCATCAACTGTAAATAAAAATAATACCAATTTTGTATGGCTGTTGGAGCCACAAATAAGATAGCTTATGAAAGCATTTTGTCATTTGGAAATCATAGGTCCAGTATGAGGTATTTTCATTATTACTGTGATTTTTGACATTTTTTAGAGTTCTCTAGGACTATTGGGTCTCTTAAGAACAACAAAAAAAATGTGTTACCAAAACTGATATATTTGTGGGCAGCCTCCCTGGGGAGTTCCCTGCCATTGGCTTGTTTCTTTACCTCACTCTGGCTGCTGGAGCAGTGGCAAGGCATTGTGACGATGAGCTAAAAGTAGGATTTCCCAGAGAGGGAGGGAAGAAGAAAGGGAGGGAGGGAGGGGAAAAGGCACTGCAGCTGTTTTTAAGCTTAGCAGACCCAGAGAGAAGTCCAACTTTCACAATTTATTCACTTTGTGTTGGTTGCAACCAACAGAGGACAATAAAATATGGAGGAAATTTATAGAACTCCATATCAAGGAACACTGGAAAAAATAATAAAGACATAAAAGAGCAGAACATTCTTGTGTGGTAGAGAAAAACATAACCAATAATTTCATACTACCACGTGACTTCAGGAGCCTCAGTGCCCAGCAGCAGGACAGTGGTTTGACTGTGAAGTGACTCGGTTCTCTAACACTCAGCTGTCAGCACCTAGTCCATTGTTCTCTGGGCTGGACGTTGGTGGCATGTGCAGAATGTTTTCCCATCAGGCCCATCCAGATTCAGGCTTTGCCCTGCTTCACCTGGAGGCTGACCTGCTTGGAGAGCTACAGGGAGATCCTCTGCCCTCTGGCTTCCCACTGAATCCCACCAGTGAGGATCGCTGGCTGAAGAAGACAGTAGGAAGAGGAGGCCAGAGCACATGTTCTCCGGCGCTTCCTAGAAGTTTCTTTCTGGGAGCTGAATTCCTCTCTCTATTAAAGGCTGTATCTCCTAGCTTCCATTCAAGCCTCGACTTGCTTGCTGCATAAACATAGAGCAAATTACTTGACATATTTCCCCTGTGGGCTCTATCTTTTAGAAGTCGGGAGCTGCAGCCCAGCTCTTACTCATGACCCCGCACTCCACGCCTCCTTTGGGTGCTGGAGTCCTCGATGCCATCACCAGTACCCACAGCCTCTTTCTTAAACTCTCCCCAAACTCCTAGTTTAGAAGTGACAGATCTTTCCTGCCTGAACCCAAATCAGTCCTTAGAGATGACCCCTTTTGGAGGTTGCATAGCGGAAGTCATTGTGACTCTGTGACCTGAAAGCATGGTTTTCCCAGGGAAAGTAAAACAGGGACATCATGTGCTATACCGCCCTGGACATTCCTCTTCCTCTTCAGTAACACTAATGTTTTATCTAAGTAAAATCACAAGTGAATAAAACTAAGTGAATAAGCTTTGGAAGATACAGAAAGACTTCCAATACCTGAATGAGCGGTTTGTAGAGACTGGGAAGTGGGAGTAGCAATTTAGCTCTTTGCTTTGATTGCAGTAAAGTTCTGCAGGCTCCGCATGTATAGCTTTTTCTATTAAGCCTTCACTTACTTGCCATGTAAACCTGAAGTAAGTTACTGGACTTAGGCAAGCATCCATTTTATCAAGTGTAAAAAGTATGCAACACTTGTAAATAGCCCATAAAATTTGGAATTAAATGGGTTAGTTAACACATGGTAAAATGCTTCTAACGATGCTCCAGGACTCAAAAAATGTTACTTTGACTTTGTCTTCTTCTGCCCCCTTTTTTCTGCCTTTTCTTTATCTTATTATTATTCTTATAATTATTTTTCTACCAGCCTGGTCTTTTTAGGCATATCGGCCATCCCTGGGAATTAAGAAATTCAGTCATAGGATTCAATTAGTTTGGCTCCCAAGGAGTACGCGTTTCAGTCCGACTTCCCCATTTTCAAGTGATCTTTGGGAGGCTTTCCCCTTTTCCAAGCTTCTGTGTTCTTTAACTGCCCACACATCCTGAAGTGAAACTAATTTCAATCATAATAAAACCAGTTGGGAGTTGAAACAAAGCTGTGCCTGTGCTGAACTATCTCGGATTTTTTTTTAAGGACATCTCTTTATTGTAAACTGAAGTATTTCTGTTCCAGCTGATGTTTTTCTTATTATTAATCTTCAATTGAGATTGAGATATGTAACTTGGTTTCCTCTTGTTTA